>NW_026000016.1:8047871-8066922 GCF_001458135.2 Marmota marmota marmota | reverse complement strand
TCCCTACAACAGTATAATTCTATATACTTAAACATTATTTATGTTTTCATGAAATGGTCAACAGATGTGATTAATTGTATAATGGTGCAGATGTTTCCCAGAGTGCTCTATCATGACGCAGGTTCATTTGAAGATCAAATAAGGGGACATACAACCTGGTTCTGCCGGGAACCTGTATCCCTCACTTTAGCCATCCTATTAGGAATAGGAGTTGCTGCAGGGGTGGACACAAAAACCACTGCCCTGGTCCGTGGGACACAACAAATGACCTAATTAGAAACAGCAATGGACCAAAACTTAAAGATATTAGAAACCTCCATCACAGCTTTGCAGGAATCTTTAACCTCTCTCTCTGAAGTTGTTTTACAGAACAGGCGAGGGTTGGACCTCCTCTTCATGAGAGAAGAAAGCCTTTGTGCTGCATTGAGGGAAAAATGTTATTTTTATGCCAACCATACTGGAGTTGTAAAAAAAATCTATGAATAAATTAAGAAGACGCCTTTAAGAGCGTCAACGAGAGAGAGGAAACCCAAAAAGGGTGGTATAAGTCTTGGTTCACACAGTCCCCCTGGTTAACTACGCTTTTATCAGCCCTGGCCGGTCCTTTAATAATCCTTATATTGTTGCTAACTCTAGGACCCTGTTTGCTCAACCGTGTAGTTTCCTTTCTCCAAGCTCAAATTGGACAAATCAAACTTATGGTAATCAGACAACAGTATACCCCACTACAGACATAGAATGTGACACCCCCCAATGATCACTTTTATGATTAAAAGTAACCAGAAGAAGAAGTGGGAAATGAAAGGTTAATAATCTTGAGAACTGTTTGCTAATCTTGTTCCCAGAATGTGCTGTCCCCAACTGCCAGTTGCAGGAAAACCGCCCACTCACCCTGACCCGTCAATGAACTTCCCTCCCTGCCCTCTCCAAGGAAAGTATATAAGCTCTGCTTAAGCTGTTCTCAGGGCTCTTTGCTCTATTCAAGTGAGCTCTGAGCCCCAGCATGCTGGACTCCAATAAACCCTTTGCTGTTGCATGAGACAGTCTCTTGGTGGTCTCTTCCTCCGATGCTCACCTGACCTTTACAGTATCTTTTCTGTTTTTCTTCTCATCCAGTAGGTGGGGGGTTTTTGTTTTAAGCTGGTGTCTCTGCCCTCAAGATGGTGTAGGTAACTAGGGTGGGAAGACTGGTCCTGGTTTAGGGTGTCTGGGAGCGGGGAGTGTGACCTGCCAGTTTCTGCAGGGAGAGTGTACTTCACGGGTCTCTTTTTAGGATTGCCTGTCTGACTTGAGCGCCCGGTATTGTCTCCCTCTCTTGCCTGGAGATTTCTCAGTTCCTGGTCTCTCTGTTAGGCTCCAACATTTAGTCCCATCCCCTCTCACTTAGCAGTTTCCACCTGTGGGACCTCTCACACCCAGGCTCACACCAGGTGGGCAGCGCCCTGCTCACACTGCACACCTGCCCAACTGGGAGCTGTTTTTATGTTGAGTGATCACTGTGCTGAGTTATCACTGCTGGGGGCGTGGGGGGGAGTTGGATACCTGGTACCTGGCCAGATGGAGATCTGATCTGAGAGCTGCCCCCACCAAATATGGTGAGAAAGGTTAGCCAAGATGGAGTTGGTCTGCTTCCAGTGCCAGGGTGTCTGGTGAGGTGGGGGGAGCCGGGTGATGGCATTTTGCTGTGGGTAGGTAGTAGCTGAGTGACCTGCATGGGAGAAGAGTACAGTCTGGAGTTCTGCAGAGGTGATTCTGCTAAGCCGCTTGAGAGCTGTGTGTGGACTAGAACTGTGGGCTTTGGGTTTTGGGAGCCAAGGTTCTAGAATCCTGCCGGAACACTGAGGTTCTGAACCCTGCGCGGGGGTCACAGCATTTGTGATTTCTGCAGAAATCAGATGTTTAGGGATCCTCTTGCACTCTTCTAGATGCAGTATTCCCGTGAGGTGAGATCTGGTTCACAGAATGACACAGGGTGCTGCCTACCTCTGGCCTGCCATCTTGGAATCTTCGTTTTCGATATTTTCTATTTTATTGAAGTACAAATTTTAAAAATAATTTCTAATTATTGTAAAGTCAGGCAACATCAGCAAACAAGAGAAGGCAGATTTTAAAATGCCGCTGAACGAGTCTTAATTGAGATTTCACTTCCAGCAGGGAACTCTATCAGACCGGCAGAGTAAGGAGAGGGTCTAAGGAGAAACTGGAATTTTTATTGGATTTAGGGCAGGAAGGGAGAGCTTGGGACAGGAAAAGGGGTTTTGAGGGTCCCTTGTCCCACTGGAATTGGTGGGTTGGGGGGAACTGGCTGAGATCCAAAATTGGCCAGGAGACCCTGCTGATTGACAGATGCTGTCAGGCCTGATGGTGTTTCTTTTGTGAGCAAGGGCTGCTTGGTGAATTGTTCCTAAGTCACCACCATCAACCTGACAATTGTCTTTTGTATTTTTGGAGTGTCTGTTGTGATATTTCCTATTCATCACAGCTTTTAATAATTTGAGTTTTCTCTCTCCTTCTCTTCATTACCCCCTGGGTAAGTTCTACTCTGCACTTTTTATATAAGTTCTTCCAGACTCAACCTAGGTACTTGATAGGCACCTTCCTGGATTTGGTGGCTGTTTTTTCCCCCCTGATCTCCTAGGTTCTGCAGTCGCCATGGCAGTGTGCTCACCTCAAGCTGGCTCCCACCTCAGCTCTCCAAAACAAGCTGAGATACAGAGCAAGCATTTCAAACACCAGTGCATAATGCAGCCTCTGGATTAGCTAAGATTAGGCAGTATATTTTAATATCATGCTTTTTTGTACCAAAACTGTGTACCCTCTCTCTGACTGTGGTGAATCTGTGCAGGTGGCACCCATGGAGCAGTAGGGTGGCTCTGATGTGTTCTTCTTTGTTTATTATACCCAAATTTCTGAGTCTCTATACCACTTTGATGTAGGACAGATGAGGCTGAACACTAAGGAAACAGGTTTATTGCCTGCAGCTTGTCCAGAAGTGTGTGCTTTTGCCTAAATCAATCCATCCTTCAGAACCCCAAGTCCAGAAATTTTTATAATTTTATATCCAGTGTATAGGGGAAGATGGGCACTCTTTGCGAGTTCACAATTTGCAGAAGTCTACATAAAAGTACTTTTTGTTTTTGTTTTACTGTAGTGGGTAACTAACCCAGGCCTGAATACAAAAATAAACCAAGTACACTCCATAAAAATTAGTGCTAGGGAAAGGGAGCCCCCTACCCCCAGGCTGGTTTTCAAGGAACCCAATTAACAACATTCACTCTTACCTTTTGGATTGTAAAGGACTTTCCCTAGTACCTAACTACTTTCCATTGAAGTGTAAATGTCCCTGTGAAGGCTACAGGCCTGCTAAGAGGAGCCAGACTCCCTTATTGCACTTTGCTTTTGTAAACACACTTCCCGCCTAAAAATTCTTACTAACAATCATATATCATTTTATACTAGAAAATTTTGACACTAGATAGCCTATAAATGTGAAAAACTAGTAAGGGGTGCTCAGAATCTGGAGTGCTAATCTGCTCTGGGCCTGCAGCCAAATTTAGTTATTGCAAGATAGGGTAACAGGAAATAGGAAGCCTAACCACATTTGAACTCTTTTGTAGAAATTCTTGCTAATAGTCTAAGAACAGTTATGGTGAGGGTCTCTGGAGAAGCTTAAATAAGATTTTTTGTGTAGGAGGGGTGCCATTATGTCCAATATTAATTTTTAGTGAGAACCCTCTTTCTCTCATCTCACTTAGAAGGTGTACACCTGCTGTTTTGGTCCCAAGCTATGGCACAACTTGGGATGCAGCGTTTCTCTATCCTGTCAGCTTCAGGAATCTGCTTCTCTTTTTCTACTTGTTGATTTTATTGAATTTTTGGAATATGTTAGAACCACAACCTATCCAAGTTTAAAAAATTTATAAAAAGATATGCATACCTTGAGGAATACAATTTCTTCCCCAATATTTATCCTCATTTTGTAGGTAACCAATTATACTGTGTTTTTTTGTTACTGTTGTTGTTTGCTTGTTTGTTTGTTTTTGGTACCAGGAATTGAACTCAGGGGCACTCAATCACTGAGCCACATTCCCAGCCCTATTTTGTATTTTATTTAGAGATAGGGTCTCACTGAATTGCTTAGCACCTTGTGTTGCTGAGGCTGGTTTTGAACTGTTATCCTCCACTCTCAGCCTCCCAAGCCACTGGGTTTACTTTGTTTTTAAAATATCTTTACTATATTTTCTTTTATAAAGGTATCTCTTCATTTTTCTCTCTTTGTCTCTTTTTTATTAATATTTTTTATAGTTGTAAATGAACACAATACCTTTATTCATTTATCTTTTTATGTGGTACTAAGGATTGAACCCAGAGCCTCACCCAGTGCAAGGCAAGCTCTCTACCACTGATCCACAATCACAGTTCACTCCCTCTCTCCCTTTCTCTCTGTATCTTATTTACCTTTCTTCATTAAGAGGTAGCATAAAAGTTATCTTTTTATCAGTTTTTTCCTCACCTAACATTATCTCCTTGTAATTCTTCCAAGTTTATTTATAGATATCTTTATTACACTAATAACCAAAATATGAAATATACTATAGTTTGTACTATACCAATTTTTATTTAACCAATTCTCCACAGTTGAACATTTCTATGGTTTTGAATATTTTGTAAGTATAAATAATGTTATAATAACAACCTGAACCTATGTATTTTCATTGTTTATATAATATATATATTATATAATCTAAAGGTATATGAGGCACAATGAAGATAGGACTTAATTAGAAAATTAATGTAAGAAATGTTTATGAATTAAGGAAATAACTTCAATACTTGCAGCTATTATCACCATGTTCATGTCAGATCTCATATTATGGTAATTGATTTAAAACTTTTTACATGAGGAAAAAATGCTGCTATATCCTTGTTATAAATTTTAAAGTTAGACATTTAACAATTTATCTATTTATATTCTATTTTGTACATTAAATACATCTCTTTATGTAGCTTTTGATGAAGAACCAGATAAAAATCTTGTGCTTGAACATCAAGACTCAATAACAGAAACAAAAGTAAAGGGAAAAAAAACTCCTAAAAGAGAAAGATTGATTAGTAAGTATAATAATTATAGATAACATTATACTATTTTTAATTAAACTTATCAGATCTTTTTTAGACTCCCTTTTCTCCAAGGACATTACCATGGAAACCAGATAGTGCACCTGCATAGTTATCTTAAGAGCTTCAAGGGGAAACTGCTGGGCATTCCAACTGCAGGAATCAGGGTGCCATTTACCCCTGGGAGTTTGCTCACCAGGGGAACACTTCCCTGTATATTTCTATGGTCAGAATACCTAAATATATGTTTTTTTCCCTTTTCAGGTTTTTTTTGTTTGTTTTAACTTTATTCCTAGAGATCCCTCCAAGTCAATTTATAGATACATATATCATTCATTTTATAGCTGCATTTACTGCTATTTGTACTGCACTATATGCTATCATTTGTGCTATACTACAGTGTATGGCACATACCTTAGTTTATTTAATCACTTTCTTCTGTTTGAGTATTTATGTGGCCTTGAATATGTTATAATTACAAATATGCTATAATAAATAACATTGTACATACACATTTTTATTTTTAGTTCTATGGAAATGTATTAGTCTGAAGTATGAACAACCCAAGAAAACTAGAGTCTAATATAGATTCCTAGAAATGCTATGAAATAATGAACTTCAACATACACCCTTTAAAAATATCCTCAAAACTTTCAAGGCACATCTGTCATTTTGGTAATTATAACTATCAAAATGAAACACAATTCTACTATGTAATTATTACAAATTTTTGAAATATAGAGATTTCTCAGTAGATTTTTTTTAATTAGGAGACTAAATGTATCTCTTTATGTAGATTCTGATGAAGTACCAGACAAAAAACTTGAATATCATGATTCAAAACTTGAAGTGCAAGTAAAAAAAAAAATTAAAATTTTCAGAGAGGAAAGATATAATAATTTAAAATATAATAGTAAGAATAATAATTATAGGTGATTTTAAATTTAAAAAAGTCATCAGATCTATTTTATTTGGTTTATAAGTATTCCTGAGAAGGAAATGAGGAAAACTACCCCATTCACAATATCCTCAAAAAAAATAAGATGCTTGGGAATCAGCTTAACAAAAGTGATGAAGGATCTATACAATGAAAACTACAGAATCCTAAAGAGAGAAATCAAAGAAGACCTTAGAAGATGGAAAGATCTACCTTGCTCATGGATAGGCAGAATTAATATTATCAAAATGACCATACTACCAAAAGCACTATGCAGATTTAATGCTATTCCAATCAAAATCCCAATGGCATTCCAGATAGAAATAGAAAAAACAATCATGAAATTCATTTGGAAAAATAAGAGACCCAGAATAGCTAAAGCAATTCTAAGCAGGAAGAGTGAAACAGGTGGTATCCTTAAACTATACTACAGAGCAATAGTAACAAAATAAGCATGGTATTGGCACCAAAACAGGCTGGTGGGCCAATGGTACAGAATAGAGGACACAGAGACTAACCCACAAAACTACAATTATTTTATATTAGACAAAGGTGCCAAGAACATGCACTGGAGAAAAGATAGCCTCTTCAACAAATGGTGCTGGGAAAACTGGAAATCCTTATGCAACAAAATGAAATTGAACCCTTATCTTTCACCATGTACAAAACTCAACCCAAAGTGGATCAAGGACCTAGGGATTAAACCAGAGACTCTTAATCTAATAGAAGAAAAAGTAGGCCCTAATCTTTATCATGTGGGATTAGGTCCCAATTTCCTTAATAAGACTCCTATAGTGCAAGAATTTAAAATACATGAGTTTCTTTGAGGAACTACAAGTAAAGAACATATAACAAATGGGATGGATTCAAACTAAAAAGTTTCTTCTCAGCAAAAGAAACAATCTATGAGGTGAACAGAGAGCCTACATCCTGGGAGCAAATTTTTACCCCTCACACATCAGACAGAGCAATAATCTCTAGGGTATATAAAGAACTAAAGAAGCTAAGCACCAAAAAAAAAAAAAAAAAACCCCACAAATAACCCAATTAATAAATGGGCCAAGGACCTGAACAGACACTTCTCAGAAGAGGATATAAAATCAGTCAACAAACATATGAAAAAATATTCATCATCTCTATCAATCAGAGAAATGCAAATTAAAACACTCCTGTCAGAATGGGAGCTATTATGAAGACAACAGGTGTTGGCAAGGATGTGGGGAAAAGGTACACTCATACATTGCTGGTGGGACTGTAAATTGGTGCAGCCAATTTGGAAAGAAGTATGGAGATTCCTTGGAAATATGGGAATGGAACCACCATTTGACCCAGCTATTTCTCATCTCGAACTATACCCAACTATACACAATTCATAATAGCTAAACTGGAGCCAACTTAGATGTCCTTCAGTGGATGAATGGATAAAAAAAAATGTGGCATTTACACTCAATGGAATATTATTCAGCACTAAAAAAGAACAAAATCATGGCATTTTCAGGTAAATGGATGGCGTTGGAGAAGATAATGCTAAGTGAAGTTAGCCAATACCAAAAAAACAGTGTTTTCTCTAATGTAAGCAGGGTGACTCATAGTGGGGTAGGGAGGGAGAGCATGGGAGGATTAGATTAATTCTAGATAGGGAAGAAAGGTGGGTGGGAAAAGGAGGGGGAAGGGGATTAGCAACAATGGTGGAATGTGATGGTCATCATTATACAAAATACATGTATGAAGATTTGAATTTGGGGCCAACATACCTTATATACAAACAGATATGAAAAATTGTGCTCTATATGTGTAATAAGGATTGTAATGCATTCCACCGTTGGCGTGTATTTAAATAAATAAATAAGAATAATAATTATAGGTAATTTTAAATTTAAAAAAGTCATCAGATCTATTTTATTTGGTTTATAAGTATACATGTGAGCATATAATTTATAGAATTTTTACAGCTTGACAAAAAGTATGAATACCCTAAAATAACTAGAGAACAGATACCATATAACATTTGTTTGGAATTTGTTTGGACTATATTCTGGCATACTTATGTGCTCAGTGTCCAGAAGACCAAATAACTGGTCAATAATCTGAACCAATTCTCTTTGACAATTATAGGAGGTTATGGATCCAACTGTACCATCAAATGTCACAGTATACTTTCACCATGGAATCCAATTGGCAATCAAAAACTTCGCTGAGAACCGTAACTCAAAAAGTATAACAGAGAGGGCAAGGAGAAGGTTGTCTTTGAGGTTAGTTGGATCTAGGGATCTTGTCTGTAGGCCCCACTCAAAAATAGATGTCTTTTTGATAAAGTGATGGATGGGCCCTTAAGTAGCCAAAGTAGGAAATGCAAGAGCACCAGTAACCTAATAGTCCCACTTATCACTGGGCTTCCTTTTTATTTGTTGTAACTGAGAGCAACTAAAACATGGCTCTCTGCAGTGAAACAAACTAACTATTCCTAACTATTCCTAGTTTATTCCTAGAAATGTCACATGATCCATGGATCTTTGTAACTTGTCTGTATTAATGTCCTAGCCATGTTGCAACATGTGAATTAATATAGCATCCAGTTCTTGTTGGGTAATGCCTTTGTCTGGACCCAGTGGATTAGTATAATAGAATGCTAGTGCTTATAAACCAAATAAAATAGAGAATAGTGCTTTTACCAGATTATTAAGTATCCATGAGACCCAAGGTAAACTTTTAGTTGTAAGCCTTTGTAAAAATTAAAAATCAAGTGACATACTTTCAGCATACAATGGTATAGGGAGAGCATTGCCATTCCAAAGGGAGCTATAGGGAGACAGAAAAGAAGGATGGAACCAAAGCAAGACCAAAACCCTTGCTTCACTTCAGGCATCCAAGATGGCAGGACGTGGAAGTCCCACCCCCTACCTACCACCTTTCCAATTATAGCCCACAGGGCTTTTCTCCTGTGCTTGCTCTCCTTGCTGTCTGCATCTTCTTGACCTATGTTTTCTGTCATCTCCCAACTTCTTTGGGTCTTCACCACAGCTTTAGATTCACTCTCATAACTTAATGCATAACCCTCTGAGGGGCTATATGCAGGAATTCCAACCTTTACTTCCTTTAAATCTTAATGGAAGCTTCCATGGCCATGCAAGAACTTACATTCTGTGTTACTGCAAAACCAGTAACACATGAACAATGACACCAGGGTCTGTCACTAGCTTGAGCAGTACCTGGACCCACGTGAACCATGACTGTAGCAACCTCTCTGAGTACCTGGGTGGCTGAGCACAATAAAATGTATCATGAGGAGATAAATTCCTAAGTGTTATTGTGGGAGCACTCTATTCTCAAAATGAAGTCTCAAAAGAGTTTTCACTTTTACACCTTCAACCTTGTGATGTATGGGGTCTTGCTGATTTCTGAGATGTCCTCAAAGCATCTTTAATATTATAAGGGCACAAAGCTCTGGGTTTCTCTTTAATGGTGTTAACTTCTTTAGCACCACACCTTCTGTGGTCACAGTTTTACACACAATTTTCTGATCAAACTTCAAGTTTTCAGATCTTTTTACTCTTGATTTTTGCTCCCTATTCTTAATAAATCTGACTAAAATCAGGCAGCAATACCAATTCCATTGCCTGAATGTTGTTCTGCCTTAAAATTTCCTCCACAAGATTAGTTAGTCCATCATCTTTAAACTTAGCCTCACAGAAAGTCCAAGAGTATGGACAAAAAGTAGTCAAGCTCTTTGTCAGAATGTAATATGTATGATCCTTAGTCCAGTTCCCAATAGATTCCTCATTTCCATCTGAAACTTCATGAGGATAGTCTTTGCTGTTTTCATTCCTACCAGCACTCTGATCATCTGGACTTCTACCAGAATTGCTCATTGTTTCACCTACATCATTTTAAGGCTTCTCTAGCCTGTATCTCCAAACTTTTCCAAATACCTCACACAAACTAATTCCAAAGTCTCCTGAACCATATAGTCATATATAGTTACAGTAATATTCCACTTGTGGTACCTATTTTCTGTGTTAGCTTTTGGTTGCAGTTTGTGTCCAAACTGCCTATCAAGAACAACTTAAAGGAGAAAATATTTATTTTGGATCATGATATCATAGGTTGCAGTTCATGGTAGGCTGGCTCCATTGCTTTGGTACAACGTAAGGCAGAAGTAGAAGGGAACCTGCAAAGCTATTTACCTTATGACCACCATCAGGAAGGAGAGGGAGGGAGGAAGGGAAAGGGGGGAAGAGAGAGAGGGAGAAAGAAGGAGTCAAGAACAAGATGTAATCTGCAGGCATGTCCCCATGGATCACAGCCTTCAACTAGGTCACACCTTCCACAGCCTCTGGTGCCTTCCAGTGTTCAATCAACTGTCAATGGATTAATCAACTAATGTGGTCAGGCTTTGTGATCCAGTCACTTCCTCAAGGCCCATCTCTAAAAACTACTGCCTTTGAGGGACGATCCAGATCCAAACCATAGTATACTATATGTATTTATATACATACTTATATGTATACAAACACGTGCATCATTATATACCATAATTGATATTATGCCGTAGTTTGTGATATACATATCAGTTATTCAACAAATTTCTAATATTCGAAAATTTCACTGATCTTTAATATTTTGCAATTATAAATAATGTTATAATGAATAATCTGGTACATACACATTTTCATTTGTTGGTCTGTGAACAGGTATTAACCTAAAATATAAATATCCTAAAAAAATTATGTACTAATATAAAACATTTGATGTTTAGGTGTATTTACAAAGTGACAATACATCTTCAACACATTGAAAATGTTCTAACAGTTTTAATGCTAGATCTAGTATCATAGTAATTTATTTATAACTTTATAAAATGAAAGAAAATGTTGCTACCCTTTAGTATAAATTTGAAATCTGGAGATTATAGAACTAAATTTCTATTGAATTAAAGGACTAAATTTCTACTGAAGGACTAAATGTCTCTCTTAACATAGCTCATGAAGAAGTACCACATGAAAACCAAATGAAAGATCAAGATTCAGTACCAAAAACCCAAGTGCAATCAAAGAAGCAAAAAACTTCCAGAGAAGAAGAACTTAATAGTAAGTTACTGATTATAGCTATTTTTATATTATTGTAAATTAAATTCATTAGAACTTTTTTCTTTGGTTCATAAATATGTATTTGAATATATACTTTATAGAAAATTTACATTTTAATATGAAGTTTGCACACCCCAAAATAACTCAAGAACAAAAAGCAAAGATATTCATAGAAATATATTCATAAATTAATTAGGGCACCCAAGGTCTTGCAGAGTGCAGATAGAACTATTGAATGGATAGTTTACAGATCATTGGCTTTTAAGCTCTGCAATGAGGGGAGGGCAAGTATTCCTTTTTATTCCCCAGGCTGTCTGTGTCTCTTTTGTTAGACAGTGGCTCTGAGTTAGAATTTTTTGTCATAAGACTGTTATTCAACCAAGGTCATGCTCACTGTCCACCAATGATAGTAACATGCCAATAATTGTTTCATAAAGGGTAGTACTTCTCAACTGACTCTGGAACTATGGGCTGAAATCCTGTTGAGCACCTCTGTTCTGTAGCAGGTTTTTTTGTTGTTTGTTTTTCCATAGACTCCAATCAACAAACAGCGGTGTTGCTAACATATGTTACTGAAACACAGATGGAATTCAGGCAGGTCCAAGGAGAGGGCAGTAAGGGTCCAAGGAGAGGGCAGTAAGGGTAATCAGTTGAAGGGTCCAAAGCATCCAAAGCATTAGGGTCCCTTCAAATGTAGTGATCTTCATGGTAACCAGATAGAAGAGTGTTGTCTCATTTCTGTGACAGGAATATGAGTGTGGTAGTAGTTGAATAATCCCAACAATTGCTCAAATTATTTTTATTTTGGTCTTGCACATAGGACAGATGGAAATATTGAATGGGTAAATAGTTTTCAGATAGTTGACTTTTTAAAGCTCTGTGATGAGGGCGATTATTTCTTTTTCTTCCCCAGTCTGTCAGTGTTGCTTTTGTTGGATGGTAGCACTGAGTGCCAATAGTTTGATAGGTTCATGATCTTCCACATATCTCACTAAAATATCTTTTTCTTTTTGTGGGGGGGGTACTTGGGATTGAACTCAAATGCACTTGACCACTAAGCCATATCCCCAGCCCTATTTTGTATTTTATTTAGAGACAGGTCTCACTGAGTTGCTTAGCACCTTGCTTTTGCCGAGGCTGGCTTTGAAATCATGATACTCTTGCCTCAGCCTCCCAAGCTGCTGGGATTACAAGCATGCACCACCATGGCTGGGTTCACTAAAATATCTTAACTGCAGCATATTTCATCAGAGGGTGGGACTAAATGCTATTGTGTGTTCATATGCAAAAACACATTTAATCAGTAATACATTTATTAGTAAGGGCCATAACAATGGGGATTTGTAGTGGCCTGAAAGGATCCACTCAAATTTGGGAATGGACAAAGGTAGGATGTGGCCCTAGAGTAATAATTAGAAAAAAAATTATCATGTTCTTCCTCATCCTTGTGATAAAAATTGTGGGGATCATGGTAACTTGTTTACTTGTATCCAAAAATGCATGTTTACTGGTATCTAGGAAATGTAATTTCCTTCTGCCTCCACATTGAACTTTGAACTTGATGTTGGTTCTTAGTTGCCTGGGGAACTTCGCCTAACCCCTAGTTATGTTCACTTATGAATAGTGAGATGTCTGAATAAAATAGGGTCTGTATGAAGGACATCACAAGGTGCTAAGATTACTTCATTCATCAAGGAGGCAAACTACTCAAGTCTCAAGATCCATTGACAGAGTGGAGGGGATAGCATTTGTAGTAACTATAGTGGCCATCAAATGTAGATCTCAGTGACTGCTGGGACCCTGATGGCTCATTATTAGATCTTCAGTCTTTGGTAGAGAACCCATCAGTCTAATTGTTTTGTTTGGTAACCAGTCCCATGGTTCTCTTTCATAAGGTCGTTGCCTGCACTGCCCAGAAGAGGACACACAATTACCATTTTTATATTACCTCATTGGTCATTGTTTGCTATCTGGGATGTCACCTGGGCACCCCAAATTTATCAAAGATCTGGATTGTGTCATTGAGTGAATGATATGACCTTAGGAGGAGCTTGGTTGAGCTTGATGACCAGCAGGATTGAAACAAATGAACTTAAAAATCTGTGTCTGTGGCTGGGGTTGTGGCTCAGCAGTAGAGCACTAGCCTAGCATATGCAAGGCCCTGGGTTCAATCCTCAGCACCTCATAAAAATAAATAAGTGAAATAAAGGTGTTGTGTCTAACTACAACTAAAAAAAAATAAATTTTTTTTTTTAAAATCTGTGTCTGGCCAACAATCTTATCTGTTGTTCTCATGCCCTCATTGTACAATGAGGGATCACCATGGTCCTCTGTTGTTTTTCTAATATGACACATCTTAGGAGCTCAGCTAGTGAGTCCTGGAATAGGGAAAGGATGAATGATTCCCCTGAACACTGAGAATCTTATGTAAACAATCCATTAGAACTCTCCAAGAGTGCTTTATGGTGCTGTGATGCATTATCTATGACAGATGATGTATTAATGGATTACTTGGATTAGTGGTTTTATTTTTTCTTTTAGGAGGTTCATTTCTTTAAGTTTGCTTTTTAGTTTTAGTCCTTCTTTTTAATTTTTAACTTAATTTTATTTTTGGACTATGGTAAATATTAAACTTACATGAAAATAATGTATACTTTAAGAAGTTTCAATACCTCCTTAATGCCTCCTGCTGCATTCTCCAGTCCTCCTGTCTCCGACTACAACCAGAGTGTTTTCTTATATATTTCTTATATTTCAGTTTGTAAATATAAGTACCTCTTTCTTCTCTCTTATAATTTTTCCCATTTTCCCTTTTTTCTTTCCCAATAGTTAGCACATTAGCATTTTACTTTTTCTTAACATTATCTCCTAGAAACATATTGATATGTGTTTATTGATGTGCTTTTTTATATTGTAGATATACCATGAGTCATGTTAAAATTTTTATATATTTATTTACATATTTATATAAGCTATGTTATAGTTTATAGTATGTACCTTAATTTATTCAATCAGACTTCTATGCTAATACAATTAGTTAGTTTTTAACTATTTTTAAACTATTAATAATGGAATAAAGAAGAATCTTATATATATGCATTTTCATCATATAAATCTATGAATATGTATTAACCTAATGTGCACATAACCCAAGGATAATGAAATAATGAGCTTTCTTTAACACACATACATGTTAAAAATATTCTCACAATTTTAATTTTAGATCTAGCTTTGTGGTAATCTACATATAATTTTATCAAAATGAGAAAAAAAAATTGGTATATAATTGTTGTAAATGTGAAATATAGAGTTTGCACAATACATCTGTTTTTCTATTTGGTGAACTAAATGCATTTCTTTATACAGCTCAGACCATTCTTATACAAATTAAATGTTATGCTTGAGCATTAACAGTTAGTATTGAAAATACAACAGCAATTAAAGGAACTAAGAATTTCTAGAGGGGAAAGGCTTGATATTAAGTATAATAATTACTGATAACTTTATTTTAGACTCATTAGAAGATATTTTAAGTTGGGTTATTTTTTCTTTAGCATTTCAATGTGTGTGTATATATGTATATATGTCATATATATGTGTATTTTTCCAGTACGGGGATTGAATCCAGGAGTTCTTTACCACTGAATTATATCCCTAGGCTTTTTGACTTTTTATTTTGAGACAGGGTCTCACTAAGCTGCAGATGTTGTCCCTGAACTTAACCTCACGTTTCTCATCCTCTGGACTCAGCCTCCTGAGTCACTGAGACTACAGGTGTGTGCCACCATGGCCAGCTGAGTATAAATTTTATAGACACTTTATACTTTGAACTAATTATAATACCCTAAGATTTCTAGAGAACAAGAGCCTCAGTATTGATGACCTTTGGTTGAACTTTGTTTATAACACTATTTCAGAGCCACGTGTTATAAAATCAGTATCCATAAAACTTCAATAATAGACCAATATTTTTCTCTTGCAAAGAATGTAGCTTTCAGCCAAATTCAGGAGATAGTGAATTTAAAAATTCAAAAGAAAACTCTGACCTCTGGCAGTTCTTACATAATTTCTGGAGTTGGTGAAGGGAGAAGTTGCCAAGTCCTATAACTCAAAAGGAGGATGTAAATTCAAAGGATTCAGAGCAGTGGCACAGGGTGGCCCATTGGAAAGCCTCTATTTGTTAGGACACTAATAAAAATTAGTAGCCTACGGGTAATTCCATTTATCGACATCATCTAGATCCCTACTTAGATAATGTGGACATAATAGTAACCAAATAGTCCTGGTACTTCTTTGTATTATGCCAGGTAGAGTAGACTAATGTCTTGACTGTTGTTTTCTCTGAGGTAATATTACCAGCAGTCAAGCCAGGGATCCTGCCTGGCTGGACTCGGCTGCCTGCTATAAGAAATGAGCAAATATGGGCAAATAAAAAAATGAATTTTATGCAGTTAGATCAAATTGGGGAGAAGCAACAAATTTGAAACTGGGAAGACAAGGCTTTGCTGCTCATCATTGCACTATAACTTTGGAGCCAAGTTGACAAAGGAAAATGGGTTTATTCAAAGCTAGCTTTGAGGGAGATAAAGGAGAACTTTCTGTCTCAAATCTCCATCTTCAGGGATTCAGGGGCTCAGAAAATTTTATAAGAAAAGAGATACAATGGGACAAAAGGCAGGAAACATGCATATATAGATTAGCTAGGCTGTGCTTAGCCAGAGAATATGTTGATTTTAATTCCTTGGTGTCTGTCCCCAGCATGGAGGAAGTAAAAGTAGTTTTTGTGAAGTTGCTTTTAATTTCAAAGAGGGTCTATTTCAATAGACTTTTGGATTTCACTTGGATATTAAGTCCCTGATCTAGTGGTGTTGCTGCATGTAGCTCAACAGAGCAATAGTCCTTTTGTCAATCTGTAATACTTGTGTCTGGGTAGAGATGCTAGCAGTACTGGCCTCCCAGCTGAACCAAAGAACCCTGTCTGTTTCTCCTTCATAGTAGATTCCTAGTGCTTTCATAACAAAATGCTATGAACTGAGTGGTTTAAACAGTGGAAATTCATTGTCTCAGAATTCTTGAGGATAGATCTCAAGGAAGGTATCAGCAGAGTTTTTTTCCTTCTGAGAGATTGTTAATGAGAATCTGTTAAGAGCTTCTGTTTTAGTTTCTGGTAGTTTGCCATAGTATTTGGTGTTCCTTGCCTTGTAGGTCTAGAACCTCAATCTCTGCTTGATCCTCTCAAGACATTCTCTTAGTGTACATGTCTCTAGTCCCCAAAGCTGGTTTTTGTAAAGATATTATTCATGTTGGATTAAGGCCTACTCTAATGACTTCATTTTAACTTGAATATTTTTTTAAAGATCCTATTTTCAAATAAAATCATATTCTGAGGCACTAGAGTTTATAAATTCTGTATATTCACAGTGAGGGTGCAGGAGGTGGAAGACAGTTCAACCCAAAACTATTTTTCAACCCCAAAATATTTTTTCATCCTTCCTACATGTAAAATATATCCAACCCATACCAACATCCCCCAAAGTTCAGCTATAATTCTAAAATCTCATCTAAAAATCATTAAGTTCAAGTTCCAAAACTTATCACCTAAATCATTAAAATAATTATGTGTGAGCCTTGGGATTATGATTCAACCTGGGGAAAAAATGTGTTCCACCAATGAACCTGTAAAACTATACATCAAGATTCCTTCTCTTAAAACAGGCCTAGGACACATTCCCGTTCCAAAAAGGGAAAAAAAAAAGGAAGGAAAAACAGGGGATCACAAGTCCCAAGCAAATCCAGGATTGGGCAGGGCAAATTTCTTTAGATATTTAAGTCTTGAGATTAATGCTAATTGGCTTTATGCCCTGTCCTCTTATGGCCCTGCTTGCCCCCTTGGATCTAGGTAATGACCTGGATCAGAGCAGGCAAAAGACAGTCAGTCCTCTGGCCTGTCTCCTGGGCCTTTGGTGGCAACAAATGCCTCACTGGCATCTTAACTACACTTAGGGTCATAATTATCTTTTCTGGAAGGGTAGCACAAGTTCACAACAGAATAGCTCTATTGACCCATTTCTTAGAAGTCTGACAGCCCTCCTTTAATTCATCCAGTCTCTAGCCCCTTTAGTCCAAGCTGGCAGTCCTTCTGTTGTGTTGGTTGACTGGATCCAGTCTATATGTCTAGCCATACCCTTGATGTTCACTCTAGAACCTGTATTCTCTCTCTCTCTTTTTTTTTTAACACGGATAGGTTGAGAACTTTGCAAATATTCATTTTGTTTCCTTTTTACTTTTTATTCCTTCTTTCATTGATCTCTTTAGTACTTGTTTTATCAGAAAGAAGTAATCAGGCTGTGCCAGAAATATTTCACTTGGAAATATCCTTTGCTAAATCTTAGAATTCATGTCTTATAAGTTGTACTATTATAAGTTTTACTGTTTTGAGTACTTTGTACCCAAGAGAACATAATTCAATCAGTTCTCTGGCATTTTATAATAGAAATTGACTTTTTCAGTTTCCAATAAAATGTTCTTCATTTCTATCTGAGACTTGACTGGAAAATCCTTTATATTCATGTTTCTGTCACTGACAATATTTGCATCGCTCTAAGTCAAAAGACACTTTCCCTGCAGCTCTTCCCTTTTCTTTCTGAGGAATTCAAACATTTTGGGTGGAGGACACATAATTCAACCCATAACTCTCTCATCGTGGTGTCAGGGATTATAATTTAAATTGTAATCACAGTTAATTTAAACCAATATCCAAGAGGCTCAAAAAATGCAACCTTCCATCTCCCCATTAACTTTCAACTTGGTATATATAGCCATTATTATCCACTAGGAACAGAGGGACCATGGCTTAATCCCTATTATCATTTATTTTTTGAAAGCTGAGATATCTGGTTTAATGTTGAGAAGAGCTCTCAAATTCACCTGCATATTCACTTTGAGGAGCAAAAGGAATTTCACTTGTATTAATCGTGGAATCCATCATCATGTAGACCATAGCAGAGAAGCCTTTTGTATTCCAGGGCCCTTTACCCAGCCATGAGTTCCTTTAAGAGATATCCCAGAAATATACTATTGGATAACCCATTTGTTATGGTTTAGATATGAGGTGTCCCTAAAAACTCATGTGTGAGAATGCAAGAAAGTTTAGAGGTGAAATAATTGAGCATGAGAGCCTCAATATAATCAGTGCATTTATCCACTTGAATGGATTAACTGGGCTGCAGGCAGGTAGGCTGTGGCTGAAGGAGGTAAGTGACTGGGAGCATGCTTTGGTGTATACTTTTGTCACTGGTGAGAAGAATGCTATCTCTGCTTCCTGGTGATCATGTCCTGAGCTGCTTTCTGCCATCACACTCTCCTACCTCATCTTAGGCCCAGAGCAATGGAGCCAGAGCAATAGACTGAGACCTCTGAAATCATGAATGCCAAAAAAACTTTAACTCCTCTAAAATTGTTCACTGCACATCTTTTTGTCATAGCAACAAAAAAGCTGACCAAAATACCATTGTTGAGTAACCAAACCCAGAGATCTTTTCCAAATGGTCTAGGAGAAAGGCGCATGATTATCAGTTTTACATCACTCTTTCTGCTAGTTGGTTATTGCTATCTGTGTAGCAGTCACTTTTCCCAATCTTCATGATTTTTCAGTAAAGATTTGGATTGTGTTGCAGACTGATCAACATGGCCTCATGGGGAAGTTCAGTTGGACTTGTTAACCAGTAGAAATAGCATGAACAAATACAATCATACAATCTCATTCATTCCTAAGAGAACACCAGAGTCAATCTCAAACTAACAAACTTGGAACTATCAGAAATGAGTATCTAAAACATTTTTAAAAATAAAAATAATTTTTAAAAATGTACAAAAAGATTAAGAAATGAATATCTCAATGGTAATTAAT
>NW_026000016.1:8000371-8042871 GCF_001458135.2 Marmota marmota marmota | reverse complement strand
AACTTATGTGCAACTCCTTGATGACAAATATACTGAGCATCTTATCATTTGCTTATTTGCCATCCACAGGTCTTATTTCATGTGGTACCTCTTCTGATCTTTAACCCATGTTCTAATGGGGTTATTTGTTTTCTTATTGTGTCATATTTTCCCCCAAAACTGTTTTCTATCTGCCTGTGGCTTGTATTTCATTCTTTGAACAGTGTCCTTCATAGAGCAGATGGTTTTTTATTTTAATGAAGTATTTAATGAAGTAATGAAGTTTAGTGAAGTATAATCAATTTTCTTTCATGGATTATACTTTTGGTGTTATAGCTAAAAAGCCATTACCAAATTTAAGGTCACCTATACATCCTCCTATATTAATTTCTTGAAGTATAATAGGTTAACATTAAACATTTATGTTTGTAATTTATTTTGAGTTAAATTTTATCAAAGTATAAGATGTGTGCCTAGATTCATTGTTTTTTGTGTGGGTCTATTTGCTTCAGTGTCATTTATTGAAAAAATACTCTCTTGCCTACTGAATTTCCCCTGCTTCTTGTCAAAAATCACTGAATGGATTTTCATGGGTCTTATTTTGTTTCATTTGATTTATCTGTTCTTTCACTAATTGCACCAATTTCCATTACTATAACAAAATACCTGAGATAATCAACTTATATAAAGAAACAAGCTTTTATTTGGCTCAGACTTTTTAGCTCCAGTACATGACCGATTGGCCCCATTGTTTTGGGCTTATGGTGAGGTAGCATATCATGGTGAGAACATGTGAATGGAGCAAAACTACTAACTTTATTACCAGGAAGCAAAAGCAAATGAGTATAGGGCAAGGGGCTCCACAGTACCCTTCAAGGGAAAGTCCCTCATGTCCTAAAGACCTTCCATTAGGTCCCACACTCTTTTTAAAGGTTCTAACACCTCACAATATTACCACCATGGGAACCAAGCCTTTTACCCCTTTGGGAGACATTCAAGACCCAAACCATAGCATGCCCACTGTCTTGGTCTCTGAAGGTTTATAGGAAGCTGTAAAGTAAATATCAGTGTCTATTCTTGTACTTTTGTTTTCCTTAAATATTATATTGACTATTATGGGGCTTTTTCCTTTCTATATAAACTTCATAATCAGTTCATTGATATTTACAAAATTGCCTAGTGGATTACATTGGAACAAGTTGGAAAGAACTAACATTAACAATACTGAATTTTCTATTGATGCACAATGGAATATTTCTTCATTTTGATGTATTTAGTTAATTTGATATATCTTTATTTCTTTTATCAGAATAATTTTAGTTTTCTATATATTATATATGTATCATACATATTTTGTTATATCTAAACCTAATTATTTTTCAGATTTTTGTTATGAACATGATTTTTTTTAATGCTAGGTTCCAACTGTCCATTAGCATCTAAGAAAGAATTGGCTTTTACATATTAACCTTGTATCTAGGAACCTTGCTATATCATTTTTTAATTAGTTTTTTCGATAGCATCTATCTTCTCATGATTAAGAGATTAAATGTTGGAGGGTTTTTTTAGATGTTATTTATCAAGTTGAGAAAGTTTTCTGCTTATTTTTTTTTTACCATGTTTAGTTTTAGCATAAATGAGTTGTGTCAAATGGTATTTTTGCATTTCTGATGGAGTACATGGCAGGGGAAAGATGTTTACCTCATGCCATCCAGGAAGCAAGAAAGAGAAGAGAAGGGGGCCAGGAATAAGATATACTCTTCCAGGGCATCCCCACAATGACCTACTTCACCCCCAAAGGACCTTACCTCCTGCAATTTTTACAACCTCCCAATAATGCCATCGGCTATGGACACTTCAATGAGTTAATCTTTTTCTGAGGTCAGAACCTTCATGATCCAATCACTTTCCAAAAGTCCTACCTTTGAACATTGTATATTGGGGACCATGCCTTCAACATAGGAATCATTCTAGATCCAAACCATCATAACATCTCAAGTATAGTATGAGTATTCTGATGTCAGCTTATCCCCATTTTCCCCCTCTTGTGGGAGAGTCCTGTCACTCACTTCACTTATGTATGAATGATGATAACTGAATATATGCTTAGTATTATTATTTATTAATACTCAACAATTGGTTTGATTACTTAAGTGTAAGAAAAAATGAAATATTTCTATCCTTTATTTTCTGATGCCCTTCTTATCTATGATGGTCATGATTTCTGTTCTTTATCATATTTCTTTTTTTTTTTGTCTGAATGAACATTTTTTTGACATTTTTTTTATTGAATGTAGGTCTTTGTCTTGGAGCACACCATTCTTGGCATCCATCTGTAGGCTTTATCTCCTATGCTCAAGAGGCCCAGGTTGCTTTGCCATGTAGGTACTAAAATATCTATAGGAAGAATGCTGGGCATCCTAAGTGACCATAAATATATTCACAGTTACAGGTGATTGTCATTTCCACTCAAAGTGATGTAAGATATTGAGCATCAAGGAAACATTGACTGGCTCATTTGACATGAAGATATACCCCTGGCTTAGGACACATAGTAAAATGAAAGCAGATTATTGAAGAGTCCTCCAGACAATAGTGGGGGAGTGATCCATTCTAGCAGATGGGCAAATCTCAACATAGGAATACAGAAAGCAAGTAAAAAAAGATACCTTGAAAAGTATATAACCCTGCAACAACTGAATTTATAGATTTTGAAGTGGATAAAATCTCAGAGGATTTAAAGTTAAGATGATCCATGAGTTAAAGGAAGATCTAAGGAATGAGCTAAGAGAGAAAATTCAGGAGATGAAAGATCATTTTAATAAATATGTGTCTCTGAAAATATTCAAACAGATATTCTGGAAATGAAAGACTCAATAAGTCAGATTAAAAATTCAGTTGGAAGTATCACCAATAGATCAGATCATATAGAAGACAGATTTTTTTTTCAGGCCTCAAAGACAAAGTATATTATCTTGAAAACGTAGTCAACAATAAAGACAATAAGAGAACCATAATCACAATAATCAGTAAATTTGGTGTAATCCCCAGAGACCAAATCTGTGAATCACTGGTATTGTACAGAGTTCCAAGATACAAACTAAGGGCATGGATAACTTTTCGGTAAAATATCAGAAAAATGTCTGATATTATTGGTATCAGACTTGGGAATGAGATGGACATTCAAATATAGGAGGCATTCCAAGGCCCAAATAGATGAGATTCAAAAAGAACCTCTTCCTGATGCATTATAATTAAAGTGGCTAATATACAATACAAAGACAGAATTTTAAAAGTTTCAAGAGAAAAACAGCAGGTTACATTTAAAGGTTATCCAATAAGAATCATTTGATTTCTTGGCACAGACTCTGAAGGCTGGGAGTGCATGGAATATATCATTCTAAGTCCTAAAAGAAAATAACTGCCAACCAATATTGCTCTAGGCAGCAAAACTTTCATTCAAAGTTGAAGAAGAAAAATCTAAGCATAAACTAATGGAATTCATGACTATTAAGACAGCACTACAGAAACTATTTACAGAATACTACACATAAGAAATTAAAAACAAACATCACATCTAGTGAATGGACAAACCTCATTAGAAGGGTAACTAAACAAATTGGAATTTAGAACCAAAGTAAACATCAGAAAAAAATTAAAATGGCAGGTAATAATAAGCATCTCTATAATAACAATCAATTTAAATGGTCTCAACTCTTTAATTAAAAGATAGACTAGAAGAATGGATAAAAAACAAGCCCCAACTATATGTTTTTTGCAAGATGCTAATTGTACAGGCAAAACTGCCCACAGGATAGTTAAAGCTTGGAAAAAGATATTCCATGAAAATAGAGTCATCACAAGGAGCAGTTGCTAACCTCAGAACTAGAAAAAAAAAGTGCTAAAATTCTTATGGAAAAATAAAGAATCAGAATAGCCAAATCTGTTCTGAGCACTAAGTCAATGGTGGAGGCATCACATTTTCTGACTTCAAGTTATATTACAGAGCTATAGCAGCAAAAGCTACAAGTATTGACATAAGAGCAGACATGTATATTCTGGTATACAGATATCAGTGAATAAATTAAAAGATATAGAGAGAAACTCACACAGATATAGTCAATTGAACCTTGACATAGGTGCCAAAAGTATATATTGGAGAAGAGACAGCCTTTCAAACAGTGCTTGGAAAAACAAGTATCCATATGTAGAAGAATCAAACTAGATCCTTATTTCTCATCCTGCACAAAAGCAGTTCAGAATGGATTAAAGACCTAGGAATCAGACCAGAAATTTTGTAACTGCTAGAAGAAAATCAACGCTCCATCATATAGATGCAGGAAGTGACTTCCTCAATAAAAAGGAAGCTTTATTTTCTTTCTTTTTTAAGCTTTATTTTCTAAAGCTTAGAAAATAAAACCAAGAAGTTATAAATGGTGTAGCATCAAGTTAAAATGCTTCTGCACAATACCAAAGGAAATCAATAGTGATTGTGAGAGAAGAAATAAAAGGCTGTGGCCTTTGGGAGATGTATTTTTTCTTTCTTCCTTTCTTTCCTTTTTTTTTCTCTCTCTTCTTCCTGGTTCCATGTGCTAAGCTGCTTTCATCTGCCACACACTCTACCATGATGTTCTGCCTTACCTCGGGTCCCCAAAGGATGAAGTCAGCCATCTGTGGACTAAGGCCTCTAGAAACATGATCCATTAGATAAACTTTTCCTCCTCTGATTGTTCTTGTCAGGTCTTTTGGTCACTATATTTTAAAAATAAAAAAAATGACTAATACAGAAATTGGTACCAGGAGTGGGGCTGTTGCTGTGAATATCCTGACCATGTAGTTCAGAAGCTTTGGGAGCATTTTTGAATTTCTGGGAGGAATTTTGGAAAATTCAGTGATAAAAGCTGGAAAAGCTCTAGAATGTGGACCTCAATGGGTGATTCAGGTGGGACATCAGAAGACCAGAATGCCAGTAGGACTGCACAGAGTGAAGATAGGGCTCATGAGGTTTTAGAGGGAATGGAGACTCTATTGGAAATTGAACTAGAGGCCATTCATGTCATATTCGAGATAAGAAGAATGTCTACATTTTGCTCCTGTCCTGAGACTTTCTGTGAGGATGAATTTAATGGTGATGGATATCTTAATCTGGCAGAAAAAAATCTAGGCAGCATAGCATTTGAGCAGTGTCATGGATATTGCTGGCAGCCTTTTAAGTTTATTATGACAATGAGGAGCAGAAAGGTTTGAAAAACTTGGGAAGAAAACTGTGAGTAAAATGGAATATGTGATTTTTAAAGACATTACAAAATGATAAAGATGTTGTCCAGAGATAAACCAAACTCATTTCAGGCTGAAGGAAGTAAAAGTAAAAATCTTTTGAGAAGAGACAAGTGGGGCATCCTCCTTGCAAAAGGGGACCTAGGAAGTTGATTCAACATGCCCTCAGAAACTCAGAAGCTGATACAGCCACAGTCCCTAGAGGCTTTGCTAGTACTTGAGATTGTAGCAGACCTTGGTGGCAACCACATGGTGTCAGTTCTGAAGGATTTCAGGATGCTGGAGTTAGGATGTCATGGAGGCTTTCACTGAGATTTCAAAGAAAGGCTAGGAGGCCAGGCAAAGTGCTGTAGGGTCAGAGTGCTTGCAGGCTGCCCCTGATAGGGTGATGCATGGAGATGTGAGGAAGGAAGGTGAAGTTGCAATGGAGACCGCTAAGATTAGAAATATCAGTATCATGGAACTTCTGCCCTTGAAAGCTACAAGAATTGAGCATAGACAATCCAAGAGAGAGGCTATGTGGGCTGCAACCAGCAAAGCTATAGGGGTGGAGCTATACAAGTCCTCTGGAGAGAACATCATGATGTCATGTGCCTGAGATGCTGCCCAGCTGGATTTTGGTCACACTTTGGTCCCATCCCTTCTTTCTATGCCCTTATTCCTCTCTTTTGGGATGGAAATGTTTACTCTGTACCTTTATATATTGGATACATGTAACTTGCTTCTGATTTTTACAAGGGATTATACTGAGAGTTTGCCTTGAATCTCAGAAGAGACTTTGGACTTTGACTTTTGGGCAAAAAGTCAAAAGTTTTAATCTGTTAAACTATAAGGACTCATAAAAATGGACTGTATGTATTTTGCATTGTAAAGTGGACATGAGGGACTGGGGATATAGCTCAGTAGGTAGAGTGCTTGCCTCGCATGTAGAAGGCCCTTGGTTCAAACTCTAGCACCACAAAAAAAAAAAGTGGGATCTTTTGGGACCCAGGAGCAGAATATTATGATTTAGATTAGGTGTCCCCCATGAGCTCATGTGTGAGACAATTCAAAAAGTTTAGAGGTTATAAAGGTTTAACTTGATCAGTGCACTAAACCCCTAATAGGGATTAATTTGGTGGAAACTATAAGCAAGCAGGGTGTGGCTGGAGGAGGTAGGTCCCTGAGGGTGTGCCTTTGGGCTCTATAATATGTTCATGTTGAGCAGATCACACTCTCTGCTTCCTGGTGCATACCCTGAGCTTTTCCACCATGATGTTCTGCCTCTCCTTGGGCCCCAGATAAAGGAGTTGGCCATCTATGAACTAAGACCTCTGAAACCATGAGCCCCAAAATAAACTCTTCCTCCTCTAATTGTTTTTTCCATGATTAAAACAGTTCTTAAACATTTTTATTATAAAATATACAAAAATTGGGCTGGGCTGTTGCTCAGTTGGTAGAGTGTTTGCCTCACATGCACAAGGTCCTTGGTTTGATCCCCAGCACCACCAAAAAAAAAAAAGAAAATATATGTAAGATATTTATAAATTATAACAAAAAATTTAAAATTAACACTAGGATAACCCTTGCTAGGTCAAGAAATAGAGTAATACTACTACAAAAATCTCACAACTTTCTCCCTCCGCACTGTAGTAACTACTATGTTGATTTTAAAGTAATATTTTCCTTATTTTTTCTTTATTTAAGGTCAAGTCAGATATAGTTACCTCTATTTTGAACTACAAAAATGGCAAGTTCAACCTGATAGTTATATCATTTTAGTATGTTTTCAAAAATCAACACAGTTTTCTTTAGTTGTGCATAGTAGTTGGGTTCATCTCAACAAACTCCAAATAGATGCATAGAAATCAATTTCAGTTCATGATGCCTTCTTTCACTCTCTCAGGCTCCCTCCCTTCTCCAACTCTCTTTACTCTATTAGACTTCCATTTGCTTGTCTGTTAATTTATATTGATTAGTTCAATATGCTATTCTATTCTTCCCTCCCACTTTTCTTTATTTTTACACTAGCTTCTGCAT
Organism: Marmota marmota marmota; assembly: GCF_001458135.2. Taxonomy (NCBI): domain Eukaryota; kingdom Metazoa; phylum Chordata; class Mammalia; order Rodentia; family Sciuridae; genus Marmota; species Marmota marmota. The sequence continues at coordinate 8,035,596 of NW_026000016.1, read as the reverse complement.
ATGAGAGAAAACATTTGACCTTTGAGTTTCTGAGTTTGGCTTATTTTACTTAGCATGATATTCTCTAGATCCATCCATTATTGGCAAATACCATAACAAGTCATTATTATTTATGAATGAGTAATATTCTATTGTGTATATATACCAAAATCTCTTTATCCATTAATTGGTTGATGGCCATCTAGGTTGTTTCCATAGCTTGGCTATTGTGAATTGGGCTACTATAAACATTGATGTGACTGTGTCATTACATTATGTTGACATAATAAGTCCTTTGGATATATGCTGAGGAGTGGAATAACTGGGTGAAATGATTCCATTCCAAGTCTTTTGAGGATTCTCCATACTGCTTTCCAGAGCAGTTGTACCAAATTTCATCCCAACCAATGAACCTTTTTTGCCACATCCTCACCAATATTTTTTGTTACTTTTATTCTTGATAATTGCTATTCTGACTGAAGTGAGATGAAATCTAAGTGTAGTTTTAATTTACGTTTCTCTAATTGCTAGAGATGTAGAATATTTTTTCATATATTTGTTGATCATTTGTATTTCTTCTTTTGAGAAGGGTTTGTTCGGTTCCATAGATCATTTATTGATTGATGTGTGTGTGTGTGTGTGTGTGTGTGTGTTAAGCTTTTTGAGTCTGTTGTATATTCTGGAAATTAATATCCTACCTGAGGTGCAGGTGGCAAAAATTTTCTCCCATTTTGTAGGATCACTCTTCATGTTTTTGATGTTTCTTTTGCAGTAAAGAAGCTTTTTAGTTTGATGACATCTCATTTGTCGGTTTTTAAAAAATTTCATTTCTTGTGCTTTAGGAGTGTTGTTAAGAAAGTGAGTTCCTATGCCAATATGTTGATGTGTTGGGTCTACATTGTCTTCTCGTATGTGCAGGATTTCTGGTCTAATTCTTAGGGCTTCCGTCTGCTTATAGTTGATATTTGTGCAGAGTGAGAGATAGGGGCTAACTCTCATTTTATTACTTATGTATTTGTTGAAGAGGCTATCTTTGGCTATCTTTTCTCCAGTGTGTGTATGTGTGTGTGGGCGGGGTATTTTTGTTTGTTTTGGTGTCGTTTCCTTGTATGAGGTAATTGTATTTATGTGGGTTTGTCTTTATGTCTTTTTTTCTGTTCCATTTTTATTCTTGCCTATTTTGGTGCCCATATCATGCAGTTTTTGTTACTATAGCACTGTAATATAATTTAAGATCTGATTGTGATACTTCCTGCTTCATATTTCTTACTAAAATTGCTTTACTTATTCTGGGCCTCTTATTTTTACAAATGAATTTCATGACAATTTTTTCTAATTCTATGAAGAACATCATTGGCATTTTGATGAAAATTGCATTGAATATGTATAGTACTTTTGGTAATATGGTTATTTTGACAATATTTATTCTGCCTATCCAAGAACATGGGAGGTCTCTCCATCTTCTTAAGGTCTTCACCAATTTCTTTCTTTAGTGTTCTGTAGTTTTCATTGTAGAGATCTCTTACTTCTTTTGTTAGATTGATTCCTAAGCATTTGGGTTTGTTTGTTTGTTTTTGTTTTTGAGGCTTTTCCTAATTTCTCCTTCAGCTGATTGATCATTGAATATAGGAATGTAATTGATTTATGGGTGTTGATTTTGTACCCTGCTACTTTGCTGAATTCATTTATAAGTTCTAGAAGTTTACTGATAGCCTCCCATTGTTGGGTCCACTAAGATAATTTGAGTTCTTCTTTTTCTACTAATATCCCTTTAATTTCTTTCTTTTGTCTAATTGTTCTGGCTAGTGTTTCAAAGAGTATGTTTGAATAGAAGTCATGAAACAAGGCATCCTTGTCTTGTTCCTGTTTGTAGAGAGGGAATTGCTTTCAATTTTTCTCCATTTAGAATGATGTTGGCCTTTGTTTTGTCATATATAACTTTTACAATGTTGAAATATGTTCCTTCCATCCCTATTTTTTCCAGTGTTCTAAAAATGAGTGGATGATATATTTTGTCAAATGCTTTTTCTGCATCTGTTGAGATAATCATGTGATTATTGGCTTTAAGTCTATTTTGTGATGTATCACTTTTTATTAATGCATATTAATTAGAATCACTGGCTTCATTGTAGCCATATACATGCATATAATTTACTTTGATCCCTTTTCTTCCCCCATTGTCCTCCTTCCCATCTTCTCCTTTGACCCCTAACCACCTTCCTCTTCTCTAAGAATCTCCCTTAGCTTCATTTTTCAGCACATATAACAAGGAGAAAGTTGGTGTTATGGTATGGACATTTCATGTGCCCCCCAAAGCTCATATTTTGAAAGCATGGTTCCCAATATATCCAAGTTCATAGGAAGAGCTCTTAGGCAATGATTAGATAATGGAGTTGTAACCTCATCAGTGGATTAATGTCTGAATGGACTGCTGAGTGGTAATTGTAGGCAGGTAGGGAATGCCTGGCGGAAGTAGGTTAAACTGTGTATGCCACTGTACTTTATGTTGTCCCTCACTCCTCTCCTTCTCTCTTTTCTTCCTGGCTTCCATGAGATGAGAAGCATTGTTCTGCCATGCCCTTCTGCTGTGATGTTCTAACTCACCTTGGGCCCAAAGTAATGGAGTTGGCTAACTATGAACTAAACCACTGAAACCATTAAGACCAAAATAAAATTTTCCTCCTCTAAGTTTTCATGTCAGGTATTTTGGTTATGAAATGCTACTAACAATTAGAAGTGAATCTGGAGGGCAAAATAAAGCATACTTTCTCAGTCCACCTCTTTTCCCCCTCAGCATCCTTCCCTTTTTCTTTATCCAGATGTTGAAAATGTATCTCCAACTCAAGGAAAACTTAGGTTCCATTAGAATCCGTATAATTTCAGAATAATACATATTTACTCTTACTCCCCTCTGTAACCTAAAATATTGCTTATCATCAGTGTTCTTTATATATAATGCTAGAGGATAAAGGAGGAGTGATAGATTAAGGAATAATGAATTAGGACTTTTTAACCTAAGTTGGTCTCAGGCCACTATCCTTGATCTCCTGTATTTGTTATTATATAAATATTTTGTCCTGAAATTTTTGAGTTGCACAAAGGAGAGGTGCCGCAGTCTGGCTGGGCACAATTCAGGAGCCACTTGTCAAAAGAAACGAACTTTATTTTTAGAACACACACACCAAACCACACAGCTCCTCAGGAAAAACCTTCAGAGCCCAACTGCCACCACCGGCTTCCCACAAGTCTCTCAACCTCCCCCACTCCTCCTGCTCTTGAGGCCGATTGGCTGGGTCACGGGCAGAGCCAAAAAAAGTCCCCCAATGAGCAGCTCCGCAGTCTGAAAGGGCGGGGAAACAGCCCAATGAGCATCACCGCAGAGGAGCCAATCAGTTGGCAGCTAGAAGTTTGCTGGGGCGGCTGTGAGCCAATCATCGTTGGAGGCTGGAAGTTTGCTGGCAGCCGCAAGTTTGCTGGGGCCCCTTCGGCTGTGGCTCTCAACAGAGCAGGATGCCAATATGTGTTTAGTTCATTGACTTTTTCAGGCATGTGAATTTTGTTATAATTTGTGAGAGTTTGAGTGATGGTATTCAATTTAATATTAAATTTTTCATCCTAAAAATGGTCATTGTGTTTCAACATGTTTTTAGAGTAGATGAATGCTTCACTTTACCATATTTCAAACATTTGTTTTACAGATCAGGAATTGATTCCAATGTGTGCTGAAAGTCCTTTGCCAAGCGACTCAAAATCAAAAGATCATCCTCAAAGTAAGAAACGCAAAATTGCCCAAGAGGAAACACTTGGTATGTATAATATCAGCACATAATTTTAAGTCATAAAAACATTTATACAAAAAAAAATTGGAAAGTGATTACAAATGTATATCAAGCTAACTAGTTTTTATTTTTTATACCTAATAAAATGATAATAGCAAATATTTATTATTTATTAAATGGCATTATAAAATAAATAATAAGTAATCACAAAAAAAGGCTGTGAGTGAAATAGTATTGTTACCATCACCTAAAAGATGAGGAGAATGAGACATGGGGTAATTTGTCTAAATTCACATAAATAGAGATGAATTTCAAACTTAGATAATCTGGTTCTTTACTCTGCTATTATCACCCCCAGGAAACTAGAATCTTGGAAGATACTAAAATCTTGGAAGAATCTAATTAGATTTGAATTTTAAATGGTAAAACAATTTCCTCTACCCTTTCATACAATTCCTTCCTGTACTCTCTTTCTTTTACTACCATCTGTCTGTTACTACCAGAATTTCTTGTAGTTAATCTTTTAACATGTAATTGTTATTATCTTAACAATCACAAAGAAGACAGTATGTTCCTCAAGTTCAGATCTTAAGTAACAAAAAAGTTGATAAACTGATGAAAAGAAAGGCCATTTATGTGTTTTCTTGTTTATTTTTGTATGTTTAATTTTTGTGTAGCTATATATCAGTTCTTGATTTTTAAAGCATGAAACAAATAGGCTTTCTTAACATGTTACATTGCAAATTAAAATATACAATTAAAGTTGAAAAAAATCAAGATAAAATTGCTATTATTGCTAAATGAAACAATCTTCTAAAATATCTAATCAGTGTAATATAAAAAGAAAAATAACCTATTATTATAAATATTAGAAGTATTGATACTACATGTTTATTGCTTTTAGATTATTAGACTTGTACCATTAAAAAGTGAAAGAGTCAAATATTCAATATTCATATGAGTGTTCAGCAAAGTGGCAAACACAAATTTGCTAAAGGAAAATAACAATCTTCCTGTATATACTAGTGTTGATAAAATAGTTGATAATTACCACCACAAAATGTGTTGGTTTTCATCTGGTGGAAACAAAAGACAAAAAGAAATGTTGCCCAAAGAGGGAGGTATTTCCTTCAACAGAAAAATAAATAGCATATTTATTGTTGATCAAATACATTTATATTATTAATAAAAGGAATTGAATTAAAATATAATTTGCTGTTCATAATGTAACAAAGGTACTATGTGAGAAAATAAATTTAAATGTTATAGGTAGACACATACTACATAATGATTAAATAATTTGGGATAGCTATATGAAAATATTTATATTAGGTATAATACCTGAGCCCAATTTTATTAAAAATCTGGGTATAGGAATTAGTGACTGAAAATATATGTATTCTTAAAATAATATACATTATTTAAAATTTCTCTTTAAACTTTTAAATCAAATAACTATTATAACTCTGACAAATATATGTTCGTATAAGTAATATTAACAGAAGATTATCATATTCCTACTTTATTATATTTCTTCTTTCTAATACCACTTAATTAGAAGTAGATAATTATAATAACATAATAATTTACATAATTTTAATAGGAATGGCTTTGGGTGCATCATTAGATATCAAGGTATTAGTTATTGGAGTGAGGTAGAAATGGGAGTAAATGTGTTGCAGTATATCACTGTTTCTGATTTTTCAAAGAGTTTTATCAGAAGTAGATGTGAAATTTATCAAATTAACTGCTTGCCTTTATTGAGATAATTTTTCCTTCTTACTTGATGTAATTATGTATTGATATTTCCTAACTTTCAGATTGATTTTATTCTTATTAAGATAAGAAAATAATAGATAAATTTCAATCATGTCTCTGTTAAATTTGCTAAAAGCTTTTTAAAAATTTATTTGTAGAACAAGATATGGATGAAAGTTTTAAATATGAAGATCTAGAGTCATATTCAGAATATAAGAATCAAAAGAAAATAAGTAGAGTTTTCCAGTCTCAAAAATTAAAAAGTATGTATGATATTGATGAATGTATTTTAAAACAATAGTCCAAATATTAATGATTTTAAAAGTGTTCTACACATAGGTCAATTGTTTTATGGATTTACAGTTGAATTTTTTCCTTAGGCTGAATATTTTAGTACATAATTTATCAAAAAATTGGAATATGGTGGAACTAGTAAATGCTCTAATGCTATTAACACTACCTGTTACTTGTCATAGTCTCTAATATTCTAATTATTATATTGCATTTTACAAATTTATTTGACCAAAGAGCACTGTCTTTAGTTTCTTTTTCTATTAATAATATTTTATTGAATACTACCTTAGGAAACACTTTTTCTAGAATTTTCTAGAACTATTACAATAATTTTTAAATATATTTTTAAATATATTTTAAATATATTTTTAAATATATATATTTTTAATTCATTTTTAAATTCTTTGTCAAATATTATCTACTAAAATATATTACTATAATCTAGATAAATTTATTCTTGATTTTTTGGTCTAATTTTGTATGCTTGGAATATTTGTTTCCACCCCCACCCCCAACCCGGCAAAAAGCAAAATTGTGTTAGCACTTAAGACCCAATGTTATTATATTACAGGGTGGACCTTTAGGGAAATAAGTCATTAGGGTCCCACATTTATAAATGGTATTAGTACAATTGGAGAACAGCTACACAGGGAGATAGTTGACTGAGGGAATACAATGAGGTTCAATACTATACTGACCGAGACTTGGAGAGATTCAGAGATTGTGGTTAGTTTATCAGATTTGAATCTGCACTCATGTTACTAGCACAGACAGTGGGGATGTTACTAGCACAGGCACAGACACAAAGGGAAAGAAAAAAAGGCAAAGTTGAAAAAATGGCCTTGGAAAGAGCAGCATAAGAGAAATCAGATTGAACTTAGATAATACAGGAGTTCAATAGTGGGCTGGCACATAAGAAGTACTCTGCTTTTCTTTTTCTGAATGGAGAGCTGTGGTGAGAAGCCAGTTTGTGAAGGTCATGCCTAAGCTTAAAATTTTGAGACAAATTCCTGCATTTTTATCTCATCTGATGATAGTAGTAAATATTGTAATTTCAAATGCTATTGATTAAACCATCTATATAGATACTATAAAATTGCTCCAAGTACAAGTCTGCTAAGATCTACTATTGATGGAAGACAGAAGAGTAGGGTGTACACACTTTCCCCTGTACACCAAGATTTTTCCAGGTGCGTGCACATATGCATGTGCGCACGCTCACACACACACACACATACACACACACACATAACACACCTGTTGTGTGGACTGGGGAGGGTTCTACCCACATGGCTGAGGACACTCCAGCACCATCCTTTCTGGGCAAGCAGGAGGCTCTGTAGCACCTAGGCCCACCACGGAGCAACCTAGGCCTCCTTGGCAGCTCCAGAGAAAGATTGGGTGAAGACTAGATTAATCTCAGGAACACTGTGCTTCTCCCCACTAGCACACAAAGCAGCAAGCCACACAAGGGAGAAATATGGATGCTGGAGAGCAAACACCAAGGGTACATCACCTCTGTGCCAGTAGAGAGCACACCAACACTCAGGCTATTATAGAGCTCACAAAACCACATAGGTGCATGCCATAGTTGGGCAGGGTGAGGACTGTGTTGATAGGCTCAAGAGTCTGAATGACAGTGTTTTGAAGCAGAATGCTAATCTAGATGTACACACGCAGGACTCTATCTCAGTTGCTGCCTTCATATCCAGAGACAGAGAATATAGCACCAAGGCTTGAACATTTATTGCTCCCCCAATTCCTGAGTGATTCCAAATCAGAAGTATCTGAAAGAAGGATCTCCAACAAAAAACCTTGGCAATGTTTTTATATTAGTTTTTTGTTTTACTGGTACTGTCTTTTGTGTTGGTTTCTTTTTCTTTCCATCATTAATTATTATTGAATAGTTTTATGCAATTCTGTGGGGATTTTTAAAATTCATTAATTTTATTTATTTTCTTTACCTTTTTCTTAATTCTCATTTTTATATCCCCCTTTTTATTTTGTCTTTCTCTTCTCATTTTGCTTCTCCTGCATCTCTCAAATACTTTTAAAATTCATTATATTTATCATTTTTCTTCTTTCTAATTTGTATACTCTCCCCTTTTCTTTTTTCAATTTCTCTTCTTCTGTCTCTTTTCCCTTCCTACCACCTTTTGTCTTCTTTTTGTTTTTTTTTAAATTTCCCTTTTTTGTGTTCTATATAGTATAATGTTAATTTGACATTCTTTGTTTTTTAGTTGTAGATAGACAGAATACCTTTATGTGGTGCTGAAGATTGAACCCAGTGCCTCACACGTGCTAGGCGATTGCTGTACTCCTGAGCCACAACCCAACCCTAATTTTACATTCTTTATTGACTAATTTTCAGCCCATTCTGTATTATTATTCCCCTTTTCTTTGGTTAGTGGAGCTGTAGATATTATTTATGTGTTAGTTTATAGTTTGCTACCTCTGTTACTGGTGGTTATCCTCTCCTCTCAAAAAGGTGCTGGGATTTAAACACAGTACATCTAATGGGTGCTTTAGTGAGATGTTTTCTCTGTATGATGTGCCTATCCCAGGGGAAAAGTGAGAAAGCAACTCACAAAAAAAAAAAAAAAAAAAAAAAAAACTCGTAACAGTGGAAGAGATATCTATCCCAGCAGATGTACAAATCTCAATAGAGAGGAAATGACAAGACAATGTATTAAGACACTTTCAAAGTTATAAACTCCCAAATGATTGAATCCATAGATATTGAAACATAGGAAAGCCAGATAAGGGTTCAAAAGGTTGATTGTTAAAATTATCAATGAATTAAAAGAAGACCTAAATAATGAACAATACAGAACATGAAAGAGCATTTCAATGAAGAAATAAAGATTCTGAGTAAGAATAACAGAACAAAATAGAAATCTTTGAAATAAAAAACTGAATTATCCAAATAAAAAATTCAATGGATACTCTTTAAAAACTAAATCAACAGTCAAAATACATTCTACTGTCATGTATAACTAAAAAGAATAATTTTTTAAAAAACTAGATCAAGCTAATAAGGAATATTGGGACTCAAAGATAAGGTGGATGAACCAGAACATTTAGAAAAAATAAGAAAATATGAACAGAATATACAAGAGCTCTAGAACAACATTAAAAGGCCAAATTTAAGAGTCAGAGGTCTTGAGAAAGGTGTGGAAATAGAGACAGATGGCATTGAAAACTTTTTCAGTGAAATAACAGCAGGAACCTTCCCTCATCTTGAGAATGAGATGGACATGCAGACACTGGAAGCATTTAGAACTTCAAATAGACACAAGAAAAGAACCTCTCCCATAGCATACTAGAAAATACCAAATACTCAGAACAAAAGATTTTAAAGCTGTTAGTAAAAAAAAAAAAAGGCCAAGTTTCTGAAAAAGGCAAATCTACCAGAATAAAAATAAACATCTTAGTCTAGGAGGGCATGGAATAAAGTGTTTCAAATCCTAAAAGACAATAACTGAACACAAAGGTAGCATATATGACAATTCTATAATAGAGAATTATAATTGTAACATGAAATAATATGGACTAATATTAATATCATAATATATAAGATCTAGATTATTTCCAACCCATTTTAATGCATCTTTGTCAACTTCATTGACATATTTGCACAATTTAAAACTTGAGATTTAATGGGTTAATCAACTACTCTCACTAATAGATTATTCAGACAAAGTATTTTTAAAAAGGTTAAACTGTACTATAGATCAAATAAACTTAAGGCATATCTGCAGAATATTTAAACTACAACAGCTAAATACACTGTTTTGAGATACTTAGTGGACTTTCTCCAAAATAGAAAAGATATATTAGGCAATAAAATCTTAGAAATACAATAATATTGAAATAATTTATTGCATCTTGTCAGATCATAATGGAATGAAGTTAAAATCAACATAAAGAAAATCTACAGAAACTGGGAAAATAAATGGAATTTGAAAACTAAACTTTTGAATGATAAATGGGTCACTGAAGAAATCAGAGAAGAAATTTTAAAATTTTTATATTCAGATGAAAATAGAAACACAACACACCAGATTCTGTGGTATACATCAAAGGATCTTGTAAGAGGGACATTTATAGCTGTGAGGGTCTACATAAAAAATTAGAGAGATCACAAACACTCTAATGGTGAATCACAAGGTATTAGAAAAATGAGAACAAAATAATCTGAAAACCAGTAGAAGAAAAGAAAGAAATACTAGAAGTGAAATTAATTAAAGGGGAAATAAAAGCACAATACAAAAAAATCAATGAAATGTTTGGTTCTGTGATAAGATAAACAAGATTTATAAACCCTTAGCCAAACTACCAAGAAAGAGATAGAAGACACAATTAATAAAATTAGAGGTGACAATGGTATATTACAACAAATAACAGAGGAAATCCAGAGGATCATTAGGGACTATTTTGAAAATTTATATTCCAACAAATTGGAAAAGCTATATAGGTGTATAACTTTATTGACAGAATGTACCAAACTTGAACCAAGAGGATATCGGAAATCTAAACAGACCAATAACGATGAAAGAAATAAAAGCAGTAATAAAAATGCTTCCAACAATGAAAACCCTATAACCAGATGCATTAATACTGTATTTACCAGAAATTTATCTCCAATTTCATCAAATTATTCCATGAAACATAAAAGGAAGAAGGAATCCTTCCAAACTTGTTATACAAAGCTAGTACTACCTTGTTACCAAAACAAGATGAGGATATACCAAAGAAAGAAAATTATAGATCAAAATCCCTTATGAAGATAGATGTAAAAATCCAGCTGGGCGTGGTGGCAAAAAAACATCTTAATAATGTATTAGCAATTTGCATTTAGAAACACATTAAGAATATTGTTCACCACAATGAAGTTGGCTTCATTCCAGGGATGCAAGTTTGGTTCAATATATGCAAATTAATAAATATGATACATCACATAAATAGAAAAAAAAGAAAAGTCACATGAGCATTTGAATAGATGAATAAGCAGAAAAATTCTAGCCAAAATTGAATATCCTTTCATGACAAAAATGCTAAAGAAACTATAAGTAGAAGGAACTTACCTTAACATAATAAATGCTATATATGACAAACCCAAAGCTAACATTGTACAGAATGGAGGAGAACAGAAAGCTTGTTCTCTATAAATAGGAACAAGACAAGGAAATCCACTCTCACCACTACAGTCCTACATAGTATTTGAAATTTTAGCCAGAGCAATTAGACAAAAGAAGGAAGTGAAAGAAGTACAAATAAGAAAGAAAAAGATAGGAAATAGGAAAGAAATAAGTCAGCTTATCCCTGATTTCAGGGATAGGAGGACATTATTCTATACTTAGAGGATCAAAAAACTCCATTAGTAGACTTCTAGAGCTGATAAACAAATTCAACAAAGTACTAGGGTACAAAGTCAACATACAAAAATCATTAACTTTTCTATACACCAACCATGAATATGCTATGAAAGAAGTCGGGAAAACAATTCTATTTACAATAGCTTCAAAATAAGTAAATAAATAAAATGCATAGGAATGAACCTGACCAAGGAGGTAAAATACCTCCAAGAAAACCACACAATGATGAAAAAAGAAATAGAAGATAGAAAGACCCCTCATATTCATAGATAGACAGAATTAATATTGTTAAAATGGCCATATTATCAAAATTGATCTACAGAATTAATGCAACCTTCATCAAATGTATCAGTGATGGTCTTTACAGAACTAGAAAAAAATTCTGAAGCAAATGAATTAATAACCCAGAATCGTCAAACCCATTCTGAGCAAAATAAGCAATACTGGAGGCATCATTATAATATCTGATTTCAAAATATACTATACAGCCATAGTAACATAAACAGTATGGTAGTAGCATGAAAACAGATATTTAGACCAATGAAATAGAATATAGGACACATAAATAAACCCACACAGATACAGCCCTTTTTTTCTTGACAAAGGTTCAGTTGAAAGTATCACCTATAGATTAGACTACATAGAAGAGAGAACTTCAGGCCTGGAAGACAGGAGGATATATGAATCTACATACTCAGTAAGCATTAAAGGAAAAAAATTTAAAAAGTCATGATCAGAATATATGTGAACTTTGGCACAACACTGAGACCAAGTTTGGGAGTGATTGGAATTAAAGAGGATACTGAGATAGAGGCTAATGGCATTAATATCCTTTTTAGTGAAATAATATCAGAAAAAATTTCAAAACTTAGGCATGAGATGGACACACACATACATGAATAATGGAACAAACAAGATCAAAAAGGAACAAGCTGCATCATAATTAAAATACCTAACATAAAAGCTAAGGGCAGAATATTAAAATTCTCAAGGAAAAATTGTCAGGTCACATTTAGAGGTAAACAATGAGACTTACTTTTGACTTCTCATCTTACTCTCTAAAATCCAGAAGGGCATGGAATGAAATAATCCATCTAAAAAAGTAATTGCTAACCAAAATTGCTATGTCCAGCAAAGCTATACTTTAGAATCAAAGAGAAAAACTTTTCAATGATAAACTAAAAGAATTCATAAGCCTGCGTTACAGAAAACACTTAATGAAATCTATACTGAGAAGAACTTTAAAAATCCCAGAGCTCCCAAATGAATGAAGCTTACTAGAAGGGCAGCTAAGCAAATAAAAATTAAGACAGAAGTAAGTACATGAAACAAATCAAGATAGCAAGAAATAATAAACATCTCTCCATAATAACTCAATATTTACAGCTTCAACTCTCCAAGTAAAAGGCCTTGACTGGCAGAGTGGAAAAAAACATGAGCCAGCTCTATGCAATTTGCAATAGATTCATAGGCAAAGACATTCACCCTGAAAGTTAAAGGATGGAAAGGATATTCCTTCAAAGGAGTCTGAAAACAAGTAGGAGTGACTATTTTTGTATCTAACAAAGCAGAGTTTATTTTTTTTTCAAAGCAGATTTTAAGTAAAACTTAATCAGAAAGGACAAGTAAGTTAATTTTACACTGATAAACGGAACAATCCCAACAGGAAGATATAACAATAGCAAATATTAATGCCTCTAAATTTGGTGCATCTAATTACATAAAACACATAAGGTTTCATATAGACACAAGTACTATAATAGTGGATCATTTCCACAAACCTCTCTCACCAAGAGACAGGTCATCCAGACATAAAATCTATAAATATACTTCATATGTAAAAAGTACTAAAATCAAATGGAACACATGTAATATATATGTATATAATATATAAATCAAATCTATAGAATAGTTCTTCCAACAACAGCTGAATTCACCTTATTCTCAGAAGTTCACAGAATTTTCTCCAAGATAGATCATAGTTTAGGAGACAAAGCAAATTAGGAAATACCAAAAGTCGAATAATCCCTTATATCTTGTCATATCACAAAAATGAAATTAAAAATTAACAGCAAGAAAAATTGTAGACCATATAACCTTACAGAGATTAAATGACAGCATTTTGAAAGTGAAATTAATTAAGGAATGAGGAGAGAAATTTAAAAATTTCTAAGAGTTAAGTAAGTTTATAGCATTAAATGCCTATATTTAAAAAACAAAACACTGCAGAAAGATTCCAAATAAACCATCTATTGTTAAATCTTGATGTATAAAAAATCAGGAACAAACTAATTCCCAAATCAGAAGAAGACAGGAAATAATTAAGATCAGAACCAAAATTAACAAAATAGAGAATTTTAAAAATTGCCAAAGGGGTCTGGGGTTGTGGCTCAGCTGTAGAGCATTCACCTAGCACGTGTGAAGTGCTGGGTTCAATCCTCAGTACCATATAAAAGCAAAAAAAATAAATAAATGAATAAAATAAAGGTATTATATCCAACTTCAACTAAAAAATAAATAAATATTTTTTTTAAAAAATTGCCAAAGTTCATGATACAAAGATCTGTTTTTTTGAAAGATAAACAAGTTATTAAATGCTTAGACTAAATGTAAGAGAGAGAGAGCCAACCCAAATCAACAAAATTAGAGAGAAAGAAGGACTTATCACTAAAGATTGTTCTGAAACCCAGAGGATAAGTAACTGCTAGATGAAAACAGGGTCAAAACTTCAACATATCAGCAATGACATCAACTTCCTTAATAAGAAATAAAACCAAGAATTGATAAGTACAATGTCATCAAATTATAAAACATATTCATGGTAAAGGAAAAGAAGAAAATAAATAAAGCATTTATAAAATGGGAGAGAAATGTTTTCCAGCTGCTCTCCCAATAGGGTATTAGTATTCAGAATATATAAAGGACTAAAAAAAACATTAGAAAAAAACAAAAAACAAAAATCCAATCAGTAAATGGGCAAATGATTTTAACAGACATTTCTCATAAGAAGAAATACAAATGACCAACAAAGATAAGAAAAAAATGTTCAACATCCTAAATAATCAGTAAAATGAATATCAAAATTACACGGAAGTTTCATCTCTGTCCAGTTACAATGGCAATTGTCAAGAATACAAATAATGATAAATGCTGGTGAGAATGTGGGGGGAAAGATTTGGGACTACAAATTAGAACAACCACTTTGGAAGACTATAAATATTCTGCAAAAACTAGGAATGGACTGAGCTATCTCACTAATTGGTGCTTGTTCAAAAGAACTAAAATCAGCATATCATAGTGATAACATTCATAATGTTTATAGCAGTGCAATTCAAAATAGCCAAGTTATGGAACCAGCTTAAAAAAACCTATCAACAAATAATCACACACACACACACACACACACACACACACACACACTGTTTTCCACACACATAACGAAATAGTGAAAGTTTGCCATCTGCTGTTAAGTGGGTAGAACTGGAGAACATTATGCTAAGTGAAATAACCCATACTCAGAAATTCAAGATTCGAATGTATGCAGAAATCTATATAGAAGTTAGAGAGAAAACAAAGGAATAAAACAACAATCTCAACAACAAAATGGAAGGGTGACAAATAGAGTAGAGGAAGGGGTTCCAAATTGGGGAGGGCATGGGAAAAATACTGTCATATGAAATAGACTAAATTATGCTCTGTACATTTATAAATATTACATAATGAATCTTTTATATATATCTTTTATATATACTTATAATGTATTAATCTAAAATATCAGTATAAGGGGGCTGGGATGTGGCTCAGCTGTAGAGCGCTCACTTAGCACAGGCGGACCCAGGTTTGATTCTCAGCACTACATAAAAAAAATAAAGGCATTGTGTTGTGTCCACCTACAAAAAAAAAAGATTCTCTTTCTCTCTCTCTCTCTTTAAAAAAAAATATATTAGTATAAGGAAGTCTAGTAAGGGAAGTGGACAGGGAGAGGGAAGAGGGTACAAAAAGGAAAAATACTAGGGAATGAGATTGATCAAATTATGTTATGTACATATATGAAAATATCACAATGAATTTCACTATTATATGTCATTAAAAGCACCAATAAAAACCACAAAATACTTAACACCATAAAAGCAAATAAACCAATTAATAAGTGGTCAAATGAACTGAACATACACTTCTCAAAAGAGGTTCAAATGGCTAATAATGATATATAAAAAGATGTTCATTATCTTTAGTCAATCTCAGTGATAAAACACCCCTGGGTTCAATTGCCACTACAAAAAATAAACACATTTTAAGTTAATATAAAACCATCTGTCCCTGGAAGACACATAATGATGTACCTTAGAAGTGATTTGATGAGGGATAGACAACTGGAGAATATGATCTATAAATACTTTTCCCTGATTCTATGTGGTTGCACCATACATTGATTGGTAAATGTGATATTTTCTAAAGGAATATACCACTGATTGGATCTCAAATACCACCCATATGTTAGAATTAATCTTTTCCTAAGAATAAGTAGTCCTCTGTGGTTCTAATGACTTGTTTTGTCTTTTAAATATGCTTAAACTTTTAAATTATTTTCAACTCTTTCAAATGTCTAGATTTTTTATTTCTTTTGAGAATTTAGAAGACTTCAGAACATCAATCTGCATTTGTGGCAATCAATGAGTATAATTGTTTTATGTAAAACAGATACTCTCCACTTTACCTCTGCTTTTTTATGCCACCCCAATTATTATAGGTTCATTTTACCCATATTGCATGCCCAGTCCCAGTAGGCATTTATTAGCTGGAGAATAGTTTCTGAGATCCAAAAGAACCAATTCATTTAAAGTTTTTGCTTTTAATAACTGTGACTTTTTAATAATATGCATAATAACTCTAAACTCTACCTTCTTCATCTGTTAAAGGGGAATAAAATAGCTACTTCAATTGTTTTGATAATTAATGAGATAATATTTGAAAAGTTGTCCATATATAATACTTGTCATAAGGTGACTACTTTTATAGCTTTTTAAGATTATTGGGCATATTTGCATTTAATTGAGTAATTAGGTTGTTAAATTTTGAAGTAAATAGATTTATGTGACTGTAAGGTAATATACCACTAATTAGTCTTATGTAATTTTATCTGAAACAAACCATTAGTTTGATATGTAAAAAGATGTTCATTATCTTTTTAAATGAACTAATATGGTGCTCTATTACTATTTACAGCTAAATATGAAGCAACCTCAGATACATCAGAAAACTTTCCAAAATTGCAGCCATCGATTAGTGATATAATATTTCATTTAGACTTAGACAAAGTGGTTGGTAAGTAAATATTTATGTTTGGACACTGCAGACCATAATCCTAAAGTATTTCAACTGTATAGAAGATATCTGTTTTGTTCTATTTTATGGTATCTCTTTTTAAATTTCTCATTTAGAACATAAATTCAACATAGAACATTTCTGCTTTTATTGAACTGTAAATCTGTATTCTCTTATATCCAGTTCCATTAGCTTCAGATCATTATTTTAAATTCCTTTTCAGGTTATTAAACATTTTATATTACTTTGGGGTCTTTAAGTATTATAGATATGTAAAGTGGAGTTAAAATCAAAATCACAATAATATTTTTAAAATATGCCCATATTATTTTTTTAGATTTTTAAAAATTTATTCTAATTTGTTATATATGACAGAAGAATGCATTTACAATTCATATTACACATACAGGGCACATTTTTTTATATTTCTGGTTGTACACAAAGTAGAGTTACACCATTCGTGTCTTCATACGTGTACTTAGGATAATGATGTCCATCTCTTTCCACTGTCTTTCTTACCCCCACACTCCCTCCCTTCCTCTCCCACCCCTTTGCCTTATCAGGTGTTTGTCTAATCCTCCAATGCTCCCACCCTCATAAATCAACATCCTTATATCAGAGAAAACATTTGGCATTTGTTTTTTTGGGATTGGCTAATTTCACTTAGCATTATATTCTCCAACTCCATCCATTTATCTGCAAATGCCATGATTTTTTTCTCTCTTAATGCTGAATAATATTCCATTGTGTATGTGTGAATGTGTGTGTGTGTGTGTGTGTCACATTTTCTATATTCATTCATCTACTGAAGAGCATCTAGGTTGGTTCCACAGTTTAGCTATTGTGAATTGTGCTGCTATAAACATTGATGTGGCTATGTCCCTGAAGTATGCAGTTTTAAGTCCTTTGGGAAATAATTTATTGCATCTTATCAGAACATAATGAAATGAAACTAGATATCAAATTTAAAATGAAATAAATTCAACCAACACATAAAGATTAAGCAATACATTTTTAAATGAAAACTGGGGTGTTGAATAAGTCAGGGGTGATACTTAAAAATTCCTAAAATCAAATTAAAATTGAGGAGGATGGAGAAAGTGGTGGAGGTGAAATGAACTAAGCAGCAAGTCCCAATCTCCTCACACCATAAAAAGGAGGCATTGACTAAAAGCAGAATTGAATGAAAAAATAACTGCTCTAAGGTGAATGACAAAATAACTGCTCTAATACTCAAAACTACATAATCTGAGACCTGGAGTGACTGGAAGATGGGTTACCAGGGTAGAAATTAAAACTCAGAGTGCCCTAACCCAAACCTATGGATGAGTGAGGAATAAGACAACAGAGAGAGAAGGACAGGCAGGGAGTAGATATTCTCTTAAACTATTGGGAAACTATTTAAAATATAGACAAAATTTAAAATCACAAGTCTCCTTTAAATAGCACAAACCAACTTAAAACTAAATTGTTGGGAAAAAATGCTGAGCAGGGGCCCCTGCAACCATCTTGGTGAGTCCGCACCTGACCAGTCACACTCTTAAATCAGCACAGCATCTTCCCATGCCCAGACAGCTGCAAATTAAACCAAAGGGAAGCCCTCCTGCAGTAGGCCTTCTTGAAATCCAGCCATAAAGATCTTTTTTTCTTTGTCAATGAATTTTTTTTATTTGTTGATTTTAGATATACATGATGGTAGAGTGTATTTTGACACATTATACATATATGGAGTACAACCCATTCCAAGTAGGATTCCATTCTTATGCTTGTACAGATATGAAGTTACACTAATCATGTAGCTGCCTGAATATCCAGTAATATATAAAACCAGCAGGAAATTGCAAGAAGCTATGCAACAGAAAGCACCAGATACCAGCCTTAATAGATACACAGCCTAAACTGTAATCGCAACTGGCAAATGACAGAGCTTTGTTTGGATACTTGCAGGACTTTGCACCACACTTATTAAGCAGAGGAATCGATGCCCAACATTCACCTCCTGGGGCAACAGAAAATAGAGTGCAGGTGAACCACCAGAGACCCTTCACTGTAACATCTCAGAGAGTAGAGACAGCAGGCGGAAACCTACTGCGCAAGAGAAAATCCACTGGCAGAAAACTCACAATCACTATGCCTGCACACATAGACAGCTACCAGGATCCTCACTACAGTGAAAAGAATTTAGCAGAGAGGAAAAGGTATAGCAGTGACCCTCAGCAAACACAGGGTTCCTTTAGAGGCTGCAATATTAGAATCAGCTTACTCACAACACTTCACTCTCCAAGACTATAACCAATCCCAATGTCAAATTTGATAACATAAATAACTCCTTATCTTGAATGATAATTGTTAACCCTATAAAGAATGTTGTACCTCCAACCCATTTGAATGTATTTCATCTAATGGTTTAAATAATTAACTGGAATCAATCTTCCTATCATTGCTTTCCTATCTTGTTTATACTTGTTCTTCCTATGTCCTACTCATTCTATTGCACTATCTGCTACTACCTCAAATAACACCCATTCATCTATTTCTCTTTCTATCTTGGTGTAAATTACTTTTATATCTTCTTTCTCACACATTCATTTTCTCTCTCTTTCTCTATTTCTCTCTTTATTTTCTCTTTATTGCCTTCTTTTTTTCACTCCCCATTTGCAAAAACTTTCTTCTTCCCTCCTTTTAGCACTCACTTAAGGTTATAATAAGTTTACTAAACTTAAATACTTTTTGACCTATTTGAAATTTATTATGGGTTCATAACTGAATTTAAAGAACTGCAGAGAACAATTGCAACAAGTTTTTATTTTTACAAGGTTGAATAGTATGAGGCTTGACCAGAAGTGATTACAGTACATAGGATCCAAGTGGATCTCTTAGAGTGGAGTTGATATTGGGATCAGCAAAGGTCACACATTGAATTAAAATATCATTTTATAGATATGCATCCAACCCATCCAACTTTAAGAAAAAGAATCACACATAGTAGTTCTTCACTTAAAATAATTTAGAACTATATCGATAGATACGTAGACATATAAACAATGTAAAAAAGCAGGCCAAAAAACCATCTCAAACAGCCTATAATGCTTCAACAACAGACTTCCTTGACACCACAGTGGAAGAAATTTCAGAGATAACATTTAGAAAATTCATAAACTGTTCTATGAGCTAACAGATGATATAAGGAGTGAAATCAGAGAAAAAAATACAGGAAGTGAAATATCACCTCAATAAAGAGAGATTCTGAAAAAGAATCAAACAAATCTTTGCAATGATGGAATCAATAAATCAAATTAAACATTCAAAGGAAAATGTCACCAATAGATTAGACCACTTTGAGGACAGATTTTGAAGCCTTGAAGACAAAGTATATAATCTTGAAAATAAAGTTGAATATTCAAGAAATGTGAGATAACAAATTTAAGATTCACTGGGATAGATGAAGCTCTAAAACTCAAACTAAAGACATGTACAATATTTTCAATCAGATGATATCAGAAAACTTTTCAATCCTTAAGAATGAAATGGAAATTCAACTACAGAAGGTGTATAGGACTCCAAATATACAAAGTCACAACAGACACATTATTATGAAAATGCCTAACACAGAGAATAAGAATAGAATTTTTTAAACTACAAGAGAAAAATGACTAGTCACATTTAAAGGTAAACCAATCTGGATTTCAGCTGATTTCTCAACCCAAACTCTAAAAGCAAGGAGAGTTTGTAATACTATATACCAACCTCTTAAATATAATGGATGCCGACCAGGAACAGTATACCCAACACAATTAAGCTATAAATTGAAGATACAATAAAAACTTCCCATGATAGACAAAAACTTAAAGAATTAATAACTAGAAAGCTTGCACTACAAAACATACTCAATAAAATATTTCATGAAGAAGAAATTAAAAGTAAAACTGAGAACCAGCAAGAGTAGGCATCACACTAGAAGCATAGTCAATAATAAGGAGAATCAAACCCAATTTAAACATTGGAAATAAATCAAAATGGCAGGTAATAAAAATCAGCTCTCAATAATAACATTAAAAGTAAATGGTCTAAATTATTCAATCAAAAGACACAGGGCCTGGAGCAGTGGCACACACTTATAATCCCAGCAGCTCAGGAGGCTGAGGCAGGAGGATCATGAGTTCAAAGCCAGCCTCAGAAAAAGTGAGGCACTAAGCAATTCAGTGAGACTCTGTCTCTAAAAAGAAATACAAAATAGGGCTAGGGATATGGCTCAGTTGTTGAGTGTCCCTGAGTTCAAACCCCAGTACCAATGAATAAATAAACTTTATGCAATCCCTGGTACCCCACCCATTCCAAAAAAAAAAAAAAAAGACACAGGCAGACTGAATTAAAAACAAGACCCAACAATATGTTGTCTGCAAGAGATTCATCTCACAAGCAGAGATATCCACAGACTGAAAGTGAAAAGATGGCAAAAAACATACCACTCACATGGATCTTGCAGACAAACAGGGGTTACCATTCTCATCAGATAAAGTGGATTTCAAGCCAGAAGTAATTAACTCATTTCATACTGCTTGAGGGAATAACACACCCAAAATACATAATGATTATAAGTATTTATGCCCCAAACAATGAAGCATCTGTGTACATCAAACAAACTCTTCTAAATATTAAGAATCAAGTAGACCACAATACAATAATACTGGGTAACTTTAACATATCTCTTTCATCATTGGATATATCCTCAAACAAAAACTAAGTAAATATTCTATAGATCTAAAAACTACAATTAATAATTTGGACCAAACAGAATCAGCAAAAGTGAGGTGCTAAGCAAGTCAGTGATACTCTGTCTCTAAATAAAAATACAAAATAAGTCTGGGGATGTGGCTCAGTGTTTAAATGCCTCTGAGTTCATTACCTGGTACCCACTCCCCCCCCCCAAAAAAAACAACAGTTTTTTGAAAGAATAAACAAAATTGATAAATTCTCAGCCAAACTCACTAAAAGAAAGAGAAAAATGCAAATTATCAAAATATGAGATGAAAAAGAAAATGTTACTACAAACGCTACTGAAATCCTAAGGATTTTCAGAAACTATTTTGAAAATTTGTGCTCCAATAAGCTAGAAAATCTTGAAGATATCAACAAATTTCTAGAGACAAATGAGCTGCCCAAATTAAACCAGGAGGACATAGAAAACTTAAACAGATCAATTTCTAGTAATGAAAGTGAAATAGCCATCAAAAGGCTTCCAACAAAGAAAAGCTCATAACTGCATGAATTCTTAGCTGAGTTCTACCAGACCTTTAAAGAAAAACTAATACTGATCCTTCTCAAATTATTCCATGAAACAGAAAAGGAGGGAACCATCCCAAACTCATTATATGAAACTACCAAAACCAGAAAAAGACACATGAAGAAAAGAAAACTTTATTTCAATATCCTTGATAAAAATAGATGCAAAAATTCCTAATAAAATATTTGCAAACTGCATACAAAACATATCAAAAAGATACTGCACTACTACTAAGTGGGATTCATCCTAGGAATGCAAGAGTGGGTTCAACACATGGAAATCAATAAATGTAACTCACTACCTAAACAGTGTTAAGGACAAGAATCAAATTATTATCTCAATAGATGCAGAAAAAGCAAAATACAGCATGCATTCATGTTTAAACACTATAAAAAAAAACTAGGAGTAGAAGGAATCTACCTCAACATTGTAAAGGCTATATGACAAACCCAAGGCTAACATTATGCTGAATGGAGAAAAACTGAAAGCATTTCCTCCAAACAGGAGCAAGACTAGAATTCCCACTTTTAACACTCCTATTCAACATAGTACTTGAAATTCTATCCAGAGCAATTAAGAAAGAGAAGAAAGTTAAAGGGATACAAATAGGAAAAGAAGAGCTCAAATTACCTTTTTGCTGATGACATGATCTTATATTTAGAATACAAAAAAAACCAAACTGCTCTAGTAAACTTCTAGAACTCATAAATGAATTCAACAAAGTAGCAGGATAAAAAATCAACACCCATAAATCAATCATGTTCCCTATATTCCAATGATAAGCCTACTGAAAAAGAAATTAGGAAAACTATCACATTCACAATAGCCTAAAAAAATAATAAAATATTCTAACAAAAAGAGGGAAAGGGCCTCTACAATGAAAACTATAGAATACTAAAGAAAGAAATTGAGGAAGACCTTAGAAGATGGAAAGACCTCCCATGAAAGTAAAGGAACAGTGAGTAGGAGATGGGAGGGTAAGGGAAAGACTGGGGACTGAATTAGAACAAATTATATTTCATGGTTTTATAATTATGTCATAGTATTTTGTGTGTGTGTGTGTGTGTGTATAGTCATATATAACTAAAAAGAATCAATTAAAACAATAGAAACACAACTTACAAAACTCTATAGAGTACAGCAAAAGTGGCACTCAAAAGGAAGTTTATAGCTATATGTGTCTACATTTTTATAAAGGAGCTCTCAAATAAATGACCTAATGATGTATCTCAAGGTCTTAGAAAAACAAGAACAAATCAAATCCAAAATCATTAGTAGGAGAAAAAGATAAAGATTTGAGTACAAATAAATGAAATAGAGAAGAACAATACAAAGGATCACTAGAATTAAGAATTGGTTCTTTGAAAAGATAGCAAAATTGACAAAACTTACCTAAACAAACCAAAAGGAAGAGAGAAGATCCAAATTAATAAAAGTGGAGAAAAAATAGGAATATTTTAAAAGTTACCATTGAAATCCAGAGGGCCATTAGGGAATATTTTCTAAAACCATATGCCAATATTAGAATATATAGAAGAAATGGACAAATTCTCAATACAAATGACCTACAAAAATTGAACCAAGAAGATCTTAAAAATAAAAAGTATATAAGTCAATAACAAGATTGAAACTGCAATTAAAAAATCTACATACATAGTAGCATATTATTCATTTAATTATTTGTTTTTATGTGGTGCTGAGGATCGAATCCAGGGCCTCACATGTGCTAGGTGAACACTCTACCACTGAACCACAATTCCAGCCCTAATATTATTCAGTCATTAAGAAGGATATCATCATTTACAGAAAAATGAATGGAATAAGAGCACGTCATGTTTAGTGAAAAAAGCCAGGAGCAGAAATACAAGTATCACATGTTTTCTTTTTCTTCTTCTTTCCTTTCTTTTTATATATTTTTGAAATTAAAATTAAAACAACCTGGAAATAGAAGGGACTATTAGGTGGACCAGGTGAAGTGGGGAAATAAAGAGGAGGACAAGAGAGGGTAGAAGGGATGGTGGATATGACAAAAACATGATATATACATATATGGAAAGTCACAGTGAAATCCATTAATTTAGATGACTAATATTCATTAATAATTATTAAATATTTCAATCATATATTATAAACTCATGTCAGTAAGTTTGATAATTTGGAAAAAAAGAACAAATTTTTAGAAAAATCAAAATATACCAAAGCTAACATAAGGCCAAAAGATAAAATTAAAATTCATGTGAGTTTACTAAAGAACTATAATTCAAAACTCTTAAACCCTCCCACACAAAGATATTCCAGTCCCAAATGGTTTTACGGGTAATTTCTCAAATATTTGTTTTTAAGTCTTAATCTTTATAAACATTTTTGCTTACTCCAAATTACCTTTGAATCTAACATAACCCTTAATGGAGCATATATATTTTAATCCCATTGTGTTAGTTCTCCTCTTCAGATTTTTCCTTTTCTTGAGTGCTTGCTTTCTTTACAAAACTAATGTACATGCTATAAGCACAAAACTTTTGAGGTGCTAGGGATTGAATCAGGGTTTCATGCATGCTAGGTAAGCACTCTATCACTGAGCTACATTCCCTGTCTCGCAAAGCAACCTTTTTTTCCCCCTAGTGTCATAAATAACAATTCTATTAAATAATAGGTTTCATGTTGGAATATTCATATTTGTTATATAATATAATTTCATTCCCTAATGTATTTCATCACCTCTATTCCCACCCCTGACTCCCTAATAATTTTCCTTCTGTTTTCATGACATTCTTTTTCATTGATATTTTTCCCCTGTAGCTTCCTCTTATGAGAGAAAATTTTCAATAATTGTCTGTCTCATTACACTTAACATGGTATTGGCTGGGCCAACCATTCTTCTAGAGATGATATAATTTTGTTCTTTATGACCAAACAAAACTCCATTATGCATATTTGTAATGTTTTCTTTATCTATACATCTGTTGATGGACAGCTGGGTTGATTCCATAACTTCACAATTGTGAATTGTGCTCCAATATACAAGGGCATGCATGTATCATTAAAATATGCTGACTTTAATCATTTTGTAGAAATACATAAGGATAACATAGCTAAGACATATGGTTGCACTATTTTAAGAATTTTTTTTGAAGATTCTCCTTGTTAATTTTCATCATAGCTTTTCTTTTTTTTAACTTCTTTCTTTTTTTATTAGTTGTTCAAAACATTACAAAGCTCTTGACATATCATATTTCATACATTTGATTCAAACGGATTATGAACTCCCATTTTTACCCCGTATACATATTGCAGATTCACATCAGTTACACATCCACTTTTTTACATTCTGCCATACTAGTGTATGTTGTATTCTGCTGCTTTTCCTATCTTCTACTATCCCCCCTCCCTTCCCCTCCCCTCCCCCCAACTCCCATCTTCTCTCTCTACCCCATCTACTGTAATTCATTTCTCTCTCTTGTTTTTTTCCCCTTTCCCCTCACTTCCTCTTATATGTAATTTTTGTATAACAATGAGGGTCTCCTTCCTTTACTATGCAATTTCCCTTCTCTCTCTCTTTCCNTCTATCGAGATGATCATATGGTTCTTATCTTTAAGTCTATTGATGTGGTGAATAACATTTATTGATTTCCGTATATTGAACCATCCTTGCATCCCAGGAATGAATCCTACTTGATCATGGTGCACAATTTTTTTGATGTGTTTTTTGTATCTGATTCACCAGAATTTTATTGAGGATTTTTGCATCTAGGTTCATTAGAGCTATTGGTCTGTAGTTTTCTTTCTTTGAAGTGTCTTTGTCTGGTTTCGGAATCAGGGTGATGTTGGCCTCATAGAATGAATTTGGAAGAGTTCCCTCTTTTTCTATTTCCTGAAATAACTTGAAAAGTATTGGTATTAATGCTCATGTTACTTCTTGTTCTGTTTGACTGCTGAGTTACTGTTTACTCTTATAAATTTATTTGGTTTTGTGTGTTTCTGGTGTCTCTCTTTTGTGATGGTAGACTATGACTAGAAATGATGAGTTTTGTTGCACTTTAATGCACATTCATTCGTTTCCTAAACTGTGTACGGATTCTGATGGCATATAGCAGTCTGCGATTTGTTCTTGGGACTTATATTTATGTCGAATGATGTGATGGAATTGAGGTTGGTATCTCTTGGCAACCTTGGAAGGTTGCTCTACTGACGAGGGATATTAACAGGAGAATGGTCTGGAGTATTTGGGGGTAGCTAGGGACTTGGTAGCACTATATAACGCCTTGGAACATTTGCCTATACATATTTAGTAAATTACACATAAACAGCGTCGTGATGCTTGGAAGGAAAGGTATTAGAAGGGAAGGGAAGAAGTCACTAAAGAGAATGAGAGTAAACGGGTAGAATTCAAGGAAAGAGGAATAAGGAAATTGAAAAGAAATGAAAAGACAAAAGAAAAAAATAGAAAATAAAAAAGAAAAAAAGAAAAAAATAATAAAAATAAAAATAAAAATTAAAAATTAAAAAAAAATAATAAAAAATAAAAATAAAAAACAATTTTAAAAAAACCAAATAATAAAAAAAAATTAAAAAGTGCAGTCTTAGAGATCAATTAACTTCTCTTCCAGTAGGTGGAGCTGTGCCCACCGGGCCAAGCTTCTCCTCTCAATACGCGGGAACCAATCACTGTGCAGCAGCTCCTCCTCCCCGACTGGGTGGGTCTCCAATCCTGAGTGCCTAGGGCCCTTTCTTGTGTCTAGACACTTCCCCACTTTTCCTCCAGCCAGGCCCCGCTCATTGGTGACGCTCACCACAATACTGGCTACACGCCAGGTCTGCTGCTCCCGGGAGCCCTATTTTCTTGAATGACTGGGCACACTCTCCCTGTTTGCCAATCCCTCAGACGCTAAGGTTGTGGAGCTTGGGGCTGAGAACCCTCAGCGTATTTTGCTTGCCCTCCGGTAACCACTCCCCCAGTAGCTTGTGCAATCGACCTCAGTTGTCAGCACCGTTGGGAGCGGTAGCCGGGGGTCCCGCGCTGTGGGTCCCGTGCCGTGGGTCCCGTGCCGCTGTTCCCTCAGTCTGACTGTCGTGCTCACGGGAGAGCTGGGAGGGGCCCTTGAGGTTTCCCCGCTGTGTGGAGGGGGGGTTAGGGGGTTACACACCTGCCACCGCTGGTTTCAATGAAGTTATCTCCTCCACCGCATTCTGGTGACGTCAGTTCTCTGCCATGTTGATATCCCATGCGAATGGTGACAGTTCGTTCCCTTTGCCAGGTGACTGATGCAATGGGTGGGTCCTGACCGGCTCTCCCAAACCCCCTCTCAATCCTGTGACCACTGCCTATGGAGGCTCGGTTGGTATTAACCTCCGCAGGATCAGGAAAAGCGGACAAGTTGTCTCAGCGGGATTAGGATCCTTTAGTGCTGAGTCACAGCGGTTTGTCTGCAAGACGCAGGCGAATGGGAGCCTGAATTCAGCCGCTCCAGGCTCGATGTGTGTTCTGAGAGGCGTAGATTGTTCACCCCAGATCCACGTCAGCTCAGCATTGCCTAGTGCTCCTGAGCAAACAGCATTTCGGCGGTTTAAGACTCCCTATGCCCATGCAGCTGAAGAGGTCAGAGACTTGATCTCTCTGCGCCCGCCGCCATGTTGGATCTCCCACTCTCAAATATTTGTTGAAGAAGTAATTCTAAATTAGGCTTTTCAGAGACCAAAAGAAAAC
The DNA here is from genome assembly GCF_001458135.2 of Marmota marmota marmota. Lineage (NCBI taxonomy): Eukaryota > Metazoa > Chordata > Mammalia > Rodentia > Sciuridae > Marmota > Marmota marmota. The sequence goes on along the minus strand of NW_026000016.1, from coordinate 8,008,095 downwards.
AACATTTCACAACTAATTTGTGAAGCCAGTTTTACTTTGATATTAAACCCTAATGAAGACACTATAAAGAAGGAAAATTGCATAAGATTTCTCTTCAAAAACCGTATCTGCAATAGAAAAGACTGAAATGAAAAAAAATGAGGAAACTTATTGCAAGTTGAACTTCCTTATTTTAAAAAATGGTGAAAGTTTCTTAGAGAAAAAAATGTTGATCAGAAACTCATATCCATATAAAGAAAGGATAAATAAATAAATAAAAATAAACATTTTCACTTTTCTTAAGCTTAGCTGATCTAGCACATAGAAGTTTTTGTTTGAAAATAAGAATATGAGCAATGTATTAGAAAATCATTGTTTATGAATGAGTTTTATTATAAGGTAATTGCACTTCATGTGAAATCAAATCATGGTTTTTGAAAATGGACTTGCATTTGCTGTAAAAGTACATTGTGAACTCTACAGAAACCACGACTTAAATAGTATAAAATGAAGTATAATTGATGGTTTAAGAGAGTGAGAAAAAAATTATTTAAAAAATCCAAAAAACAGAGGAGGGTAAGAGAGGGAAGGAAGGAGGGAAGAAGAAAAGGAAAGATAGGAGGGAAAGAAAGAATTTGACATAACTTTCCTATGTACATATATGAATACACCACAATGAATCTCAACATATATACATGCACAAGACTGGGATCCTAATTAGAATAAGATATATTCAATGTTTGTATAAATATGTCAAAATAGACTCTCCTGTCATGTATAACTATAAAGAACAATTTTTAAAAAAAGAAATCAATGACAAACATTTAGGTATTAATCCAATTATAACAAAAATCACTTTAAGTATCTATAGTTTAAACACATCAATTAAAAAATAGACATTTTTTGTTTCACATTCCTGTAATCCCAGAGGCTCAGGAGGCTGAGGCAGGAGGATCACGAGTTGAAAGCCAGCCTCTGCAAGTTAGTGAGACCCTAAGAAACTCAGTGAGACCCCATCTCTAAATAAAATATAAAAAATGGCTGGGGGTGTGACTCAGTGGTAAAGCACCCCTAGGTTCAATCCTTAGTGCAAAAACAAACAAACAAAAAACAGTAAAGTTCAGACAGGATTACAAAAACAAACAAACAAACCAAGATCCATATATATATATTGTTTGCTAGAAAACTACTTTTAATATAGACACGGACAAATTAAAGGTAAAGGAATGAGAATATATACCATGCTAACACTAATCAAAAGAAATTAAAAGTAGCTACATTAATCAGATAAGCTGACTTCAGAGCAAAGACAATTACTGAGATAGCAAGAGGCATTAAGTAATGATGAAGGAATCAGTTCTCCAAGAATATATAGTGATCCTTATATAAATATGCTAGTGTGCACCAAATACAGGAGGCAAAACCAATAGAATTTCAAGGAAAAATAGATAAATTCACTATTATATTTGGTGACTCAAATACCCCTCTATCAGTAATTGACACATCTTAGAGACAAAATATTATTAAGAATGTAGTAAACTACACAGCATAAATCAACTGATCTACTTGGTGGTTTTAGAATACTTTACCCAATAATAAGAGAGTTTTTTTTTTCAAGAGAGTTTTTTTCAAGCTCACACTATATATTTATCAGGAGAGATTACAAATAATCCAGTTCAAAATGGGCAAAAGAACTAAACGGATGCATCATCAAAGATACAAAGAATAACAAAAATACATTACCACTATACACCTATGAGAATGGCTAATCTAAAACATCAGCAACACCAAATGCTGTTGAGGATGTCAAACAGGAATGATCATTCCTTGCTCGTGGGAATACAAAATGGGATAGCCATTTTGTAAGATAGTAATTGTATTATATAATTGCCGTCAATATCACTCCTACTCAAATTAGTTGAAATCTTACATCTACACAAACACTTGCACATAAGCGTTTATAGCTACTTTATTTATAATTGTCACAAATTGGAAGCAGCCAAGATGTTCTTCGATAGAATAATACATAAACAAATTGGTACTTTCATTAATGTTTCATTATTTAGTAAGAAATAGAAATGAGATATCCATCCATAAGATGATATATTAGGTGCTTAAAATGCACTTTATTAAAAATAAGCCAATCTGAAAAGGCTATATAATGTCTGATTTCAATTCTATGGTACTCTAGGAAAGACAAAATTACAGTAAAAACATCAGAAGTTGACAAAGATTCAAAGTAAAGGGAGAGTAAATAAGTATAAGCACATGAAATTTTTCAGGGTGTTGTAAATATTTTGCATGATTATATAGTGGTGGATACATGATTTTATCCATTAGAAAAAAAAACTCATGAAAATATACAGCACAAAGAGTTACCTCTAATTTAAACCATGGATTTTATGTATCTATGGATTCAATGCAGTCACAGTCAAGATTCCAGGACTGGGGATGTAGATGTAGCTAAGTAGATGTAGCACTTGCCAAGCTTGAGCTAAAGGCCTATGTTTATACCTAGCTCCACAAAAGATAAAAAAGAAAACAAAAAAATAATTCCAGCAACATTTTTTTCTGAAAAATTGATAAATTAATTCTAAAATTTATGTCAAGGTATAGGTTCATAGAAACAAAATAACAAAGGTCACTCTAAAAAAGTACAAATTTGAAGGAAATAAAACATTAAATATCAGGTTTTATTACAAAGATACAATAATTAAAGCAGTGTGGTGTTGGTACATGTTAAACAAATAGATGAATGGAACAGATTATTGTGAGAAACAGACACATGTATTAATGGCAAAGAAAAAACTACATAACAAAGATAAATGGATATTATTTTTAAAAATAGTTCTATTTATATGCATATTGTAAATAATTGATCTTCTTGAAAATAATATAAGAAAACATCTTTGGGATTAAGGAGAGATTTTTTTTTAAACAGTATATAAGAAGCACTAACTCTGTGTTTTTAAACTGGACTTAAAATTAAAATTTTATATGTATCAATAGGTACCAATTATTAAGAGATTTAAAAAGAAAATGCCAGAGTAAGAGATTATTTTGCAGCACAAATAACCAATAGAAGGCTTTCATGCAGAATATTTGATTACCAAATGATCTTCCAGTTCTAATGTTTAGAGATTTGATGATCTAGACACTTTGTTATCACTTATTTTGAATAAAAAAGCTAATAATGTTAGTATCTTATTCACTAATTGTTTAAATGGCTAATTTTCTCTCATTCTCTCTCTCTCTCTCTCTCTCTCTCTCTCTCTCTCTCTCTCTCTCTCATACACACACACACACACACACACACACACACACCTCACATCTCTATGTTAGGAATACCTCACAAAGTTTTTTGAAATCTTTTTATTTCTATAGAGAATGATCCAGAACTCTTGAGAGATGCTTTTAAAGAACCTTTATTGAAGAGTGAACTCAAGACACTAGCTGTGAATCTCCCTGGTATGAAAAGGCTTTTCAGATCTAATATTTCTCATTTTTTATCATTTTTGGAGTATGGTTAACTTTGTGTCCACAATAACAACACTATCTGTATGTTACATAACATGGGCAAAAGTCCTTACAACTACCCTCCCATAATTGTTTATACTATGTTACTTACTAGAAATAGATAATTAGCTATATATCATTACTCTTAGAACTCATCCATTTAGCAAGCACTTTAGAAAAGTGAAATGAGCTTAGCATATTATTGGTTCAAATATATCCAATGCTATTCCAATTGATTAGATGGAAAGTTCTCTTTCTAATGTAGATAAAAACAGTTCTTCAGTCTGCAAAAATAAAACAGCTGACTTTTACCTGAGGTTAAAAAAAGAATATAACAGTTACAATTTGATTATTAACTGGATATGTGGTCTTAGTTATTCACTAAACTGGTTAAACCTCAGTATCCTGAAGCTTATTTGATTGCCAAACGACCTTCCAGTTCTAATGTTTAGAGATTTGACATATCATGATAAGTACATCCATTGTTTAAAAAGGCTAATGATGTTAGACTCACACACATGTGTACAGATACACACACATCTTTACATCCCTATTTTAGGAACACCTCACAAAGTTTTTTGAAATCTTTTTATTTCTATAGAGAATGATCCAGAACTCTTGGAAGATGATTTTAAACAACCTTTATTGAAGAGTGAACTCAAGACACTAGCAGTGAATCTCCCCGGTATGAAAAGGCTTCTCAGGTCTAATATTTCTCATTTTTTATCATGAAAAAATTCACTAGAGAGCACAAGTACATTTAAACTGTTATAATAAAGAATTAGCAGACTTGTTGAGAGCACTATAGAAAGCAAAAAAAAATGAGCAGAAGCTGAAGCTTTGAAGAATACTTAATGATAAACACAAATCTACATATACAAGATCACTAAAATCTAAGTAGAATAATACAAATAAATCCCTTACTACTAGATTCATCATAGTAAAAATGTTGAAACACAAAGTGAAAATATTAAAAGCGGCAAGGAAAACAAAACAAAAGCAGTGCATCGTGTAAAAGGGAACACCAGTGTATTAGTGTTCTTCAGAGAAACTGAATCAGTAAGATATACGCATAAGAGCTATAACTGTATAGAAAATTCACTGGTTAAGGAATTATGTGACTTCAAGATGGGCATCAGGTTTGCCTTTCTCTGGATACATAGTCTTGCTGAGCTTAGTAAGCATAACAAAGCCTCAATATAATGTCTTATGTAATTTCTAGAATCCTTTCCATTCTAAGGTTTTGTTATTTTCTAATTTAGGCATTTCATTTCAGAGAAGACTCTTCCTCTATAAATAAAATTGTTTAGTTAGCACTCCCAACACACACACACACGCACATGCACATACTAATATTTGTATATAAATGGCTATCATACAGCGTTTTGATATATATGTATTTCTATAGGAATTGATAAAGACAGATTGACCCATGCATTTGAAAGAGGCAAAAGAAAGAGTGAATTCAAGATACAAGTAAAGAGTTCTCCTGGTAATAACAAGAATTTTTATAAACTTAATTTTTCTTGTTAATTTATGTTTCCAGAATTTATTTATTGTGGCTTTAGTATTGTGAGACCAGTACCTATAAATTTCTGATTTGTGCCTGTTTAGATTGCACTGGTATAGATTTAGGCTGCCATGACCATAGTACAAATTTTAACATACATTCATAGTTTTAACCAATTCTTCAAAGCAAGACTTTCACTCTATGGCATCAGGATCAGGACACATGTCCAACTTCTCTTGCTTGTTGCATCAGTCTTTTCTAATTAAAAAAAAGTATTAATTAGGAGCTGCGGTTGTGACTCAGCAGTACAGTGCTCCCCTAGCATAGGTGAGGCATTGGGTTTGATCCTCAGCACCACATAAAAATAAATAAATAAAAATAAAGGTATTGTGTCCACCTAAAACTAAAAAGTTATTTTAAAAATGTCAATTAGGGTAGTACTAGACACACGTACATTCATATATTAGTATTTGTGTGGGCTCTCTCATCCAGTGAAGAGGTCCACAGAACAGGGTAGAGGAGAGTGTGGCTGAGGAGTCGCTAATCAAGACCTCCAAAGACCAAGCAGGAAGCAGGTCTGATTTTATTGCACAGGTACCATGTATATATACTCAGGCAGTAGCTAAGCAGATTACAGGCAGCCACCAATGCAATTTCCACTAACTGTCCTTGCAGTGACCAATTGAGGAGTGGGCCTTGGAGCAAGCGCAGGGACTACAACACGTGACCTCATGCCCAGGGCTCTGCCTACTGGGTAAGTGGCCTGCCGCAAGGGCAGTAGCCTGCCACTCAGACACCCTTAACTATGCCATATATGCAGTTATCCATGTGCTTGTCCTTACAAGTATTTACTTTAGAAAATTGTTTTTTAATCTGTTTGCTTTTTTAGAAACTTATACACAACCGTTGACTGATATAAGAGGAAAACGTCTAATAAAGGATGAAATGAAGTCAAAATCAAAAAGTCACCTTGGTAGGAACAATAATTTTAAAAATTTACTTATGATTTCTTTATTTTCTCTGATGACAACAGTACTACTGTTATTAAATTAGTGTTATTATTATTATATAAGAAAAATCTTCATGAATGCTCTCCTACAAAAAAACCCATAGTAATACAAAGAAGACCAGTAGAGTAGAGGAAAAGGAAATCCCTCCCTTGTTTTTATGTAAGGGGAGGGAGAAGAGGAAAAGGGGAAATACAGGGGACTGGATTAGATTAAATTATATCCATGCTTGCATGGTTATGTCAAAATGAACCCTAACATTATGTATAATCTAATGCACTAATAAAGTAAATAAATAAATAAATTTTAAGGAAAACTCAGGAACTAAAAAAAAAAGCACCAGAAACTAAAGAAACTAGAAGACACACAGTGGGATGGTACATTCAAAGTATTACAAGAAAAAAACATCATCCATGATTTTACATCCAAGCAAATAAATGTAATTCAAACAAATAAAAATTTACAATCAGCCACTTTATAAGAAATAGTTAATAAAGTTCTTCAGACTGAAAGCAAGTTTCCTCACACATTTTTTAAATCCATACATTCAAGAGCATTAGTAAAGTAATTCTGTTATACAAAAGACTGTACAAATACGTCCTTTGTTCTCTTTCTTCTTTTACTTGATTTTAAATGTAATTATATAGTACAATATGCATAGGAGTCAATCTAATAAAAGAGGTGAAATACCTCTACAATGAAAACTACAGAACACTAAAGACAGAAATTAATGAGGACCTTAGAAGATGGAAAGATCTCCCATGCTTTGGTATAGGCAGAATGAGCATTGTCAAAATGGCCATACTACCAAAAGCACTATAATGATTTAATGCAATTCCTATTAAAATCCCAAAGACATTCTTCATAGAAGTAGAAAAAGCAGTCATGAAATTAATTTGTAAAAATAAGAGAGCCAGAATAGCCAAAACAATCTTTAGCAAGAAAAGTGAAGTATGAGGCATCACAATACCAGACCTTAAACTACAGTACAGAGCCATAGTAACAAAAACAGCAGGGTCTTGGCACAAACAGAAACATAGACCAGACAGAATAGAGGACACAGAGACTAACACACATAAATAGAGTTATCTCATACTAGACAAAGGTGCCAAGAACATATATTAGAGAAAGATAGCCTCTTCAACAAATGGTACAGGGAAACTGGAAATCCATATGTAGCAAAATGAAATTAAATTCCTATCTCTCACCATGCACAAAACTCAACTCAAAGTAGATTGAGGACTTAGGCACTAGAACAGAGACCCTAAGCCTAAGGCCCAAATCTTCACCATGTTGGCTTAGGAACTGATTTCCTTAACAAGACTCCTAAAGTGCAAGAAGTAAAATGAAGAATCAATAAATGGGATGGAATCAAACTAAAAAGCTTCTTCTCAGCAAAAGGAAACAATAATACAACAATTTTTTTAAAAGGGAGTCACAATGGTTGCAACCATTATGAAAAGTGATATGGAGATTCCTCAGAGAACATGGAATGAAACCACCATTTGATCCAGTTATTCCACTCCTTGATTTATACTCATATGATTTAAAATGATTTAAAATCAGCCACATAAATGTTTATAGCAGCTCAATTTATAATAGTTAAACTATGGAACCAACCTATGTTCCCTTCAACAGATAAATGGATAAAGAAATTGTGATATATATATATATATATATATATATATATATATATATATATATATATATAT
>NW_026000016.1:7942135-8000230 GCF_001458135.2 Marmota marmota marmota | reverse complement strand
ACCTATACACATATATATATATATATATATATTGCCTCTAACAAACACATTAATGAAGATTAATCTCATTTGTGTTGAATATAACTTACTCATTTTTAACTGTAAAAACCAAGATATCAGACAAGTGTAGTTAATAGTATTTGCCATCTCTTCCCATTGGAAAAAATCCTAGAAGCAGTGGATATTATATTTAGACATTTTACAGAAACCAGCACTTTATTGTCTGACAACCTAGAAATCTTCTGGGTTACTAATTTTAAAGACAACTTTAATCTCATCTGTTTAACCAATTTAAATTGAACTTCTTCTTAAGTTACATGAACTAAAAGGTATTTGTGTCCATTTCTTTTTTTAAATTTTAATTTATAAGTGCTCATTTATCTATATGCCAATTTTGGTAACATGTAAATGATACATAAACAGAGACAAACATGTAGACACACATCCAATACATAGGTATGCACAAATTTAGACATAAAACCCAACAGGAAATAAGGGTTTTTGAGCTTTCCTTTGAGTGTTTGACCTCTGAATAAGGACAAAAACCTCTATAGTTAGATAAAATAAGACTGATTATAACAAACATTATTAATTTAGGCATGTAGGATCCAATGTGAATCCACCACAAAACCATGAGCTCAAAAATACAGAAATTTTTAAAACACAGGAGTTCTTAAAAAATGACAATGGCCATAATTACTCTAATAAAGGAGCATGAAAATCATCTTTATTATATCAGAGTACACTTTTGGATCAGATTGGAGTCAGTCTTGATGTTTAAAGAATGTGAGAGTCCTGAAACACTCAGGTAAAAATTATCAAGGTAAAGAAGAGTTGTACATATACGATTGTTCCGCTGTAGTGTGTAGGGAGAAATTTGTTAGGAGAGCAAAATCACAGAGTGTAAAAGCAGATAAGATAGCCATTTAGATCTCTCAGTGGTGTGAATTTAAAAGTGACACCATTTTTTTTTCCCCTTTGGTCTCAAACTGGTTTTGAATAATTGCTTCTATAGCTTACATTCCAGATGCAAGCCTTGGAGAGAGAGAGAGAGAGAGAGACCTTACAGAAAGCTAAAAAGTAAGGAATGCTACTATTATGAGCTTGAGAGGCAAAACTTCATATATAAGGCACTTTCGATCATTTTTTTCTCCATTTTGTAAAATCAGTTGATTAAGTTGTGGTGGTTATAGTTTATATTTCCTTTGGAGACACTTTTTCATTCACCCATTGGAAATCAGGCCAGGTTATAATGCAGAAAATAAGACATCTTCTTATTTTTCAACTGTGATTAGGTCATCTCCCATTATTACCTTTGAGGATAAGGCTCTCCTCTGAACACCAAAGTGAAATAAATGAACCAGAACAGAAAATCGGTACCTTCACCAAGAAAACTGTCTATCTGGCTAGTGGACATTTCCCTGTCCTGGAACTTCTAGCTTCTGGAACCTCTAGTGGTCAACAGTTTCTGCCCCTCCTTCCATGACCTCTGAACTTAACTATTGCCTTATCAACATGGTCATAACCTCTCTCTTGTTTCATGTGTGGCCATGAAAAAAAATGCAACCCTCCAGATTATCCATCTTTGCCATGTGACTTGTTACCCTGGGAGACCATGAGACCGTTAGATGTTTTTCTTGTAATGAGTTCTGGCCTGTCTGTGCTGAGCGTACCATTAGTTAATGAACTTTGAGGGTACAGAGATTGGGCCTCACTCAGAATGGAAGATTATAGCTGAATCTAATTTACATTTTAGTGCAATTTGGGTTTTTTAAACAATGTCTGGGAAGTTTTTAGTCCTGCAGATAGGAATCTCAGCCGTTTTCCTTCCTTTTCACAGAACAAGCTAAGCTGTAGAATGGTATTAAAATTTACATTTCCCATTGATGGCCCTGATTCTCTATTGGAGAGTTGATATTGAGGACATGTTTGGTAGCAGACAAAAATGAGACTTTTTCTTGAAAACAAAAGAAAAAGTCAAACTTGCCTCAATTTTTCAGTATGCGGGTTAGTGGTAAACCTGACATAACTGTTGCTATTAGAGCTCCCATCTGAACATGAGAAAACAGAACTTAGATGCCTGAACCAGAGAAATTGTCAGTTTTGTTAGGGACATCTTCCTAATGAACTCCTGATGGCTAACAAAATTCATCTCTCACTGCCTGGTTCTACCAGATTTATTGTTGTCTAACTAGTGAGAATGATGCAGGGTCTTCATTCACCTCATGCCAAAAACAGAGGATTCAGATGGCAATGATTACTAATTCCTCCTGCCACTATCAAACTGCCGACCCATGAAACACATGAACTACAGTGGAGTGTATTCCTTTCGTATGTGTATCTATATAGTTAGGTAGTCTGGTCTGCAAGAATTATCCCTCATCATACAGTATTTGAAGAAATTATGGAGAACTAGAGTCATTAAGGATAAGAAATAGAATAAAGACCTTAAGTTTAACTGGGCATGGTGGCACACACCTGTAATCCCAGTGACTTCGGAGCCTGAGACAGGAAGATCATGAGTTCAAAGCTAGTCTCATCAAAAGTAAGATGCTAAGCAACTTAGTGAGATCCTGTCTCTTACTAAAATACAAAATAAGGCTGGGGATGTGGCTCAGTGGTTGAGTGTCCCTGACTTCAATCCCTGGAACACCCCCCACCATCACCAAAACAAAGGAGCTTAAATTTGCTGTAGGCCAAAGAACCTCCAGGGTGAGAATGACACCTAGTGGTTTTTGAATGCTTACTGCCTTTTTTTTTTTTTTTTTTTTGAGGACTCTTAAGTAAAAGGGGAATTGAAAAGATGTGAATATAAGTTTCCCTTCTGCAACCAAAAAAGATAGTGGGGCACAGAGGAACACAGAAACAATAATGGAGAGAATTTCTACAGGCTTGTGAAGTTTCAATATGTGAACAAAGGGAATCCAGGTGTTTCTTATGAACCACTCCATGTAAAATGTCCTTCTCTCAATGCTGATCAGTGAGGGAATGAGATTGTTCAGGAGAAGAAAGCGTAGAAGAATGAGATTAGCTCATACAGAGATGCGTGTATTATTGGGGTGTTCGCTCAGCACTTCTGTCTTTCTTTCTTTATTTGTTTATTTATTTATTTTTATGTGGTTCTGAGGATCGAACTCAGGGCCTCATGTGCTAGGCAAGCGCTCTATGGCTGAGCCACAACCCCAGGATACTCATTAGGCTGTTAAGAGAGAAGGCTGGGGGAGAAGCATTTGATTTTCACTGGGGAGTGGCCCGGACAAGAATCTCACAGTTGCTCCGCTCCTTTGTTCAACTTCACTCATTCACAGACAAATTAGGATCCAGAGCTGTTGTGTTCTGACTCCAGACACTCTGAGCCATCATAGGAAATGCAGAAGTAGCTTTGGCAGAGTCCCACATGCCTGACCCACAGGGCAGGTGATTAGGAACCACCAGAGGCCTTGAACCCTTTCACCAGAGTTTTCAGATTGGCAGCTTGCATTAATTGTGTTTAACTAGATGATGGATGCCTAATATTGCCCTCTAGAAGGAAAGAGAAAGGGACAGAAATGTGCACTTCAGTAAGATGTGAGATGTGGAGGAGCTTATCTTGATAACAATCCCAGATGAGCCCCCAGCTGATACCTGTCTTGGAGATCAAGAATGGGTCCTCGTTCCCCTGGTACTGAAGATTAATCACCAAAGAAACGCTGAGGCAATCTTAGAAAGCAAATTTTATTTAAGAAAGGGATAGAGACAGACTTCTCTGGAGAGAAGTAGGGCCCAGAGCTAGGTGCCCGTGGGTCTCACACACATCCCACACGGGTGAGGGAAAGGGTTCCCATCAAAGGGATGGGCTGGCTGTGAAATAAAAGCTAAGAAAATAGTACTACAAAATAAACACAAGAGGCCAGAAATTAAGTTTTCAGAGAAGGAGCAGTGACTGGCCAAACCAACCAGAGGGGTGCAGAGCCTGCACATGCTTTATTTTTATCAGAATATATCAAAAAGATTTGATAAAAACTTCTTCCCAAAAATAGGATAGGAATGGGGGTAGGTAGGCTGTTCAGTTCTTAAAGGGTAACTCCCATTTCTGTTGTTGTGAAGAACCTGTGTCAGAGCTATGTAGCAAGTCACAGTTACAGGGCAGTCTCAAAGTGTCAGGGTTGCTGCTGGGAGTTCCCAGATACCAGATTTTCTTACCCAATGGCTTCCATGCCGATTTGATTCAGGCACATTTCATGGATGGATCCCCGCACATCCCCCTTCTTTATTCTTTAAATGCAAATGATGAGCGGTTATTTCAAGTTCCTGGATCCTTGTTCTGTGGGTATGACAATCTATTATTATGATACCCCCCAAAATAGTAGCAAACATATCATTCCATAATATACATGCAGAATGTTTCAGCAAATTTCTAGGATTAAAACCATTCAATTCATGAAGTATTTGGTCAGCTAGAGATGCAGGGTCCATAAGATCAATTTTTCTTTTCCAAATATCCTGGATGTGATGATATAACTGTATAAGATCCTGGGAATTATTATTGCTATGCCAACATAAAATACTTTTTTGTGTTTTATCTTAAAATATTTGGTAGGTTATGATCACCGGACTGTTTTTAGCTATACACTATATACCTAACACAAAAACAGCTTTTTTCTCTGTAACTCACATCTGCTGATATGTAACTAATTTTATACATACATGCAAATGGTGCCTCCATTTTTATTTCTTTAATTTTTAGGATCAATACCTTCTGTTAATTTTTGATTCAGTGTTGTTCAATAAGTGGGTCCTTGTTACTTTTGAATAACCACCTTAGACTCAGCGATAAAATATTCTCATTTAAGTCCTATTTAAAATATCATACATATTAAGAATCACAGTGCTAATTAGTTGATATTTCTTTTTAATAATTTAGGGCAATAATAAAAATGATGTTGATAAAATTTAAGAGATGTAAATTTTTTAAAGGAAACATTTGAAAGGAGATTACAATTCAAATATAAAAATGAATATTTTTGTTCAAAATAAAAAGATACTCAGATAAAGGCCAAAATTAAGAAACATACTATTAAGGAACATAGAGGAAAAATGATAAAATGGTTTATAGAAATTTGAGTAATAGACAAGTGGTCACTCTATAAAATGAGAAATAAGAAATTACAAATACAGAAACAAAGGCTTATATAAGGAATTTGGTAGTAGTCCGTAAGTAGTCATTATGCCATCATGTGACTTTTTAAATTTTTAATTTTAGGTATGAGTTTATCTAAAGGCAAAAATATGTTCAGACAAGAAGAAGATAGTTTTGTCAAGCATACTGCACCAAGTAAATTCTCAACAAAATCACCCATGGACAATCAAGGTATAAGACAGTAACATATAATCATATAAAATAAGAATCTAATTACTTAGAATAGTTTTCATAGAATTCTTATTATTTTACTCTTGGCATATTTTAAAATTTCAGAAAATACATAAAGACTGTCTTAGCTCAAGCTGCTATAAAATAAAGACCTTAAACTGAATGTTTTATAAACAATAGCAATTTATTTCTCACAGTTCTGGAAGTTGGAAAACCTTTGGCCAACATACTGACAGAAGTTGTGACTGGTGAGTATTCACCTTCTGGTGCCTCATTCTGTGTCCTCACATGGTAAAAGGGGCAAAGTGGAAGGGGATTTCTTTAAGGAGAGTACTCATCATGTTCATGAGAACTGAGCCTTCATGACATAGTCACTTGCCAAAGACCCTACAACCTATGCTATCACAAGGTGATTAGGACTCAACATACTTGAGCAAGAGAGATACAAATATTCAGATGAGAGCAAAAATTAATATAAAATGTACTCTACCCTGTCTCATTCCTCCTTTCTAAGATTTTTATCATTTGTAGTCATAAACTATATATAATGATGTTCTGTGCAAGTATTGTTCAAAAGTTTTTATTGTGGCCTCTGTTTTTTCTTTCCCTTTTACTGTTGAATTCTCATATCCTATTCTCTCCCATCATCTACATTACTTTGGGTCAAAGATATTTTGTAAAAAAAAAAAAAAAAGAAAGAAAGAAAGAAAAAGACAAAAGAAAAAAGTATACACCTACATACACACTAAAAACTTTTGGGTAGAAATCACTAAGTTAAATGCTTTTTCTTCATCTGTGTTATCTAACATTTGTTTTTATGACATTTTAGCAATACTTTATTTATTTTATTAATTGCTCATGACAATACAATTATCTTGACATATCATACATTTGAATCAAATGGGGTATAATTTCTTATTTTTCCGAGTGTACAGGTTGCAGAATCCCATTGGTCATGCAGTCACATATATACACACAGCAATACTAGTGTCTATTTTATTCTGCTGTCCTTCCTTCCCCGCTTCCCCTCCCCTCCCATCACTTCTCTCTACCCAATCTAATGTGACACACTTCTTTTTTTTTCTTTTTCCTCACATTGTCATACACTATTCTGTATAATGATGAGGGTCTCCTTCCATCTTCTGTGCAATTCCCCTTCTCCCTCCCATTCCCTCCCACCTCTCTTCCCTATTTAGTGGTAGTCTTCTTCTCATGCTCTTCCTCCCTATCCCATTTTGAGTCACCCCCCTTATATCAGAGAAGACATTCAGCATTTGTTTTTTAGGGATTTGCTAACTTCACTTAGCATAATCTGCTCTAATGCCATCCATTTCCCTGCAAATGCTATGATCTTGTTCTTTTTTAGTGCTGCATAATATTCCATTGTGTACAAATGCCACATTTTTTTGTCCATTCATCTATTGAAGGGCATCTAGGTTGGTTCCACAGTCTAGCTATTGTGAATGGTACATTTTAGCAATACTTTAAGAACATATTTTATCTACAGTTAACTTGTCATTTGGGATAGTCTTGTACCATCCATATCCGAAATTACATTCAATCTGTAATGTCAGGATGTATTAAAATATCATCACACAAATTAATTTTGCATGGACATTTTCAGAAAAATAATATAGAGAATAAACTTATATTGAATAACATGAAATCATCACTCTAACATGCTTTAAGGTTTTTATTTGTAGTGATTTACAAATTTTCTCCAGCTTTCACCCTTATTTGACAAATGTGAATAGCTAGCTTAAGCCATAGGTTCTGAAACAAATTATGTTAACAATAATTTATTCACTCAGTGGACTTCAGTTACAATGTCTTGTGAATCTTCTTACCCTCTGGCTTCCAAATGGAAGTTTTCTACAATTATATGTTGCTTTTATAACAAATAGAATTTATGAAATATAACAAGCATTGGTTGATTTTTGAGGTTGATTCAGTGACTTATGCACAAAATTTGTTTTCTAAAGACATCTTTCCAAAAAGTATGATTTTAAATGTAGACTACCTATCAAATACAGAGATAAATATTTGGTCCAAAGTGAAATGCGGTTGTGGTATAAGTCAAAATTAAGGAAGATGCTATCACAGGACACAGAACAAAGACAAGAAAGAGAAAAATGTTGAAAGACTTTATAGAAATAGTAAAAAGTGGCTACTCAATAAAACATAAGAAAAGTTATAAATATAGAAATAAAGAATTTAGGAAATAGTGTGTGAAAAGTAAGAATATTCATGAAATTTTTATTTTAAACTTTTATCTTAGGTGTGAGTTTACAGAAAAACAAAGATACATTCAAACAACATCAAGAAGATATTCAAACTAAGAACAGCATACCAACTAAATTTCCAACAAAATTCAGAAATTTATCATCCTTTAAGAATAAAGGTAAAAGATTACATATAAAAATATTTTTAAAGTATCTAATTACCTACAATAGTTTTGAACTGTTCTTTTATTTACTTTTTTATCTTACATTTTTATTCAGCATTCTCTTAGGGAAATCTTTGTATGTTTGAAGATGAGATAATGTATATTTTTGGCACCCTTTTCAAGTATGAGGTAACTGTACTTTTGTGAGTTTGTCTTTGTGTCTTCTATTTTGTTTGTCTTCTTGCCTGTTTTGGTGCAAATACAATGCTGGTTTTGTTACTGTATCTCTGTAGTATAATTTAAGGTCTGGGATTGTGATGCCTCCTGCTTCACTTTTCTCACCAAGGATTGTTTTACCTATTCTGGGTCTCTTAGTTTTCCAGATGAAATTCATGACTGTTTTTTTTTATTTCTATAAAGAATATCATTGGAATTATTTTTTTACATCATTAAAATTTTGATGAATATTGCATTGAATCAGTATAGCACTTTTGGTAGTATGGACATTTTGATAAAATAGAGGAAGACCTTAGAAATTGAAGAAATTTCTATTTAGGCCTATGGCCCATTTTTAATTGGGTTATTTTTTGATATTGAGTTTTGTGAGTTTCTCATATATTATGAATATTAGCCCCTTGTCAGAATCATACTTTGTAAATGTTTTTACCCATTCTCTTGACTGTCTCTTAACTCTGAAAACTTTTTTCTTTGCTATGCAGAGATTTTTAGTTTGAAGTAATTCTATTTGTCTGTTTTTGCCTTGGTTGCCAGTGCTTTTGGGGGATTCCTTCCCTTGCAAAGAAAAAAATATTTGCTATTTCCAATGTCCTGAAGCTTTTCGCTTATGATTTTTTTCCAAGTATTTTCCTAGTTTCTAGTCTTACATTTAAGTTCTTGATCCATTTTACATCGAATTTTATAACTTGTGAGACATCTAATTTCATTCTTTTGTATACGGATATCCAATTTTCCCAGCACCATTTATTGAAGAGACTGTCCAGTCTACAGTGTATATTCTTATCACTTTTGTCCAAAAAATCGGTTGACTATAGATGTGCAGTTATTTACGGGCACTCAATTCTGTTCCATTGGTCTGTGTGGTTTTGTGATAATGCCATAATGTTTTTAGTCCATTGTGAAGTCAAGTTGTGTGAAATACAGAGATGAATATTTGGTCCAAAGTGAAATGCGGTTGTGGTATAAGTCAAAATTAGGGAAGATGCTATCAAAGGACATTGAAAAAAGACCAGAAAGAGAAAAATGATGAAAGACTTTATAGAAATAGTAATAAGTGCTATTTCTACTCAATAAAATATAAGAAAAGTTATAAATACAGAAATAAAGAGTTTGGGTCAACTTGGTTCTTTTTGATCAAGCTTACTTTGGCTACTTAGGGTCTTTTGTACTTCTATATAAATTTTAGAATTGTCTTTTTCTAGTCCTGTTAAGAATATCATTGGTATTTTTATAGGAATTAAATTAAACCTATAGATTGCTTTGAATAATATATGCATTTAACAATATTAATTCTTCCCATCCATGAACATGGGAGGTCTTTCCCTTTTTTTAATGTCCTCATCAGTTTCTTTCTTCAGAGTTTTGTAATTTTCTTTATAGAGATCTTTCACTTCCTTGTTTAGATTCATTTCTCTATATTTTCATTTTTTGTAGGTCTTGAGAATAAGATTTTTTCTGTTATAATTTTTTTCTCAGCAGTTCTTGTTATTGTTATTTTAAAATGCTACTGATTTTTTTATGTTGATTTTGTATTCTACAAATTTGCTGAGTTCTCTTATCAATTCTAATAGTCTTTTAGTGGAGTCTTTACATTTTCCCACATAGAGAATCATATCATCTGCAAACAGGTATAATTTGAATTCCATCCTTTCTATTTGCATACTATTTATTTATTTTTATTGCCTAATTGTACTGGCTAAGATTTCTATACTATATTGAATAAGAGTGGTGAAAGTGAGCATCCTTGTTTCAGACTTTAAAGAAAACATTTTCATCTTTTCCCCCATTTGGTATAATGTTAGCTGCAGCTTTTTTGTGCACAACTTGTATTACATTAAAGTATGCTCCTTCTGTACCTAATTTTTCCAGAAGTTTCATTATTTTGTCAATATCATAGAATATTGAATTTTACTGAAAGCTTTGTTTATCTATTTAGATAAGCATACAACTTTGTCCTTCATTTTGTGGTGTAATGTGTTATATTCATAGATTTGCAGCTGTTGAATCACCCTCGAACTCCTGGAATGAATCTACTCTGATTATAATAAATTATCTTTTTGATATGCTGTTGGATTTGATTTGTTAATATTCTATGCATCTTTTTTGCACCTATGTTCATTAAAGATATTACTTTATAGTTTTCTTTTGTTGTTATTATGTCCTTGTCTTGTTTTGGTATCATAGTAATGCTGACTCTTAAGAGTGAGTTTCTAAGAATTCCTTCCCTTTCATGTTTTTAATAGTTTGAGGAGAATTAGTATTAGTTCTTCCTTAAAATTTTGATAGTATTTAGCAGTAAAGTCATCTGTTCCCAGATTTTTCTTTTTTGGGGAAACATTTTAGTACAGTTTCAATCTTACTATTTGTTATTGGTCTGTTCAGTGTTCTATGTCTTCATGGTTCAATTTCAGTATCTTTTATGTGTCTAGAAATTTATCCATTTCTAAGTTTTCCAATTGTTTGTTATAGAGTTACTTGTAATAATTTTTAATGATCTTTTGTGTTTCTGTGTTATTGGTTGCAATATCTCATTTATCATCTCTAATTTTATTTATTTGAGTCTTTTTTTCCCTTAGTCTAGCTAAAGGTTTGTTGATTTTATTGATCTTTTCAAAAAACAAATTCTTGCCAGATATGTTGGGCCATGTCTATAATCCCAGCAGCTGGGGAGGCCAACACAGAAGGACCACAAGTTCAAAGCCAGATTCAGCAACTTAGTGAGGTTCTAGGCAACTTAGCAAAACCTATATAGTCCACCACAGGCAGCACAGCAGATGGATGGTTAACCAATGCAGGTTATGAGTCGAACTTAGAAAATTAATTAGAAATTATATAAATAAGACAAAGATTCATTTGTTAGTGAAAAGCCAGGGCATGGTGGGGACCAGCCCTGGTGGAGACTGGATCTGAAAACAAAATGGAGTCTGTACAGTAATTTATATGGGTAGGTACACCAAAGGGATTCAGTGTGAAGAAATTCTTTAGGAAAACAGGATGAAGATGGTAAAAACAGCTTGTTTAGGATTTAGCGGTAGCCACTTCCTGTAACTCTGGGGAGCTAGGATCTGGGGAGCTCTGGCTTTTTGAGCTAGTGAGTTCCATAACACCACAGAATTTCCCCTATCAACAGGAATCATCTTGCACATTGGCACTCCCCAGGTGCTCTTGTGCTGCAAGCTTCCCCAAAGCAGCTTTTCAACATCCAAGGTTTCATATAGTTCAATGCAATGATTTATCAACTGCCTATAGCAACCCTGTCAGGAATGAAGCTCAGTGGTTAATCACCCCTGGTTTTGTGACCAAAGTTCAGTCCCTGTCCCCAGTGCCAATTAATGCCAATTTAATGAAGATACAGTTTTTGAGCAAAAGAAAAAAAAAAAGGTTTGTTGCATTGCTAGCAAAGGAGAAACACAGGGGACTCCTGTCCAAGAGGTTGTTACTCTCCCCATCAGGAGGGACATGGGGTTTTTAAAGCCTTAGAGCAATGAGGGCTGTATTCAGAAGGTGAAGGGACCACTGTATTGGTATTGGTATTGGTCTTTTGTATTATCTTTTTGCCTTTATTTCATCTGTTTCTGCTCTGATCTTTTAGTATTTATTTCTTTCTACTAATTTTAAGTTAATTTGCTCTTGCTTTTCTAGATCCTTGATATGTATCAGTAGGTTGTATTTGAAATCTATTTTTATCTAGGCTATTATTGCTTTAAATTTAACCTTTAGTACTATGTTTGCTATTTATCATAATTTTAGTTTGTTGTGTTTTTATTTTCATTTGTTTTATGAAATTTTAGTTTCCCTTTTGTATTTTGTTTAGTATTCATATGTTTGTAGAGTTTCTGAAGTTAATTTTGTTATTTATTTCTAGTTTATTCCTTTTTAGTCAGAAAAGATATGAGTTCAATTTTAAAAAAATTTGTTGAGACTTTTGTCATGCTCTAATATGTGGTCTATTCTAGAGAATGTTCCATGTACTGATGAAAAGAATGTATACTCTGTAGCTGTTCAATAAAGTGTTGTGTAATAGTCCATTTTATTTATAGTTTAGTTTAACTCTGATATTTCTTTGTTGATTTTCCTTTTTTTTTCCTTTGGTACTAGAGAATGAACCCAAAAGTGCTTCACAACTGAGCCCCATTCTATAGCTCTTTTTTGATATTTTATTTTGAAACAGGGTCACTAAGTTGCAGAGGGCCTTGCTAAGTTGCTGAGTCTGGTCTCTATCTTGTGATCCTCCTACCTCAGCCTCCTGAGATGCTGGGCTTACAGGTGCATGTCACTGTGCCTGGCTCTTTATTGATATTTTTGTCTGGATGATCTGTCTATTTGATGAAAGTGGGGTGTTGGACAATATGGTTGAGGCTTTCATATATTATTTATTTGAAAAATATATACATATATTTTATAATAATATGTATTATTTATATATTATTAAAATATATTTTTTTTAATTTTGAGAGTGTCTTGCTAAATTGATGAAACTGGCCTCCAACATGTGATCCTCCTGCCTCACACTCTCAAGTCACTGAAATTATAGGCCACTGTACCAAGCTCAACTGTATTTTTTACTTATATATGACAGCGAAATGCATTACAATTTTTATTACACATATAGAGCATAATTTTCATATCTCGGTTTGTATACAAAGTATACTCACACCAATATGTGTGTTCATACATGTACTTTGGATATAATGATCATCAATTAGTGCTGGTCTTCACTGAGAGAACTTGTGCATTTTTAGCTAACTTGTCAATGACTTCACTCAGCCTAACTGGAAGCTACTTGGCCTGTAAAACATATGGTTTGTAGAGTCCCAGTTCCATTATCAGAAAACAGTATAAAATGAGAGAAGAAAAAATTCATTTAACAGTGAGTCAAGGATAGGCTCTTAAGTATGCACCTTCACAAGAAAAGCAGGGCAGATCAAAGGCGAATAAACAGACAGTGATCTTCATCTTTTTCATCATGTGATAGCATAATTTTCTCAATAAAGAAAACATGCAACCAAAAACAAATGAATCAGGATATTGAAGGACACCAAAATAAAATACAGACTTGGACAAATGTAACTGATTGTATTACAAATATATGACATACAATACTTAAAAGGGGTTAAAAAAAGCTGTCCTAATTAACTGGGAAAGAGGAGACTATAGGCTAAAGATAGAAACAAGCATTAGTTACACATGACAGTAGAATATACATAAATGAAGTATAACTTCCCATTCTTCTGGTTGTACATACTGTAGGATTACACTGGTCATGTAGTAACATATACACATAGAGTAATAATGTCAGATTCACTCTACTATCTTTCCTACCCTCATAACTCCTTCCCTCCCTTCACTCTCCTCTGCCTAATCCAAAGTACCTCTATTTTTCCTTAGCGGCAGTCCTGATTATGAATTAGCATCCGCATATCAGAGAAAACAGTTGGCCTTTGGTTTTGGGGGACTGGCTTATTTTGCTTAGCATGATATTCTCCAGCTCCATCAATTTACCAGCAAATTTTGCAGTGTTGTATTTTATTCCTTTTTATTGATGACAAGTATTTTGTACATATTTTTATCCATCAACAAGTTGATAGACATTTGAATTGATTTCACTTTTTGACTTTACTGATGCTGTTTTGAATATTCACATGTAGGTTTTTGTGGCAACATGTTTTCATTGCTGAATTATATGGCAAACTTATGTTAACTATTTTTTAAAATGACAGAGTGTTCAAAGAGGCTCTACCATTTTACATTTCCACAGCCAGCTATGATGTTTTCTATTTCTCCAGATTCTTGCCACCAACATTTACGTGTGTATGTTTGTGTGTCTGTGTGTGTGTGTATGTATGTTTCCTTTTGGTGGATACTGCATATCTAAAACATAACAATTCATGCACCTCACATTTCACCCATTAAAAATTTTAAATTCTATGGCTTTTAGGATATTCACAGAATTATGCATCCACTACCATAACAGTTTTAGAACATGTTTATTACCTGAGGAAGAAACTTCTGAACTCCTTAGCTATAATTCTCCAATTTCCTTATACTCTGAGCTGTAGGCAACCACTAATCTACTCTTTGTTTCTATAAAGTTTGCCTATGTTAGACATCACATAAATGGAATCTTAGAATATGTGGTCTTTGTTACTGGCTTCTGTTACTTACCTCTGATCTCAAAAAAGTTCTTCTAAAAGTATGTTTTTATTATTTTAATTTAATTAATAATTCAAAAAATTATTTTTTAGTTATTTTAAGTTTATTTTTATTAACAACTAACATACTATGTATTTAAAACAATTACAAATGTGATAAATGTTATACATAACATATTTTCTAAATTTTTAGAAGAAGACCCTTCAGATGTTTTCTCCTATGTAACTGAATCTTTAAAAAAATCCACGGCTGGTTCAGGCATTACTAACCCCATTCCATTTCCTTCTCTGAATCAACCACCTTCAGGTAATTTTTAATATTTTTGTGTCAGTGTGGTATTTCTTTAAGGAAAGCTTTAATGTATAGAAATAATAAAATTGTATTTGTTGTAACCATATAACAGTTTAGCAAAACATAAATTCCTCTAAATTAAGTTCGTCTAGTAGATGATGTTAGTAGATTATTGTTAGTAGATAACTAACATTCCTTTCATTTCTTTTCCTTTTCCTTAATAACTAAATCAGAATTCCACTTATTTTCTCAACTTTTCTTTCTTGCTCACTATTGTGGTTTCTGTGGATGACTAAGATAAATTCCTTACATTTACATATCCCTATTTTTTCCAGTCCCAGAAGGGTTACTATAGAAAAACTCAACATGAGGATAGGTAGGCAGGAAGATAGAGTTCTCTCTTTGTTGCCATCTCCTCAACTGTCTAATTCTACTAATACATAGAAAAAATTTGCAGATCCCATTTCTTAGTCACTCCTTAGGCATCATACAATTCACACCCTGGTACATTTTTTACAGATATTGAATTTAAACTTTTTTTTAATGTTGGCTTTTCTTCAATACATATGTGCTCCAATGCCTAAAAATACATACGTACATACATGTGCTATTCTCCATCCATAGGGTTATAAGTAAAAGAAAAATCAATAGGAAATGGAGAAGGTTGACTGAGATATTATTTTTATTCCATTTGTTTTAACTACTCGCAATTTAAAAGGAGGAAGAAAGTTCTTAACCATAGAAGATATTTGTGCCTGCTTCTGGGAAAGGAGAAATGAACACATCAAAAGGAACAAAATCTGGGCTGGGGGTGTAGCTCAGTTGGTAGAGTGCTTGCGTCGCATCCAAAAAGCCCTGTGTTCAATCCCCAGCACCGCCCCCCCAAAAAAAAGAAAGGAAGAAAGAGAAAAAGAAAAAGTCCACTTTCTGTCTCAGAAAAAAAAATGGTCAGAAATTATGTGTGATGGCAAAGGACATTTTAAAACAAACAACAAAATCCTCAGTTTCAGTAGATAGAAAAATGTATAGAAAAGATAGGTTAAGACTGAAAAAGAAATTTTTTGTAGGTTAGATTCCAAGCATTTCACAACTTCTCAAGCTGGGATCAATGATCTTTCAATGTATTTTGGACAAATATAATTGATTTGGGGCTCACTTGTTGCTTCATATAATCTACAGTTATGCTTTCCTTTGATGTTGCTCCCAGTTTTACTTATAACTCAATTTTCCACTTCTAAGCCAAACTCTTTTCTAGAAGTATTAATATAAGCAATAATATTTCCTAAAGAAATGGCAAAGAGGAAAGAAAACTAAAAAATAGTCTGTGATCCAATAATCATTATTTACATTTTTACTCCATTATTAGAGAGAAATAATAATGGTCTTTTGTAGGATGAAGGGAAATGATGATAGCATAAACTTTTTATTTTCTATCAAAAAAATGAAGGCTTTGGATCTAAAAAATAATGGAAGATATACATTTTTCAAACAAAGATTTGACTTAATGAATGAAAAAATTTCATGTTTATTTTTGTGGAAAAAATACATTGTGGTAATTCAACACATTAAAGTTCTTCCCACTTACTTTGAGAAAGTACTATCTAAATGAACCACATTATTCAAATAAAGATATTGAAATTATATTAATTACTATATTTTGTCATTAACAGTGTTCAAAATATATATCTTTACATTTCTTAGAATCTCTTCCTCCATTCTTTTTTAAATTTATTTTTTATTGTAATTTGTTATATAGGAGAGAAGAATTATTACAATTCATATTACACATATAGAACACAATTTTTCAAATCTCTGGTTGTATACAAAGTATATTCACACCATTCCTGTGTTTATACATGTACTTAGGATAATGATATCCATCTCATTCCACCATCTTTTTTACCCCCATATCCCCTTCCTTCACCTCCTACCCCTTTTTCCTATCTAGAATTTGTCTAATCCTCCAATTCTCCCCCTCCCAACCCCCCACTATGAACCAGCTCCTTAATCATAGAAAACATTCAGCATTTGTTTGTTTGTTTGTTTTTTTGTGATTGTCTTACTTCAGTTAGCATTATATTCTCCAACTCCATCCATTTACCTGCAAAGAATATATATATATAATCACATTTTTTATCCATTTATCTACTGAAGGGCATCTAGGTTGGTTCCACAGTTTAGCCATTATGAATTATACTAATATAAACAATTATGTGGCTGTGTCCCTCTAGTATAGACTAAGGAGTATGTCAAATGGTGGTTTCATTCCAAGCTTTCCAAAGAATCTCACTACTGCTTTCCATATTGGCTGCACCAATTTGCAGTTCCACCAGCAATGTATGAGTATGCCTTTTCCCCCCACATTCTCGTCAACAATTATTGTTGTTTGTGTTCTTAAAGCTGACTGGAGTGAGATGAAATCTCAGAGTGGTTTGGTTTGCATTTCTCTAATTGCTAGAGATTTAAACATTTTTCATATATTTTTTGATTGATTGTATATCATGTTCTGAGAAGTGTCTGTTCAGTTCCTTGGCCCATTTATTGATTGGGCTTTTTTTTTTTTTTTTGGTGTTTAGCTTTTTGAGTTCTTTACATACCCTTGAGATTAGTGCTCTTTCAAATGTGTGAGTGGTAAAAATTTGCTCACAAGATGTATACTCTCTATTCAACTCACTGATTGTTTTCTTTGCTGAGAAGAAGCTTTTAAGTTTGAATCCGTCTCATTTATTGGTTATTGCTTTAAATTCTTGCACTATAGGAATCTTATTAAGGAATTTGGGGTCTACTCCTACATGATGGAGATTTGGGCCTACGTTTTCTTCTAATAGGCGCAGGGTCTCTAGTTTAATACCTAGGTTTTGATCAACTTTGAGTTGAGTTTTGTGCAGGGTGAGAGATAGGGGTTTAATTTCATTTTATTGCATATGGGTTTCCAGTTTTCCCAGAACCATTGTTGAAGAGGATATATTTTCTCCAATATATGTTTTTGGCGACTCTGTCTAATATAAGATAACTGTATTTATATGATTAGTCTCTGTGTCCTATATTCTGTACCATTGGTTCACCAGTCTGTTTTGGTGCCAATACCATGCTGTTTTGATACTATTGCTCTGTAGTATAGTTTAAGGTCTGGTATAGTGATGCCACCTGCTTCACTCTTCTTGCTAAGGATTGATTTAGCTATTCTGGTCTCTTATTTTTCAACATGAATTTCATGACTGCTTCTTCTATTTCTATGAGGAATGTCAATGGGATTTTGATTGGAATTGCATTAAATCTTTATAGTCCTTTTGAAAGTATGGTCATTTTGACAATATTAATTCTGCCTATCCAAGAACAAGGTAGATCTTTCCATCTTCTAAGGTCTTCTTTGATTTCTTTCTTTAGCGTCTATACTTTTTGTTGTAGAGATTTCACCTCTTTAGTTATTTTGATTCCCAAGTATCTAATTATTTTTTTTGAGGATATTGTAAATTGGGTAGCTTTCTTCATTTTCTTTTCAGAGGATTTTTCACTGATATATAGAAATGCCTTTGATTTATGGGTGTTGATTTTGTATCTCACTACTTTGCTGAATTCATTTACTAATTCTAGAAGTTTTCTGGTGAAATTTTTTGGGACTTCTAGTTATAGAATCATATTGTCAGAAAATACTGCTAATTTAAGTTCTTCTTTTACTATCCATATTCCTTTAATTTCTTTCATCTGTCTAATTGCTCTGGCCAGTGTTTCAAGAACTATGTTAACAGAAGTGGTGAAAGAGTGCATCCCAGTCTCATTCCAGATTTTAGAGGGAATGCTTTCAATTTTCTCCATTTACAATGATGTTAGCCTGGGGCTTAGCATAAATAGCCTTTATGATGTTGATATGTTCCTGTTATCCCTAGTTTTTCTAGTGTTTTGAACATAAAGGGGTGCTGTATTTTGTCAAATGCTTTTTCTGCGTCTATTGAGATGATCATATGATTCTTATCTTTAAGTTTATTGATGTGATAAATTATATTTATTGATTTCCATATGTTGAACCAACCTTGCATCTCTGGAATGAACCCCACTTGATCATAGTGCACTATCTTTTTGATATGTTTATGTATTAAATTTGCCAGAATTTTATTGAGAATTTTTGCATCTATGTTCATTAGAGATATTGTTCTGAAGTTTTCTTTCTTTGATGTATCTTTGACTGGTTTTGGGATCAGGGTGATATTGGCTTCATAGAATGAGTTTGGAAGTGCTCCCTCTTTTTCTATTTCCTGAAATAAATTTGAAGAGTATAGGTATTAGTTCTTCTTTAAAGGTCTTGCAGAACTCAGCTGTGTATCCATCTGGTCTTGGGCTTCTGATGGTGTCTTCTATTTCATTGCTTGAAAATGATCTGTTTAAATTGTATATATCATCCTGATTCAATTTGGGCAAATCATATGACTCTAGAAATTTGTCAATGGCTTTGATATTTTATATTTTATTGGAATACAAGTTTTCAAAATAATATCTAATTATATTCTGTTTTCTATGGTGTCTGTTATGATATTTCCTTTTTTATTATATGTGTTAGCAATTTGAGTTTTCTTCTCTCTCTGTTATCATGGCTAAAAATTGTCAATTTCATTTTATTTCCCAAAGAACCAATTTTGTGTTTTGTCAATTTTTTTAGTTGTTTTTTTTTTGCTTCAATTTCATTGATTTCAGCTCTGATATTAATTATTTTCTGTCTTCTACTGCTTTTGGTATTGATTTGTTCTTCTTTTTCTAGAGCTTTGAGATATAATGTTAGGTCATTTATTTGACTTTTTCTTCTTTTAAGGAATGAACTGCATGCAACTAAGTTTCCTCCTAGTATTGCCTTCATAGTGTCCAGAAATTTTGATATTTTATCAGTGTTCTCTTTCATCTCTAAGAATTTTTTAGTCCCTCCTTGATGTCTTTTGCAACTCATTTTTCATTCAGTAGCATTGTATTTAGTCTCCAGGTATTGGAGTAGCTTTTATTTTTAATCATTGGTTTCTAATTTCATTCCATTATGAAATGATAGAACACAGGGTTGTATCTCTACTTTTTTGTATTTGTTAAGAGTTGCTTTGTGGCATAATATATGGTCTATTTTAGAGAAAGATCCATGTGCTGGTGAGAAGAAAGTGTATTCACTCGTTGAAGGAAGAAATATATATAATCAGTGAAGTCTAAGTTATTGATTGTATTACTGAGTTATATAGTTTCTTTGTTTAGCTTTTGTTTGGAGGATCTATCCAGTGATGAAAGAGGTGTGTTAAAGTCACCCAGAATTATTGGATTGTGGTCAACTTTACTCTTGAACTTGAGAAGAGTTTGCTTGATGAATGTAGATGGTAAATTGTTTGAGGCATATATATTTGTAATTGTTATGTCATTTTGGTGTATGGTTCCCTTGAGCAGTGTGAAATGTCTTTCTTTATCCTTTTGATTAACTTTACCTTAAAGTCTACTTTATTTGATATGAGGATGGAAACCCCTGCTTGCTTCCACAATCCATGTGAGTGGTATTTTTCCAAACCTTTCACCTTCAGACTGTAGCTGTCTTTTCCTATAAGATGAGTCTCTTGGAAGCAGCATATTGTTGCATCTTTTTTATTTATTTTTTATCAAATCAGCTAGCCTGTGTGTTTTGATTGGTGAATTTAGGCCATTAACATTCAGGGTTTTTATTGAGACATAATTGGTATTCCCGGTTATTTTTGTTATTTAACTTGACTTGCTTTCTCCTTTGATTAGTTTTTCCTTTAGTGTAATGCCTCCCTCTGCTGATTTTTACTGTTTTTTTTTATTTACTCTTGATAGAATATTTTGTCAAGATTGTTCTGTAGTGCAGGTTTTCTGTCTGTAAATTCTTTTACCTTTTGTTTATCATGGAAGATTTTTGTTTCATCATCAAATCTAAAGCTTAATTTTGATGGATGCAAGATTCTTGGTTGGCATTCTTTTTCTTTCAAAGCTTGATATATGTTGTTCCAGGATCATCTAGCTTACAGGGTCTGGATTGAAAAATCTGCACATAACCTAATTGGTTTCCCCCCATATGTAATCTGATTCCTTTCTCTTGTGGCTTTTAATATTTTTTCCTTATTCTATGTGTTAGGTATTTTCATTATAATGTGCATTGGTGTGGATCTGTTGTAATTTTGTACATTTGGCATCCTGTAAGCCTCTTGATTTTTGTTTTCCAACTTGTCCTTCGTGTTTGGAATTTTTCTGATATTATTTCATTGAATAGATTGTTTATACCTTTGGTTTGGAACTCCATGCCTTCCTCTATCCTAATAACTCAAAATTTGGTCTTTTTATGCTATCCCATATTTTTTTAATGTTTTGCTCATGGTTTCTTACCATTTTCACTGTGTGGTCTACATTCTTTTCAAAATTATATATTTTGTCTTCATTGTCTGAGGTCCTGTCTTCCAAGTGATCTAATCTGTTGGTGATGTTTTTAATTAAACCTTTAATTTGGTTTATTATTTCTTTAATTTCAAGGATTTCTGTTTGGTTTTTCTTTAGAACCTCTATCTTCCTATTGAAGAAATCTTTTGCTTTCTGTATTTGTTTATATAGCCCTCTGTTGAAATGATCTTTTGCCACCTTTAGTTGGTCATCCTTTAATTCACAGAACATTTTAATTATGTACATTATGAACTCCTTCTCTGTAATTTCTTCTGCTTTGCTGGCCATGGATTCTAATACTGTGGAATCTTGGTTTGTTTGGGGCACTTTCTTCACTTGTCTTTTCATGTTGCTTGTGTGTCTTCTCTGTTAGCACTGTGGATCCAAGGTGTTGCCCTTTTTACCCTATAGTGCCCCTGTAGGGTTCCAATATCTCTCCTTTGAGGGGTAGAACAATGTTAGCAGATCCCAGTATGAACAATATACCACCTAAAAGCAAATAGTTGTTAATTGATGTTTACAGTTTGGTCACAATGTATAGAAATGGTGTATTCAATTATTATCTACAATATAATCAGTAGCTTTGTAAAAGTGTTTACAGTTTCTGATGGTGGACAAAGAACTGTGAGTGAGGTATAGGAAGATATGCTGAGGATGTAGGAGGTGAGAATATAGTGTTATTATATCTTAGGAAATGTGAAAGACAAATTTAAAGAAGAAGGTTAGTAGGCAAATAGAAAGTAATTTTGGGTAGACAAATAAGTGGGAAGACAGTAGAATACATAAAACAAACATACCTATATATTAAGAAAAATAAAAAATGTAAAAGTAGTAAAAATTGGAGAAAAAGAAGAAAAAAAGAAAAGTATATACAACACAACTGTAATATACTGTTCAGCTGTCTCAGTCCTCAATATCTTAATTCATGCAAAGTACTTGGTTTCACATATATTGGAGATGCGAGGGCAGGAGAATAGAGGGAGAAGAAAGAAAAATATATATATATATAAACAAAATATTAAAAAAGTAAAATATCTTGAAGGAAGAAACAAGGATTGTTTTGGTTGGAGATTAGTATCTTTCTGCTTCTCTTCTCTTCCAGTAGGTGGGGTCATCTGTTGTTACCTAGTATCTCCACCCTCGGGATGGTGAAGGTAACCAGGGAGGGAGGGTTGGTCCTAGGTGGAGGGCACCTGGAAGTGGGGTATGGGACCCACCAGTCCCCGAGGGGAGACTGCATCTCAGGGATCTCTTTTTGAGCCTGCTCCTGTGGTGTGAGTGCATGGTCTTATCTCTTTATCTTGCCTGAAGACCTCCCAGTTCCTGGTCTCTGTGTTAGTCTCTAAACTGTATCACACTCACCCTTTCCCTTACTGCTTCCTAATAAGGGACCTTTCTCTCTAGGGGTCTTATGTGTGGCGTTGTGGGTGCACTGCACACCTGCCCCCACTGAGAGCTATTTTTTTTTTTTTTTGAGCAGTCACTGTGCAGGGGTAGAGGCTGCTGGGGAGAGCTGGAAGTTAGAAACTGGGTACCTGGCCAGCCGGAGTTCCAAACTGGGAGTTGCTTCCACTAAAGATTGTGATGAAGGTGACCCAAGATGGAGGCGTTTGCTTTTAGTGATGGGGTGTTGGGTCAGGTGGGGGAAGCCAGGCAATGGCATTGGACGATGAGTTCAGCGACTGGGTCTGTGGCATGCAACATGAGCCTGTGTGAAGTTCCCCAGTGCAGGCGGGCTATGGTGCTATGATGTGTAGGGGACTATCTTCACTGTTGCGGAGTCCCAAAATGGAGGTGAGGGGGCAGGGAGAGCCCCATGATGGTTGATGGGGGTCCACACAGGAGTAGCAGCTGGAGATCCTGCACGTGGGTAGCTGCCAGATGTCCTGCATGGGATCTGCATCCAGAATTTCTGCTTGGGTAGGTGGTGGAAAGTTTTGTACAGGTTCTGATGCCGATGGTCCCACTGGGGCACCTGGTAGTCCTGCATGGGCGAGTAGTTGGGAGACTTACTCTGATGCTGAGGCATAGAGCCTTGCACAGTGGCTGTGATTCCTGTGCAGAAGCAGGAATATCACTCATAGAGAAGCAGTATTCTCACTTCTTGAGTCACAGGTCATAGAGCAACACAGAATGCTGCCGCCCTCTAGCTCATCTTGCATCCTTCTTCCTCCATTCTTGCACTGAATTTTTTATTGTTGAACTGTAAACTTCTTTATCAATTCTACAAAACAGTTTTATAAATATCAACTACTGGACAAGGAAAATGTTACTGTTAGTTGAGCTGTTTTATCTAAATTACTGGAAAAAATACAAGGGAACTGATTTAGAAATAAATAAAGATTCATCTTAACTTTTAGAAACTTGTAATTAGTCAATTTCTAGTATAATTTAATAAAGCTGTTCTTATTTTTTAGGAAAACCTAAAGCTATAAATTTAAGCAAAAAATCTGTTGAACTTCCAGGTCTTCTGCCTTTTGTGACCTCTGCTTATATAAAGTCTAGCCATAAAGGTAAAAGAATCACTACAATTTAGATATATGAAATGAAAGTATATATTATATTCCCATTGTCTTCATTTACTGGTATCCTCAAACCTGTGTGCTCCTTTCACCAGCCAACCAATATTGTAAGTCAATCATGTTTTCTAATATTTTTCCTATAAAAAAGTATGTGTAGAAGGCTTTGTGGTTCTGTATAATAATAGGCTCATATATATGGAGCCTCTTTGCCTCCAACCCAGGTAAATTGCCAGACTTCTTTCATTTTTCCCATCTTTAATGTGCTGCATGATATTCTAAACTGTGAATATGTCATACCTTATTCAACAGTTCCTTAATATTTATACTTAGAGCTTTTCTACTACAATCAATGGTTAACAAATATCATTGTATATATACATTTATATTATGGTATTTTTCCATAAAATGAGCTTATAGGTAGGATTATTTCATTAATAAGATGCTGTCAAATACTTTCCAAAATGATTATAGTTAATAAATATGCTAGTAAATGCATAGAAGCCTATTTTTCTAGTATCTTAGTCAACATTAGAATTTCCATGGATTGAAAATATAAACAATATTAAGCAATATTGTTAAAAATTACCTTATTATACAAAGTGACTTAAAGATTCAGTATGATCTCTAAAAATTTCAAAGCCTTTTTTCAGAAATAGAGAAGTCCATTCTAAAATTTATATGGACTCTTAAAGGACTGCAGTGGTCAAAATAATCTTGAAAAAGAAGTATGATGAGTCATACTTTATAATTTCAAAAGTTGCTATAAAGTTGCATAAAGACACATAGATGAATAGAATATCATATAGATTTTAGAAATAAATTCTCACATATATGCTCAAGTAATTTTGACAAGTGTGCCAACACCACTGAATGAGGAAAAGAAGGTCTTTACAAGATATGGTTCTGGGGAAACTAGGTATCCACATACAGAAGAATAAGATTGGACCATTACCTTACACCATACACAAAAATGAACTCAAAATAAATCAAAGACCTACAAGTAAGAGCTAAACTATAAAAATCTTATAATAAAACTTAATATAGAGCCTTTGTAATGTTAGATTTGGAAATGTTATCTTGGATTGATACAAAAGACAATCAAAAAAGAAAAGTATATACAAAGTTTACCAAAATTGCAAACTTTTTCTCATCAAAGGATAACGTCAAAGGTAACATCAACAGAGTAAAAAGGCAACTCACAGAATTGGAGGAAACATTTTCATATTATGTATCTGATAAGGGATTAATATTCAGAAATATATTAATAGAGATCTCCTAAAACTCAATTAAAAACTGAACAAAATACTCATGATACACATTTCTTCTAAGAAAATATACAAATAGTCAACAAGTATATGAAAAGATAGTCAGCCTCACTAATCATAAGGGAAACGCAAATAAAAGGTTGCACTAATCATTAAAATGGCTATTGATAGGAAGGAAAGAAGAAGAAAAAGAGGAATGGATAATAGGAAAGAAAGAAGAAAGTAGAAGAGAAAACAAATTTGGGGGGAAGGATGTGGAGAAATAAGATTTGTGTGCTGATGGTAGGAATGTAAAATGGTAAAGCTGATATGGTGATTCTTCAAAATAGTAAAATAGAATCACCATATTAACCAGCAATTTTGCTTCTGAATATATATACTCAAAAGAAGAATTAAAACATGTGACATGAGATCCACCCACACTGGCCTCTGCAGGGCCCAGGCACACAGCATGCCTGGTCCACCCCTCCCCCTGTGGGGCAGAGACCACCAGAGCCTAGCCTTTGGCACAAGACCTCCCCTTCTGACCAGCAGACTACCATGGAAGGTGAAACCCAGCGGCCCGGATACACTCACACCAGCTTCTGTGGGGACCAGGCACACAGCCAGCTGGCTCGACCCCTTTCTCGGTGGGGCAGACACTCACCAGAGCTTAGCCTCTGGTGCAGGACTTCCCCCTCTGAGCAGAAGACTACCATGGGAGCCGAGATCCAACCCAGACTGCCCACATCAGGCCATGTGGGATCCAGATCTCACAGGCATGGTTCTCCTCTCCCCCCAGTGGGGCAGACACTTGCCGAGCCTAGCCTCTGGTACAGGACTGTCCCTTCTGACCAGCAGACTACCAAGGGAGGTCAACCCCAGTGGCCCAGATCTACCCACTCCAAATTATGCAGATCCCAGATCCAGGATGCAGTAGCATCCATTGAGGAACACCAGCACAGTCTAGAAGCCCAACATCAAGCTGAGGTACAGACAATCTGTACAGGTACTACAAGAATATAGGGAAGAAACTATAACATCTCAGATGCACACTGAAAGAAAATAAGACACCTAGACAACATGAAAAAACAAGGGAGGAAAATGCCCCTAAACAATCTAGGACACTATAATAACAGAATCTATGGACAGCGAAGTTGATGAAATGTTGGAGAAGGAATTCAGAAAGTTAATAATTAAAATGATCTTTGAATTAAAGAATGACATAAATGAGCAAATACAAGCAAAAATTGATCACTTCAGCAATGAGATAAGAGCAAATACAGGTATCAAAAGATTACTTCAAGGGTCTGGGGATGTGGCTCAAGTGGTAACACGCTTGCCTAGCATGCGTGAGGCACTGGGTTCAATTCATAAAAATAAAATAAAGATATTGTGTCCACCTAAAATTAAAAAATAAATATTTAAAAAAAGAGATTACTTCAAAAGAGAGAGACCTTGAAAAAAAAACCCAGAAATCCTTGAAATGAAGTATACAATAAATCAAATAAAAAACTCAATAGAAAGCATAACCAACAGACTAGATCACCTAGAAGAAAGAACGTCAGATAATGAAGACAAAGTTTACAATCTGGAAAATAAATTTGACCACACAATGAAGAAAGTTAGAAACCATGAACAGAACATCCAAGAATTATGGGACAGCATCAAAAGACCAAATTTAAGAGTTATTGGGATAGAGGAAGGCCCAGAGTTTTATACCAAAGCAATGTACAATCTCTTCAATGAGATATCAGAAAATTTCCCAAGCATGAAGAACAAATTGGAAAACTAAATACAAGAGGCTTACAGGACACCAAATGTACAAAATTGCAACAGATCTACACCAACGCACATTATAATGAAAATGCCTAGCATACAGAATAAGGACAAAATCTTAAAAGCCACAAGAGAGAGGAATCAGATCACATATAGGGGAGACCAATTCACATCTCAGCAGATTTTTCAACCCAGACCCTCAAAGCCATGAGATCATGGAACAACATATACCAAGCTCTGAAAGAAAATGGATGCCAACCAAGAATCTTATATCCCACAAAACTGAGCTTTAGAATTAATGATGAAATAAAAACCTTTCATGATAAACAAAAGTTAAAAGAATTTACAACTAGAAAGTCTGCAGTACAGAACATCTTCAGCAAAGTATTCCAAGAAGAGGAAATGAAAAACAATGATGAAAATCAGCAGAGGGAGGGATTAACTAAAGGAAAATATAACCAGAAGAGAAACCAAGTCATGTTAAATACCAAAAATAAACAAAATTGGCTGGGAATACAAATCATGCCTCAATAGTAACCCTGAATGTTAATGGCCTAAACTCACCAATCAAAAGACATAAACTAGCAGAGTGGATAAAAAAAAGGCCCAACAATATGGTGCCTCATAGAAAAAGACATCCACAGACTGAAGGTGAAAGGTTGGGAAAAATCATACCACTTACATGGACTGCAGAAACAAGCAGGAGTTTCCATTATCATATCAAATAAAGTAGACTTCAAAGTAAAGTCAATCAAAAAAGATAAAGAAGGACACTACAAACTGCTCAAGGAAACCATACACCAACAAGACTTAACAATTATAAATATATATGCCCCAAACAGTGGAGCAACTATGTTCATCAAACAAACCCTTCTCAAGTTCAAGAGTCAAATAGACCACAACACAATAATTTTGGGTGACTTTAACACACCTCTTTCATCACTAGATAGATCTTCCAAACAAAAGCTGAACAAAGAAACTGTAGAACTCAATAATATAATCAATAACTTAGACTTAACTGATATATATAGAATATTCCTACCTTCAATGAGAGAATATACTTTCTTCTCAGCAGCAATGGATCCTTCTCTAAAATATACCATATACTATGCCATAAAGCAACTCTTAGCAAATATAAAAAAGTAGAGATTCTACCCTACATTCTATAAGGCCATAATGGAATGAAATTAGAAATCAATGATAAAAGAAGAAATAAAATCCACTCCAATACCTGGAGACTAAATAATATGCTACTGAATGAACAATGGGTTATAAAAGACATCAAGAAGGAGATTTAAAAGGTTTTAGAGGTGAAAAAGAACACAGATACAGCATACCAAATCTCTGGGACACTATGAAAGCAGAGGAAAGTTCATTGCATGGAGTTCATTCCTAAGAAGAAGAAAACGTCAACAAATAAATGACTTAACACTACATCTCAAAGTCCTAGAAAAAGAAGAACAAATAAATAGCAAAAGCAGCAGAAGACAGGAAATAATTAAAACAGAGCTGAAATCAATGAAATTGAAACAAAATAAACAATTGAAAAAATTGACAAAACAAATAATTGGTTCTTTGAAAAAATAAGTAAAATTGACAGACCCTTAGCCATGCTAATGAAGAGGAGGAGAGAGAAAACTCAAAACACTAACATATGTGATGAAAAAGGAAATATCATAAAAGACACTATAGAAATACAGAAGATAATTAGAAATTATTTTGAAAACCTGTACTCCAATAAAATAGAAATAATTGAAGGCATCAACAAATTTCCAGAGTCATATAATTTGCCCAAATTAAATCAGGGTGATATACACATTTTAATCAGATCAATTTCAAGTAACAAAATAGCAGACACCATCAAAAGTCTACCAACCAAGAAAAGCCCAGGACCAGACAGATACACAGCCAAGTTCTACAAGACCTTTAAAGAAGCATTATTACCTATACACTCCAATTCATTTCAGGAAATAGAAAAAGAGGCAGCACTTCCTCTATGAGCCCAATATCACTCTGATTCCCAAACCAGGCAAAAACATATCAAAAAAAGAAAACTTCAGACCAATATCTCTAATGAACATAGATGCAAAAATTTTCAATAAAATTCTGGCAAATAAAAAAAAAAACATATCAGAAAGATCATGCACACGATCAAGTAGGTTTCATCCCAGGGATGCAAAGTTGTTTCAATATAAGGAAATCAATAAATGTAATTCATCACATCAATAGACTTTAAGATAAGAATCATATGATCATCTCAATAGATGTATAAAAAGCATTTGACAAAATACAGTACCCCTTTATGTTCAAAACACTAGAAAAACTAGGGATAACAGGAACATATCTCAACATCATAAAGGCTATTTATGCTAAGCCCCAGGCTAACATCATTCTAAATGGAGAAAAACTGAATGCATTCCCTCTAAAAACTGGAACAAGACAGGGATGCCCTCTTTCACCACTTCTATTTAACATAGTTCTTGAAACACTGGCTAGAGCAATTAGACAGATGAAAGAAATCAAAGGGATATATATACAGGAAAAGAAGAACTCAAATTGGCACTATTTGCTGATGATATGATTCTATACCTGGAAGACCCTAAAAGTTCCACCAAAAAACTTCTAGAACTAGTAAATGAATTCAGCAAAGTAGCAGGTTATACAATCAACACCCATAAATCAAAGACCTTTCTGCAAATCAGTGACAAATCCTCAGAAAGGAAAATGAGGAAAACTACCCCGCTCTTAATAGCCTAAAAAAAAATACTTGGGATCAATTTAACAAAAGAGATGAAAGATCTATATAATGAGAATTACAGAACCCTAAAGAAAGAAATCAAAGAAGACCTTAGAAGATGGAAAGATTTATCTTGCTCTTGCATAGGCAGAATTAATATTATCAAAATGACCATACTACCAAAAGCACTATACAGGTTTAATACAATTCTGATCAAAATTCCAATGACATTCCTCATAGAAATAGAAAAAGTAATCATGAAATTCATCTGGAAAAATAAGAGAACTAGAATAGCTAAAGCAATCCTTAGCAAGAAGAGTGAAGCAGGTGGCATCACTATACTAGACCTTAAACTATACTACAGAGCAATAGTAACAAAAACAGCATGGAATTGGTACCAAAACAGACTGGTAGACCAATGGTACAGAATAGAGGACACAGAGACTAACTCACAAAACTGCAATTATCTTATATTAGACAAAGGTGCCAAGAACATGCATTGGAGAAAAGATAGCCTCTTCAACAAATGGTGCTGGGAAAACCATATGCAACAAAATGAAAATAAACCCCTGTCTCTCATCATGCACAAAATTCAACTCAACATGGATCAAGGTCTTAGAAATACAACCAGAGACTCTGTGTCTAATAGAATAAAAAGTTGTCCCTAATCTTCATCATGTGGGATTAGGCCCCAACTTCCTTAATAAGACTCCTATAGCACAAGAATTAAAATCAAGAATCAATAAATGAGATGGACTCAAACTAAAAAGTTTCTTCTCAGCAAAAGAAACAATCTGTGAGGTGAATAGAGAGCCTATATCTTGGGAGCAAATATCTACCACTCACACATCAGATAGAGCACTAATCACTAGGGTATATGAAGAACTCATAGACACCAAAAAAAAAAAAATACCCAATCAATAAATGGGCCAAGGAACTGAACAGACACTTCTCAGAATATGATGTACAATCAATCAACAAATACATGAAAAAATGTTCATCATCACTAGCAATTAGAGAAATGCAAATCAAAACCACTCTAAGATTTCATCTCCAGTTAGAATGGCAGCTATTATGCATGCAAACAACAATAAGTGTTGGCGAGGATGTGGGGAACTGCTGGTGGGACTGCAAATTGGTGCAGCCAATATGGAAAGCAGTATGAAGGTTTCTTGGTATATTGGTAATGGAACCACCATTTGATCCAGCTATCCCTCTCCTTGGTCTATACCCAAAGGACTTAAAAAGAGCATACTACAGGGACACAGCCACATCAATGTTTTTAGCAACACAATTCACAATAGCTAAACTGTGGAACCAACCTAGATGCCCTTCAATAGATGAATGGATTAAAAAAAGTGGCATATATAAACAATGGAATATTACTCTTCAATAAAAGAGAATAAAATCATGGCATTTTCAGGTAAATGGATGGAGTTAGAGAAGATAATGCTAAGTGAAGTTGGCCAATCCCAAAAAAACAAATGCCAAATGTTCTCTTTGATATAAGTAAGCTGATTCATAGTGGGATAGGGAGAGGGAACATGGGAGGAATAGACAAATTCTAGATATGGCAGAGGAGTGGGATAGAAAGGGAGGGGGCATAGGGTAATTAATGATGGTGGAATGTAATGATCATTATTATCCAAAGTACATGTATGAAGACACAAATTGGTGTGACTATACTATGTATACAACCAGAGATATGAAAATTGATCTCTATATATGTAATAAGAATTGTAATGCATTTCATTTTTATATATAAATAAAAAATAAATTAAAAAGAAAGAAAATAGAGACATGAACAGAGATTCACCTAGCCATGTTTGTAGTAGCTTTATTTATAATAGTTAAAAGGTAAATTTTTTAAAAGCCCAAGTGTCCATTATAGATGAATGGCTAAACAAAATGTAGTATGTACATACAATGGATTATTATTCATTCTTATAAAGGAAAGAAATTCTAACACACATCTCAACATAAATGAATCTTGAAGACTATGGTAAGTGAAATAAGTCAGTCACAAAGAGAAATACATATGATTCCATTCATATGAGGTATTTAGAATGGCCAGATTCATAGACAGAGTAAGTAGAATGTGCTTGCTAGGGGTTGAGTATGTGGTAAGGGTGAATTATTTTTTAATGAACACAGAGTTTCAGTTTTGCAAGATAAAAAAAATGTTCTGGCATTAGATGGTGGTTATGGGTACACTACAAGATGAATGTACTTAATGCCACTAAACTGTACACTTAGAAATGATCAAAATGTCAAGTTTTATGATATGTATCATTTACCACAATTTATAAGTAAATCATTTGAAATAAAAATACACAATTAAAATTTTCATCTTCAATAAGAATTGTTTGTATTTTAATGACAACTAGGCATATTATTCTATCATTGACTTAACTTTTCTCTTAATTGCCGATTTATATTCTTTGCCCATTTTGCCATTGGTTGCCTTTTGTTATAATAGAAAGAATTTTATGTATTATGGTTTTTAAACTTTTTTATTTTTCTATCAATGTAAATTTATAGACAAAGGTATTCTAAAGGGAATTCCCATGCAACTTCTAGCAGAATCACTAATTGTTTTAATCCTGTACTTTTTACTTTATAATTTTCTCTATGTTCATAAGTAAATGTGTATACAACAATTATTATTTGTTTTTGAACTGTAGAGAAATATGATCCTTTTAAACTTGGAGAAATATGATCATTTCCAACAAGTATTATTTGTTTTTGAACTGTAGAGAAATATGATCCTATGAAATTTGGAGAAATATGATCCTTTTCCCATAAGGACCTTAGTATGTGTTTCCCATAAGTATATCATTATTGCACAAATATAAAAAGTAGGAATCCTAAATTTGTGTGACCTCTTATCTCAACCATAATTTATACTCAAATTTCATAGGGCATAATATGGTCAATATTTTTAAATGGGTAATTGGAGATTAGTTCTGTATCTGATGTGCGTATGGTAAAGATTTTCTCCCATTCTGTAAGCTCTTTCTTCACATCACTGATTGTTTTCTTTGCTGAGAAGAAGCTTTTTACTTTGAATCCATCCCATTTATTGATTATTGATTTTATTTCTTGAGCTTTTGAAGTTTTAAGAAAGTCAGGTCCTGGGCAAAAACTAAATAAACAAAATAAAGTTATTTAAAAAAAAAGAAGAAGGAAAGAAAGTCAGATCCTGAGCTGACATGATGAATATTTGGGCCTGCTTTTTTTTCTATTTCAGCCACAGAGTCTCTGGTTTAATTCCTAGGTCCTTGATCCACTTTGAGTTGAGTTTTGTTCATGATGAGAGATTGGGATTTAATTTCATTTTGCTGCATATGGATTTCCAGTTTTCCCAGCACCATTTGTTGAAGAGGCTATCTTTTCTCCAATGTATGTTTTCAGAACCTTTGTCTATTATAAGATAATAGTAAGTATGTGGGTTTGTCTCTGCGTCCTCTATATTTACCACATGCATATGAGAGCACTAATCTCCAGGATATATAAAAAACTCAAAAAACTTAGCACCAAAAAAACAAATAATCCAATCAATAAATGGGATAAGGAATTGAGCCAACACTTCATAGAAAGAGATCAACAAATATATAAAAAATAATGTCCAACATCTCTAGCAACTAGAGAAATGCAAATCAAAACTAGTCTAAGATTTCATCCTACTCCAGTCAGAATGTCAATTATCAAGAATACAAGCAACAATAAGTATTGGCGAGGATGTTGGGGGAAAGGTACACTCATTTACTGCTAGTGGGATTGTGAATTGGTGCAAACCACTCTGGAAAACTGTATGGAGATTCCTCAGAAAACTTGGAACCACCATTTGACCCAGCTGTTCCACTCCTCAGACTATACCCAAAGGACTTAAAATCAACATACTACCATGACACAGCCATTTCAATGTTTATAGCATCTCTATTTACACTAGCTAAACTGTGGAACCAACCTAGATGTCCCTCAGTAGATGAATACGTAAAGAAATTGTGGTATATATACACAACAGGATATTACTCAGCCTTAAAGAAGAATGAAATCATGGCATTCACAGGTAAATTATGGAGTTGGAGAATATCATGCTAAGTGAAGTAAACCAATCCCCAAAATCCAAAGGCCAAATGTTCTCTCTGATTAGTGGACAATAATGGGGGAAGGGGTGGCAAGGTAAGAATGGAGGAACTTTGGATTGGGTAGAGGGAAGTGAGAGGAAGGGAGGGGATATGGGGGTGAGAAAGATGGTGGAATGAGATAGACATTATTACCCTATGTGCGTGTATGATTGCATGAATGGTGACTCTGCATCATGGACAACCACAGAAATGAAAAGTTGTGCTCCATTTGTGTAAAAAAAAACAGTAAGTAAAATAAAATAAAATGGGTAACTTATCTGTAGAGATAATTCTGAAATGAAAAACATGTATATTGAATAATATCATTAATCTTCATGGAAATGCCAAACAAGACCACAATGACGTACCACCTTACCTCAGTTGGAATGGCTATAACGAAAAGCCAAAAACTAATGAGTGATGGCAAGGGTGTAGAGAAAGGAAATCCTTTCATACTATTGATAGCGATGTAAATTAAATTAGTACAGCCATTATGGAAAACA
Organism: Marmota marmota marmota; assembly: GCF_001458135.2. NCBI lineage: Eukaryota > Metazoa > Chordata > Mammalia > Rodentia > Sciuridae > Marmota > Marmota marmota. Next base: position 7,966,487 of record NW_026000016.1, on the reverse strand, counting down.
ATATGAAAGTTCCTCAAAAAAGTGAAAATAAATGTACCACATGACACCCTACTGGTTACATATCCAGAGGAAATGAAATCATTATATCAAAAAGATACCTGCAGGGCTAAGATTGTGGCTCAGAGGAAGAGCACTCACTTAGCATGTGTGAGGCACTGGGTTCTATCCTCAGCACCACATAAAAACAAAATAAAGGTATTGTTTTCACCTACAACTGAAAAATGAAATCTTTAAAAAACATACCTGTACTCCAATAATTATTGGAGTACTATCCAAATACAATAACTAACATATGAAATCAACTGATAAGTCAATTGGTGAATGAATGGATTCAAAATGTGGTATACGTACACAATTAAATATTATTCAGTCATAAAAAGGAAATCCTATAATTTATAGCAACATGGAAAGAACTGGAACACATTATGTTTCATGAAAATAAATCAGATACAGAAAGATAAATACTGTATACTCTTGCTGTTTTATAGAACCTTTAGAAAGTTGATCACACCAAAGCAGAGAATAGAACAGAGATTACTAAAGATTAAGAAGTGTATGTTTCAAAGGTGAGAGAGTGGATAATAGATATCAAAACACAGAGGTGGGATTTCTCCTTCCTTTTATTTATTTACTTATTTATTTATTTCAGGAAAAACTCATATAGGATTGACATTCTCATAAGTCTAGACAGAATTCAGTCATAAAATCATCCAGTCTTCATACATTTTCAGTTATATATCTTCATTATTTTTCCACTCTTTTCTATAGTAATTATATAGTTTAAATTCCTACTTCATTTTCTAATTCTTTTATTTGTTTTAATTAGTTATACATGATAGCAGAATGCATTTTGATTCATTGTACACAAATGGAGCACAACTTTTCATTTCTCTGATTGTACATGAGATAGCTCAGCTAAAGATCTACTTCATTTTTTAATCAGTGTTAATGATATATTTTTCCTTTCTAAAATGTTCCATTTTTTAGATTTAATTTAGTACTAAAAATTACACATAATCTTTATAGACTTTAGATTTGTTTTCTATAACTGTAATTATGTTGGTTTCTCATTCGTAGTATTGTAAATTTCATACTGATTTCCTTAATGGCGATAGTAATTTACATTCCCATCAACACTGTATAAGAGTTTCTTTTTCCCCATGTCCTTACCAACACGTATTGTTATTTTGTTCTTGATGATTGCCATTTTAACTGGAGTAAGATGAAATCTCAGTGTGCTTTTGATTTGCATTTCCCTGATAATTAGAGATGCTGATATTTTTTCATATAATTATTTGGCCATTTGTATTTCTTTTTTTTTAATATTTCTCTTTTAGGTATAGTTGGACACAATGCCTTTATTTTATTTACTTATTTTTATGTGGTGCTGAGGATCAAACCCAGGGCCTCGCACTTGCTAGGCAAGCGCTCTACGACTGAGCTACAACCCCAGCCCTGTATTTCTTTTTTTACATGTATCATTTTTATTAAAGTTCAAATCCGTTGTTAAAGAAACCTATAAGTTGTGAAATAATGTGCATGTATAATAATTACAACTACATACATAATATTTGAAAATATGAAAGATAGCACTATATATTATTTATATAATACATACAAATTTTTACCAATCTGATGGAGAAAAAAATGTTTATCACTGATACTTTAATAATAATGCTAGTCTCTTTTCATTTGTCTATTAGCCATTTGTGTTTCTTCCTTCATATGCTACCCATCTTATCCTTTTGCTACCTTCATATCTTTCCTTAGTATCCCACTGAATTTTCCCCTAGGTAAACTACCTAACTCCTCCTTGCCTATTTTCATCAGAAAAATGGAATTTTAACCGTTTGTCATTTTTGTTAGCAGTAGGAATGGTGGTAGTAGTAGTAGTAGTAGTAGTAGTAGTAGTAGTAGTAGTGTCACTATGTTGCCCAGTTAGGCCTCAAAGTCCTGGGCTCAAGCAATCCTCCTGCCTCAGCCTCCCAAGTAGCCTAGCCTTTAGATAAGCCAGGCTCCTGAAAAACGGGACAATAATAGTATACACTCCATTATTGAAGGCTCAGTAAGCTAATTTATGTAAATACAGTACCTGGCCTATAATAGGTACTCAATAATGAAAGAATCCTCCACGCAAGACAATTCGCTGGGGAGAATTTCAATTTTATTACAAAAGGCTGTGTGCTTATATAGATCTAAGGAGAGATGGCAGGACTTAGATAAATGGCAGGCCACCTGTTTATTGGCAAGTTCTTCCAGATATCAGTTCTGGAGCCCAGGAATTAGTTCTTATTGGGGCTAAGGTTCCCCGCCAGCGAGATTTGAAGTTGGCGCCAGCGGGAGAGTTCACACCCGTGGGAACTTTTCGCGCCAGTGAAAAAAAGGGGAAAGTAGGAAGAGAAGGTCCTTAGGCGCCATGTTGGGGTTTTTCTCTGGGGTGCAGCTGCCGTTATACTTTTCCCAACAAGTAAATGTTTGCACTTTTTGTTTATGGTTGTACTTTGTGTGGTATGGCTTTGAATCCTTTTTGTTTATATGTGTTGTTGGTATTTAATCTGCTACTTGCATTTTACTTTGTTAAAACTACTTTTAATTTTTATAAAATATGTAATCCTTTTGTCTTCTGGATTTATGTTTTGAAAATCTTTCATCATAATAAGAATTTTTAATGTTTTCTACATTTTTTTTCTAGTACTATTATGGCTTTTGTGAGCTTTTAGTCGTTGAGTTTTTGTCTGGTTGGTTTGGTTTGATTTGTATTTTTTATCTAAATTACGGATCAAACCTCAAAAATCTAGTTAACCCAGCAGTATTTGTTAAGGAACTCATACTTTACCACTAATTTGAAATGTCATCTTTTCTATATATATTGGGTTTCTATATGTGGTTTCTCTTTATAGATTGTTTGCTGTATTCCATTGAACTATCAGTTTTTGTTTGTACCAATATTACACTGTTTTAAAGTATCATAGATTTATGGTTATTCTGTGTCTCTGCTAGGCAGGTAACTTTCTGGTATTATCTTATTTTCTAAATATTTTTATGTTGTTATTATTCTTTTATATTTATTTTGCCAGATACATTTTTAAATCAGTTAAGTTCTACTTTTTAAATTGTACTAGGATTTTGATAGCTATTTTCCTAAACTTATAAATTAATGTAAGGGAAACTGACCTTCCTACAATATTGAATCTTTTACATCTCTTTGTCCTTTTATCTTATGAACTAGATAAGGAATCAGGAATCTATGATTTGTGAGCCATATTTGGCCTGCCATTTCTTTTTGTATGACTTAGAAGCTAAGAATATTTTTGTATTTTTAATGGTTAGAGTGGAGAGAAAATTTCATGACACATGATAATTATACAAAATTCAAATTTTAATGTCCATAAATAAACTTAACTGCCACAGACATTCATGTAGGCATTGTCCATAGTAGAGCTGAGTAGATATGATATGGATAATATGTGGTGCTTTCATTGCTTCGCACCATTGCTTGGAGCCCTACAAAGCGCAATGATACCTTTAAAATTTAACAGCATTATAAGGTGTCAGACATATCACTATACTGCCATATTTTATTTAATCTTTAGCAGTACATTTCTGAGACATGAGAACAAGTTCATTATGATATCTCAGGGTTAGTCTCTATTGATTACCTTTCTCCTTGAATATTGGATGTGCTTTCCAATTTCCTTATATCTAGTAATTTTGGATTAGCCTGAACTTGATTCATGAAATGCTAGAACAGTTCTGGATTCTATTATGTTCAACTTTGTCCCAAACTCTGAAATCTCTGTTCAGTTCTTTTGGCTTAGCTGGTATTGTTGAAGTCTTGGAACCCTACCAAGTGTCTAGGAACTCCTTCACTTTTCATTTGTGGTGGCTGCCTCATGCTCTCAAGCCAGCAAGATAGTTTCTACTGGAGATTAAGCCACTACTTGGGGCACCATGTACTTCTTTTGGGAAGTGTCTATTTACTTCATTTGCCCAATTATTGAAAAGAGGCACTGGCATAAATATAGACATTCACACCAGTGGAACAGAATAAAAGACAAAAAGACAAACTACTGTCAGCTGATTATTGAACAAGATGCAAAAACACTTATGTTAAAGAAAGTAGATTCTACTCCTTAACAAATGGTGCTGAGAAAATAGGATATCCATATGTAAAAGCTTGAAATTAGATCTTTGTTACACCTTGCACAAAAGTCAACTCAAAATGGATCTAAGACCTTGAGATAAGACCAGAAACTTTTCAACTGCAAAGAGAACAGGGAAAACACTCCAACATATAGGCAATAGGACTCCTATAGTACTCCTATAGTTTAGAAAATAATGCCAGAAATCAATAAATGGGGTGGCATCAAACTAAAATCATCTGGACAGCAGAGGGAAAACAAGGTGAAGAAACCCTACTAAATGGGAGAAAATCTTTGCCAGCTACTCTTAAAATACAGGATTAATATCTAGATTATATAAAAGGAGTTCAAAATCTTAGCACCAATAAAAAACAACAAAATGAGATGAAAAACTACCAGTCAAACTATCTTTCTGTAATTGACTCTACTTTAATTCCATTGTGGGTAGGGAATAGAAGTTGTGTGATTATTCTTTTAAAATATTTCAGTTGTGTTTTATGGCCCAGGACATGGTCTGTTTTAATGATGTTTCATGAAAACTTGAAAAGAATCTGCTGTTGTTGGTTGAAATAGACTATAGATGTTAGTTATATCTGGTTGATTGATGGTGCTGTTGAATTCAACTATGTCCTTTCTGGTTTTCTGCCTGATGAATAGTCAGTCAATCCTATGACTCAGGATTGATTAGGTCTCCAGCTATAACAATGGATTCATCTATTTCTTCTTGTAGTCATCAGCTTTCACCTCACATATTTTGATGTCTCTTAGGCTTGTACACAGTAATATTTGTATGTCCTCTTGGAAAATTGGCCTTTTTATCATCATGTAATACCCTCATTTTATAATTTTCTTTGCTGTGGAATCTTCATTGTCTGAAATGAATATAACTTATGAATTTTAAAATTAGCATGGTTTATTTTTCTCTATTCCCTTAATTTTTATTCAATAGGTGGTCATATATTTAAAGTGTTTCTTGTGGAGAGCAAGTTAGATCTTGTTATTTGAACCACTCTGACAATTTCTGTAGTTTAATTGATGTTGTCTTTAAATTTGCATATTTACATCATTGATGTTTAAAGTGATCTTTGATATAATTGGAATGATTTTTACCATATTTGTCACTGTTTTCTATCCATTACCCTTTTTCTTTGTTTCTGTTTTATCCATTTTTTCTGCCTTTTGCGAATTTTATTTGATTCCATTTTCTCTCCTTTATTAGCATAGCAATTATATTTCCTCTTCTTAATTTTTTAGCAGTTTCCTAAAAGTTTGAAATGTACATTTATAGTAACAAAACAATTTACGTTAATCCAAATCCACTTTTAAATAACACTATACCACTTCACCTGTAGTGCAAGCTTACCATAAGGTAAAAATAAAATAATCCTAATTCCTCCCATCCAATCTTTGTGTCATTGATGTCATTCATTTCTCTTATTTATAAGCATATAAAATTGAATACATTATTGCTAATATTATTTAAAATTAGCTCTTGTCTATTAGATCAATAAATATTGAGAAACATGAATATTTTAGTTTACCTTCACTTGTTCCATCTTCAGTGCCTTTCCCTTATGTAGAGCTGAGTTTCTAACCTATATAATTTTCATTTTTTCTGAAGAATTTTTTAACATTTTTTACAATGTAGAACTACTGGCAACAAATTCCCTTGATTTTTGTTTGAGAAAGTTTTTTTTTTCTTTAGTGTTTGAAAAAAATAGTTTCAGAGAGTACAGAATTCTACTTTGTTGGCACAGTTGTTTTTTTTTTTTTTGCCTCAATATTTTTATTATTTTACTCTAGTCTCCTTTTATTTATATGGTTTCCAAGGAGAAGTTTGCTGTAGTTTTATCTTTGCTGCACTATAGTTAAAGTATCTTTTCCTTTGGAATCTTTCTAAAATTTCTCTTTGGTTTTCTACAGTTTGAATATTGAGTGGCAGCTGTAGGAGTTTTATAGCCTTTGTTATGCCTAATGTTCTCTGAGCTTCCAGGATCCATGGTTTGATTACTTACATTAATTGTGGGAAATTCTCAGTCATTATTGCTTTAAATGCTTCTGTTCCTTCTCTCTTTTCTTCCTGTATTCCTGCCGCAGTCTGGCTGGGCACACAATCACAAGCCACCACACAGCTTGTAGATTCAAACAGCAACTCTTTATTCCTGAACCAGCCGTCTACAATCACGTTCTGGGGAAATCCACGTTCTCTGCCCAAATCCACCTCCACTGGGCTTCTGTCCCCCAAAATATACTGTCTGAATCCCGTGAGAACTCAAGGGGAACTCAGGCAGCAGGATACGCCCTATTCCCAGGAGGAATAATCTTAAACCTGGAATGCCCTAAACTGGAACGCCCTAAACCCAATTATCCTAAACCGGGAACACCCTAATCCTTCCTGGTCCTTGAGCAAGGTCACCTACATTCAATGTCACTGCAAAATGTCCTTCCACTAAGCAACATGGGGTACGCTGGCAAGGAAATTGTCATACCTACTTGGCTAATGGCTCCCAGCATATTCCCATGATTTGTGTTTATACCTTCTGTAGTTGTCCCATAGTTGTTGAATATTCTATTTTTTTTTATTTGTTTTAGTTTCTCCATTTTGGAAATTTCTACTCACATTTAAGCATAGATATTTTTCCTCAGCTGTGCCTAGCCACTTTCTGAATTCTTTATTATAGTTTCATTGGTTTTGATATTTAATAATTTTTTTCTTGGAATTTGTATCTCTCTGCTTATATTGCCCATCTGTTCTTGTATGTTTATCCATTAGAGCCTTTAGCATATTAATCATAATTGTTTTAAATTCCCAATCAGATCATTCTAACATTCCTGCCATATCTAAATCTGGCTCTAATGTTTCCTCTGTTTCATCAAACTGTAACTTAATTCTTTTTTTGTCTTTTTTTATGCTTTGCAATTTTTTATTACCAGAGAGACATAATATACTGTATTTTAAAAAAGTAAATGATCTATAGTGTTAGGTACAGTTCATCTGGCTAGGAGTAGTCTCTATGTTTACTATTTGCTGTACTGTAACTGTCAAAGGCTAAACTTTCACAGATGTCCTAATTTTTTCCTATTGTCTTTGGACTTTTTAAATATTGTCCATGTCCATGATTCTCATAGTTGTAGTCCATATTACTATATAATAGCCCTATTGACAGTGGTGATGGGAATGGGTGAGAAAAGCATTCTATAGTTCTTTAATTAGATCTATCTTTTAGTGAACCTGTGCCTTGGATTTTAACCTTCAAAAGTACTTCTCTATAACCACTGATTGCACCTTAGGAGACACCGTAAAACTAGACAGCACTAGGGTTGAGTATTCTCTTTCCCCAGGTGAAAAACGTTCTGGTAAAATTCCAATGGTTAGACTCTTGGAAAGTATTTTGGGGTTTTTTTGGTTGGTTTTGGTGTGATTTTGTTTTCTTTTTTGTGAGGGCAGGCCTTGTTAAAGAGAACAGTTTATTAGATTATTCTTGGAATACTTTTAAATGCCTGCTTTTATAAAATACTTAAATGCCTGTTTTAGCAAGAGTTTTCTCTGATATTTCGTATGAAAACTTGTCAGGATTCCTTGAGGTAGAACTTATAAAACTGTTGTGTCCCTTTAAGACTGCGTTATGGTTTAGATATGGTGTCCCCCAAAAGCTCACATGGGAGACAATGTGAGAAGGTTCAAAGAAGAAATGATTGGGTTGTGAGAGCCTTAACCCAATCAGTAATTTAATCCCCTGATAGGGATTAACTGAGTGGAAACTGAAGTGTTAGGGTGTGGCTAGAGGAGGTGGGAATTGGAGAATGGCTTTAGGGTATATATTTGTGTCTGGCAAGTGCAGTCTTTGGTCTCTGATCAACATGTGAGCTGTTTCCTTCTGCCACACCCTTCCACGATGATGCTCTGCCTCACCTGGAGCCCTAAGGAATGGAGCTGGCCTTCTATGGACTAAGATCTCTGAAACTGTGAGCCCTCAAATACACTTTCTTTCCTTTAAAATTGTTCTGGTTGGGTCATTGAGTCACAGCAGTGAAAAAGCTGACTAAAACAGACTGTCACCCTGGAGTTTTTAAACAAATTTGTGTACACTGAGTCTCTATAATTACACAATTATAGCTAGGTTTTCCTGCCATGGTGCTGGGTTCCATGGAGTTTTCTGCTCCTAGGCATCTGCTTTGAGAAAGTTGTGATTCTCTGTATCTGCCTGTGTCTTTCATTTTAGGAACATTGGTTTGCCCTATGACCACAATTCTCAGATGAATCTAAAAAGAGTTGTTGATTTGCACTATGGTCAGCCTTTTTCTTGTTGTGTGAACAGTAGAGATTACTTCCAGGTTTCTACATGCCAGACCAGAAACTAAAAATCTTAAGAGTAATGTTTTCAGAGTTCATCTATACTTTATTCTTTTCTACTAATGAAATAGGATTTGTCACATTGTGTTTATCTGTTCACCAGTTGATGGTTCACCAGTTGCGTTGTTTCCACATTGGGGCTATCTTTAATAATGTCACTGTGAACTTCATATGCAAGTGTTTTTGTGTATATATATTTTTGTATTTTTCTTGCATGTACACCTATTAATAGAGTTGCTAGTTGTACAGGGAATTTATGCTTAATTTTTAAGAAGCAGGCACACTATTTTCCAAAATGGCTATAACATTTTTTTGGTCTGACCAGCCCTGTATGAAGGTTGTTATTTATGTATATACTTGATGATATTTGTTATTGTCCCTTTTTATGATACTCAATGTAGTATGTGTGAATTATTGATGTTTTTAAACTATAAATAATACATACATGCAGTTAAAAATGCAAACTTATGTAAAAAAGTATATAAAACTAATGATTGAAATCAAAATTTCCTTCACCAAATTCTTTTCCCCAAAATAAATTAGTCTTAGTTGTTCATTGCACAATTTTATGAGAAAACACACTTATAGCAATATGCTCACTGTGCTGAAAGTAATATATATGTAGATTTATAAACACGTATAATTGTATTTTAATTAAAAGATCTGTAAGTATATTAATATAAATATATATTTAACCATATATATTTCTTTGAATAATATTTATATATTATTCAAAGAAATAGTGCATCTTCTCTATATTTTCACTTCTCTTCTTCTTCTCCCTCCTTATTTTTTGACCCCAGTCCCGATTTTCAATTTTTAAAGTATATTAATATATATTGAAAATCTCCATATCAACATGTCCAAATCTAATTCATTTTAAGTCCTCTATATTTGGACCTACCATAGTCTATTTGACTAAAACTCTACTAAATGGACCCTTTGATTATTTCCAATTTTTCTCTTATAACAAAAAAATGTTGCAATAACATCATGGTAATTGATATTTTATGACTCAGTCTGGGTTTCCATCAACTTCAAGATAAGTCTTCTGCCCAAATGGACTTTCCTTTAATTTCTTCCTGACATTAATTTCTCTTTATGCTTTTCTTTTGCAGTTAGCCTTTCATTTAAAACCAACTGATCTTTTGAAGAACTACATGCATATTAAGCTTATATATTTTATGTTAGCCAAAAAATAGAATTTCTATGAATTTTGAGTTGAACTTTTTAAAATTACTCTATCAATGCTCCTCAAAGTATGATTGAAGAATCTAGTAGCGTTGACATCATTTGGGAACTTGTTAAAAATACAAATGCTTGGGCCCCATTCCACACCTACTGAATCAGAAGCTCTGGGGCTAAGGTCCAGCAAGATTTATTTTAACAAGCCCTCTGAATGCTTCTGACACTTGCTATAGTATACTATTCATATATCCTGTTTTTCAATGATATCAAATATAGTAAAAATTATATCAAGTATAATAAAATTAAACAAAACCATGTTTTTCAATTTACACAATATCTTTTTTTAAAAGTGTTAAATACTACTACACCGAAATCTGGATCAAATTTGAAAAAAAGAAAGTATTAGTGAGCAAGATCAACAACATGAATAAATTCATGGAAACAGCAATAAAAATTGCAAGTGGGAAAGCCTTTTGACAATAATACTGACACAAGTGCTTATTGAACAATATGAGAAATACCCTAGGACTGATCTAGCTCCACAAAAGAACTCCTAAGGCAGCTGGTGAGTTTAAATGTTTCAAATTGCTCCTCTATTTTTTTTACTGTAGTTTTTTTAGAAGTTACAAGTATTTTTAAAATCACAGATAACAAAAATGCTAATGTTTAAGCCTGGTGTAGTGGTGCACACCTGTAATCCCAGTGACTTGGAAGGCTGAGGAAGGAGGATCACAAGTCCAAGGCCATCTTTGACAACTTAGTGAGACTCTGTTAAAATAATAATAATAATAATTATTATTATTATTATTATTATTATTATTATTATTATTATTATTATTCAAAGGGCTGGGATGTGACTCAGTGGTAAAGTGTCCCTGGGTTCAACCCCCAATACCAAAAAAAAAAAAAGAAAAGAAAATGCTAATATTTAAACACTGTTATACAACCAATTTACTCAAAATGGAAAAGAAGTAAAAATATACTAACAGTAACCTTACTAATATGTGTTAAAGCATATTTTGTGGAAATTGTAATGGCATAAAATACAACTTCCAAGAATGTTAAACATACAACTTTTGCCAACCAAATGTTGTGTAACATTAAAATAGTTTTAATCCTATTTTTACTGTCCCCTAGAGAGTTTGAGTATTATTGAATGAGACTGTCCTAAATCAAGTCTGGGATATCATTGACATAGATATCTAGACTTGAATGTTTTGTTGTTGTTGTTGTTGTTGTTTTTGTTTTTTTGCCTTGAGTGTTTTTGTTTCCCCCCAGAAAGAATTAGAACAATGAGCAAGAATACTAATCTAAACATTTTGGAGTTATTTTTTTTAATTTTTTTATTTCTATATGGACACAATACCTTTATCTTATTTATTTATTTTTATGTGGTGCTGAGGATTGAACTCAGTGCCTCACACCTGCTAGGCAAATACTCTACCACTGAGCCACAGCCCCAACCCTGGAGTTATATTTTGTATCAATACTTAATAAGGAAAATTGGATTTTTTCTAAAACAACAAAGTAAAATAAAATTTTTGAAATAGTTTCTATACTACATAATTTGTCATCATACATTTAATATAGAATGAAAATGATCCACTTATATGAAAAAAAAATTTACAAATTGAGCATCAATTCAACTATCAGTATTCTCTGAAACTGTAAAAGATCCCAGAGATAACATAATGTTGTTTCTATTAATTCTGGTGAGGATTTAGAGAGAATGTATGCAGAAATTAATTGAACTGAGCTGTGAAAAGGTGGGCTTTTACTTCTTTGTAGAATTCTTTTTCCAGAATAAGTTTTATTTTAGAATAGCAGACTTTCCTCAGGGTTGCTGATTTCTGAATTATCTAAACTAGATCCAATCCACCTCTCAAGTTTGTTGCATGACTACTCAGATAAGAATGCACCTGTGTGTATATAAGCCCTCTTGATATGGGCTAGAGTGACCGAAAATCTAGATTTTGAACTACATAAGTTTAATAACAACAATGGCTTGTGGATTTCATGTTGGAGAACACAGTTCAAGAATTATCAATAGACTTAGCCAGGAGCAATGGCACACACCTGTAATCCCTGTGGCTCTGGAGGCTGAGGCAAAAGTATTCTGAGTTCAAAGCCAGCCTCAGCAACTAAGCAAGGTCCTAAGTAACTCAGTGAAATCCTATTTGTAAATAAAATGTTAAAAAGAGATGAGGATATGGCTCAGTGGTTAAGTGCCTCTGGATTCAATCCCTGGTACCAAAATGTGTGTGTGTGTGTGTGTGTGTGTGTTGGTTACATGGTTGCAGGAACAACATTCCTACCTGTGATTTAGAAAACAAATCTCAGAATGCTATGTTCTGGTCTCAGTCATTGGGCACTTGGGTGGTAAATATACTGGAATTTTCAATAGGATATGGGCAGTAATTGTAACTTATGGGTCTGAAATTTTAACAAAAATGTTTGAGATGTTGGACCAATGAATGAAGAGCTTTAATTACTAGAATCCACCATATTGATGGCTTCATGGATAGTTCTTGATCAATGAAGCTTCCTGACACTTTGAAGTCTATTTTACTATTGAAAGAAAAAATAATTGATTTTTAAATTCAAGGCCTTCAGATATTCTGAAAAGTGTTATGCATTTCAAAATGTACTTAGTATAAAATATACTTCAATACTAAGACATACATTTCTGAAAGTTTCAGAAATGCTTGTATGTGTGTATATCAGAAGTTGAAATAAATAAAAATTGCAATTATTTGGTTAATTTTCAGAACTCTACTGTATGGAATAAACTTGAACCACTAAAATCATAGCCTCTTTGTCACTGATGGTAAGAAAGGAGCTCTGTGTTGAAATTCCAGCTTGCTTCTATTCACTGTTTTCCCTGCAGTGCCTTCTACAATGGTGTAAAATCAATTAAATGAATTTTGTGCTCTGAAGTTTTGAAAATGAATGGTTATTTAAGTGTCATTTTATTTGCAAAACTATTTTGTATTATCCTATAGTAGAGAAAAGTTACCTCCCTACATTTCTTACACTTTCAGGTAGAATTTAAATTAGGAAAGAAGATATGTTGTTTTGCTTCTTTATATTAAAACCAGATGTACATTGAAGAGAGCAGAACCAAGGCTTGATTTATGTAACATTTATTAAAATTAGTGAGACTACAAAGTATACTACCAGCTTTGGCTGAACAATAAGATATTATTTATAAGCTCAACTTATTTGTGTGAGAATGCTGCTAATGAATATGTAGTTTAACTGATACTAAGATGATATATCAGTTTAACTGATATCTAACTAATGAGAGAGATACTGTTAAGAAGTAGAGTGAAAAGGGGAAAAATGATGTAGTAATCTAAGATATTTATGTTGTTTTGTTTTTCTTTTTTGGCCCTAAGATTGATGGATTATGATTACCACCACCATCATCATCTTTCTCCTCCTCCTCCTCCTCTTCCTCCTCCTCCTCCTCCTCCTCCTTTTCCTCCTTCTCTTCCTCCTCCTCCTCCTCTTCCTTCTCTCCCTCATCATCCCTCCTCCTCCTTCTCCCATTATCATCATCCTTCTCCCCCTCCTCCACCCCCACCCTTTCTCTCCTCCTCCTGGCCTCCTCCTCTTCTTCCTTCTACTTCTTCTCATGTACCTTTTTTAATATGAAGACTTATTTTACTTATTTTGGAGAATTTTTATCAGCTTCTAATATGTCCAAATATTATTAGCTAATATTTTGTTTTCCTACCTCCTTGACAGCCTAAATGAATTAATACTATTATATATTGAATTTTACTATTTTAGAATCCATAAATTACTACACAGTTTCAAAACCTGCTTATATTGATAGGTTATTACTTTAGCAAAGAAAATATCAATAGGCATTTAAATTTCTACATTTAACTTTTTGCATGTTTTTATAGGAGACCACTATACAATACAATAGTCATTAAAGATTCTAGAAATGGATTAAAATGGTTTCTTTATCACATCTCTAGTGCCTTTCAGTGGAACACAAATTTTAAAGCAAAAAATATATATATGCTCCATCAGCATAGTAATTTAGTTTTGAAAATTTTGAGACACACATCTGAGACCTGAGTAAAGGATGAAATTATACTTTATCTACTCTCCTTCTATACATGTCTTTAAACACCCTAGAGTTCAGAGGATGCATTAAATCAAATCATATACAATGCATTTCCCTACTCCACATAGGATTTTCTTCACATGTGAAATATAATCATCCAGCCTCTACTTAAGTATATCTAGTTACAGAGATCTCACATACTTGATTGTAAAAAGTCTCTCACTATCAGAAGTGGTTTCTAACATTGAGTCAAATTCTACAATCAAATAAGTTATACTTACTGATGAAACTAGAATGAAACCAAGAAAAACATTTTAAATGAGATAATAAAAGTAGAGCCCTTGGATACCAACTGGAGCCAAAAGTATTGCTGCTTCTTATCATCAGAATTGTTGAAAATGATTTATGAAAATGGTCTCTCATGGCCATGAAGATTAAATAAAATAATATATTTAATATATTTGAAAGGGGAGTTACTCAGTGGGATCATTAAGGAAAGTTCTGCTTAGATTCAGAACAGAATTCAATGTATCCCTTATTATATCAATACTCTTTGCTAAATTAAGAATAACTAATATTAGTAAGTAAATAAAATTAATATTATTAATCAATTGTGGGGAGCCACTCTGAATGATTTGCATCTTCCATCTTGGAGCGGAGAGGCTTTGACCATCACTGCGTCTCATTTTGACTTGGAAATTGCCCCAGACGTAGGTGTCGCCCTACAGCCCTTGTGTTGAATTACACCCAAGTGTCCATTGTAACTCTGCCCCTTACCTTTTTTGGATGGAACTTTCTAAGAATGAGGGTCCTCCCAATAAAAGCCCACTTCCTAACGTGCGCCTGCCCTCCCCCTCCCCCCTCTCTCCCTCTTTCTCTCTCCCCTTCTCATAAATATCCCTCACTCTTTCATTTGGGGAGCTTGAGGACGAGAATGTAGGAGCTGTCCTGAAGCTTGTTTAAAGGTAAAGTGTGTGTCTGTTTTATTTGGTGTCCCTGGAAATTCACACAAATGACCTTAAGTTCAGCTGCCCCTGTGGGCCGGGGGCTGCAGGTGGCACCCAGAATGAGGGACCCCTTAGGGTGAATTTTCAGGTTGACTGAGAGAGCGTGCTATAGAAATTTAGTGAACCATGATTCTTTGGGAGATCACAGAGGAAGCAGACAGTTTCGTGGGCAGTTCTACCTCTTCAGATAAAAATGTATTTAACAATTCTAGAGACAATAATCAACCAGAGAGGAAAACAAGTCAGAAGGGCCCAGCTAGCTCATTTCCTAAAAATGGTTAGCAAGGTGTGCCCATGATTTTGTCAGCAAGACTCATCAGATTTACACAGTTGGGAGAGGCTATGTAGAAAATTATTTAAAGTTTGCCTCTCTGCCAAGGTGTCTAAAAGTACAACAGAGAATGTTCAGAAGGCCTGGACCACTTTAGAAATGTGTCTTTTTGATGATCTAGAACAGGACCAATGGTCCCCTGAGGACCTGCTGAAAGGGCTTCAGAGAGCTCTTAGAAGTTTGGAGCAGGAGAAAAGGCCCGAGACTGCTTCCAAGGGGTTCTCTCTTTTTGTTGTGGGACTGAGGACAGAGACAATTTTCACTCAGTCTGCAGCTCACAAACCACAGACAGGCAGCCTTGGGGCAAAACCTAAAATGAAAAATTTAGTCTCTGCTGAGCCAGCCAGACACAGCAGCTTAAAGGAGCAACAAGGGGCATGTTCCAGAGAGGAAACTAGCTCTGATTGGATTTCAGTGAGGCAGGTTCAAAATGGAGAGGAACAAGATGGTCAGGAAGATATAGATGAGGGGACTCAGTCAGAAGGTGAGGAAGACCTGGAGGAGGTTTTACTAAATTATATCTAGCTGGCCCAGCACCCACCATCCAAATTCGGCCACTCTCCTCCAGGAGAACGGGGTTCAATAATTACTCTGAACTGGTGGTAGCCATGCTTATGACCCTACAACATGGCCTTAGAAGAGTGCAGGAAGACAGTACAGGTTTTCAGCTTTTTCTAGTCTTTGAGCAGATTAACAAACAAAACCAGCATGTTTTAAGACTCTTAAGGAGCTCAAAGGCACTTGAAGTACCTATGGTCCAAACTCACCCTCTGTGCAAAGTCTGCTTGATTCGTTATGCCACAAGCCTGTACCCCCAAATGACTGGATTTCAATGTCAAAGCCTTGCCTTTTGGGGGTTATCTCCTTTGGAGATCTCACTGGACTGATTATTGTTCTGAACAGGCTGAGAGGAATATAAGGCAAGGCTTTGATGCCCCTTTGGAGGTGTTAAAAGGAACTGGGGAATTTGTGGACCTAAAGAAAATTGAATTATGATCTAGCCATTTATGATCAGATCACTGCATGTGCCAAAAGAACATGGCTTGAGATATCGTCCCAGGAAACAATTCTCTGATTTCATAGTGCACATGTACCAGACAGTTAATAGGTCAGTCAGAGGCTCAAATGCCTCAGAATTCATAGTTAAACAGCTAGCATTTGAAAATGCCAATGAAGTTTGTCAGGACATCCTCCTACCCTATTGGAAGAAAGGGACAATTTCTGAATTTATTCACCTTTGTGTAGATGTTGGTCCTACACAATTACAAGGTTTTACATTCCACTTGGCTTTAAAACAGGTACTTCAGCCCCAATCCTGGAGACACCATTCTCATGGGTGGTATTTTAATTGTGGCAGGGCATTTGGCTCAGGACTGCAAATCTCTGCGCAATAGGGCAGAAACCTCTCCTGGTTTTCGCCAGCGGCATTATGAGACATAAAGCCATGTGGTGAGGGCGAATGGGAACAGATATGGCAGCAGCCCACCTCTATTTCTGACCTCACTTTCTTCAGGGCCAAAAAAATGAAAGACTGGGCCTACTCCAGGCTGGACAAACAATGGAGACTCTACAGTATACATGGGAGGAGGATTCAGAGTCGCAGGCTTTGATGTCATCACAGCCAACCATGGCAGATCATCATTATTACCAGCCAGTTCCACCCAGACAGTACTTTTATGACCAGCCATGCTAATAGATTTTACACCTGAAATGGGACCACAGTGAGTTCCTACTGAAATCCCTGGACCTTTACCCCCAGATACCATAGGCCTAATTTGGGGATGAAATAATTTTAAAGAGGGAACTCAAGTAATGCCAGGAGTTAATTGATTCAGATTTTAGAGATGAGCTAACAGTCACTGTGAAATCAGAGCATTCCAATCGGCTCTCTACAAAAGACATGCTGGCACAATTAGTACTTTTACCTTGCCATTCTTTGGACAGCCCACTTAAGACCTCAACTTTTGGGTTCTTGGACAGAGTGTACTGGGCTCAATTAATCTGGCAGGAGTGTCCCCTACTGTAACTTAAAATCAATCAAAAAATTTTGAGGTATCGTAAATACTGGTACAGATAAATCTGTTTTATATCACAAATTTTGGCCCAAAAGCTGGCCTTTACATATTGCACCTGCCAATTTAGAAGGTATAGGGCTGATCTTTCAACCTGCCCAGAGTGCCCAGTATCTTCACTGGGAAGACCAAGATGGTAGTACTGGAATTTTCAAGCCTTATGTTTGGACATGTTACTGGTAAATTTATGGGGTAGAGATATTTTAAGCAGTTTAGGATTATTATTAGTGACTCCAAATTCTATCATGTCGTTTAAGGGACTTAATCAAGGATTTACTCCTAGGGAAATTGAGGAAAACTTACAGGTGAGTAGCTACCTATGACCCAATCTCCTCAACAGACATTACTTAATGCACCCAACCAAAATTTTTGGTGGGGTTCCTGACGTTTCCCCAACCCCAAAACAGCAAAATAATAATAATAATAATAATAATAATAATAATAATAATAATAATAATAATAATTGGCTCACAGAAGAGCCAATCTGGGTTAGTCAGTGGCCCCTAACAGGGGAAAAACTTAAAATAGCCCACATGTTAGTTGAGGAACAACTTCAAGCTGGTCATTTAGAGCCTATGCTCAGCCCTTGGAACCCACCCATCTTTATAATTAAGAAAAAAAATGATTGTTTTTTCTCTATACCTTTGCACCCAGATGACTGTTAAAAAAAAATTGCCTTTGGTGTCCCAGCAATTAATGTTAAAGAACCAGTTTAAAGATATTTCTGTAAAGTGTTGCCTCAGGGAATGCATAACAGTCCTACCTTTTGTCAAAATTCTGTGGCCCAGGCTATCACACCTGTGAGGAAAAAATTTCCTGATGCATATATTATTCATTTTATGAATGACATACTTTTAGCTCATGCTAATTCAGATGTACTCTTAAAAATTTTTGCCCAATTAGAGACTTCACTCACAGTAATGAGTTTGTGCATTGCACCTCAAAAGGTGCAGAAGACACCTCCTTTTCAATATCTAGGTCATGTGATTTAATGACATCCAGTCTGTCCTCAATACTTACAAATAAGAGTCAATGATTTTCAAAAATCATTGAGATATTAATTGACTTAGGCCATCTTTAAAGCTAATACTTCATATCTAAGTCCTTTATTCCAGATATTACAGGGAGATCCTTCTCCAACTTCTTCTCGTCAGCTCACAGCTGAGGTGAAAACGGCTTTGAGTAAAGTTGAAATTGCTATTAAAAATACTTAGCTTACTAAAGTTAATCCACAAGAGCCTATATATTTATTGATATTTCCAACTTCTTATGCTCCTACAGGGGCGATATGGCAAACATTGGGAGTTATTAGGTGGATTCACTTAGCCCACTCTCCTCAAAAGTCATAATTTTGTTGCTCAATTAGTGATAAAGGGCAGAACAAGAGTTTTACAGATAGTTGAATCAGAACCTAATATTATAATCATTCCATTTTCTGCTCAACACAATGATTGGCTCTTTTAAACTTCTAATTTTTGGCAAGTAGCTTTTACTAATTTTCCTGGTCAGATAGAGAGTCATTATCCTTGTGATAAAATTATTCAGTTTGCATTGGTAACACCATTCGTATTTCCAAGGATTGTACATGCACAATCAATAAATGGTACACTAACAGTATTCACTAATGGCTCAAGCTCAGGTAAAGCAGGTTTTTATAGTCATGCTCATACATAATACAAACCTCATATGCTTCTGCCCAAAAAGCAGAACTACAAGCTCTCATTTGTGCTTTAAGTCATTTTGCAAATGATCCCATCAGTATTTATTCTGACAGTTTATATGCATTTGGAATTACAAAAATATTGAAACTTCAATTATTGGGTATATATCATCACAAGAGTTATTCAATTTGTTTCATACCCTGCAAAGGATGGTGCAAATGCAAAAGCACCCATGTTTTATAGACCACGTACAGTGGACGCACACTAACCTTCCAGGGCCTCTAATATCAGGTAATGATAAGATTGATAAATTGGTTGATGATTGTCAACAATCAGCATGTATGACTGTGCACAAGCTTCACATTCTTTGCATTATAAAAATGCATCTAGCTTACATAAAAAATTTAATATTACTAGAGAACAAGCTCAACAAATTGTACATCACTGCCCCCATTGTTATACACACTCCATCTTTACCATCTGGAGTAAATCCCCATGGATTAAAACCAAATCAATTATGGCAAATGGATATAACTCACATTTCTCAATTTGGAAAACAATGTTATGTACATATAATTGTAGATACTTATTCTAGATTTATCTTTGGTATAGCCTGTAGAAAAGAAAATACTCAACATGTTATTTCTCATTGTTTAGCTGCCTTTGCAGTATTAGGATGTCCTTTACAGATTAAAACTGATAATGCACCAGCTTATGTAAGCTCTTCTTTTCAACAACTTTGCCAAGAGTTTCATATTGACCATAAAACAGATATTTCTTATAATCCAAGGTCAAGCCATTGTAGAATGTATCTATTAAGCTCATGTATCTATTAAGCTACAATACAAAAACTAAAAGGGGGAGATAAGATTAGAACTCCCCCCAAAAAACAGCAATCATGCTCTGTTTATTTTAAATTTTTAAAATTGTGACTCAGAAGGTCACATTGCAGCCGAGCAACACATGTCTTCCACAGCAACAGGCTTTTTAGGCCAAGTTTTGTAAAAAGACTTATAGACTGGTCATTGGAAAGGACAAGATTCAGTGGTTATGTGGGGCAGAGGTCATGCTTGTATTTTCTCAGAAGGTGCTTTTCATCCTATTTGGGTACCTGAATGTGCCATCAAGCATGGAGGACAGAGAACCAGGATTCAAATGACTGAAGATCAACCCAGAAAAGCCTTTCCTCAAAAAGAAGAAATCTCGAAGGAAGAGAAGAAAAATGATGGCCCCAAGAAACTGGATGAGGAAGCTACCTTCATGGAAGGACCTGAAGAAATTGACACTGAATCAAGACAGGCATAAATTATCCTCAGTTTCAGATTTTTATCAGAAATCTTATAGGACAGATGGCAATGTGTTGATATTTTCAAAGGGTTAGAAGAAAAAGAATGTCAACCAAAAAATCTTGTATCCAGTAAAGTGTCTTTCAAAAGTGAAGAGAAATTAATATATTTCCAAACAAAGAAAAGATGAGAGAATGTATTACCACTAGACATATCTGCAGGAAATGCTAAACTGAATCCTTCAAGCTGAAATTAAAGCCACTAAACTATATATTCAGAGCTGTATGAAGAAATAAAGATTTCAGTAAAAGTAAACACATGAAAAATTATAAAAGTGAGCATTATTGTAACCTTAGATTTTTGTTGTTTTGGGGAGGTACCATGGAGGCACTGGATTGCTGAGCCACATCCCCAGTCATATTGTGTATATTTTTCTTTTTATTTTAATTTATGTATTTGTTCTAATTAGTTACACATGAAAACAGAATGTTCTTTGACTCATTATACATAAATGGAGCACAATTTTTGACTTCTCAGGTTGCACCCAAAGAAGGGTCACACCATTCATGCAATCATACATGTACCTTGGACAATGATGCCTGTCTCATTTCACCATCTTGCCTACCCCCATGCACCTTTCCCCCTCCTTTTTGCCCCATCCAAAGTTTCTCCACTCATCCCATGGATTAGCATCCACTTATCAGAGAATACATTCGGCCTTTGGGTTTGGAGATTGGCTTATTTCACTTAGCATGATATTCTCCAGCTCCATCCATTTACCTGCAAATGCCATAATTTTATTCTCTTTCATTGCTGAGTAATATTCCATTGTGTATATATACCACATTTTCTTTATCCGTTCATCTATTGAAGATAGATTGGTTTCACATCTATCTAGGTTGGTTTCACAGTTGGGCTATTGTGAATTGTGCTGCTATGGACATTGATGTGGCTGCATCACTGTAGTATGCTGTTTTTAAGTCCTTTGGATATAGACCAAGGAGTGGGATAGCTGGTTCCAGTGGTGGTTCTATTCCAAGTTTTCTAAGGAATCTCCATAAACACTTTCTAGATTGGCTGCACCGATTTGCAGTCCCACCAGCAATGTATGAGTGTCGGGGTTTTTAGCCCCCATCTCCTCCTGACCAGCGGGAGAAGCGCGAAAAGCACACCCCAACCAAGACAAGCCAAGAAAGGTAAAGGTCGACTGGCCGCCCACACCCAGCCCTCCCTCCCGGGAGGACAATCAGACATGCCAGGGAGAACAGTCAAAGAAGGATCTCGTTTAATAAGGAAGTACACACAGCTTATATACTGCACAGGAGCCAATCAGAATAAAGCAAGTTCACGTGTACACCCATCCCATAGTCTGTAAGGGAAGGCACAAGCTGTCCATGAGGGCGGAAGAGTCCTGGACCTATCCTGAGGTGGTCCGCCTCCTCTGTCACCTCCCACAGCACCGCCTCCTGGCTGATCGCCAGGAGCCGTCTCAGCCACATGTGCAGCCTCAAGACCAGGAAGCAGGCAGCCACGCCCTACATATGAGTGTGCCTTTCCCTGCCACATCCTCACCAACACTTACTGTTGTTGGTATTCTTGATAACTGCCATTCTAACTGGAGTGAGATGAAATCTTAGAGTAGTTTTGATTTGCGTTTCTCTAATTTCTAGAGATATTGAATATTTTTCATATATTTATTTAATTTATGAGAAGCCTATTTTGTATTTTTATTTAGAGACAGAGTCTCACTAAGTTGCTTAGTGTCTCTCAGTTGCTGAGGCTGGCTTTCAACATGCCACCCTCCTGTCTCTACCTCTCAAGCCACTGGGATTACAGGGAAGCATCACCACACCAGGCCAGTTTTTTGTTTGTTTGTTTGTTTGTTGTTTTTAGTATTTTTAAAATTTTATTTATTTATTCTAATTTGGTACACATGATAGCAGAATGTATTTCAATTCATAGTACATATATAGAGCACAATTCTTTATTTCTCTGGTTGTACACAAAGTGAAGTCACATCATTTGTGTCTTCATACATGTACTTAGAATAATAGTGTCCATCTTAGTCCACCATCTTTACTACCCCCACACACCCCCATCTCCCTCTCCTTTACCCTATCCAAAATACCTCCATTCTTCCCATGTTGTGCCCCCACCCTCATTATGGATCAGCATCCACATATCAGAGAAAATATTTGACTTTTGATTTTTGGGGATTGGCTTACTTTGCTTAGCATGATACTTTCCAACTTCATTCATTTACCTGCAAATGCCATGATTTTGTTCTCTTTTATTGCTGAGTAATATTCCATTGTGTATATATACCAGATGTTCTTTATCTGTTCATCTACTGAAAGGCATCTAGGTTGGTTCCACAATTCAGCTCTTGTGAATTGTGCTGCTATAAACATTGATGTGGCTGCATTACTGTAGTGTGCTGTTTTTAAGTCCTTTGTGTATAAACCGAAGAGTGGGATAGCTGAGTAAAATGGTTGTACCATTCCAAGTTTTTCAAGGAATCTGTCTTGTTTCCATTTTTAGAGGGAATGCTTTCAACCTTTCTCCATTTAGAATGATGTTGGCCTGGGGCTTAGCAGATATAGCCTTTATGATGTTGAGATATGTTCCTGTTAACCCTAGTTTTTCTTTTTTTTTAATTGGTTGTTCAAAACATTACAAAGCTCATGACATATCATCTTTCATACATTTGATTCAAGTGGGTTATGAACTCCCATTTTTACCCCAAATACAAATTGCAGAATCACATCGGTTACACATTCACAATTTTACATAATGCCATATTAGTGACTGTTGTATTCTGCTACCTTTCCTATCCCCTACTATCCCCCCTCCACTCCCCTCCCATCTTCCCTCTCTACCTCATCTGCTGTTGTTCAGTTCTTTCCCTTGTTCCCCCCCCCCTTCCCCTCACATCCTCTTATATGTAATTTTGTGTAACATTGAGGATCTCCTTCCATTTCCATACAATTTCCCTTCTCTCTCCCTTTCCCTCCCACCACTCGTCTCCATTTAATGTTAATCTTTTCCTCATGCTCTTCCTCCCTGCTCTGTTCTTAGTTGCTCTCCTTATATCAAAGAAGACATTTGGCATTTCTTTTTTAAGGATTGTCTAGCTTCACTTAGCATAATCTGCTCTAATGCCATCCATTTCCATGCAAATTCCATGATTTTGTCATTTTTTAGTGCTGAGTAATACTCCATTGTGTATAAATGCCACATTTTTTTTTATCCATTCATCTATTGAAGGGCATCTAGGTTGGTTCCACAGTCTAGCTATTGTGAATTGTGCTGCTATGATCATTGATGTGGCAGTATCCCTATAATACGCTCTTTTAAGGTCCTGAGGGAATAGTCCGAGAAGGGCGATAGCTGGGTCAAATGGTGGTTCCATTCCCAGCTTTCCCAGGAATCTCCATACTGCTTTCCATATTGGCCGCACCAATTTGCAGTCCCACCAGCAATGAACAAGTGTACCCTTTTCCCCACATCCTCACCAGCACTTATTGTTGTTTGACTTCATAATGGCTGCCAATCTTACTGGAGTGAGATGGTATCTTAGGGTGGTTTTGATTTGCATTTCTCTGACTGCTAGAGATGTTGAGCATTTTTTCAGGTACTTATTGATTGATTGTATGTCCTCCTCTAAGAAGTGTCTGTTCAGGTCCTTGGGCCATTTGTTAATTGGGTTATTTGTTATCTTATTGTTTAATTTTTTGAGTTCTTTGTATATTCTGGATATTAGGGCTCTATCTGAAGTGTGAGGAGTAAAAATTTGTTCCCAGGATGTAGGTTCCCTATTTACCTCTCTTATTGTTTCTTTTGCTGAGAAAAAACTTTTTAGTTTAAGTAAGTCCCATTTGTTGATTCTTGTTATTAACTCTTGTGCTATGGGTGTCCTATTAAGGAATTTGGAGCCCGACCCCACAATATGTAGATCGGAGCCAACTTTTTCTTCTATCAGGTGCAGAGTCTCTGATTTGATATCAAGCTCTTTGATCCATTTTGAGTTAACTTTTGTGCATGGCGAGAAGTTTTGTTGCTGATATACAGGAATGCCTTTGATTTATGTGTGTTGATTTTATATCCTGCCACTTTACTGAATTCATTTATTAGTTCTAGTAGTTTCTTTGTAGACCCTTTTGGATCTTCTAGGTATAGAATCATGTCTTCCGCAAATAGTGATAATTTAAGTTCTTCTTTTCCTATTTT
>NW_026000016.1:7933655-7938075 GCF_001458135.2 Marmota marmota marmota | reverse complement strand
ATTAACATTTAAGGTTACAATTGAAATATGGTTTGTACTTCCAGTCATGTTTATTTATTTATTTATTTTAGTTTGGCTAGTTTTTCCTCTTTGGTTATTTTTCTCCCCCTTTACTGAGATACCTCCCACTGTTAGTTTTGGGTGCTATTTTTCAATACTCTTCTTGTAGTATTTTGCTCAAAATGCCTTGCAGTGCTGGTTTTCTGGCGGGGAATTCTTTTAGCTTTTGTTTGTCATGAAATATTTTAATTTCATTGTCAAATCTGAAGCTTAATTTTGCTGGATACAGTATTCTTGGTTGGATTCCATTATTTTTCAGCGTTTGAAATACGTTGTTCCAGGATCTTCTCGCTTTCAAAGTCTATGATGAAAAATCATCCGTTAACCTAATTGGTTTACCCCTGAATGTAATCTGCCTCCTTTCTCTTGTAGCTTTTAATATTCTCTCCTTGTTCTGTATGTTGGATATCTTCATAATTATGTGTCTTGGAGTTGGTCTATTATGATTTTGAATGTTTGGGGTCCTGTAAGCTTCCAGGATTTGGCAATCCGTTCCATCTTTCATATCTGGGAAGTTTTCTAGGATTATTTCATTTAATAGGTTGTCCATTCCTTTGGTTTGGACCTCTATACCTTCTTCTATCCCAATGACTCTCAAGTTTGGTTTTTTTATGACATCCCATATCTCTTGGATAGATTGCTCGTGAGTTTTAAGCATCCTTTCTGTGTTGACTATATTCTTTTCAAGTTGATAAACTTTGTCTTCATTATCTGATGTTCTGACTTCTACTTGATATAGTCTATTTGTATTATTCTCGTTTGAGTTTTTAATTTGGTTTATGGTTTCCTGCATTTCTAGGATTACTGTTTGATTTTTTTTTAAAAATCTCTATCTCCTGTTAGAACTCTTTCTTTGCCATTTGAATTTGTTTATTTATTTTGTTTTCAAAATATACTTTCAATGCTTGGACTTGCTGTCTCATGTCTTCTCTAGTATTCCGTTCCATCTGAGTTAGGTATGCCTTGAGTTCTTTCTCTGTCCATTTTTCTGATGCCTCTAGGTCCTCCTGTAGATTTAAGTTGTCCTGCATTGTTTGTAATCCTTTTTTCCCTTGTTTTTTCATGTTGTTCACATTACTTTCCAGCTCTGTTTGACTGCTGTGCTTTTGCTTCCTCCTATAAATTTGTTTTGGTTTTGTATATCTCTGTTGTCTCTCCTTTGTGGTGGGAGACTATGCCTAGAAATGTTGGGCTTTATTGTACTTTAAAGCTGATTCATTCAATTCATAAAAGGCTTCCTGATTCTGTATGCATATAGTGATTTGTTGTTTGTTCTTAGGACTTTATGTTTAGGTTAGGTGCTATGATGGTATAAGGGTTAGTATGTCTTGGCTACTTTAGAAGATTGCTCTACTGAAGGGGGATACTAACAGGCGATTGGATCAGGGTGTTGGGAGTAGCTAGGTATTTAGGACCCCTATAGACAGCCTCGAAACATTCACCTATTTGCATTTAGACAATTACACGTAATGGAAGACGTAATGCTTGGGATGAAAGTTGGGGGGTAGGGGAAGGAAGGTGCTCTTAAAAAGAAAGAAGGAGAGAGAGATAGATAGAATAGAGGAGAATGGAAAGAACAATAAAACTTGAAAAGGGAAAGAAAGAAAGAAGGAAAAGGGGAGAGAAAAAAAATAAAATAAAAAATAAAATTAGGTCTTAGAGATCCATTTTCTTCTCTTCCAGTAGGCGGAGCTGTGCCCTCCGAGCCGAGCTTCTGCCCTCTATGTGTCAACAGCAATCCCTGTAAGGTGGCTCCTGGGAGTCTCTCAATCCTGTTAGTCCAGAGCCGTTTCACTTCTCCGGCCCCTCCCCCCCCTTCCTCCTGCCAGCCAGCCAGGTCCTGCTCACCGGAGGCGGTTCCCCAAGGATCTGGTTACACTTTCAGCCCCACTGCATGCCCTATTTCCCGAATGACTGAGCACTCTCTCTGTCATTCATCTAAGCCCCAGTGCTGTGGAGCTGTGATCTGGGAGCCAACAGTTTAATTTTTCCAGACCCCTTTGGTGGGCACGCCCTCGGAAACTGGCGGCTAAGACCTTGGGTGTCATCGCTGGTGGTAAGGGGAGTTGGGGATCGAGAATCCCCTCTGCTTCCCTCGGCCCCTACAGTCATGACCACTCCACTGGCGGTAGGAGGAGTTGGGGGTCAGGAGTGCCCTCTGTTTCCCTCCGCCCCTACCATCACGCCCTCTCCGTTGGCGGTTGGGGGAGTTGGGGGTGGGGAGTCTTCTCTGCTTCCCTCCGCCCCTAGAGTCACGCCCACGTCACTGGCGGTAGGGGGAGTTGGGGGTCAGGAGTCCCTTGGCCCTTACAGTCAAGCCCACGGAGAGATTTTTGAAGTTTCCCGGTTGTTTGTATCTGGTGGGGGTGGGAGTCACACACCTGCTAAAGTGGATTCTGCAGGGAAGGAATCTCGTCGGCCGAACTCTGGTGACATCACCTCTCTGCTATGGCGGGCCCCAGGCTCCTTGCAGAAGTGTCCGAAGGGAGGGGTGGGACTGGCTTGTCTCTGGTCTGACCCAATCTCTGGTTTTAGTTCCCGGTTCGCTATTTCATAAAGGCTTGGTTAGAGTCCCTTTGCGGCGCCTGCTGGGCCGCGCCTCAGAGGCCGTTCGCTGAGCCGTGCGGGCTGGGGCCGTTCGCTGAGCTATCCCTAGTTTTTCTAGTGTTTTGAACATGAAGGGGCACAGTATTTTGGTAAATGATTTTTCTATGTCTATTGAGATGATTATATGATTCTTATCTTTGAGTTTATTGATGTGATGAATTACATAAATTGATTTCTGTATGTTGAACTAAACATGCATCCCTAGATGAATCCCACTTGATCGTAGTACACTAATCTTTTTGATATGTTTTTGTATTTGATTTGCCAGAATTTTATTGAGAATTTTTGCATCTATGTTCATTAGAGATATTGGTCTTCTTTCTTTGATGTGTCTTTGCCTAGTTTTTGGAATCAGGGTCATATTGGCCTCATAGAATGAGTTTGGAAGTGCTCCCTCTTTTTCTCTTTCCTGAAATAAATTGAAGAGTTTAGATATTAGTTCTTCTTTAAAGGTCTTGTAGAACTCAGCTGTGTATCCATCTGGTCCTGGGCTTTTCTTGGTTGGTAGGCTTCTGATGATGTGTTCTATTTCATTGCTTGAAATTGATCTGTTTATATTGTGTATATCATGTGGATTCAATTTGGGCAAATCATATGACTCTAGAAATTTGTTGATGCCTTCATATTCCCTATTTTATTGGAGTACTGTTGGGGTTTAAGTGTGCAGAGTTTAGCTCCCTCAGGCCTGATTTTTTGTAAGAGCTGTGGCTGTGATTTAGGTCAGCTGAGGCAAACCTCAGCTAGGAGGAGGAAACGTTCTCTTCCCCTTATCGCAAGGCACAAGTTCTGCATGGTTTGGCCAAGGGGAAGAAGCTTCCTGCATACTTATCCTGGGAACAGTACATTCTAAAGAAACAAATGCATCCTCAGGGGACTAGATAATGTCTACAAAGAACTTTAGGCGGGTACTTATCAAACAAACAGGAACAATCTGAATCTAGCTCTGTGTATCCGCTGAGGCATGATATTTGGGCAATGTGGGTAAAGTGTTATTGAAGAATTGCTTGCTTTGTTAGAAGAAGTGTATAAAAGGAACTTGCAAATAAACTTCAGCATGCAGTTGCGATTGCTGCCTTGGCTCTGCATCCCCTGTGTCCTGGTTATTTCACGACCCTTACCCAGGGACCCAAACGCTCTAGACGTTCACAGAGTACAAGTTTTCAAAATTATTTCTAATTTCTTCTATATTTCTGTAGTGTCTGTTGTGATATTTCCTTTTTCAGCATGTATATTAGTAATTTGAGCTTTCTCCTTCTCTTTGTTAGCATGGCTAAGAGTGTTAATTTTATTTATTTATTTGAAAAACCAACTTTGTGTTTTGTCAATTTTTTTAATTGTTTCTTTTGTTTCAGTTTCATTGATTTCAGCTCTGATATTAATTATTTCCTGTCTTCTATTGCTTTCGGTATTGATTTGTTCTTCTTTTTCTAGGGCTTTAAGATGCAGTGTTAGGTCATTTATTTGTTGATTTTTTCTTCTTTTAAAGAACAAACCACATGCAATGAACTTTCCTCTTAGTTCTTCTTTCATAGTGTCCCAGATATTTTGATATGTTGTATCTGTGTTCTCATTCACCTCTAAGAATTTTTTTAATCTCCTCCTTGATGTCTTTTGCAACCCATTGTTCAATCAGTAGCATATTATTTAATCTCCAGGTGTTGGAGTAGCTTCTATTTTTTTTTTAAGAGACAGGGAGAGAGAGAGAGAGAGAGAGAGAGAGAGAGAGAGAGAGAGAGAGAGAGAGAGAATTTTT
>NW_026000016.1:7829500-7933631 GCF_001458135.2 Marmota marmota marmota | reverse complement strand
TTTTTTTTTTTTTTTTTTTTTGGTACCGGAGATTGAATGAACTCAGGGCACTCAACCACTGAACCACATCCCCAGCACCCCCTTTTTTTTAAAAAAAATGTTTTTTAGTTGTAGATGGACAAAATACCTTTATTATTTTTATGTAGTGCTGAGGATGGAAACCAGTGTCTCACATGTGCTAGGCAAACACTCTACCACTGAGCTACAGCCTCAGCCCCTCCCCATCTCTCTTTTATATTTTATTTAGAGACAGGTTCTCACTGAGTTGCTTAGTGCCTTGCTGTGGCTGAGGCTGGCTTTGAACTCACCATCCTCCTGCCTCAGGCTCCAGAGCTTCTGGGATTACAGGCATGTGCCACTGTGACTAGCATCTTTTGGAATCTTGGTGGAAGCCTTCATGACACCATGACTCTAGCATTTTCATTCCTGCAAAACCAACACCATGTGAACAATGCCAAGGCTATAACACTGTGGTACATGTTATTCCTCAAAAAAGTCAAATCTAGAATTAACACCAATCCAGCATTCTACTTCCAGATATATGTTGAAAAAAATTGAAAAGAGGACCTGGAACACATTTCTAATAACAGTATTTACAGTAGCAAAAAGGTGAAAGCAACCCAAGTGTCCATTGACAGATAAATGAATCAATAAAATTTGGTACAGACATATAACCGCAAATTATTAAATCTTAAAAAGGAAGAAAATTCTGACATGCTGTAATGTGGATGAATCTTGAAGACATGTCAAATGAAATAAAGTCACAAAGGGACAAATACTCTGACTCCACTTATTCAAAGAACCTGAAGTAGTCAAACTGATACATAATAGAAAGTAAAATGTCAAGTAGTCAGGGTCTAAGTGAAGAAGGCAATGATGAAATATTTTTTAGTGCGTAGAATTTCAGTCTCAGAACATGAAAAAAGTTCTGAAGATAGTCATGATACAAAATATTGTGAATGTATTCAGTGCCACTGAACTGTATACTTAAAATGCTTAAAGTAAATTTTATGTACATTTTAGCATAATAAAAAAACTCAGCTCTTTCATTATTTTCAATTATATTTTGGTATTTCATTTGTTGAGAGACATGAAAAAATCAAATAAGGATAAGCTTTTAAACATTTTGAGGAGCAAAGATCTTAAGTTTGGAGAGTTTATAAATTTACTTAAGACTGTTGTTTTCCTCAGTCTTTCTGGTGCTGTTACCAAAACACCTAACAAGAACAATTAGAGGAGAAAAAGTTTATTTGGGGGCTCATGGTTTCAGAGGTCTCAGTCCATAGAGGCCAACTCCATTTCTTGGGGCCTGAGGTGAGGTAGAATATCATGGCAGAAGAGTGTGGTGAAGGAGAGTGGCTCAGGACATTGAACCAGGAAGCAGAGAGAGAGAGAGAGAGAGAGAGAGCGCTCTCCTCACCAGGAATGAAATATATACCTGAAAGTCAGGCCCCCAGTGTCCTATCTCCTCCAACCACACCCTACCTGCCTATAGTCACCACTCAGTTAATCCCTATCAGGAGATTAATGCACCGAGTAGGTTAAGGCTACCATAACCCAATCATTTCACTTCTAGAGTTTTGCACAGTCTCACACATAAGCTTTTGGGGGATACCGAATATCTAAACCACAACAGATATAGAGAGCAATGTCACATTCATGGTAGGAGTATAAAAAATTCACATTTGAGTTGCTTAATTTAGCAATTTATTATCTTGAATTTTAATTATGTATATTAGCATCAATAAACTGCTAATGTAAATTCTAATGCATCACTAAATTTTCTACTTATACTTTTATTTTAATATCAAGATATCACAAGGAATTGTAAATTGGAGTGACCATTATTTTTATATAGTCAAATAGATGAAACTAAATAATGAATGACTTTTACTCAAACAAATTATGAACATGTATACGGTAGATCTTGTTTTTTTTTTTTTTTAACTGCAGGGACATTTAATTGAGTTAATTTTACTACTAATATTAAGGCATATTATCATCACCATTTTATTCAAGACCCCTGTTTTATTTTAGTTTTGTGTTATATTCATCAGTATGCTTCTAATTATATTGAATGGCACGTGCCCTTCTATAGGTATGATTTTTGAAATTTGTTTTATTTTATTTTTTTGTGATTCCTGTACATTTGTATCAATAATTTGGTTCTATACAGATTTTTTAAAAATTTTTCAACAACTGTATGATTTTAAATCCCTATTCTATAGTTGTAAGAGCTTCTAAGCCATTGCTTCTCATGATGTATGATAAATATTCTGATGCAGTAATGATCCAATTCAGTGCTGGTAGAAAAATTCATTTATATATATATAAATTGATTTTTCTCCATATCATCAGTATATATATATACTGTATATACACTTTTCCTGAGATTCTCTCAGATTCTCTAAAACAGTTAATTTTCTCCTTTTATTATTAATTTTAATTGATAGAACATAATTTCATTTATTTACAGAATACAATGTGATGTCTTTGTGTATATATACAAAGTGGAATGATTCAACTAATCAATATATGCATCACTGCACAAACTTATCAGTTTCTGTGGTGGGACATTTGAAATTTACTCACTTAGCTATTTACAAATATACATTATTAACTATAGTCTTTGTTTCCAATAGATCTCAAACTTATTTCTCATGCCCAACTGAAATTTTGTACCCTTTGATTGTCCTTATTTCCTCTCCCTACTCTCCCCATTATCCCCCAACCTCTGGTAACCATTATTCAACTCTCTAATTCTATGATTTCAACTATCTTAGAATCCACATGTGAGATCATAAGATATTTTTGTTTATGTGCCTGATTTACTTCATTTAGCATAATAACTTCCCCCAGTTCATCCAGGTTGTTTCAAATGACAATTTTTTTCTTTTTTTAATGCTGAATTGTATCATTATATGCAATAGTATTCCAATGTGTGTATACCACACTTTTTTTTTCCATTCATCTACTGATGCACACTTGGTTCCTTTGCTATTGTGAAGAATGCTATAATGAAAATAGAAGTAAGGATATGTTTTTGATATAATGATTTTAATTCCTATAGATATTGTGTTAGCTTTTTGTCACTGTAACAAAAGTACATGATGAGAATGACTTAGAGGAGGTAAGAATGATTTGGGCACAGTTTAGGGATTTAATTCATCTGGCTCCATTTTGCAGAGGGGAAACGAGATAAAGTAGAACATCATGGCAGAATAATATGGTGGAAGAAATCTGCTCAGCTCACACCATCTGGGAAGCAGAGCAGGTGGGCAGCAGAGAGAAGATAAGCTTTCCAGGGTATACCTCCAGTGATCTCCTTTTTTCACTAGGTCCCACCTCCCAGTAATTCATTCAACTATCAGAGAATTAATCTACCCATGAAGTCAGAGACTTCATGATCTAATTTCTTCCCCTAAACACCACTTCTAAGCCCATGAGACATTGGGGTATATTCCAGATCCAAACCATAACATGTATACCCAGAAGTGAGATTGCTGGATCATGGTAGTTCTTGCCGGAGTGCGGCTGCAGCAAAATAACTGGGGGGTGACGAACGACTTGTGTAGATTGATACAGCAGGAGTAGGAGCCGTTTATTGCAGGACAGGAGCAGTATTTATACATTCCACACAGCTTATCTAATTAGCATAAACTAGATACATCAGTCAACCAATAAGAAATCTCCACACTTAATGGCTCGCTGGTGTTACTTCACAAACCACTCCCTCTGGCATTTTGCCAGGCGCCATCCAGACTTGTTTACAGACTCTAACAAGTTCTAATTTTATTTATTTATTTTGTGTGTGTGTGGTTTGGGTTTTGCAGTGCTGAGGATATCAAACCCAAGGCCTCATGCATGTTAGTCAAGTGTTTTACCACTGAGCTACACCCTCAGTCCTAATTTTAGTTTTTTGAGGATATTTTATACCATTTTCCACAATAACTTCACTAATGTACATCCCAACCAACAGTGTATGAATGCATGTTGATCATTTGAAATGTGTGGTTCTATACAAATTTTCCTTTTCCCTTCCTTGTCAACACTTGTTATCTTTCTATTGTACATAAAAAGATAAAACTCAATACTAAATGACTTATTCTCAAATGGATCCTGAATGCATACACTCTTGATCTTGTTTCTATTTAATTGCAGAAACCCTTAATTGAATTAATCATACTATTACTATATGGCATATTATTATTAGTTTATTTGAGACTTCTCTCTTGTTTGATTTAATTTTTTCATTATCATATTCATCAACATCATTCTTCCATTTTTCTTTTTGTATTAGTCTACTAATGATCCCACTTACCTTTATTAGTTTTAACTTGTATGGCAGTGCATGAATACCCTTGTCATTGACACTTAATATTATCTGGCTTTCTAATATTTCCTAATTGGATGTAAATAAAGTATAACTTATTATTTTAAATTTTATTTTTCTAATTGTGATTATTGTATTAAGAAAGAATTTATCTTCACATATTTTTATTCATTTTTAGCTACTTAGGCGTTTCCTTCTACTAAGAAAGGGTTTAGCTTGCTTTCTTTTTTGTATTAATTTTCATGGGTTCATTTTATATTCTAGATACTTGTTCCTGGTTGGCTTTGTAGGTTATATATATTTTCTCCTACTTGCTAATCGTGTCTGTCTTGTCTATTAAAACAAATCTTTATTTTGATATAGTGGAACACATCATTTTTTCTATTTATGATTTGGAATTTTGGGGTCCTCAAAAAGTCCCAAATATATCATTTACATTATTTACTATTAACTTTATACTTTGTCTTTTACATTGATATCTTTAATCCATAGGGATATTTTATGTGATATGCTATAGGGATCCAATTGATTTTTCTCCATATCATCAGCCATTTCTTTTCCAGCTCCATCTACTAAAGGAACCATTCTTTTCCACATTCACACAGCCACATCTATTATATGCTAAGTTCTCACAGAGTTGAGGCTGATTTGAAAGTGTCTGATTTGCTCCTTAAGTCTGTTCTTATACTATCATGTTATTATTTTTTTGTGTGTGGTTGTTTTGGGAAAGGTGGTCTTTCCAACCACCCCCACCCACCCACCAAATCTACACATAATATTGGGTTCTGAGCCTTAAAATGTTTCCTTTTTAAAGAGATAAAGAGCTCATAAAGCCTCAACAAGATGTACCACTGTGTGCAAAAATATCTTTCACCCTTTAAGACTCAATGAATAACACTTTGTTTGGCTTAAGCATATATATGTCAAGAGCCCTCAAGCATAGCCCCAGCTTTCAGAATTTCAGACTCCACAAAGAGTCTGAAGCACAAGTGCGGTGCAATTAGGCAAATTGCTCTGCATTGGTTGCTGAGAGAGATCTGCTAGACCTGAGGGATGTTTTACACTATTAAAGCCAATCCCATTCTGTCCCTTTTCTATGTGAATAAAGGATTGTTTCATCTAAACTACTTTGTGTTCTCCTTGGCAACTGCAATATAATACCAAGATGCAACGAACAGAAATGTCCTATCCTGGAATTGGTAACTCATGCATAGTGTTCTGCTCAACATTTTAAAGTACGATTTGTATTATGCCTCATAGTAAGCTCTTGCCACTTTGCTTCTTTTTGTAAAATTTTGCTGAATTTAGCTATTTATTATTCTTCTACATAAAATTCTTATAGGAATTGCATTAAATTCCTAGATTGATTTGGAGAGAGTGACATCTTTGCCATATTAGTCATTGCATCTATGAATGTTAAGATCTATTTTCATCCATTTGATTCTTCTTTTCAGTCTGAAAATGGAAAAAATACCTCTGTGAAGGTCTTCTGTATTCCTTGTTAGGTTCAAATCTAGTACTTAGTTTTTGTTGCTATTGATAATGGTCTGTTGGAGATCAGGAACTGGTCCTTATTCCACAGTGTGGAAGATTAAACACACAAGAAATTCTGAGGAAAATGTAGAAAGCGAGTTTTATTTAGGAAAGAGACAGACTTCTCTGAAGAGAAGGGGCCCCAAAGCTGGATGTCCATGGGAAGGAGTAGTTTTGTCTCTCTGATAGATTCCAGAATTCCCCATTTAATTATTGTCTTCTCTGTCTTCTCTATGTACGTTTCTGAGGGGAGGAAGGGGCAGGAGCACAGAGGTTAACCTCTAGCAACCCATTGTTCTTTATCTGATAACCAGTCCTCATCTTCTCAGTCCTGATCATTCATTACCTATACTGACTATCTGATCTTTACCCCCACTCCTTCACTTCCCTCTCTGATTAAGGGAACCCTTACTGCTGTGAGCGGAAGTGGGTGATGACCACCCTGGCTGCTTCAGGCTGAGATGGGGCAACATAGGGCAAGAAGTTCAGCTTTCCCTTTAGGAATGTTTTAGGTTAGTCAAGGGGTTCATGGTAAAAGGCTAGTTTAGTAAAAACAGGTTGCAAAATCATCTAGGAGTTGAGTGCCCCATGAGAAAAGAAAGAAGACATGAGATTAATACAATTAATACAATGCCACAAGATCCACATATACCAATGAATATTATGATCATGATAGAGACCAGCAATTTTTCCCACAAGGAGGTGCCAGAGAACCAAGAGCTAAAAATCTGTTCTCATGACAAGGCTAGTGAGGACACAGCATTTATTTTGGAATGTAAACCTTTAAGGATTTTACTCACATTGTCAGAGTTGTCAAGTATATAAACACAACATTCAGTTCAGATAATGGCACAAGCACCACCTTGGGCTGCACTAATAACACCCAAGGCCATTGGGTTTTGTAAAAACAACCTTTCTCATGAGTGCTCTGTGTAAAGGAGAGAAATACATTCCTCAACCTCATGGAGAGCATTTAGAGTATAATTGATTAGGGACTCCATGTGTCATATTACATCTTGTAGGCCCATTTGTGGGAAAAACAATAAAACTAAATGATCATACTAATGAAAAACATCATTCACATCTATGTTTGAGACTGGGGAGATTTGATGGTTGTCCTATATTTTATGTCAACATCCCTTTCATCCAGGGTTCCCAATAGTACAACTTCCCATCCAGCCTAGGGGAAACTGTATTAGTTCCACATACTCATTGGTTCCCATTGACTGCTGGCCATCTAATTTCAGGTCCAAAAAACCTTTGGTCCCAAACCAGTCATTGGCCTGTAAAATCATCATGTGTTGGCATAGTGACTCTGGAATCCATCCTCATTCCCAAGAGGCATTAGGCCATCTGTCATACATGTGGTTACATTGTTCCTAAAAGACTGGGTATTTTTTTTATTTAGATGCCCCATGGTGGGTATAAGCCATATATTTGTTCCAAATCTTATCCTCTTATCTTTGACATTAACAATGGAAAGAGAGGAGTATCTGGGCTTAAATGTAGTTTAACAGCTGAAACATTTTGAAGATTGGCTTACTGTAGAGTGAAATTCTTTCCATGACCTGGCTGTGAGAAAATATCATTTATAGGCCATAATTTAACATCTGCATAAATAGCAGTTTTAAAGAGTGTATCTCTTTCTTCTGTTCTAACATTAAAGATTATCACTTTATTCAGTCATTCCCTTGTAAGGGAGATAACCGCCGAGGCAGCCCAGAAGTGCTGGAAAGGGGCAATGTTCTGCACATCCAGCAATTATCTCCCTGTAATCTAGTGGCATACTGCTGAGCCCAGTCTAGAAAAGAGTTGACTTCAGTGGACTTGTCTAAAATAATAAAGAAATAAAGAAAAGTTTACATATCACCATTGTCTCTGCAGAAGACATATTTTAGGTCTCCTAATGGGCTGCAGAGATTTAGGAAGAGAAATTTCTCTGGGAGTCAATCCGGGATGCCAAAGTTTTACCTGAGGGTGGTGGATCCAGTTCTCTTTTCCAAGCACTTTTACTGTAGAGGGTGTAGATAAAATCCCAGGGCGTAGATAAAACCACAGTGAATGTCCCTTCCAGATGGGGTCTAAATTTGGAGAATTTGAAGTATGGTCTTGACCATAATTAGATCCCCAGGCTCATACAAAGGTGGAGAAGTGAGTATCTCAGAGATGGGATATCTACAGATTTCAGCATGAAATTTAGCCAGATTTGTGATACGAGTCACCACATCTGTGGTTTCCTGATCTTTGGATTAAGCCTTAGTGTTCCCAAGGTGTTTTTAATTCTGAGTACGGCTAAAGGGAACACTTTGGGTCACAGGTAGTGGGTTTCTTGAGTGAGTTTTCTCAGATGTGTCTTTAAGATATCATTAGCTTCTCTACCCTTCCCAAGGATTGGGGTCTCCATGCACACTGGAGATGATATGCCAAGGGCCATGGATACTCCCCAAGTAACAGCTGCCTTGAAAGCTACCCTGTTGTCACTCTGGAGGCTGTGAGGCAGTCCAAATTGGGGAACTATTTCCTGCAACAGCCTTTACCACCTCTCCTGCCTGTTCAGTTTGGGAGGGGTAAGCCTCAGTCCATCCAGTAAAGATACCTACCATAATCCACAGGTATTGGAACCCACTGCTTTTACGCGTGGGGGTAAAATCAAGTTGCCAGTTCTCCTCAGGGAATTGTATTGACCTTTGTAGTCCTGGAAGCCTTTTGGTGAAGTTAAGTGGGTTATTTCTCTGGAATTCTCACAGGCTTTGATTATTTGATGGATCATTTGGGGCATTTTTTTTTCTCTCCAGTCTCTAGAGTTAATTAGAGAGTATTTTCCTTTCCAAAATGGAAAGATTGATATAAGGTATGTAAAATCTCTCATTAAGAGTTAGCAGGTAAGTAAAGTTTATTATTTTCCATCTGAATCCACCCAGAAGGCAACAGAATGCCTACCCTTTTCTAACCTGTTGTTACTTTTTGGTGTATTAAGGTTTTATCTCTGGGGGAGGTCCTGTCCATAGCAGAGGGGCTAAGGTCATTTTTGGCAGAACATTCCCATAGCCTCTCTGGCCTGCTGTTCTGCTCATTTTTGCCTTCTGTTATCTATTCCTTTTTGATATCCTGGGCAGTGGATTACTCCTACCTCTTTAGGTAAATGAACAGCTTCTAACAGGGTTTAGGATCTGTTGGTAGTTCTTTATAGAAATTCCCCCATCTGTTTGCAATCCTCTCTCTCTTCAAGTTGCTGCATGTGCACGCAGAATTAGGTAGACCTATTTAGAGTCGGTGTAAATATTGACTCCCTGCTGTTTTACCAGCTTGAGTGCTTTTGTTGAGCTATCAATGCTTCAAGCTGTGCAGTTGCACCTGGAGGCAAGGATTGTGCCTCTAAGGTGTCATGTAAAGTCACCATGGCTTATCCAGCTTTGCACTCTCCCTGCTCCATGAACAAGACTCCATCCATGTACAAGGTGAGGTCTGAATTAGACAGGGGAGGCTTTGAAGGTCCCCTCAGGCTGAGTAGTCTATAGCTAAGACTTGTTGTCAGTCAATTCAGGATTTCCCTCTAATGATTCTGAAAGGAGAATGGCTGGGTTTAAGTTAGAGCAAGTCCTTATTTGAGCAACTGGTCCTTCTAGAAGTAAAGCCTAGTATTTTAGAAAGCAAGTATCTGAAAGCCATAATCTCCCTTTAGTATTTAAAATCCCTGAGAGATCATGAGAGGTACAGACAATGAGATCCCTTCCTAGGGTGATTTTGATTGCCTCAGGGGCCAGTAAAACAACTGCAGGCATCACTTGAAAGTAATGGGGCTATCCCTGAAACACCTTGTCAAGCTCCTTGCTGAGATAGCTGCTGGCTCTTGAACTGGTTCATTCTTTTCTGTGACACTCTCATGACTATTCCTCTTCTTTCAGTGACAACAGGTTAAATTCTTGCTCTGTAGGCAAGCTGAGAGGAAGGTCTTGAAGTAAGGCCCCTTTTAATGCTTTAAAGGTTTTAACACTCTCTGGTTCCCATATTAGGGTAATTGTTCATTATGTAGAGTTTCCTTAAGGAAGCTTTAAAGAGGCTTAACTAATTCCCCATACCCAAGGACCCCAAACCTGCCATATCCAGTTATTCCTAGGAAGCCTCTGAGTTGTCTTATGGTTTGGAATAGAGGGTATCACCTTATGTGGGTTGTCCTCTCTTCTCCTAGCTTGATTCCCTGAGACAGCTGGAATCCTAAACATTAAACTTGTTGTTGACATAATTGAGCTTTCCTTTTTGAAACCTTATATCTGCTATGAGCTAAGAAATTTAGGAGTTATGTAATGACCTCCTGGTACTCTTCCTGGGTTGTGGCACACAGGAGGATGTCATCTACATATTGATGAAAAACCAAAGATGACCTTTCTTTGAATCTGTTAAGTCCTTGGCTAGGGCTTGTCCAAACAGATGGGGAAAATCTCTAAGTCCTTGAGGCAACACTTCCCAGGTTAATTGAGATCCACTATCAAATTCCTTGAAAGCAAATAATATTGTGATTGAGAGTCTACGGGTATACAGAAAAAGGCATCCTTTCAATCTAATACAATAAGCCAACCTGCAGAAGTTGGGATCTCAGATAATAGAATATATGGATTAGGAACCACAGGATGGAGGGGAATGACTGCTTCATTAATTATTCTAGAGGTCTTGAACTAGATGCCATTCCCTTTTTGGCTTTTGAACTCCTAAAATGGGTGTATTACATGAGCTGTTGCAGGGCACTAGAAGTCCCTGCCTTTTGAGGTTTTGAGTGATATCCAATAAGCCCATTTTTGCTTCTGGGTGCAGGGGTTATTGTCTCTGATGTGGAAAAACAAAGGGATCCTTTAAGACTATTTTTACGATGACTGTACTTTTTGCTCACCCAATCTTGCTGTCAGTGACCCAAACATCAAGGTTTATATCACATTCTGATAGAGGTAGACATAGTGGTCCCAGGGGTCCTAGATTCATCATGATGGAAGCCTGAGGCTTTGAAAGGAAATCTTTCCCCATAGGTAGAGCACTTGGACTATAAAAAATGCATGAGAAAACATCATTCTATCCCACTCACAACTCAGTAGGGGGAGTGAAGTTCCTGAATAGATCATCCAGACACCCCTTG
The DNA here is from genome assembly GCF_001458135.2 of Marmota marmota marmota. NCBI lineage: Eukaryota > Metazoa > Chordata > Mammalia > Rodentia > Sciuridae > Marmota > Marmota marmota. The sequence continues at coordinate 7,922,640 of NW_026000016.1, read as the reverse complement.
CACCATCATAGTATTAGAGGAAAGGGTTCCAGGTAAAAGATGAGTACTGAAAAGCTAGCACCAGTGTCCAGGAAGTAACTGACCTCTTGGGATTCATGTGTGGTGACAGGAGTTACAGGAGCCATTAGAGTCAACCCCCGGCCCTGTCAGTCCTGTGTGGGGAAATCTAGCCGCCCTGAAAGCCTACACACCTAAGGACATTCATTCCTCAAGTGATTGCCACAGCACATAGGACAGGGCCCTGGAAATAACCATTTGGCCTATGGGCATTCCTGTTGGTATTGTTTCTCATTCCCATAATGGAAGCAAGTCCTTTTGTGACTTAAGGTCCACTCCATTTCTCCCCTTTCTTACCTGGGAAACTTACTCTTTGCAGGGCCATAATCAATGTTTCAGCCTTCTTTTTGTCTCTATGTTCATTTTCCTTCTTTCCTCCTGATCTTTGTTATAAAAGATGAAAGTTTCAAGTCAGAAGATGTCATCTAAGGACTGATCAGGGCCATATGCCAAGTTTTGTAACTTCCTTCCAATGTCTGGGACCAACTGAGTGATAAATTTATCTTTTAAAATTAAGTGGCCCTCTGTGGGCTCAGGATCCATGGTGATGTGTTTTCTCAATGCCTCTCTGACTTTCTCCAGAAAGACAATCAGATTTTCCTGAAGGCCTTATTATGTCTCAGACAGCTTGGAATAATTAATAAGTTTTTGTCTGGATCATCTGAGGCACTCAAGGATTAATGTCTGGAAATGTCTAATTTTTCAGTTTTCCTGTTCATCATTTGGATCCTTTTCAGCATCAGGTCTAGGAACCAGTTGTGCTCCAGATGGATAATTAGGTTTGCTTCTAGTTTGTGCTGCTGGGGCCTTACTGAGATGTAGGTCACCCCCCAAATGTTCAGCCTCATTGGTGGTTAAAGTCTGGTTAAGCAACAGCATAATATCTTGCCAGGTGAGATCAAATACCTGACATAAGTTACGAAACACTATGATATGTATTTAAATCCTCTGAAAACCTCCTTAAATCTCTTTATCTGTCTTAAGTCTTGGAGGGAGAAAAGGGTATGTACTTTAATTGGTCTGAATTCTCCTCCTGGCAGAGGGGCTTTTGGTGGGTGAAAGAAGAAGGTGGAAATTCCTGGGGTCTTTTTAGTTTTTCTCCCTCAGTAAATGATTCTTTAAGGCCTTCTCCTGTTGTGGTAGTGACCACAGAGTCTAATCAGCATTGTTGGCATAATTTGGTGTTTTCCCTACAAGCAAAGAAAGCATGAACATAGGGAACTTCAGACCATTTCCCTTCCCTTTTCTGAAACACACTAGGCTGTAAAATAGTATTAAAGTTCATACTTCCCCGTGGCATTCAAGATTCCCCATCAGAGAGTTTGTACTGAGGCCAGGCCTGGCATCAGAAGAAAATGAGATGCTTTTTCTCAAGAAAAATTTAGGGATGAAATTTATCCCAACTTTTCAGTATGGTTTGGCATAGAGGGTATCACTTTATGGGCAGGCCAGTGGTGAACCTGGCATAACTGTTACTCCCACCTATGTAAGAGAAAACAGAATTCTGGTGCTCACACCAGAGAAACCACCCACTCTGCTAGGGACATCTCCCTTATGAGTTTTTGATGGCCAGCAAACCCATTTATCACTTTTATGTCCTGCTGTATTTATTGCAGCATTAGCAGTAAGGATGTGAGGGTCTTTGCTGGCCACGTGTCAAAGACTCAGTGGCCCTTACTGGTTTCCCCCCGCCACTATGAAAACTTCCAGATGTGATGACCCATGATAAAGAAATGACTATGATAGGATGCATTCCTCTGCTCAGTGCATCTATATGATTATGGAGTCTGGTCTGTAAAAAAGTTGCCACTCACGTAGACTGGAGAGCCAGAGTCGCCAAGGGTGAAAGCTGGAATAAAGATATTATGCTTAAAATCACTGTAGGTCAAAGGAATCTCCTGAGAGCAAGGAGGACATCTAGTGGTTGTTGAATGCTTAGTGTCCTGTTTCTGGAGTCATCTAAGGAAAAAGTGAATTGAAAGGATATTGGCCCTGTGATCTTGGGAGTGTCGAGAGGAGATTGTAATTGGGAGGCTTCATCATCTAGAGGGTGATGGGTTAAAATATGTCTTCCAAGATCTCTGAAAAATAGGAAAGTATAGGTATAAATCTCCCATCTGCAGCCAAAGAAGCTAATGAGACACACAAAGCACAAAAACAACAATGGGGACAATCTCTATAGGCTTGTGATGGCTCAATGTAAGAACCCAGGACTTTCTTATGAACCATTCCATGTAAAATGTCCCTCTCTCAATTTCTGGAGTCTCACTGGTGAGGGAAGGAGAGTGCTCATGAGAAGCAAGTGTGGAAGAGTGTGGTCAGCTCATACAGAAGTGTATGTTTTACTGGGGTGTTTACTCAGCACCACTTAATTGCTTGGTCACTACAGGATACCCAGAGGGCTGTTGGGAGATGGAATCAGACAGAGATCTGAGATCCCCTGAGGAGTAGCTTTAGACAGGACCTCACAATTGTTCCCTAATTTTGCCCAAATCCTCACATCCAAAGGCAGGCCAGGATCAGGGGCCACTGTCTACTAGTGCCAGACATGCTCCAAGCCAGAATAGGAAAGTAGGAAATAACCTTTGCAGAGCCCAATATGTCTGCCATGCAGGGCAGGTGATTAGGAACCCAAAAAATTTCGAAATTTTTCACCCGAGATTTAAGATTGACAGCCTTCACTGAGCATGTTTAAATGACAGGTGCCCTAAACTGTCATCCAGAAAGAGAAAGAGACAGAAAAACACACAGAAAGATGTAAGGTATGGTGAAAGAGCTTATCTCCATGACCATCCTGGGTGAGCCTCCAGCTGATATAGGTCCATTGGACTACCACTCAGTAGTCCATTCAAATCATTAATCTATTAAGTGGATTAATTCTCTTCTCTTCTTTCAGTCTAGCTTTCAGTCCATTGGAGATCAGGAACTGGTCCTTGTTCACCAGTGTTGAAGATGAAACACCCAAGAAATATTGAGCAAGCATACAAATAAACTTTTATTTAAGAAAGGAACAGAGACAGAACTCTCTGAAGAGAAGGGGCCCCAAAGTTGGATGTCCATGGGCAGGAACGGTCTTGTCTCTCCTATAAATCCCAGACCCTCCTTTTAATTATTGTCTTCTCTTTCTTCTCCATGTATGTGTTAGGGCAGGAAGGAGCAGGAGAACAGAGGTTAGTCGTTAGCAATGCATTGTTCTTTCTTTGACAACCAGGCAGGCCTCATCCTCTCATTCATTACCTACACTGAGTACTTGATCTACTCCCTCTATCTCACTGACTGGTATTTTTTCCTAGTGAGTTATTGCTGGCTATGAAATTTTTTTGATATTATTAGTAGAGATTTATCTGGCAATCTTCTGAACTATCTTCCTGATCTTAGTAGTTTTTCTGTGTAGATATCAACATGTCATTTCTTTTACAAATCTTTTATCTATGTTGCCTCATTGGTTCTCCATTTTATAAAAGTACTAGTAATTAAAGAGGTCATCTTTGTCTTGCTCCCAAAAGTAAATCAAACCAGTCTAATTTTTTTCTATTGAATAGATATTATCTTTATATCTATGAAAGATGGGCTTTTAAAGTAAAGGATATCATGATATAGTCTTATTTTTCTTTTATGAGATATCATTGACAAATTAAGATTATATTTAAGGTGTACAATATGATGTTTTAATTTGCATATATACAAAACACACTGTGTGGTATCTTTGGTTGTTGGATGAAATTCTTAATAGATGTCTGTCATGTGGTCTAGGGTACAATTTAATTCTGCTATTCTTTGTTGATTTTCTGTCTGGATCACTAATCCATTAATTGAAAATGTTGTGTTAAAGTCATCTACTGTTTTTATATTGGTTTCTATCTCCCCCTTTTGTATCATTAATATTTGGGTGCATGTATGTTTGTAACTGTTATTTCCTTTTGTTGAAATGATCCCTCTATCATTATATAATTACGTTCCTCGTTGATTTTTACTGCTTTTAATTTAAAGTCTAATTTATCTAATAAAACATGGCTACTCATGTTTTATTTTGGATTCCATTTGCATGGAATATACTAATTATTCAATCTCTTCACTTTAGTCCATATGTGTCCTTACAGTTTAAATGTTAAGGAAGTTTACATATATATTCAAAACGTACTGGGCTGTAGTTTTCTTTTCTGTGTTGTTGTTTATAGAGTTGGGTTTTGTTGTTGTTGTTGGTGGTGGTGGTTTGTTTGGTTTTGGTTTTGGTTTTGGTACTGGGGATTGAGCGCAGGGGTGCTTAACCTCTGAGCCGCATCCCCAACCCTTTATACATATTTGCTTGAAGACAGGATCTCACTGAGTTGCTTAGGGCCTCCATAAGTTACTGAAGCCGGCTTCTAACTCACCATCCTCCTACTCCAACCTCCCACAGATGTGCACCACCTTGTGCCTGGCTTTTATAGAGTTTTTGCATCCAGATAATGCTGGCCTCTAAGAATTAGTTACAAAGTGCTCTTCCCATTTCTATTTTTTTTCTTCTTGGAGCAGTTTGAGAAGTATTAAGATCACTTCTAAAAATATTTAAAAATATTCATCAAATGAAGCCATTCTGGTCCTGCACTTTTCTTTCTTTGAGAGGTTTTAATCACTGATTTAATCTCAACGTTATAGGTGAAAGAATGAACAAGGCTCGGCGTCAGAGAAAATGCCCGTTTATTGAGGAACAGCTCTGCATATTTATAAAGCCGGAGGTAGTTTGACAGTTATGACAGTTTAACAGTTTAAAGGTTTGAGGTTGGCATGGGGTGCTTTCTGATTGGTGGGTAAGGATCATGTGAGCCAGCAGGGCTAGTTTGATTGGTGGGTAAGGATCATGTGAGCCAGCAGGGCTAGTCTGATTGGTGGGTAAGGATCATGTGAGCCAGCAGGGTTCACCATTGGATGGCTCTTCTCTGCGGATGGGGAAGTTAGTCTTTGGAGCTGGGGTGTCTCCCAGCAATAGGTGTGTTCAGATTTAACATTTATTTCTGAATCATTTGATGTAATAGGTGTGTTCCTAAGAATTTTTCCATTTCATCTAAGTTTTCTAATTTTTTATCATAGAAATATTCATATTATCCTTTAAAAAATCTTTTTAGTAACTTTAGGTATAACATCCCATCATGTTTTTTTCTCCTCTTCTTTCAGTCTAGCTAATGGTTTTGTTAACCTTTACAAAGTATAAACTTTGGTTTTTTTGAATCTCTATTGTTTTTCAATTCTCAATCTTTGCTCCAATTTTTATTATTCCTCTCCTTCTGCTAGATTAGGGTTTATTTTATTTTTTCTTTTCTCATTTCTCAAAGTATAGTTAAGTGATTGGCCTGAGTTAGTTCCTATCTGATACAGGGGTGGATACCTATAAACTTCTCTCTGAGCACTGCCTTTGCTAAATCACATACATTTTAGAATGTTATTTTTTAAATTTTCATTAGTCTTCAAGTACTTTCTAATTTCATTTGTGATTTCTTCTTTGGCCCATTGGTTGTTTAGAAGTATGCTCTTCAGTCTCCAGATATTTGTAAATTTTACAGATTTCCTTCTGCTATTGATTTCTAGCATTATTCTATTGTGGTTGGAGAACATACTTTGCCTCATTTCATTATGGAATTTTGCTTTGTGATCTCACATGTTTTCTTGATAATGTTCCATGTGTACGTGAAAAGAATGTGTATCCGTCAGCTTTTCATCACTGTGACCAAAATACCTGACAGAACAACTTAGAGGACAAAAAGTTTATTTGGACCTCACAGTTTCAGAGATTCAGTCCATGATCAGTCAACCAGTTTCACTGCTCTAAGTGCAAGATGAGGTGGGGTATCATGGCATAAGGCATACGACAGAGGAAAGCTGCTCAAGTTATGGCAGCCAGCAAGCAAAAGAGAGAGACAGATAGGGTGAGGAGCCAGAGACAAAATATAAACCCCAAGGGCACAACCCCAGTGATCTACTTACTTCAGCCACGCCAACCTGCCTATAGTTACCACCCAGTAGTCCATTCAAATCATTAATCCATCAAATGGATTAATCCTCTGATTATAGCTCTCAGTCATTTCAGCTCTGAGCATTCCTGTATTAACACATGAGCTTTTGGGGGGACACACTGTATCAAAACCATAACAATCTATAGAGGAGTCTTCTCCATATTACCTCTGTTTTGTATAGGGTATTGCTTACCTTCTCCATTTCCTCATTGATCTTCTGTTTAAATGTTCTAGTCAGTATTGAAAGTAGGGTAATGCATTCCCCCACCATTAACATAGAACTTTCTTTTCTTCTTTCAATCCTGTCAGTGGTCGTTTCACATATTCTGGGGCTTTATTTTTGGGTGTATGTATATATTTATAATTATTATATCTTCTGATGCTTCGCTGAATACATGATGGCATTCTTTGTCTCTTGTAACAGTGTTTTACTTAAAGTCTAATTTGTCCCATGTTAATATTGTCATCCTGCTCTCTTTTGGTTGCTATTGGTATGGCATATTTTTCTGTCCTTTAACTCTCACCTATTTACATCTTTAGATCTAAAGTGATTCTCTTGTAGACGAGCACAGTTTGTTATAAATTATGCTTTTGTTTTGTTTTTTTTATTCATTCTGGAAATCTTTGCCTTTGGATTGGGAAGTTTAATCCACTGACATTTTAAGTATTACTGATAAGCAAAATAGAAGAGAAATCAGTGGAGTCGAGGGAGATGTTTCAGAAGGATAGGAAAAGGGAAGAACAAAGGAGCAAATGTGACCTCACTTTCCAATGTACATACATGAATATACCACAGTGAGTCTCATATTTATGTACTCCACAGGTGCTAATTTTAAAAACACTATATGTAAATAGCAAAAAATGTCAGTGACGTAAAGGGAAGGATGAGGAGGGATGAGAGGAGGGAAAGGGGAAGACCTAGGGACTGAATTAAATTATATTCCATGCTTTTATCATTATGTCAAAATGAACCCTAATAGTAAATTAAAAAGAGTAAAAAATAAAATTCTAAAAGTATTACTAATAAGGACTTCTGTCATTCCCTTCATTACTGCCTTCGTTTGTGTTTAGTTGACTTTTTAATGAAACATTTTGGTTCCCCTTTCATTTCTCTTTGGGCATTGTGTGTGTGTGTGTGTGTGTCTATGTGTGTGTGTTTATAACATATATAATGGGCATTACATTTAACATTAAATTATTAACAATCTAAATTGATGTTATTAACAATATAAATGATAATGTAACTTAAATAGTATACAAAATCTCTACTCCAATGCTTCTGTCCCTCCCCCACATTTGTTACTATCACAGATTATACTGTTATACCTGCATGCCCAATAATAAAGGTGTATAATTTTTTTATGCAATAGCCTTCTAAATAATGTGGGTAATAAAAGTGGAGTTACAACCTCAAAACAAAATAATATTGGTGTTTATAGCCCATATATTTACCCTTATCAGATGGCAACCGAGAATCCCTTGTACATGATGAGTTACTTCTCTCCTGCTGCTTTTCAGAAGCTTTCTTTGTCTTGTGGTTGGTTATAAAGGGTCTGTATTTGGATATCTTTTGAGTTTATCCTATTTGGAGTTTGTTGACTTTTTTGATATTTTGATATCCATAGATTTGAGAGGCAGTGAGGTGTAGGTTCTTTGTCACAGATCAGAAGAACGAAACCCAACAGCAATGGAGGCTAAGGTTAGAGTAACTGGTTTTTGTTTGTTTATTTTTTGGTTTGTTTTGTATAAGAGAGAGTAAATGAATTTCTCACAAGGGAGAGGATCCTAAGTGGATTGTTGCTGAGTTGCTGTGTCTAGGAGTTTATATGGTATTGAGGGGGGTGACCTTTATTGACTATTGACTCATGACTTTTAGGGAGGGGAGTTTTTACATCCACAATGAGACACGGGTAACCATGTGCCCCTGTCCAATCAGGATGTTGCTCATGTGCTGTTCAGGTGGTTGATCAGGTGCTGCTCTCTGGTCCCTCAGATACTTTGCACATGGAATTGTTGCAATCCAGCCAGACCCTCCCTGTCAGTCATATTTCTAACTCTTGCTTTCATATGCATGTCCTTCATCAAATTTGGTTTGTCTTTTTAACCATTATTTCTTCAAATATAATTTCCCTTCTATGAATCCTATAATGTGTATGTTTATCTGCCTGATAGTGATCCTCAGATCTCTTTGATTCTATTTCTCTTCAATCTTTTCTTCTTTCTGCTTCAGAGACTCAATAATTTCAATTGCGGTAGCTTCAGGTTCAGTGATCCTTTCTTCTGCCTGCTCAGATGTGCTACTAGGTCCTTCTACTGAATTTTTAATTTTTTCTAGAATTTTTTCTATAATCCCTGTTCATTTGACATAATCTTTAGTTAATATATCATTTTCCTTTAGCCATTTGAGTATATTTAAGACAGTTATGAGGTTTTTTTTTTCTTTTTGTTTGTTTTGGTGGGATACTGGGTATTGAACCCAGGGGTGTTCTACTATTACTGTAGAAATCAGAATCCGGTCCATGGTCCATGGACTCGAAGAATGAACAACGGATACGGCAAAGATAAGCAAGAAAGAGAGCTTTAATAGAGGAGATTAAGGTTCAAATGAGTAAGAAAGCTCTCAACGGAGAATATGAGAGGGGCAAGAGTGCCACCAGGGTCTCTTGACATCCCTTCTTTTAAAGGCACCTGAGGGGAAGTTGACTGACCCTCTTATAACCAACCAGTCCTTGAGAGTTCGTCAGGTGTGAGCTACGTAGCCATTCTTTTTGTTAAGAATAGAATCTTTTGACCCATTTGGGAAATAGATGCTGTTGTTTGACATGCTGGGATACATCCAATGGTGAAGCATACCTCCAACAGGGGTCCTGACATCTGTCCTCTTATGGACCCTCACCATTTCCCCTCCTCTGCCTGTTTCTCCTACCTCACCACCACTGAGCTACATTCCCCAAGCCCCTCACACCCACCTTTCTTTGAGGCAGGGTCTTGCTAAATTTCCAAGGTTGGCCCTGAACTTGTGGTTTTCCTGCCCCAGCCTCCGGAATTGCTAGGATTACAGCATGTGTTACCACAACTGGTAAGATGATTGTTTTAAAGCCTTCAAAGTTTTACCTTCCTTAGGAAGATTTCTGTCAATTTGTTATTCCTCTAAGTGAACCATATTTTCTATTTCCTTGTGTGCCCTATGATTTGTTGTTGTTGTTGTTGGAAACAACTTGAAAAGATGACGTAACACTAAAAGTCCTATTCTTCCTTTCCCCAAAATTTCCCAGGATTGTTTTTCCTTTTTAATTGTTGAACTCTAATTCCATTTGCTTAGTTACTTTCCCAGATAGTTTCTGTAAATATTGCACTCCTTATTGTGTATGATTACTGAAGTGTGTATGATGCTTTTGGAGACATTTTCTTGATTGTCAAAAGAGTTTTAAAACATCAGCTTTAGTTTTTGCCGATTCTCTCTGCTAGTGTACTCCTTGAACACTTACCCAGGCTTGCACTGAGTCTAGGCATCAGCCTGAGATAAAAGCTTAGGGTCTTTTCAGGTCTTTACTGAGCATGCATCTTGCCTTGGGCATAAATGTAGTTTTCTACAGTCCCTTATTTACATGGGCACCTCTGAGTGTCCCAATTCCCTAAAGAAAACTCCACAGATTTTGCTTCTGGACTTCAGGCAGTCCTGCGTATGTCATTGTTTACCAAGCTTGTCATTAGTTCATCTGTAAGATCTTTCCTTTTCCTTTCCTTCCCACCCCACCCCTACCCTTTCTTCTTTTCCTCTTCTTAGTCAAGAGTTCTGAATCAGGTGAAATGGAGGCAGCCCTTGGAGCATTAGAACACATATACACAGTACTTTGCAAATTTGCCCTTGCTCCCTATGAACCAGGGACCAGGATCCCCACTAAGAATGGGCTGTTCTCTTCAAGAATGTCAGAGTTGGGGAGGAAGTGAAGCACAAGTGAGGAAAAATGTCATGAGGCTTTCCTGCCATTTTTAAATCGCCTGTTCTTGATCCAGTATCTGCATGGCTGCTGTGCTTCCTGGGTTTCTGATAAAAGCTGGTTCTGACACTTCCTGCTTGTTTTTTGTTGGTTCTATGGGGACAAAACTTCAGAGCTATGTATTCCATTATTTTGCTTGAATTTTATGTTGATCATTTGCTTGCCTTTCTTTATAGCTTCACCATTTAAAATACATGTATTTAAACAATATATCACTTGTTTTGCCTGATTCTAAAGATTATGAAATATCATTCTTCTATGACTGGATTCTTGTGTTCAATTTTGTTTCTGAAATTGACCTACTATACCTCAATTACAATTCTACTGTGGGTAGCCATTTAACTGGTTTGGGTATTTTGCTCTTTTTAATGCTACAATGAATCCTTCTGTACATGTAGATTTTTGGTGCACATTTATAACTATATATCACTACCCAAGAATAGATCTGTTAGGATATTCACGTTTATACATAATGAGGAAGTGTCAAAATATTTTCTCAAAGTGACTTTTCACCTATGTTTAAAATACTTACTTCCATATGAACCTGTGTTTGTAATCTTATTCCATTGGTAGGATTTGTCTGTTTCTCCTATGCCATTATCATATTATCATTTTTAGTTACTGTTCTTGTATTATAAAACAATTTTTGATACAAAAATTGCTCCTATCTCTTAGTTTGCCTTCAGAAATATCATGGATATTCTTAGTCATTTTTTCAACTGTTTAACTCAAGCATCAGAAATTTAATTTCAAATGTCCATTGGTAATTACTTTTTCTTTACCTTTTTTTTTTTTTTAATTTTGTTTGGTTTTGGGTATTGGGAATTGAACCTAAGGGCATTTAACCACTGATTCACCCTTCCCCAGCCTTTTTTATTTTAAGACAGGATCTCACTAGGTTGCTTAGGGTCTCGCTAAGTTGCTGAGGCTGACTTTGAACTTGCAATCCTCCTGCCTCAGCCTCCCAAGCTGCTGGGATTACAGGTGTGCGCCACTGTATGCCTCAGGTTGTTAATTTCTAAAGTTCTATTTTGTTCTTTCCCCAAACTATTTAGTTGCTTTTTATCACATATTTTCTTCCTCCTATTTTAAAACTTAGCAAGTGGTAAGATTATGGCAATACTTATTTTTATAATATTGTTTAGAATGATTATTCATTGAATATGAACTCTAATAAGGTCTTTTTCTCCTCCTTTTTAGGAAAATATAGATAAGGAATAAACAAAAGGTAAGTCATCCACAGTTTTGTCTCCCTGAAGAAATCATGTAATCATTTCTTTTTAATTCATTCAGAATCCTGAATTGTTTATTCTGTTTGTCATCTTTTATTTGTATAACTAATTTTTATAATGTGATATTCTTTAGCTAAATTCCTAAATTTTACAGAACTTGAAGGGACAGAGTATAGTTATATACATAAAGTTAAAGTAATTATTACTTTTCTGGATAAAATCTAGACCTTGACATAGTTTACCAATTTATGTAAACACTGTTTGTTATAATATTCTAACACATGTAGCTTCTGTAACAAATATAGATTCTCAGGTTTATAAACAAACAGTCCTTAGAACATGTATATCAAATCTTCCAATTAAACTGAGACACAAAATTGATTTTGCCATACAAAATAAGATTTAACCTAATCACCATGGTAAATGTTGTGTAAAGATTTAGTAGTAGTTTCCTGATCTATCTAGCTAGAAGATGTAATGACTAGCTAAATATTTTCTTCTCCAAGCAAGTGCTTGGGTAAATTACCTCCTTTTTTTTTTCTTTCTTTTTTTTTTTTTTTTAATGTTTCTTATTCTTGCCTGCTCTGTTACAATTTCACACCAGGGCTAAGTGAAACAACCTGGGATTTATAATTTTGTTTCTATACTACATATATTTTTAATAGGGTCATCCTACCCTTACAAAAACAGGTTCATGCAATATTTATTAATTTGTAACTTTTTTTCCTAACCAAGTATTTTAAACATCTTTCCAGTTACAATACAGACTTCATAAAATTGGTCACACAGTATTCCATTTAACACCTAACTTCCTGTTGCCATATTACCACCGACTTAATGGCTTACAACACAAGTTTATTAACTTCCAGTGTCACAGGTCAGACATCAGCCAGTTGAGCTGAATCTCACCTGCCAAACTGTTGGGACGAAGACGTTCCTTTCTGAAGGCTTCAGGAGACAATCTATTTCTGTTCTCTTTCAGGTTGTTAGCAAATTTTTTCTTATGTTTAGAGAGCTGTTCTCATCTTTTAGAGGTTACCTGTATTCACTGGCTTATGTGTTACTTTCTCCATCTCTACAGTCAACAACTGGGTGGGGAGAGGGATTGTCAGTTTCCTCTCATGCTTTGATGCACTGACTGACTCCAGTGCCTTCTTTTTCTGCTCTTAAGAACCAATCCAATTTCATCAGGCCTACTTAGGTAATCCCTACCTAAGGTCAGCCAATTCGCAATCTTAATTCTCTCAGGCAACATAATACAGCATATTCACAAGTGCGACACTTGATCATGGATAATGAAACCTTGCTGACTCTAATATATTGCTCTGTTGTTTCATGAATTAATGATGATTAAATATTTGTTGTTTCTAATCATTTGGTATTACAAAGACTTGTAATACAGTTAGATGCATCTCACATCTATTTTTAAATGGTTACCACTACATTCACTTTTCCCCCTGCTTTATCAAGGTATTATTGTTAAATAAAAATTATTGATATTCAAGGTGTACAATGACTTGACACCCACATGTATAATGGTTACCACAACAAAGTAATTAACATATTCTCTCCACAGTTCCCACTGGGCGTGTGTGTATGCTGCGTGCTATGTACATGTGATAAGGACGCTTAAGATCTGATTTTAGTAAACATAGTCACCATGCTATACATTAGATCCCCAGAACTTATTGATCATTAACTAACATTTCATCATTTCTTCCACCCATGATCTTTGGCCCCCACCCTCTATGCTTTCACAGTAATTCCTTTGAGTTCAACTTTTTTTGGATTCCAAATAGAAGTGAGAGCATACAGTAATGTCGTTCTGTATCTGGTTCATTTCACTTAATATAATGTCCTCCAAGTTCATCTGTTTTCCTTTTAATGGCTACATAATATTGCATTACACATACGCATTCTTTAATTTTTTTCTAATTATTTATATATGACAGTAGAATGCAAAACATCATACATAAATGGAATATAACTTATCATTCTTCTGGTTGTACATGATATAGAATCACACTGGTCGTGTAGTCACATATGCACACAGGCTAATAATACCCAATTCATTCAACTACCCTTCCTACCCCCACACCCCCTCCCCTCTTTTCATTCCCTTCTGCCTAATCCAAAGTACCTCTATTCTTCCCTTGCCCCCTCTCTATTATTGTGAATTAGCATCCGCATGTCAGAGAAAACATCTGGCCTTTGTTTTGGGGGGATTAGCTTATATCATTTAGCATGATATTATCCAGCTCCATCCATTTACCAGCAAATGCCATAGTTTCATTCTTCTTTAAGGCTGACTAATATTTCATTGTGTATGTATACCACATTTTCTTTATCCATTCATATGTTGGAGGGCATCTAGGTTGGTTCCATAGTTTGGCTATTGTGAATTGAGCTGCTATAAACATTGATCTCACTGTGTGACTCTAGTATGTTAATTTTAAATCCTTTGAGTATAAACTTAGGAGTGAGATGACTGGGTCAAATGGTGGTTCTATTTCAAGTTTTCTGAGGAATCTCCATACTACTTTCTATAATGGTGACACCAATTTGCAGTCCCATCAGCAATGTATGAGTGTGCCTTTTCCCCCCACATCCTCACCATTTGTTGCTTGTATTCTTGATGATTGCCATTCTGACTGGAGTGAGATGGAATTTCAGTATAGTTTTGATTTGCATTTCTTTGATTGCAAATATTTTTCAAATATTTGTTGATTGTATTTCTTCTTCTGTGAAGTGTCTGTTCAGGTCCTCAGCCATTTAATTTTTTTTTTTTTTGGTGTTGAATTTTTTGAGTTCTTTATGTATCCTAGAGATTAATACTCTGAAGTTCATGTGGTAAAGATTTTCTCCGATTCTGTAGGCTCCCTCTTCATGTTATTGATTATTTTCTTGGCTGAGAAGAAGGTTTTTAGTTTGAATTCATCCCATTTATTCATTCTTGATTTTACTTCTTGTACATTGGGAGTCTTGTTAAGGAAACCAACATGGTGAAGATTTGGGCCTACTTTTTCTTCTGTTAGGCACAGGGTCTCTGTTCTAGTGCCTAAGCCTTTGATCCACTTTGAATTGAGTTTCTTGCAGAGTAAGAGATGGGAGTTTAACTTTATTTCACTACATATGAATTTCCAGTTTTCCCAGAACCATTTGTTGAACAGGCTATCTTTTCTCCAATAAATGTTTTTGGCGCCTTTAGAATGAGATTACTGTATTTATGTGGGTCTGTCTCTGTGTCTTCTATTCTGTACCACACTGGTCTACATGTCTATTTTAGTGCCAGTACCATGGTGTTTTTGTTACTATGGCTCTGTAGTATAGTTTAAGGTCTGTTATAGTTATGTTTCCTGCTTCACTCTTCTTGCTAAGGATTGCTTTGGCTATTCTGGGTCACTTATTTTTCCAAATGAATTTCATGATTTCTTTTTTCTGGTTCTATGAACAATGTCATTGGGATTTTAGTAGGAATTGCATTAAATCTGTTTACAGCTTTTGGTAGTATGGCCGTTTTGACAATGTAAATTCTGCCTATCCATGAGCATGGGAGATCTTTCCATCTTCTAAGGTCTGCTTTAATTTCTTTCTTTAGTGTTGTGTAGTTTTCATTGTAGAGGTCTTTCATTTCTTTTGTTAAATTGATTCCCAAGTATTTTATCTTTTTTGAGGCTACTGTGATTGAGATAGTTTTCCTTATTTTTCTTTCACTGGATTCATCACTGATGAATGTGTTTGATTTATGAGTGTTGATTTTATATCATGCTACTATGCTGAATTCATTTATTAGTTCTATAAGTTTTCTGGTGGAATTTTTTGTATCTTCTAAATATAGAATTATGTCATCAGCAGATAGTGACAGTTCTTCTATTTGTATCCTATTTGTATCCCTTTTATTTCTTTCTAATTGTTCTGGCTAGAATTTCAAGGATGATGTTGAATAGAAGTGAAAGAGAACATCCTTGTTCCAGTTTTTAGAGGGAATGCTTTCAAGTTTTCTCCATTTAGAATGAGGTTGACCTTGGATTTAGCATATATAGCTTTCACAGTGTTGAATTATGTTCCTATTATCCCTAGTTTTTCTAATGTTTTGTACATGATGGGGTGCTGTATTTTGTGAAATGCTTTTTCTGCACCTATTGAGATGATTATATGATTCTTGTCTTTAAGTGAATTGGTGCAATGAAGTATGTTTATTGGTTTCCATATGTTGAACCAATCTTGTATCCCTGGGATGAATCCCAATTGACTGTGGTACACTATCTTTTCAATATGCTTTTGTATGTGATTTGACAAGAATTTTATTGAGAATTTTAGCATCTATGTTCATCAGGGATATTCATCTGCAGTTTTCTTTCCTTGATGTGTCTTTGTCTGACTTAGGTATCAGGGTGATACTAGCCTCATAAAATAAGTTTGGAAGGGTTCCCTCCTTTTCTATTTCATGGAATAATTTGAGGAGTATTGGTCTTAATTCTTCCTTGAAAGTCTTATAGAACTCAGTCAAGAATCTGTCTGGTCCTGGGCTTTTCTTGATTGGTAGGCTTTTGATGGCTTCTCCAGTTTCACTGCTTGAAATTGATCTGTTTAAATTTTCTTTATCTAGTCATTTACTGATGAACACTTAGGCTGCTTCCATTCTTTGGCTATGATGAGTATTAATACTAATTTCATTCCCTTGGATATATATCCAGAAGCAGACTGTTATATCGTACAATAATTATATTTTTAATGTAGGTACAGAATGAATATAAGATATACAATCAATACCTACAGAATTGCCTGGGGTCCAACAGCCTCTTGCCTTGTGTAGGTGGCATCTTAATTTTTTTACTTTTAAATATATTTGGAGAACTTGAATAAAAGAAACTGCATATGATTAAAGCATACACTTTTACAGCACTATGTATATTCACTTAAAGTGACATATTTTTTTAATATCTGTTTTTTCAAGTGAAGTTGGACACAATACCTTTATTTTATTTATTTATTTTTATGTGGTATTGAGGATAGAACCTAGGGCCTTGCACGTGCTAGGCAAGTGCTCAACCACTGAGCCACAACCCCAGCCCCTAAAGTGACATATTTTACCTACTCATTTTTCATAGACCTACATGGAAACATAGAACTATGCAATCAGCATGTTTAAATTGTTAAAGACTTGTGTCACATTAGCTTTTCCGTTACTGTGACTAAAAGGCACAGATACATATTTTGGGCAAATATTTCTCTCATTCTGCAGGTTTACAAGTCTTTTGACATGTCTTTGATACACAAAAGCTTATATCATTACTCCTGTTTTTGTTGTCATGTCTACAAACCTTCTGCCAAATCCACAGCATGAAGATATATTGTCTTCAAAAAATCTTATTGTTTTAGCTCTTATATTTAGGTCTTTGCTCCATTTTTAATTAGTTGTTATATTACAGTGAGAGCTAGGGATTCAACTTCATTTTTTAATTGTTTTTAATGGGTGAATTCCAGTTATCCAGCACTGCATACATAATCAAGTGGCCAGAGATGTATGGGTTAGATTACTCTTGAGTTGTATAAGAGAAAGGGAAAACAGAAATGGTAACTATAGCATGTTTGTTTCTGACAGGGATGATCCAGAAGAGGGGGAAATTGATGACACAAGAGAGAACTGAACTGCCTCCCTGAGCAGGTAAGAGGGGAGGGCACCTAGAATCCAAGTGCAGGACAGAGTTCCATCTACAGGAACTGGCAGCAAGGCAGAGTATATCACTGATAGGTAAATATGGTGGGAAAAAGCAGATCCATCTATTCAACAAGTACTCTGTGCTAGACATTGTTCTTAGGACACAATGGTGAATGAAAACACACAGGTTCCTATCCCAATAGAGCTATCAAATCTAAGGATAAAACAAAGTTCAAATACAAAGAATGTGTGCAAGTCTTAAGGATCTGAAAGTCAGACTCGAATGGGGGTGTTTAAAAATTTGATCAAGTTTACATTTAAAATGCTGCCTAGGGGCCAGTCAGCTGGCAATTGCAGGAGACCTGAATACCGATCTCTGTCTCATGAATAGTTTTAGTCATTAAGCAACACTAATATTATCAATGTGTGAAAACATGTTGCCTTTTACCCATAAAACTGAATACAACTGTTTTCTATAAACTTACAATAAAGTTGTAAAGAAGTAATGCATTAAATTACGAAATTGAAATCTTTTGAATAGCAATTTTATACAAATAAATTAACTTAGTTTTTGTTATGTCACTATGTTTTAGAATTAGGCCTAATAAGACCATAAACCCAGAATATGTAGAAAGTCAAATAAAATTAAATGAATGAAGAGTGACTTTTTGTTAACTTTATGTCCTTAAAATTTTCATAGAATTTTAAGTCTGGGGATTTAACTGAGTTATATTTGCTGCATGCCTTTTCCTGGCATTTTTGCACCCCATCAGTTCAGATGAGATACTACCCTCACAGTGGTAGAGCCTTATTTCATCCAGTTTGGATATGTATTCCCACTTTTCACTCAAAAGCTACTTTTAACAATCCTTGAATTTTTAGAAGAATTCTGAAGCATGAGATATGTTTGATGAACAGGATAATTTTTTTTCATGGATCTTAGGAATTTGTAAAAATGTATGATTTTCCTCACCTCAAAGATACTTTAGTCAAAACTAGAAAACACATCTAAATGAAATATTTTTTTAAAATCAATTAATAATGATGCATGGGTAGAAAACTATAACACAATCTTTCCCCCCTAAATCATTCTGACATCTGTTGTATGCTCAAGAAAGAAATACATATTTCTTTTAATAAACACAAGTTTTTAGTTTAGTTTGTACTGGGGATTGAACCCAGGAACATTTTATCACTGAGCTACATTCCCTGTCCTTTTATTTTTTTATTTTGAAACAAAGCCTCAGCAAGATGCTGAAGCTGGCCTCAAACTTGCAATCCTTATGCCTCAGCCTCCTGAGTCTCTGGGATTAGGCATGAGCCACTGTGCCTGGCTTTCACACAAGTATTTTTTATGAATATATACTTTTACATAAAAATAAACCAAGACCAAAATAATAAATAAAAATTTCCCTTGTTTATCTTATGATTATGATCCCATCTCTAAAATTAAAATTAGAGAATTTCCAGTTTCTAGTAACAGCTCTAAGATGATGTTCATAAAGATCTCCCAATACAGGGAGACAAGGATCTAAGTCTATATTTCACCCCACTCCCCCAAAAAAGAACTGCTTTCGTTTCTCAAGTGGAATACCAACAAACCAGGAATGCTTTTCCTCAACTTCTTTAATTGAGAAAAATTTTGTGCACACAAACTAATAAGGTAGATCAATATAGCACCAAAACATACAATTTAAGTATTTTAGGCATTTTTATTTAATAAATAACTTCAGTAAATAGCATTGTAAAAAGTGAACTGTTAAAATTAAAAGGCACTTAAAACAAGAATGTGACTAGTATGAAACAAAGAGGAGCAATGCAAGCAGTGAGAAGTAAATACACAGTGGTCTGTTAGGACACCAACCGAAAGTAAGACTTGTTCAAAGTGACTGCTGTCGCGAAAACCACAGTACAACATCACACAATCATGAAAAAGGCAAATTTACAGCTAAAACTTTAAAGAAAACGTATTGATTAAAAAAAAAAAAAAAAAGTTTTACCCCCAAATTGCAAACAAATACACTAAAAGATTAGAAGAGGTGATAAAAAGCACCAGGAATTAAACAAAATAAAAATAACAAAATAAAATAAACTCAATCCAAAAGGTCCCCATTCAGCATATACTATGTAAATCATGGCCTTTAAGTAAATAGTGCTAAATCAAGGCCTCTTCAGCAGAAAATTTCCCAGCACTTTTATAGAAGGCTTGAATTTATAAAGGCATAAAAGTTACCAAGATTAAGTAACTCTTAAAATGGCACACAGGTTTTAAAGCTATTTGTTTTTCCTTCCTAACTCTGAATTTTCCCCATGGCCTTTGGAGATCAACTGTTCAAAACTGTTTCACACCAGAAACTCTCAACATACTTGTCTTTCAGATATGTCATCAGTCATGTCTAACAGGCAAACAGCAAAATAAGATTTAAAAACAATCCTAAACTAGCTAGCAGGACATTTCCTTTGGATTCTGTATAACTGAAAACTGACATATCTATAAAGCTAAATATCAGTTTTAATACGTGATTAACAAAAATTCTAATCATGCTCCTTACTTTATGCCCTTTCAATCACCCCAGGAATATCGCTTAATCCAATGAGAGCTTGATTTCAATAGTCCAGGAAGAAAAGGTCAAAAAAGGCACAATGTGACCTTAGCTGACAAGGATACTGATCCTGTCTCAAGTCTTTTGTCAGTCCCTGGCATGGATTATAACATTATTTTAAAAATAATAAAAAAATTAAAATTATACATATTGTACATTTTCAAAACCTGCACATGAATAAAACCATGGCAATAGTGCCCTAAAGCTACCTTACTGTGACTATGAAAATTGCTACTTTGTATTCAGTGTTGTGAAATTTGCACAGGTAATACTCATTTTCCCTCGTATTTTGGATTGACCACAGTTGTCACGGCACTCTTATAAATAGGATTTTCACCCTAAAAAGAAGAGAAGAAAAAAGTGAGTAAAATTATCACTTTGCTAAAACTAGATAGTATTATTTTATAAAACAAGATTAAGAGTTAAAGTCATCTTAAAAAGTAATTTCTGTTTTATTTGTTCAGCTATCACAATTTTTTAGAAGGCATTATTAATAATTGCTTCTAAAGATGAAAAATGAAACTGTTGTGCAAGTCTAATGATATCTCTGTTATCTGGCATAATTCCTTTCCTGAGTCCTTCCTCTGTTGGAGGGTTGAGTTAACAATGTCCTCCATAGCAGAAACTATACTGCTATCATGGTGGATTCTCTCCTTTGAACAAGTTTTTAATGCCCACGTCATAGAAGAATTAACTCTGACTCTTATACCCTTATTATACACAGAAAGTGCTTATCAAAATGGTATTCCTTGGCTTCTTCACTGTTTGATGAGTTCCTTCTACAAAAGTTAATGACTGAGAGCTTGTGACTCAGTGGTAGAGTGTCTCCTAAGCAGGAAGCCCTGGGTTCAACCCCCAGCACTACCAAAAAAACAACAAAACAAAACAAAACGAAAAAAAAGCAATTATTGATTTAGAGGTCTGAATAAGGATGTTGGTGTCACTGAGGGTACTCCTCCAAGTCACATTGCCAATTTGCTTAAAATGTTAATTCTCATTCTTCATGAAATTTTTATTTTGGTGACGTTTTACTACAGTACTATACATTAGTAAAAAATACTGCAAGTCCAGCAAGAGACTCCAAGCTATAAATATAAGAGATCTTTCAAGATCCAAAAATATACTGACAATGATGTTTTAAGCAAAAAAATAGCATACAACCAAGTTTCTGCCCTCCAGGGGTTATAGTTTTGTGAATGACAGTTAAGAAAAATATCACACTCTGATACAGTACAAAATAGAATTATGTATGTAATATGGGAATAGTATTAGAAAAGAGTTAACTTTATCTGTGATTAGGACTCCTTTCATAGTGAAATCAACTACAAATAAATTACTGAAAAATAAACAAATACATGCAAAGTCAAGGTACAGGGAAACAATGGCAAATATACACAGAAACACATATATAATTCAAAAGTTTTAAGTATGAGTGTGGGGTGGCATAGAACAGGAGACAAGACAAAAGGAGAGCATTCAGAGGCTGGGTTCTGTGACTTCAAATAAACTACTGTGATTTCAGCTCAGCAAGTAGCATAAATGCCAATTAGAACAAGACCTTACACCTTAGCCCTCACCTAATACTCCTTAAAATGCAACTTAATTAGTTATTTCCCAATCAAGATCCCTCAGGAAAATATGACCTGTAGTCTAGAATCATACAAAATCTCAAATTCTACTATCTAATCCAATCCCAACTGGAGATTATACATTATTATACTGACATCAAAGGAGATATTTCGAATAGGGGTCAGGGAACAGGATTCTAGCAACTATCTTCTTAGGAAGTTTTAGAGTACAAACAAGTTAGACTTATTATTTCCATCCCTCCATCTGCATGTGAGGCTAGTACTGCCTTTTTTTTTTTTTTAAGTCGTGATGATAAATTACCATTCACTTAGGTTTTTATAAAAACAATAAATTAGACATACCTAATATTTTTATTTTAGAATTATAAGAACAAAAAAAATTTTTAAAAACCTATTATTAATTAATCCAAAGCATAATTTATATGGAGGAACTTACCTTTGGAGAAAAGTTTGCTTTGCTGTATGTACAAACATTTTTATTATACTATTTCAAAGCCCATCCAAACAAAAATTTAACATGCAAGGTTAGAGGTAAAATTAAATTCACTATCTGTATTAGGCATCAATTTAAATGGAGGTGAACTAAAGTAATTCAGATTAGTGTCCATCATTCAGAATGCAACCCCGCCTTGCAAAAAATCAAAGCTTATTTTATAACTAGAGAACAGGGCTATATTCTGAAATAAGGTCATCTGTACTCAGTTAAAAACTCTTCCTTGTTCTCTGGAATGGCAGTGGGGCTGCAAAATCCTTTCCATAATACATTAGGCATGCAGTGCATAACTATGTGAGATACGGAATCCACATTTAAATCTGCAAAACAGCAGAGGAAGCTAAACTAATTTTTTAACCCACTTTAATGGTTATAAGTTGATAACTTAATGGTTTTTTCCTAATGCTCCAACATGGTAGTCATGCTAAAATAATTACAGTGCCTGCTAATAATGTAAATTAGTTGACCTGTAAACCTCTGTCCCATACCAGAAAAGTGTGTTACAATCTATGATTTGTTTTAATTTCTCAATGCTTATTTAATAATTTCTATTATGAATTTCTACTTTAATTTTTTTTATAGAAAACACCTCAGGATATTCTCTAGCTATAAATTTGCCTGGAATTCACCAGTACATACAGAAATTTTTATCAAACATTTACTTCTTACATTATGTGAAATGCTAATTTTGGTTAAAACGTTGAACATTACAGCTAAGAAATTAAGTAAACAATAAAACATTAGGTATAAATAAAAATTATATGTTGCTAATTTATTTTGAGGTAAAATTAAACATTTATAGTAAGGGTGAAAATTTCATCTTACTAATACAAGTAGAAATTGTTTCTCAATGTGATTAAAAAAACACATGAAATGGTCAATATATGACTTTTTTGAACTATAAATTAAAAAAAAAGTATCATGTCTCAGACTAACACAAAAATGTACCAATTTTCCCACATATGAATTTGACTATAATTTTCTGCAAACAAAATTAAATTTAAATATAATTTGCTTAGGAAAAAATCCCCAAAATCCAACAAGTCATGATCCCTAGTATTATTGAAGTTCCAACATGCCAGAAAAATAGTTAAACATTGGTAATGTGACCTAGGGTTCAATTCCCAGTACCAAAAATAATATATATATATTTTCTCAACAGAGCAAATAAGCTATAGTGAATGGATTCCACGTAACTAAGTAATTTTCCTATTACTTTTGCCATAGCACAGAGTTACCCTGATTTACAATCATCACAAAGCTATAATTCTTTATAGTGATCTACCTCTTCCTAATCAGATAACATAGTTTTCCGTAGATAAGTGGCTGCTAACCAGTACCACATAGAGGACTACAACTAGGACCTAGAGTCCAGCTACCCGGGTTTGGATCTCAGTTCTCCCATTAACTTGTGAACTTGGTCAAGTTACCTAACCCTTCTATGCCCCAGTTTCCTTATGTGTGAAACAGACATAAAAATAGTTCCTACTGTTTTCACTAGTAAATAAATATAGAGTAAGTATTGAAAAGTGTGTCTGAGACATAAGGATTATCATGTATTTTCTATTATTACTAAAATTATTACCAACACCATCATTACCTACACAACAAAGTAGGAAGTGAGAAAAACTAAATTCTTCCAGGCTGTATTACATTCAACTGGTGAAAAAAGCATTCTGAATTATCAGGAGAATTTGGTTCTAAACTCAATTAACTTTTTTATTAGAGAGTTTTAGGGCTTACACAATTATATTAAATAAGGCTGGAAGCATTTCATAAAAATCCATATATGAACAGTTTGTATAAAGAAGAATTCTACCCACTGCTGATATAAGAGAAAATGATAAAAAAACAGAACAAACCAAAAAACCATGTCATCTATAAAACATAAACTTACCAAAACAAGTCCCCCAGGTATGGAGAACAGGATAAGTCTTATTACAACTGTAAATTTTTCAATAAAGTTTTTATTTAAAAACGTAAAAAGATTTTTCTAAAATATTTGTTATAAAAATATTCAATCTTAGTATTGAATGTTAGAAATTTTGACTTATTTAATAACTAAAGAGAAATACACATACATAATCTTATGACTCTTATTGGAATTTCAAGTTATGATCAAAACCCAAAGAATCTCAAAATATTTCTAGACTCAATAATGGTACTGTAGATGTAAACCACATAAAAAAATTATTCCATTTTATCTTGATCTTCCTATTTTATAATTTGGACTTTACATTCAATTTTCACTACTCAACCCTAAAAGTTACACATAGTAATTTGTTATTTCAAGATAACACCACCAAAGGCATACGACTATAATGAAGATCATTTGCCAAGAACCACCACCCCAATTAATAGATATTACCCATCCCTTACTACAAATATGAGAAATTGAATCTCTGTGTGGTGAAGTGACTCAGTGCTCTTCTACTTACTAAGTGGAAGAGCTGGGATTGAACCTAGGTCCATCTGATTGGAAAGAACATTTTCTTTTCACTATGACATAGTCATTACTTCTGTACCATACAGTTTATTTTAAAATCCTTCTAAATGATGTTAACACACAAAATGAAAAGCCAGAAGATAGCCATATAAAAAAGCCAGAATTAAAAAGAATAGCAATGGTGAAAAAGGACACACGGTGCAGTAAAAAAAAAAAAAAAAAAAAAAATTTAAAAAAATAAATAAAAAATAAATGTTCACATGCAAAGACAGAAAGTGAAAGGAAATACGAACGGCAACTTAGAGACCAGCTTTACGTCCATAGTTTGGATTCTTGAAATTATTAATAGGACTCTTGTAAATCGGATTTTCTTGCTAAAGTAAAAGAAATAGTTTCTAATGACTTCACCAGAAAATGACACTACAAAAGAGAATTTTTACTATTTCTACCCCTCTGAAATTCATATTTTTTAAAAAAAGCAAATTGTAGTAAAATGCAAATGACTAAAATTCATTTATAATTTAAAAATACTTAAGATTGTCATTACCTTCTTGTGTAAAAAGAGGAATATATGAGGGCTGATCATGTAGCCACCCCACCCTCTGATTCTTTATCCAAAAGCACTAAATGTTAAGCAAAAATTTTCAGTCATCTGTAGTTTTTAAATTTTCTCATGAAGCAAGGTCTATCGAGATTTACTTTATATAAATTATACTTTTTTCAGGCAGAGTTCCATGAGTTTTCAAATGCATAAACACCTATAATCAAGATCATCCCAAAATGATCTGGTCAACCTTTCCCTCAACTCTAACCGCCAGCAATTACTATTATGATCTCTGGCCCTATAAATGTGTCTTTTCCAGAATGTCATATAAACAGAATCAATATTGATAGTCTTTTGAATCTGGCTGCTCTCTGCTTCATGTTCTTTGTTTAAAAAAGAGGGTGGTGGTAGACAGGCACAGTGGCACACATCTATAATCCCAGTAACTTGGGAGGCTGAGGCAGAAAGACTGCAAATTTGAGGCCAGCAACAGCAACTTAGGGATGGCCTATCTCAAAATGAAAAACAAAAAGGGCAGGGGATATAGTTCAATGATACAGTGCCCCTGGGTTCAATTCCCAGTACCACAAAAAGAGACAGTGTATGAATGGTTCCACTGAATAGCTTACTGCACAGACAGCATTATTGAGGATTCTGTTTTTCATTAGACAAAGCAAAAGAGCAAACTTAGGATCAAAACTATTAAAGAACTAAAAATACTGGCCTCTGTAATTAAAACATATTATTATAATGTTTTGTTTCAAAGGGACATATTTACAATACCTTCTGTTTTTCACTAAATGTAAATCCTCTCTGAATAATGAACTTTTGGGAAAATGAAATATTTAAAGAAGACTTTAATAATCAGTCTTTCAGTTAATAAAATAGTGTTACATTTATTTTACTTTTTAGATGTTTTACAACTTACCGTGTCCCACTTGGCATTCATTTTCTCCTTTTCGAATTTAGCAAATTCCCTTCTGTCATGAATTATCATTAAAAGCTTCCAAATCAGCAGTAATGCAAGGCCAATGAGAACAATTCCAGCAACCACACCAGCTACAATTGGAATGATGTCTGGACCAGTGGGACAGTCTGGAAAATCAGAAGGTTAATAATGAGCATACAGGGACTAAAATGTTCAAATTCCAATCATGACCACAAAGAGCTGGGCAGTATCTTATAAAGTAAATAGGACTAAAAACCCAAGATGCCGAGCACAGTGGCTTACACTTATAATTGCAGCAGCTTGGGAGGCTGCGGCAGAAGGATCGCGAGTTCAAAGCCAGCCTCAGCAAAAGTGAGGCTCTACACAACTCAGTGAGACTGTATCTAAATAAAATACAAACCAGGGCTGGGGATGTGGCTCAGTGATCAAGTGTCCCTGAGTTCAATCCTCTGTACCCAGTCCCCAGCAAAAAAGCCAAGGTAAGTGAATGGATGCTATCCCCCAAAAGCTTAAAAAAAAAAAAAAAAAGACAAAACAGGTAGTTTATAAGGTACAACATGATTAATAATCAAAGATCATGTATTTTTCAACACATATGTTCATTTCTATAAGAAATTGAAATTTTTTTAAAAATCACTTATAATAACATCAAAAATCATCAAAAACTTACATATAACTCTAATAAAATATGTGCAAGATTTGTACATTAAAATTACTAAATAATGATAAAAGAATCAGAGAAGACCTGACTACATTAAGAGATATTCCATGTTCATGAATTAGAAGATCTAATACTGCCAAGATGTTAATTCTCCCCCATTTGATCTATAAACTCAGTGCAATTTCATCAAAATTCTGGCAAGATTTTTATAGGTATCACTCAGCAAGCTAATTCTAAAAGTTACATGGAAGGCAGAAAAATAGATTTGGCTTAAAAATAGACAGACCAATGGAACAGGATAGAGGGCCTAAAAGTAAACCCACACATCTATGCCAAGTCATTTTTGACAAAGATGTTAAAAACATATACTGCAGAAAGGAAAGTCTTTTCAAAAAATTGTTCTGGGAAAAACTGAATGAATATCCACATGCAGAAGAATGAAGCTAGACCCCTATATTTGACCAGTGACAAAAATCACCTTAAAATGGGTTAAAGACTTAAATGTAAGATCTCAAAGTGAAACTTCTTGAAGAAAACAGAAGGGAAATGCTTCTGGACATTAGAATGGGCAAAGATTTTTATTCCAAAAGCATAGGAAACAGAAGCAAAAACTGACAAATAAGACTATATCAAACTTCTGCACAGGAAAGGAGACAATCTTTAACATTCAGAGACAATCTAGAGAATGGAAAAAGAATGTTTGCAAATTATACACCTGACAAGGAATCAATATCCAGAACATAAAAGCAACTGAAAAAATAAATAGCAAAAAAGACACACACCAATTTAAAAATGAGCAATAGATCTAAACAGACATTTCTCAATAGAAGACATAAAAATGGCACAACAAGTATATGAAAAAATGTTTAATATCACCAGTCATCACAGTAATACAAATCAAACCACAATAGGATTATCATTCCAATCCAGTAAGGACAGCTACTATTAAAAGATACAAAGTGCTGGCAAGGATATGGAAAAATGACAACCCTTGAACCTGTTGGTAGGAATTTAAATTATTACAATAATTATGGAAAACAATATGGAGGTTTCTCAAAAATTAAAGACAGAACTACTAACAACCATTCCAACAACATTCCAACAACCCCATTCTTCAGTAAATACTCAAAGGAAATAAAATCAGTAAGGTAAAGATATCTGCACTCTCATTTTTATTGCAGCACTATTCACAACAGTCAAGAAATGGAAACAACCTAAATATCTATCAATAGATGAGTGCATAAAGAAAGTGTGATACATATGCACAAACAGAATACTATTCAGCCATGAAGAAGAATGAAATTTTGTCATTTGCAACAATATAAATGGAAGTTAAGTTTATTATGTTAAATCAAATAAGCCATGTACAGAAATACACGTATCACA
This sequence comes from Marmota marmota marmota, assembly GCF_001458135.2. Taxonomy (NCBI): domain Eukaryota; kingdom Metazoa; phylum Chordata; class Mammalia; order Rodentia; family Sciuridae; genus Marmota; species Marmota marmota. Next base: position 7,895,027 of record NW_026000016.1, on the reverse strand, counting down.
CTGTTACAGGGTTTGGGCCTTCCAGGAAATTGAGATAGCACAAACACACCCCCAACCCCGCCACTAAACCCCGAATTCTTGCCATCAAGTCAGAAAGGTTTCAGACATGTCACTCAGACTAACAGCCATGAGTTTAGTTTTTTAAAGGGACAGGAAAAGGAAAAGGAAAAGGAAAAGGAAACACTCTTAAGGAAGAGAGTGCTTCCTCTCAGAGAGGAAAGGGAGAGTTGCCTCTCCTGCACGCCAGTTTTATTGGGAATCCCAGAGAAGGTCCCATAGTCCCACCCAGGTCTACCTCTAGACTTTTGACTAATAGCAGGATGACTTCAGACCTTCAATTCCCCACTGCCAAGACAACTCTAGGTCACTTTGGACCATGCTGATGGGTTCTAATTGTATTCTTTTTTTTTTTTTTTTAACATCATTCCTTTTTTCTTTTCCTTCTTTTTCTAATAATATTCTTAACCATAAATTCTTACAGATTTTTTGGTAAAGAGGAATTATCCTTATCCCTGAGTTTCAGGATTTGGTCTGTGAAAAAGGGCCACAAAAGTCTCCCCCTTCAGAGTTACTTGGGTTTCTTTTATTGACATTTCAGGCCTGCACTTCTCCTGAAGGAAATAGAGGAATGTGACATATCCTGTCCACTTAAGTCAGTCATGGATGCAGGTAAATTGATTCTTAAAAAAGAAAGCATGTAGGGGTCAGCACAGTGGGCCCATTTAATAGAAATTCCCTTAACCTGTGTTCCCATCATTTGCATCTGTCTGTGCCCTATTAACATGATCTCACACATATGTAAAAATCTAAAAAAGTTGAGATCATCAAAGTGGAGAGTAGAATGTGTATTAACTTACAGTGTAGTGAGAACAAGAAGTTTTGGTATGCTATCGCACAGCTACAGACAACAATGACCTGTGTTTTTCAAAAAGCTACAAGAACATATATTCAAAGTTTACACTATAAAGAAATGATAAATATTTGAGTAGATATGTTGAACTGAATTTAAACATTACAAAATGAATATATGTACCCCAAACATTCCATGTTTACCCCACTTAAAGACATTTTTATATTTTATGTATCAGTTAAGAAATGAATTTAAATGGAAAAAAAGAGACTAATCATAAAGCTATGAGACAGTCTAGTACAGCTAAAGGACCGACACATAGATTAATGGAAGAGAATAGAGAAGAGAGTCAGAAACCCACCTACACACATTAAGTTCACCAAATTTTCAACATAACTGGAGAAAGGACAATCTTCAACAAAAGATGCAAGACCTAGACAATCATTCAAAAAGCTGTCTCTTACTCCATATACTAAAATTAACTGAAAATGGGTTATAGGCCTTCATGTAAAACCATAAGTTATCAAATTTCTAGAAGAAATCACAGGAGAAAACCCTTTAAAATCTTGGGTTATGCAAAAGAATTCTTAGATACAATAGTAAAATCAAGGTCAATAAAAGAAAACATGGGGGCCAGAGTTGTGACTCAGTGGTAGAGTGCTTGCCTGGCATGTGCAAGATGCTGGGTTCAATCCCCAGCACCACATAAAAATAAACAAATGAAATAAAGGTATTGTGTCCATCTACAACCAAAAAAAAAAAAAAATTTTTTTAAAAATTAAAAACTTGGTAAACTGTATTTTGTCAAAACTTCCAGGGCTAAGAGTAGTAGAGTAGCTTGCCTAGTGAGTTTGAGTTCTATCCTCCAAAATACACAAAATAAAAAAAACTTCTGATATCCAAAAGACAATGCTAAGAAAATGAGAAGACAAGGAGGTAGACTAGGAAACAAAATCTGCCAAACACCCCACCTGATAATATAAAATAGCACTGAAACTTAAAGAGTTTGGCAGTTTCCTATAAAGTTAAACATGTTTATCGTATCTTCCAAAATATGTTCACACAAAAACCTGTATACTGCTGTAGAATATTCCAAAGAATCTACCAAAAAGGCTACAAGAAAAACAAAGATAAAAAAAAAAAAAAAAAAAAAAAAAAAAAAAAAAAAAAAAAAAAAAAANNNNAAAAAAAAAAAAAAAAAAAAAAAAAAAAAAAAAAAAAAAAAAGCTTCATCTTCTGAGAAGGTGAGCAAGTTCAACACTTAATAATATATTTTAACAAATTATATTTCACACTATCCAAGGTTCAGTCAAGCTCAAATTTAAATATCACCTGTGACAACATTCTTACTGAGTACCTCCTGTCAGGCATGGTTCCACATTCTGATTATTGCCATTTCATCTTTAAACACTCCCCTCAGAAAACTTAAAACTTGACTTCTCTTCTCCTTATTTCTTAGTTAAATTTTAAAATTTGCGAAAAGGAAAATTTCCCAATTGAACCTGAAATAATAGAGCTGCTGAAGGCTGTTTCTGGGTCTTAGGAAACCTTACAACAGGCCTGAAAAGTAAGGGATAAAATAAAATGAAAAGAATTTTTGACATTAAGAGATTTTTTACCTGGAGTCTCCACAACATGAACAATGGCTTCGTTGTTCCCATTCACTGAATATGTGAAGTAGAACCAGCAGTCATCAACATCCTTCTCCTTACAGTGGGACAGGGGATCAACCTGTACTGGCTGGGGTAATTTGTCCCGACTTTCTACCTTGGTCAGGTTGAAATGTGAACATTCTTGTGCACATCTGTCTTTCTTTTCTCCTTTGTTGAATGCTCTGCACTGAACACATTCTCTGTTTAAAATATAAATTGTTAAATTTAAAATGTAGTATTAAGATAAATTTCCTTAAAGATTATTTTCTGTGTCCAAATTCAACCAAAAATAATGAAGAAGGATTTGAATGGTAAATTAATAAAAGAAATGCTAGTTTCAAGCAGCTATGACCCCACTGCTGTCAGTGGCTAACCCTAGCACCACCTCTGGCTCGCCAAGTCCCAGTTGAAGGAGAACAGAGTAGGAAAGAAACGTGTATTACGTGGCTTATAAAAAGCCAATTGCTAGCAAACCTATCAGCAAACCAAGTAGTGGCTAAGCACCCAGGAAGCAACTGGTTATAAAAGTTGCTTGCAGGATTGTACCCATTACTGTAGGAGTGAAGAAAACTCACTGTTAGAGGCCAGGCACTATCAGAAGCCCACTGTACTGATTCAAAAACTTCCCACTTCCTGTGACTGGTAAGAGAAATTGTTCAGGACTTCAAAACAGATCTGGGGCTTTGCAGGAGGCAAGTGAGGCCTATCTGGTTAGCCTTTTTACAAAGATATCAAGTTGTGTGCTATTCATGTCAAATATGTAACAATTATGCCAAAAGACATCCAGCTAGCATGTGGCATACATGGAAAACGTGCTTAAAAATACACTTAAGATGAGAAGCATTTCATTATCAAAATGACCAAATATTTTCTCTTCTCCCTGTTGTTGGTAGTAATGAATGTAAGACTTTTCACCCCATGGGGTCAAAAAGTAACCAAGTATATGCCTGTGAGTGGAAAACTAAGGGACAGAAATCAAGTAATTACAAATTTTCTCATTGTCATTCATGTATGGATTTTTAATATAAATGCAGGGATGTAAAGCATTAATGCAGTTCAAAATGTTTCAATGAACAAATGTTAGCAGTTCAATTTTATAACAATTATAAATAACCCAAACAGACTTTGCTGAACAATGCCAGCATCTGGTATTTTAAAACAAGTAATTTCTTACTGATGGTCAAAAACAGATGTTAGTTAAAAACAAAACAAAAAAAAAAGTTTTGTCAAATTCTATACTTTAAATATGTCAAGTTTTTGTATGTCAGTTATATCTCATTAAAGCTATTTTTTATAAAACTCATCAAATTAAAAAAATGCTAGCTTTCCAAATCAATTATAATTTCATAAGAGTTTAAGTTGAAATACAGGTAATAAAGTTAACCCTATCACATAATGTGTGTGTGTGTGTGTGTGTGTGTATACACACACACCTTAATTTAAACAATTTACTACTATTATTATAAGAATCCTGCAAAAGAAAAAAACTTTAATTTTACAGAGTTAACAAACAGTAATTGGACTCAGGAGTATAGCTTAGAGGTAGAGCATGTGCCTAGCACACACAAGGCTATAGTTTCACTCCCAGAAACAGAACAACAAAAAGATAGTAATGCTAATTTAACAAAGGTAACCACACAAATTCAATTATAGAATAAATTCAGATCAAAGTAATAATGCAGCTCTCATGTGACATACACTTCAATATCATGCAATACACACTGCCTATTAAGAAAGAATCTTTAAGAAAAAAGTTGGTTTCTTTGCAGTCAACATTTCATTTATAACATATTGGCACCTGTTATAGTTCTATGGATAATGACAATACATATTTAGATCAGCAGAAAGTAAATGTTAACTATATCAAGAATTAGAAAATACCTACTTATGCTCAGCACAGACGCCAAGGCAGGTCTGACATGTCTCACAAGTTTGCCCTTGAAACTTTGGATCTGTACATTTACAGACACCACACTCACAGATGCCCCGGCCATTGCAGATCTGTCCATTTACGGCCATACATGGCACAGTATCCAAAGAACAGTCACACGCACTGCCAGTGTAGTTGGGGTAGCATTCACACACACGACACCTGCAAACACCATTGCCTGCAATTAAAAATATCATTTCTCAAAATAGTGGTAAAAATACAAAACCACAGCATTTATTTAAAAATAAGCAGAGAACAAAGTGTATCTAAGTGATGGACTGACCCTGAATGCCACCCTTTTCTAATTACTGAACATGTAAAGTCCTAAGATGTTTTACCATGTTGGAGGGGTCATATTTTATAACTATTTTAGGTGCTTTTCTCACCTCCACAAATTAAGCCATTGGATCTATCACAGTTGAAATTATCACACTCGCAGAATTTGCCAGAATAAATTTCATTTGTATTATCCCTCTTCCTACAAACACACTGTCCACAGACGCACTCTCCATTGTTACTACAGATTTCTGAACTGTTTTCTTTCCTGCAGTATGCATCCATGTCCTCACTGTTAACTTCATCTGTACTACATTCACAATGTCTACCAACACGTCCCTCGTTGCACCTGAAGAAGAGTTCAAAATTGCAATCAGAATAAAAATAACTTGAAATAACAATTCACGAGAGAGAAAACAAAACTATGAACAAGCCTTTCAAACTACCAATATATCAGGTGAGAATACATTATGCAAAGAATTTTCAAGGTAAACTTTTTGGTTAAATGAGATTTTATTAAAAATAGATCTTCATGACTCAAGCAGGAAATGTACAACATGAAAATAAAACTATAACATTCACATTGTTATTTAGAACAGGCAATTAATTGATGGTAAGCCATGCACAGTGGTGCACATCTATAATCCCAGCAACTTAGAGGGCTTAGGTAGGAGGATCACAAATTTGAGGCCAGTTTGGGCAACTTAGCAAGACCCTATCTTAAAATTAAAAATAAAAAAGGGTGGGATCTATTTTAATAGTAGAGCACCTCTGGGTTCAATCTCCAGTACTGAAGGAAAAAAAGAAAATTGATGGTGAATTATAGCCATGTATTTTCCTCATGACCAATAACTCTTCTAAGCATAGTCATCTAAGGCTGACATTTAAATCAAAATATCTTATTCTCCTGTTCTTTTAAGGAGAAAGGTATCCTCAGTACATTCAGCTTTACATTTAAATTTAAAAAGGTAACCACATTATGAAAATGTTTATATAATTTAAGTTGGTAGATTCTGTATTCTAAAAATATCATTTTCTGGGTAAACATCCTTCAATGCCCCCTAATCTTCCTTCTTAGATAAAAAATCACCATTATCAGTTTGGTATGTTTTTCTAAAAGATATTTTACGTAGGCTTTTTTTGCTCTAGAAAAGTGCAAATGCTGTCATAAGAGAAAAATCCAAATACTACCTTAACAGTGTATTGGGTAACTTCTTGCAGAGCTATGAAAGCATTCATTTTAGCACTTCGATTTAGTAGTAATTTATGAGTACTCTTCAAAAACCAGCACAAAAGGCCATCAAAATGATCCTTTAGTTATGAACAGTGGTTGGAACAAATAATTCATTTTTGTTCCAAACAGAGATTTTCTATGGTATCCCAAAATACAGCCTGCCTATAACTTTCTAAATCCATATAACTATCACTCGACAACTCCCAGCTTACCTACAAGCTCCACACTCAAATGTTCCATTTCCTTCATGACACTTTGGACTTTCAGGGATACCTTCACTTTGGCATTCACATTTACAGATGAACTCAAGAATAATCTCCACTTCCTCAGTGAAGCCCAGAGGCTTAATTTTAATGGTCTCAGATTTCTTATTTGGACATTTATTTGCAGTTATGCTAATTTCAAATTGAACCTTGAGGGAAGAAAAACTAGATTAAGTTAGCAAATTAGCAATGAATATCACAAGTATTTCAAAAAATCACTGATTTGATTTCTCTCAAATTAGAAACTAAATTTGCTTTTCTATAAACAAGTAATTTTTTTCTTTTATATAGAAAACATTTTTAGAAAATACCTCATCTCCAATGGAAATATTAGAACATTTTCGCCCATTTTCCCCAGTTCCATTCACTCCGTTCTTGCAGTAGGATTTGTAATTTATTGTTACTCCTTCTGGCAACTTGCTGTTTTCCAAAATGACTTCTGAGGAAAGGGACTAAAAGAAAGATGAAGTATAAATAGGGAAGTCAAATAAAATGCTAGTTGAATGCATATAAGATGAATTGTTAAAAAGAAAAAAAAATCTTTTTTTTTTTTTTGGTATTGGGGATTGAACCCAGGAACACTTAACCACTGAGCCACATTCCCTAGCCTCTTGCATTTTATTTAGAGACAGGGTCTCACTGAGTTGCTTTGGGGCCTCACTAAGTACTGAGGCTGACTTTGGACTGACAATCCTCCTCCCTCAACCTCCTGATTACAGATGCACGCCACCATGCCCAGCTAAAAATGTCATTTCAGTAAAGTATTTTGAAACCAAATCCAAATGACTAGAAAACATAGAACCTAGAGAAACAGGTTCTAATTAATAAAGGGTCCAATCTTCAAACTAATATACACAATTGAAAAGGGCATTTGTTTTAATTTTTCAGTTAAAATATTAATGATCATACAGCACAGTGGCAGAGTGCTTGCCTAGCATGTGTGAGATCCTGAGGTCCTGAGGTGAATTCAAGTCAATCTTTATTTAAAATATCAGCTCTCAGAGCAAATGAAGGAGGTTGCAGTGGCAAGCTACCTCCTGCTCATATCACTACTAAACTAGGAACTAGGAAAATGTTCTGTTTAGACAGAGAGAGACCAACTATGGGGAAGACATAGAATGACTAGAATCTTGAAAATCTGCAAAAACCTTCTCAGATAGTTCTTTCCAAAACATTTGGGAATACCCATTGCACAATGTAAAAAATATCTAAAATTCAACCTACCAGAGGGTTATGGAGGAATATGTGGAATTAAATGCAATGCACAATATTACAAAGTATTATAAAAGCCTTCAGATTATTTTAAATGATTACTAACAAATGCTCAGTAGTGAACTAAGATCTAAAAGGGAAAAACAATTTGTCTTTAGTATCAACTCCCAAGTGAGGCAAGAACAATCCTATAAATCTTTTTAAGCAAGTCACATATATATTTACATTTTTATGTATTTTATGTCATGTGTGCATATATATAGCTGTATATATAAATGTGTGAGTGTGTGTACCTATTGAAAATAGAAAAATATATCCTCTGAATATATGAGACAAGAGGAGAAATGGTAATAAAATTTTCCAGCACAGTTCATCAAAATAGATGAATCTATAAAGGATACTTTGGGGAAGAAAAAGATTAGGGGCAACCTGTAAATTTAAATGTGAGTTATACTTGCTCACCAACACATACATCTACTGCTTAATGACATACAAACATATACTCAAAAATTTCCCCACATGCCTTTATCATATTTTTTCTTGACTTAGGCCATGTTCTGATACGATAATATAAAAATTTTCTTTCAGATATAGAATATAAATTTTTTTGTTGACTTACTGGCTTGCTAAATTGTTCATAAAGGAAGTTTTACTTTCTTTGAGCCAAGTATTCTCAGTAGGATTTTGTTCAAATTTAATCTACTTAATGTACTCACATTGTAAGCATCAATGATCAACTGTATCACATTGCTAGAATTTGCAGACAATGTCCCAACTGCTGACTTAGGGATCAAATTTTTCAGTTCCTGAAATTAAGAAATAAAACAGGTAAAATACAAATATTATTCATTTAAACAATTAGAGTCCATTGAGCAAGTAACAGTTATCTTTAAATATCAGTTCCCTACAAGAATGGAATCCTAATTAGAATGTTATATTTCACCTATGTAAAATATGTCAGAATACACTCTACTGTCATGTGTATCTAAAAAAATTAAATGAAGAAATATTAGTTCCCTACAAATGTCGTAAACAATTTTAGGAACCAAACTTGAGGAAAAGACAATTGTTTCATAATATGTAATTAAAAATTAATATAAATCTCTGTAAAATTAGTCCACCTATCAGTGGACTAGTCCACACATTTCAATTCAAATATAATTTTGCCTCTAATGATTAAACAAATGAAACAGAAAACAAGTCTAGAACTTTTTTCTATCTCACACATATTTACCTTGTAAACGGGCTGAAATTCTTCAGTCACTGCAAAAATCGTCTGAATATTATTTTCACTGAGTTTCTGGACAAGGTGAGCAATAGAGGGATAATCCTAAGAAATTAATAACAAAATTTAATATTCCAATATGTTCCATTTTTTAATACTCTTTGAAAATAATAATTATTTGCATATATAACTGCTTACACAAAAGTACTTTCAAATAAGAGTATCAAATGCATATAATTGCTGAGGTGGGTTATATGTAAATGTGGGTTTCTAATCTTCATTCTACTTTTTGTTTATATAAGAATTTTCATATTAGGGCTGGGGTTGTGGCTCAGTGGTAGAGCACTCGCCTAGTGTATGGAGGCACTGGGTTCAATCTTCAGCACCACATAAAAAAATTAACAAAATAAAGATATTGTGTTAATCTACAACTAAATTTTTTTTTAATTTTCATATTAAAATGTCTTAAATAGTAAGATAATCTATGTTCATTAACTATAAGGACAATTAAATAAAAGATTCTATCATCTATCACTTAAGATCAAGAGTCACCAACATTTAAATTTCTTTTGAATCTTGAGTAATTTACCCATCTTTATTTTCAATAAAGACAATTTGCCTGTTTTTAAAAATCATATAAAGGAAGAAAATGAAAGTAAAGCTAGCTGGGCTAGTGATACACGCCTGTAATCCCAGCTACTCGGGAAGCTGAGGCAGGAGGATCAATTGAAGTTTAATGTCAGGCTAGGCAACTTAGCAAGATCCTGTTGTCTCAACATAAAATATAAAAAGGAATGGGAATGTAGCTCAGTGATAAAGTGATAAATTATTTTGGAACAATATTAATTTTGCTACCATAAGTTGTTGGCAAATGAGAGGAGACGGGTATGGATTAAGACAAGAGTCCAAGTAGTCTCTTATGTCTCCTTTTACCCAATGAGGTCCTTGCCTACATGCAAGGAAGTAAACACAGCACTACATCTTCACCAACAGCAACACTAGTTTGCCTGGACACCAGGGTAGGACCCATACTTACCTAAAAAACACTATTCCAAAGGCTGAAAAACCCACAAGCCAGTCACCCACAATACTGAACACTATAAACACTAAAACTCAACATAAATTCATTCACCATGTAAAAACTTGAGCACTTACATAATAATGGCTCATTGTGTACACATTATTTTCTAGGTGACACTGTCCATCATTTGGTAAAACAATGCCACCAAGTTTCCCATCTCCAGCAAAGTGAAATCCAGCATCCGTGGAAAATACCAGTAGCCGTGTAACATTCCTCCAGCCAATTGATGACTTAAATAAATGAAAATAAAAGGATTTCAATTTTAAAACGCTACTCACAATAATTTGACATAAATCTTTATTTGACACAGACTACCACTGTACTTTTAACCTCATTCTGTATCTTTCTCTTTCAACAATGATAATAATCTTGCTGATAAACACAGAGAGACCACTGAATGATGGTTATCCACTCCACAGCTATTTCTTGCTAGATGTCCACATACCTCAGCTCATTTTAAAAAGTATTTAAAATGAGCTGAGGTATGTGGACATCTAGCAGGGATTACTGTACAGCAGCATGCACAGTGCGCCTGCCTTGTAATAGGAGCTTGGTGAATATTTATGAGTGATAAGTGTTCCAGCCTACACCTGCTTTTATGCTACCGCTGTGTCTTGTTCCCATCCATCCTCCATCCACTCTTGCCCCATCTTGAGTACCATATACTTCTTAATCAGCCCTCCACATGAGGCCTTCCTTTTTTATTAGAGAAAAATTTATCCAATTGCTGTTTAATTCTACTCATCTTAACTCACAGATCAATACTATTTATTTGTTCATTTATTTTATTCTGTACCTAGTCAACAAAGAATTTAAAGTAGCAGTAAAGTAACATTCTATTTCATAATTGTGTCTAAATTTAAATTAACTCAATATAACTGTTTATACCCTTCAAGTCTAAACTCCTTGTCTAAAGGAATTAAGTTTATTAATGTTAACAATCTTTTAAAAAGTAGAATGTTGTCTTTTTCACCTCTAGAGAAGTAGAGCATGACAAACACAGAAAGATAGCCATCATGACAATGAATGCTGATTGGTTTTATCCCTCTGGTTAAGAGGTGGATAAAGGCAGCCCAAAGAATACTGTTCCTATAACAATTGAAAATAAATAGCCAGAATGAAAAGAGGTAGCAGGCCAGATACTATCTGGAAACTACTTTCTTCAGCTTTAAAAACTTGAGACCAATCTTAATTTATAAACACTCTAGTGAGAAGTCAAAATTACCAAGACAGTAGTTAATATTTGCTGAGTGCATACTGGTACATTAAATGGATTACTGCACTAGAATTTCATAGCCCCACGAGTATACTATTATTATCCTTTCAAAAGAAAACAGCTATGTGCAGTGGTATGTTGCTGTAATCCCAGAGATTCGGGAGGCTGAGGCGGGAGGATTGCAAGTTTGAAGATAGCCTGGGCTACCTTAGCAAGACCCTGTCTCAAAATAAAAATGTAAAAAAGAGCTGGGGATATAGCTCAGTTCTACAGTGCCTACCTACCATGTACAAGTTCAATCCCCAGTCCTGAAAAGAGAAAGGGGGGAAGGGAGAAAGAGAAAGAAGGAAACAATCCTAGAGAGGCTAAGTAAATTGCCTAGGATGGAGAGGATAGGAAAATTCCTAACTATTGCACTAATTACCATGTTGTTTCACTTATTATCTTGAATATCCATTAGCACCTTAGCAAGGGAGAAAAAATGAGACAATAGTAGGTCCTCCAGACAAACTTGTATTTACAAAGTTTTCTACTTTCAGCCTCGACTCTATCATTAAAAGTTTACTGCAGGGGCTGGGGTTGTGGTTCAGCTAAGCACAACATAAAAATAAATAAATAAAACAAAGGTATCGTGCCCAACTACAATGAAAAAATACATATTAAAAAAAAAGGTTTATTGCAAAATACTAGGCTGGTGGTACATGGGTCACAAAATGCTAATCACTGGCCAATTAGAGATGAAGTTGCTACTACTTATAACCCTGCCACTAAAACCATAAATGTAGCTTATAATCTAAAGCTTTAAAAGTTCTTTCCTTTTGAATTACCAAGACACAGAAGAAATATTTGTCTTTCAAAGACAATGAGTGGAAGACAATTGACCAGAGAAAATGATATGAAATGCTATTCCCTCTGAGCATGTTCAGGATTTTTGGTGAAGCCTCAGATAACATTAATTCCATCTCCAGTAGAAAGTCTGAAAGTCGAGACAACTGAGCCTCTTCCAAAAATGCTGGTGGGACTGCAAATTGGTGCGGCCAATTTGGAAAGCAGTATGGAGATTCCTGGGAAAGCTGGGAATGGAACCACCATTTGACCCAGCTATTCCCCTTCTTGGACTATTCCCTAAAGACCTTAAAAGAGCGTACTATAGGGATACTGCTGCTGTTCATAGCAGCACAATTCACAATAGCTAGACTGTGGAACCAACCTAGATGCCCTTCAATAGATGAATGGATAAAAAAAAAATGTGGCATTTATACACAATGGAGTATTACTCTGCACTAAAAAATGACAAAATCATGGAATTTGCAGGGAAATGGATGGCATTAGAGCAGATTATGCTAAGTGAAGCTAGCCAATCCCTAAAAAACAAATGCCAAATGTCTTCTTTGATATAAGGAGAGAGAACTAAGAACAGAGCAGGGAGGAAGAGAATGAGAAGATTTACATTAAACAGGGACGAGAGGTGGGAGGGAAAGGGAGAGAGAAGGGAAATTGCATTGAAATGGAAGGAGACCCTCATTGTTATACAAAATTACATATAAGAGGAAGTGAGGGGAAAGGGAAAAAAAAGGGGGGGAGAAATGAATTACAGTAGATGGGGTAGAGAGAGAAGATGGGAGGGGAGGGGAGGGGAGGGGAGGGGGGATAGTAGAGGATAGGAAAGGCAACAGAACACAACAGACACTAGTATGGCAATATGTAAAAAAGTGGATGTGTAACCAATGTGATTCTGCAATCTGTATATGGGGTAAAAATGGAAGTTCATAATCCACTTGAATCAAATGTATGAAATATGATATGTCAAGAACTATGTAATGTTTTGAACAACTAATAATAAAAATTTTTTAAAAATGCAGAACTTCAATTAATGGTCAGAATTCTAGCTTTTAAAACTCTCTCTGTATGCCTGTTTTTAAATAGAGACATAATGATTAAACATGATTTCCCTCCTCCTGCAGTTGGAGGTAATTTAAGAGATTACTGCCTGTACTTCTCTGGAGTAATTTAATGACATGGTAATTAAGGTAATTTTTGATGTTACACTAAAATGCACACAAGTAATACAAATGATATCCCCTTGTAGAAAATAAATGCACTTACTCCACAAACTGCAACTTGCATGATTGCATCAAAACCACCTTCTGGAGAATCCAAATTTCCAGATATACGCTGTTTACCCACAAGTTCGTTAAATATTTCCCCTTTATCAGTAAGACTGAGTACATTTTTGTAGCTAAATGGACTGGTACAGTTCTGTTCACTTGTGCAAGGGTTCCTGAGCTTCGCTGGTGTTGTACTAATGTAAGGCATCACAGTTTTCTCCACAAATGAGCCAAATCCTGGGAGAAAAAAAATGCACATGTACATAGATCGATGCAGAGATACAGATAAGCTTGTATTTTTTCCAAAAGTCAAATATGTTATCACATATAGGTTTCTATGAAATGAATATATGTGAGCCCCACCCCCAAAATTCACATGTTGAAAACCTAATCCCCAATGTAATTAATATTAGAAACTAAAGCCTTTGGGAGGTGATTAAATTATGAAGGTGGGGTCTGCATGACTGGGATTAGTAGTCTCATAAAAAGTGACCCCAGAGGGGCTGGGGTTGTGGCTCAGCAGTAGAGCACTCGCACATGCAACACCCTGGGTTTGATCCTCAGCACCACATAAAAATAAATAAATAAAATTAAGGTATTGTGTTCAACCATAACTAAAAAATAAATATTAAAAAAAAAAAAAAAGAGTCCCCAGAGAGAAGATACAGCTAGAAGGACCATCTGTGAACCAAATGGTGGATCCTCGCCAGACACAGAATCTGATTTGATGTTGAATTCTCACTCTGTAACTGTGAGAAAAAAAGTTCTGTTGTTTATAAGCTACTCGGTTTACAGCATTTTGTTACACAGCCCAAGAGACTAAGATATAAGTGTACCCACTTTGAAAATAACTCAGATTCATTTTCTTAGTGTACCAGCTCTCAATAACGGCATGATAGAAGGAATATTCTAGATTTTGGACCACCTCACAAAAGACTAACTTGGTAAAAGCTTCCAATCTCCATGGTCAATTATTTTTACTGAATGAAAGTATATTTTAACCAAGCGCTATTTTTTTTAATGTTTCCACACAGAGTTAATTTTTGAGAGGCATTTTTAGCCTCAAGAAGATAGTCAAGTCTTTCCAATGTTCTGTTTCTAAACTTCTGCTGGACGAGTGGTGAAATGTGGCAGGAAGAAAGAGGTTCACTTGGGGATACACTGAGATCACTATAATATGAAATCCAGGTATAAAATGAAATTAGGACATGACATACAAGCAAGTGTGCTCACACTAGTTGGTAATGAAATAGAACCTGGGGTACTCAACACATGTCTATAAAATGAATCAACAGATGAATGGATAAATTCCTGTGAAAACAAGCATAGATTTCACTACCTATAAGGAATAATCTGTGTCAAATTACATAGTATCATAAAATAACAGAGGAATGAGAAAGCAGAAAGAGCATTAGATGTACGTCAAGAATATCAGTTTCCTCTCAGAAAGAAAAAGCTACAAACTGGCAAATTTATCTCACAAGAATGTTATAAAGAATAAAGGAGGAAAACTGGCTGGGGTGGTGGCGCGCACCTGTTATCCCAGTGGCTCAGGAAGCTGAGGCAGGAAGATGGAAAGTTCAAAGCCAGTGTCACCAAAAAGCCAGGCACTAAGCAACTCAGAGAGACCCTGTCTCTAAATAAACAGAGTTGGGGATGTGGCTCACCGGTCAAGTGCCCCTGAGTTCAATCCCCAGTACCATAACCACTACCCCTGCCCCCCAAAAAAACAAAAGAATAAAAGAGGAAAACAAAAGGACTTTGACAAGTGTCAAGACTTATACATATGAAAATTATTAATTTTCCCAATAGTCCTACCAATTCGGAAGTCTGAAGTAATCCTCCTCATTTCATTCATCAGATCTGTTCCAAGACTTTTTACATTCTCCAAATCATCTTTCATTGAGTAAGAGAGGTCCATGAGGTAATAAAGATCAATGGGATAGTCTTCAGCTCTCTTGAATTTTAATGTAAACATCTGTGGCTCTCCTGATTAAAAAGCGATTAGAAAATGAAATTAGCTCACCAATAATCCAAAGCAAATAAGCTGGGTGCAATGGTACACACTTGTAATCCCAGTGGCTGGGAGACTGAGGTAGGAGGATCACAAGTTCAAAGCCAGCCTCAGAAATTTAGCAACACCCTGAGAAACTTAGCATGACCCTGTCTCAAAAAAAATAAAAATAAAAAAAGGGCTGGGAATGTGACTCAGTGGTTAAGAGCCCCTGGATCCCTGGGTTAAATCCCTGGTACCAAAAAAGCAAATGGAAAAAAAAAAAAAAACAAATAAATCTGACTTACATGGTAAACATAATAAAATGAAATATATTAAGTATATACTTTTCACAAAACCTGAGAATTCTATAAGTAACTCAATGTGTACTGTACTAAATTTTGTTCAACAAATACTTAAAACACCTGATCTTAGAGAAACAAAAATGAAAAAGACAACATTCCCAAAAATTGACTGTCAGCAACACAATCAATCTTTCTGGATCTGGAATGTCCCCCAATGGTTCATGTGTTAGGTCTCTGGGGGGCGTGCCCTTAAAGGGAGTCAGTGGGATCCTGTTCCGCCTTGCCACAGGCCCAGAGTAACAGGACCACTCAACCATGGACTGAAATCTCCAAATCTGAGAACCCAAATAAACCCTTTTTCCTTATAAGCTAATTATCCCCAGTAGTTGTTATAGTAATAAAAAGCCAACTAACACAAGTTTTTAATTATGAGAGAAAAAACAAACAAAATAACATCTATTAGACTGAGGAGGACAAAGCAGGGTACAACTAACATTTGGAGACTGAAGCTGTAAGTGACAAATCTCTGTGTAATAGGATGTCACTATATGTTGAGTAAATAATATGATTTTTACTTCAGAAAACGTGGCAAAAAAAGAGTTTTTTTTAAAAAGAAATTATACAAAGATTCCAGGTAAGAAACTATAGAAAAATTCAAGAGAAATGAAGTTCTGAACAATGAGGAAGGAGAAGAGGAGAGAAACACACAACATGATAAATGTATTCACTCAGAAAATATAGGGGCTGGAGACGTAGCTCAGAGATAACACACTTGTCTAGCACTTGCCATACCCTGGGTTTGATCCTTAGCACCTAAAATACACGCACACACACACACTCTCAGACACTACAGGAGAAAAATAAAGGTTTGGATGAAAACTTACTGGTTTTTATTATGTTGATTTTTCTGTATGAAATGGTACAGAGCTGTTGTTTCAGCATATGAATGGTTTTAAAGCCATGGAGGAAAAACAAATTTTAAGAGAACTTCAGAGAGAGAAAAAAATAAGACACAAAAAGGGACTAGAAAGCAATGATGAGATGAGAACAACAAGAAGTTACATCACAAAAGCTAAGGGCTAAGCATCCCAAGAGGTTCAAAGCATCACTTAGTGCAGAAAGGCTTAAAAGTAATAATAATAAATGAATTAGATAAATATATAAATGAATGACTCTGACAAGGATCCCTGAAGGTTCAAGGTGATAATGGCACTTTACAGACCAGGTGTGGAAGTTGAGGCCTGACTGTACAGGTTGGAGAGCCGAAAGAAAAGGGTCATGGGACAGGAATGTGTACCATTCTTTCTAAAAGGATAGAAATGAGAAAGGATATGAAGAATGCTTGCTGTTTCTTTGTTTTTAATTGTGGGATTGCAATGCTAAATAAATACAAAGGAAATTGTTAAAATCTGATTTTATATTATGAAATTATAGTGGAGGATGGACATAATTATTTTTAAAATTCATTTAGTCTATTTAATACCTTCTGAATATTTAACAAAACTTGCTACTAACATTAGACATTTAATAATATTAAGTATACACACACACACACACAATGCACATATATTTTTTAACATTGCAAAAAAAAAAAAAAAATCCTAAACTTAAGCCTATTCCACATCTTGGAGTGCCAGTTCACATGTAAAAAGGAGCCTTCCACAGAACTAATTAAGAGGCTTGTATAAAGATGGTGTCAAAAACTCGAGTAGAAGGTTGAAGGTGTATCTCAGTGGTCTTGGGTTCCATTCTCAGCACCATAAAAACAAACAAAATACCCAAGTAAAAAGGAAGGTATTCATAGAGTTAGATTCTATACCTGATCGCAATTGCAAAACCAACTGCTGTGGCTGGATCTGAGTAATATCTTCTGGCTGGAGCTTCTCTGCTGTTCCTTTGCTCCGGTTCGTTACATTTTTATTTTTCTTTATAGTTTTGGAGCCTCTGGGATTTTCTATGTCATCTGGATGGCAACCCTTCTTTTTTAAGGCTTCTAAATCATCACATCGTGCAGAAGTAGGCATTCCTTCTTGTAAAAATGTCTAAATGATACATAAAATACTAGTATAAATAAGCAAACTTTTTTACATAATATAATTGCAAACACACAAATTACAAAAAATAAATGATACCCAACACATTTCATTTTGGGCTTTTACAACAAAAAGCTCCCTTTGTCTAAACCACAAGTCCTCTTGTTTAAAATTAGTAAAATCAATTCTAAGAAAGTAATAAATTTCCCAGTACTTATTTCAGTGTATTATTTTAAATAGTAAACTTCAAATTCAAATCAAATCAAACCACATTTCTTTCAGTGAAATCACTTATTCAGTATGGTTGACAACTACTAATCATGTATAAATCCAAATATCAAACAGTAGTTATGTCCAGAGCTCAAAGGCTAAATTATCTAAGGAATAGTTTGGCTAGAATAATCCTCAACTACATATAAACTATGGCCTTTATGAAATGGATGTTGATGATAATAGCAGCTACTACTTATTTAGAACCATCAAAGAAACACTACTACAGGTCATCAATTCTAATTGAAGCTACAGATAAAGGGGGCAATATCCTCATTTTCCAGAGAAGAAAGCAAAGAGGTGCAGTTAAGTAAGCCTTGCCTAAGATAAACTCACAGCACTCTTTATTCCACTGTTTCCAAGTTAATACCAGCTTACCATTTTAAAAACGGTAACAGAAAAGAACCATAAGAAATAGTTTGATATAAAACAAAAACCTCTCTTTGATATGGTCAAATCATCTGACATGCTTGACATTTGACCAGTTAAGCCTACAGTTAGGCACTTGCAATTTGAGTCCAAATGCCTAGGTAAAGACATAATCAATAATCCTTTGACTTTATTATTATTTATTCATTATTTGAATAAATTATATAACCTCAAAATAACCTCTCCTTACTTCCTATTCTTACATATTCATTTATTTACTCAATGAAATTTGTAGGCTTTCTAGAAGGCATCATGTTAGGTAAGGTATAGAGATTTTTCTTTTTTTTTATTTTTCAGTTTTTGGTGGACACAACATTTTTATTTTATTTTTATGTGGTGCTAAGGATCGAACCCAGCGCCCCACGCATGCCAGGCGAGCGCGCTACCACTTGAGCCACATCCCCAGCCCGGTATAGAGATTTCTAAGATTAATCTATACCTCCCCACTGAAACAAGGGAAAAAAATCTACAATAGTCAAACTAAATAGCTAGATATTTTTCTGGAAAGTTATCCAATAGAAACAAAGAAACGAGAAATTAATTTTAACACTTATTACATGTTTATATAAAATAATTATTTCAACACTGATTTTTTTATACTGTCTTCAAATCTGTACTTGAGACTTAGAGCAACTAATCTGTGCCACCCACATCACAAGTGCTCAAGTGGCTACTGTACTTAACAGCACAGTTCTAGACCATCACACACTGTTCAATAAACACTGACTTAAGTGAAAATTCATATCTAGTACTTCACTAGGACACAGCATTGGGCAGTACTCAATAATCAGAGAGTAAATGGAAAGGACATGTGCAACTTTACTTACTGAATTTGTGCACCACCCACAATTTGGCCCAGCTTGTATACATTCTCCACATGATTTGGCATTTGCTTTCAGACATCTATTTTTATCTGTCCAGAAAAGGAAAGAAAGCCAATTTATATGAAGTTTCAGAGAAAAAAAAAATGAAAAATCAGATTATAATGACAAATGATGCAATTTATACGTATGTTAAATATGAAAACTCTAAACTAGTTACCAAACTAAAAGAGAACTACCCACAAAAAACTATGCATGTTGGCAATGGAAGCCATATAAGAACACAGCTATAAGCAAGGAGTGCTGGCCTATGCCTGTAACCCCAGCGGCTCCGGAAGGTGAAGCAGAAGGATTACAAATTCAAAGCCGGCTTTAGCAATTTAGTGAGGCTCTCAGCGATTTAGCGAGACTCTGTCTCAAAATAAAAAGGGCTGAGTATATGGCTCAGTGGTTGGTTAAGTATCACTGATCTCAATCCCTGGTACCAAAAAAAAAAAAAAAAAAAAAAAAAAAGCCCAAAACAGAGAACACAGTTATCTTTCTTGTATTTTATACCAAAAACTAAGTACTATTAATCCAACTATACATTTATCATTTTTTTCAGAGGTATAATTTCAGAATCTATTCATTTGGATGGTATTAAACAAAATGAGTTTTCTTACAAATGGGTAAAGTATTATTACTTCTTTTCATGTGATTCAGGATATCACACCTATACTCCCACAAATGTCTTAGTAATTTGCATTTTTAGTATGTTAAATAAGTGAAAAATCCACACTTATCCAATCCAAAATCCCATGAATTTTTAGGCTCTGTATTCAAAACAAGTCTTAAATATTTCTTATTCCACCTAAGAACTCACATGCCTTTCATGTGGCAAACACAAATAAGAACTGCATTCACTGTAACTTTTCTTATTATAAACCTAATACTCTATATAGAAAATTGGAAAACACATGAAAGCATAACAAAAATAATCATTCACAATGTGCTCACTGAGCGATAAGCACATTTTTTTGTATATTTCTTTGTAGTCTTTTTTTTCTGTACAGACATATAAAGAAATAGCAAACAAGCACATACAGACATTATTTTAAAGCAATTGACAATACATTTCATAATACAGTTTTATATACTGCTTTTTAAACATTATTCTCAGTGTTTTATTCATGTTGTTAGAAATACTTCAAAAATGTGGCTTTCGATGACTATATAATATTTTATTATATGAATATAATCTAGGTAGTGTTGGGCAAAAGGAGACAATTTCCAAGCACGTGTGTGCACAGCTCACAATAGCTTGCTCACACACACAAACACTCCAAATGCACACACACATGCCCATGTACACTGTTGAGGGCCACAGCCCAGTAGGGATGGAGCATGGCATTTTGCCAGAAGGAATGGTTAAGATGTGATGCCATCAAGCCATTGAGATGATGATGATTAAGTTAAGCTGTGTATTCAGTTGTATATAGACCTTTGCTGTCCAGCAATAGGGCAGCTCCTGCAGCCTTGGGCGCCCGCTACTTTGGAGTTCCGGTTGAGTTCTCGAGGAGTTCCGAGAGAGTGGGCGCAGAGCCCGGTGGAGGATGAGAGTGTTCCTGGGAGGTGCAGGTGGAGTGCTGGTGGAGTTTGGGCAATAAAGAGTTCCTGTTTGAACCTACAAGTGCCTCGTGGCGGCTCGGTTATTTTGTGCTCAGCCAGACTGCGGCAGTACACATGCACTTTGATGACCATTCTTACATATAAACCTCAGTACAGACCTAATAACTTTCTTATAACAAATGTCCAAAAAAAGGGCTAGCAAGTTGAAGAGTAAATTAACATCTCTTGAGATCCGCAATACACACTAATTTTTGCACAGAAGTAATACACTAATTTCTATTCCACCATGCAACACATACATATTATTTTGCCACACTCCAATTACACTAAGTACTTAAATATCAAAAACTTTTATTCATTTAAGAGGTATATATTAGAATATTAATTCAATTGTCAGTTATTTAATGGATCACATTTGTTGTTTGTATTTACTGATCATTTCTTTTTGTGAATTTTCTGTTAGGTCTTTTTGCAAGTTTTTCTATTATCATGTTCATGATCTTTAGTGGCGTTCCATAAATATTAAAGAAGCTAAGCCTTTGTTTAGTTTTTCATTTATGGTGTTCTAACATACAGATATTGGACTAATGATTTTTAATAATTCAAATTTATCAAGTTTTTTTTAAAAGGAGTTTTCCTTCACTTTTACATATAGTAAGTCTTTCCGATCCTGAGAGCAAATAATTCTAATTGTTCTATTCAATGTACTTTTTTGAGATGTGGAGAACAGATTTGGTATCTACTATTCCAGATGTGGACACACCATGCTTCACAGGATTAAATGTATCTTAGCTTTAGTTTCACTGCTCTTCTAGATGATGCCAACATTTTGGAAAACTTTTTCATCCAAGGGTAAGAACATTATTTAGAAAGTTAACATTTTTTTAGGTAATAATGGGCAGTTCTTAAGCCACCATTCTATAGATTTACTTTATTTCTTTCTGAATATATTACATGCTTTTGCCTTCTCTCTGCTCAAACACTTTATACTTTCAAAAGATTTTTGTGTCATCTATCCTGCTCCTCTATCATTTCAGCATTTCACTAGTCAACCTGCCTATCAGGCAGCAGGTTAGAGGCAAGCCTGACCATGAAGGAACTGCAGGCCCTTGGAAGGACACAGCTCTTCACTCATGATGAGATGTGACCACTGCAGGGCTTTTAAAAGGAGCAGCGTGATCTGACTCAGGTTTTCCAAGGATCCAATTGATCAAAGAGTGGCATAAGATAAAAAGATAATTAGAAAACCCTTTTTTTTTTTTTTACCTGTTTGACCAAACACGCAGCAAATTGAACTGATCAGTCCAATCCAGAAAACCAGTTGTAAATTCATCTGAAATATAAAAAATGTGTAACGTTATATTAAGAAAATAATAAAAAATATATTAAACATAACAGGTGCCACGCTCCTTATCTTTGGTTGATTTTATAAACAAAATACCTCTCAAATCATTCCTCTAATCCTCTCCACATCCCCATCATTTCTCTCCACTAACTAGCTATCACTTTTTACTTATACTACTCAAATAACTTGCACAGCAGATCCCCATAATTCATTCTTCTCTAAATAAATGTTTTTTTAAATATTTATTTTTTAGTCATAGGTGGACACAATATCTTTATTTTATTTTTATGTGGTGCTGAGGATCGAACCCAGTGCCTCACGCATGGTAGGGAAGTGCTCTACCTCTGAGCCACAATCCCAGCCCTAAATAAATGTTTTTGTTTTTTTTTTAATATTTATTTTTTAGTTTTCGGCGGACACAACATCTTTGTTTTGTATGTGGTGCTGAGGATCGAACCCGGGCCGCACGCATGCCAGGCGAGCGCGCTACCGCTTGAGCCACATCCCCAGCCCATAAATAAATGTTTTAACATTGAACTAACAGTGCTCTAAAAAAGAAGAATAACAATATCAAGTACTCCCCAACGCCAGAAAACTATGAAAATTCTTTCTTTGTCCCATATAATTTCCATCTCCACGGTCTCCTGTGTCTCTCAGGAGCAAAAACATGCACATCCAGATGCCTCAGTTACCTGACTACTATACATCAGTTTCAATGAGCTTTTCAAAACCTGTTCTAGTCATCCCTCTTCATCAACTCTTCAATAGTCCTCATTTCTCCTCAGGTAAAAACCAATATCGTGTAAAGGCCCTAACTCAATTTTCACTTTGTTTCCTCTTACTTTTTCTCTTTGTTAAGAAAAAAAAAAAAAAATGCATGGAATTAGTAAAATATTCAGTTTAATTCCCTACACTTTCTAGATCTACAAACTAGACTTTAAAAAAAAAGAGAGAGAGAGAGAGAGTAAAAAGACCCAGGAAGAAAGAGTCTTGAGTGTCTTTTAAAATTCCTACAGAAAAAAATCAGGTAACATTCGGTATATTAAATAAACTACCTCACCATCCAATCATTAGCTATATAACTATTTTCTCTGAATCAAAGTTTTCAGAGTTTCACAATCTATACCTTACCAGATGCTCAAAGATGGCTACAGTTGAAGGTTCCTGCCGCAGTCTGGCTGGGCACAAAATCACGAGCCACCACACAGCTTGTAGATTCAAACAGCAACTCTTTATTTCCGAACTCACACCAGCCGTCTACAATCACGTTCTGGGGAAATCCACGTTCTCTGCCCAAATCCACGTTCTCTGCCCAAATTCACGTTCTCTGCCCAAAATCACCTCCACTGGGCTTCTATCTCCAAAATATACTGTCTGAATCCCGTGAGAACTCAAGGGGAACTCAGGCAGCAGGATACGCCCTATTCCCAGCAGGAATAATCTTAAACCTTAAACCTGGAAAGCCCTAATCCGCCTTGGTCCTTGAACAAGGTCACCTACATTCAATGTCACTGCAACATGGGGTACGCTGGCAAGGAAATTGTCATACCTACTTGGCTAATGGCTCCCAGCAGGTTCCTAAACCTTTCTACCCTTTAAATACTTACTAGACCAGCACCCAGTCTAATAGTTATACATAAGTATCTGCCCCGCCACAAGAATATCAAAAAAAGCAAATGTATACCTGCCAAAAAAGTTTAGCTTTACTAGTTATCAACATTCTCTCTCTCTCTCTCTCTCTCTCTCTCTCTCACTCACACACACACACACACACACACACACACACACTATAAGGAGAACTAGTGAGGGGGGAAAAAAGTTTTTTTTTTTTGTCCCCCCAAAACCTACTGCAGATAGCTGTAAGAAAGTGGTAGCTCTGTAAATTGCTGTACTTTTGAGGAAAAAATGCAAAATGTGTAAAAAATGTGTCATAAAATGTGTAAAAATAAAAAAGCATAAAAAATATTTCTCCCAACTTAGTAAATCAGCTACTGGGGAGTTCATCCTATGGTGAATAAATAATTTAAAATATGAAGAGAAATCACCAAAGAGATAAAAGATGATACACGTGCAGATGTGTTCAGTATAGTACTCTAGTACATTTATACTAGGCAAAATGGAAACATTGGTGAACTCTAATTGCATCAAATTTTTTGAACTATTAGACAATCATAAAAATAATAACATGCTGCAATATTAGAAGGTTTACAGGATGCTGTGTGCGAAGTATGTACCAATATCAAAGGAATGCAAAATACCAGTACCTAAACATATAAGAGAAACCAAAGAGATCTGGAATGACAAAGAATTATATGCATAATATAAAGGTAATGGGGATTTTGTTTTTCTAAACTCTTACAGTTTTTTCTTCTCTTCTTTTTGCTCTCTTATTAAAAACACAGATAAACTGTGTGAAATTTTTTTATTAGCAAATTTCCTTGGATAAGAAAAAGTTCATTGAATTCCACATTAACACTGAAGAGAAATTTTAAAGAACCCTCACCTTCAAGGGCCTACATTTCATGATGTTAGTCTGATAGTTCAGACAGGGCTCTAAGCTCTAGTCAGAGCACCTCTAGGATACTTGCACTCAATGTTGGCATCACAGAAACTGCAGATAAGAACAACTTGTGTAGTCACGTACTTCACAAGTGGGCTCAGATCAGAAAGTTCTGTTATATCTTAAGTTGGCAGTTATGCTTACATGCAACTACATCCAAGTGACTGACAAAACCTAAGCATCACAATTCATCTTTTAGAACCTGCCTAAAAGCTTAATGTGTAGTAAATCCATAGTCTATAATGCTAAACAATTCAAATAATGTAATCAATTCCAAAGCCAAAATGAAAATAATGTGGAACATGAAGATTTCTGAGGAAATGCATCACTGTGGTAAAGAGTATGTGGGCAGTTTCTATAAAAAGTTGGAACAAATATTTGTCCCATATAAAGATATACATATATATTTATATTTATTTATTCAGGCTACTTTAAGGACCACTGGAGAGTTTTGAGAAATCTTTCAAAATATTATATAATTCAGAGAATAATACTGAGATAAAACTATTAGGTAACATAAAATGTTTCTTAATATTCTGAGGCTACATCCCTTTAGAATATTGCTTTATCTGTCATAGTTCCTTTCCTTCTAAGAACCTTGACAAGTCAAACAACAACTCACCACAACCCTGGCACTGCTGAAAGAGCTCCAAGCCCAAAAGCAGGCAAAAATGTGGCTCAAGGCCCCAGTGGTTAAAAAAAAAAAAAAAAAAAGCTGAGAGAAAAAGGATGATGGCTGCAAACAGTTTGAGGACAAATGTCAACTCTCCTGACTATTCAGCACACTGGCAGAAACAGAGAGGAGTTGACACTGGCTGTTGGTGTCTGTAAAAGGCAAGGTCAGGCTTTCAGGGAAATGAAGAAGCAAAAGAAGATGACAGCAATTAAGAATAAAGATCTATGAGGACAAAGAAGAGGATAGTGAATAAGAAAATGGCCAGGCTGTAGTGAGCCACACCTGTAATCTCAGTGACTCAGGAGGTTGAAGAAGGAGGATCACCAAATTCGAGGTCAATCTCAGCAACTTAGCAAGGCCTAAGAAACTCAGTAAGATACTGTCTCAAAATAAAAAATTAAAAGGGCTGTGGCTATAGCTCAGTAGTAAAGTGTTCTTGGTTCAATCCCCAGTACCCAACCCCTACATACACACAAAAAGAATATGTGCTATGAGGACAATTAGAAGAACTTATAATTAGGAGAGGCCACGGGGGAAGCAAGCAGTAGAGCATTTTATGTAAAGAGCCACAGCCTCCCCTTACAAATCCTAACAGTCTTCAGAAGGTACTGGGAAATCCTCTTGTATGTGTGTGGAGAAATGGAAAGAAGACACACCAAGCATCTTATATTTCAAAACCTCTTAACGGAGCACTTCCCATAGTAGCTTGGGAATAACCCCATGAGACTCACCTGGATACCCTCCCCAAGCCAAAAACCATAACCTTTGTGGAGCAGGACCTGTTCACCAGGTGATTCTTATGTTCAGAAAAGGTACTAAAATATTTCCTACCGATGGCTTTCCACACAAGACAGCCTGTTAGGAGACAACAGGAAAAAATGCCATTGAGACATTGTCCTCATTCTATTTGGGTCTCTTTTTCATAGTCAAAGGTCTAAACTTCTTGTCTACATTGGTCCCCATTTCCTAATCATTTCCCCTCTCCTCAACCTACTACAACTGATGTATACTCCCTCCCATGCGTATGAAACTCACCATATAAAAGAACTCTTTCTTGGCCTCATCTACCTGAATCCCTTCATTCATAAATTCTTGACTGGCTATAACATGTAAGGTACCCTTAATCTATTTTCTTGGTTTCTACTTGTTATTCCACTCTGCGTCACTAGAGGTCACTTCTCAGGTTTTGTGCTATATCTGGAAATAAAAATATTGCTGCCTCAAGGAACTTTGAGTTCAGTTCAAAGACAAAAATACAAATAATTACAGTATGATGTGATGATTTCTGTAATGAAGATAGGACACAGCACATTGAGGATACTGAAATCCCAACAGGTGTGAAGGCTTCACAAAGAGGCAGGATTTCAGACAGAATTAAAGGCACTTACGAGGCAAGAAGGAAGAGAGATGATATTCCAAGCCAAAATCTGTGCATGCACAGAGTGGGTCCTAAAGAGATTATAGCAACTCCTTTCTAATCTGATTGCCAAAAGTACATGTTTGGGTGTCCCATCCCCAAGTTAGAATTTTTTTCTCTCTTCTTTTTCTGGAAAAAAAGACAAGGAAAAAAATTATGTGTTTCGTAGTTATCATTTTTTTGCCATAAGCACAAATTATATTATTTTAAAACACTAAAAAGGACAAAAAGAATCTTGAAGTGCTTAAATCACTCCAAGACTTAAAACACAAGTTAGAAACAGCAGAAATGGAGAGCAGGCAGGCAGATGGAGCTATATGACTGAGAGCTTTAAATGCTATCTATGCTGAAAGAGTTTAGATTCTATTGTACAAATAGTAGGGAAACTAAAAAAAAACCGGGGCAGGATAGCAACATAACTGCATATACATGGTAGGAAATTAGCATGAAAAAGGATGGGTGGAAGATAGACGCTAGAAGATAGGCCTAGCAGTTACTGCAAAGGTTTTGCATAGGAGGTGAATTCAGACAACAGTAGTAAATGAAATGACAAGGGAGTGACTAGAGGTAGCTAGCTACGTGGCTCTAATAATTTGCTTGAATAAAGAAGGGGGCAAAAGAAAGAAATCTAGAATAAACAATAGTCTAATTTATGGTGTTCTGTTTTTCTCTGTCATAGTTAAAAACTTGCATTTTTAGGGCTGGGGATATAGCTCAGCTGGTAGAGTGCTTGCCTCACATGCACAAGGCCCTGGGTTCAATCCTCAGCACCAAAAAAAAACAAAAAACAAAAAACAAAAAAACCTTGCATTTTAAATAAAGAACACAGGAAAAGGGAATGGAGATAGGGAAGAAAATGACACGTTTTTTTCTTGAGAAATGTGGAATGTGAAATGTCTGCTTGTAGTCTAGGGAAAATACCCCCAAGGAGGTGAAGACACCTCCTGAGAGGAAAAGATACATGGCTCAGGATCTCTGGAGATAGGTCAAAGTTAGAAATACAGACACTGGAAGTGTCATTACTGAGGTGGTAACTGAAATTAGGAAAATGAGAGAAATTTTGTGAAGAATGCTCAGGAAGAAAGGAGAGCTGGTGGCAGACTTGAAGGGTGAAAACACAGGAATGAGGGAAGAAAAGGAGCCAGACATCCAGACCCAAGGAAGTATAATACCCTGAATACAGGAGCAGTACATTTTTTCCAAGGTGGAGAAGAGTTCACTCAGGACAACTGCTGGGAGAAAAGGATGTGGGGCTGAAAAAGAACCAGGTGAAGAAAATTAGAAAGACACAATAGACCTAGAGAGCAATGCTGAGGGCCTCGCAGGTATTGCACATCCTAACTTACAAAAGTACATTTATAAAACTAATCTCACTTGTACCTATCTTTAATATTTGTCTTCCCTGATGAAGTCACAGCTCCAAGAGAACATGGCCTCAGTGTGTCTTATTCACAGCTCTAGCACTTAGAATTACTTGGCACAAAGTCAATGCTCAAATTTTTTTACTGAACTATATAAAATTATATATTTGTTTTCTAATATCACTCAGGAAGTAAGGAAAGAATAATTCTTCTGAATTAGTTAATGTGCCAGCCCTTTCTAAATAAAAAGAGTTACTGTAGATACGCTAGTGATAATAATTTTCAAATTTTTAAGCCATCTTAAAGCTAGCTGTAAAAGTGTCTCATGCTTATGGTTCTTAGACATTATGAAGCCAAAACTGATTAACAAATGAAAACAACACTAAAACAATAATTAGTTCTAAGGTAGCCAACCAGATAATACAGAGGTTTATTATTATTATCTACCAAAACAAAAACATGAATTTTTGAATATTCTCTAGAAATGTTCAAATCTCTGAGAATATTTCATGGGTCCTAAAACACTGAATCTGAAATCAGTGAATTATCTCACCAGTTTGCAGGGCAAGCACAGGAGGAAGAAAAGGGGACAAAGAAATAGTGGTGCTATCAAAAGTCACATCTTCTCTCTGTTATCTGGGTGCTAACACACAAGAGGAGAAGAGGGGAAGAATAGAAGTTCAGTGGATTAGACAAAGGGGATTGAAGGGAAGGGGGGATGGGAATACGAAAGTCAAATGAATTGGACATAATTTTCCTACATACTTATATGAATACACCATCACTGTAACTCCACATCATGTACAACCACAGAATGGGATCCTAATTAGAATAAGTTATACTCCATGTATGTCAAAATACGCTCCACTCTCATGAATATCTAAAAACAACAAATAAAAAAGTTAATAAAAAAGAAATAGTGGTGCTGACAACAAGTTGACAACAAAGAGGAAAAAGTTAAAGGACTAGAAATGACAATGGGAAGGTAACACTGAGGGAATCACTAAAAAACAAGTGGAAAGTGAGCCAGCTAGAGTTTAAGTCCCAAGTGTTCAAGTCTGCAAACATAATAACCATTCAGGTAGTATTTTGAAGTTATCCTAAGTGGCATATCTTATGCTCATTTTTTTATAGGTGCTCCACATCTGGAATAACTGGACATTTCAGAGAAAGGAAGTCTTAGGTGAAAAGTCTTAACTTAAAGTACATATATCAGCGATTGTTTCGAAAACAGGGCCTGAAACAAGGACTGCGTACAGGCAGTTTAATCTGGAAGGTGACTCCAGGGAAAGAGGTACTTTGAAGAGAAGAACTAAGACAAAGAAAAGGTCAATATAAAGACGCTTAATTTATCACAGTGGATACCTGGGAACTTGATCATGCATAAAGACCCAGGGAGGGTCAACAGGAAGAAGTAAATTCATCACCTCCAGTCCCCACAGGTGAAAAAGCTGTCCATACTCCCCACATTTCCCAGAACTGCAGCTCATGTGCCCAGAGGGTTGCCATCCACTTCTCACAGGGACAGACAAGAGGCCCGGGGGAGAAAAGCAAGACTGGGGCAAGATGAAGTCAGCCAGAAATGAGTCATAGGACTATTCCCAGTAGCAGAGGCTGGAACCAGAGGGGAGGTAAGAAGATGTGAGAAGAGCAGGAGAGGTTCCTAATATAGTGAATGAAGGCCAATGGAGTTGAAAGAATTAAAAATAAAATAAAATAATTGTTAGAATAGTGAGAAGTTTTATCAGCACGAATTCTTGAGGATCCTAATGATGGCAAGAATTGGGAAGGAAAGAATGAATAAGGCGATGATTCAAATGTAGCCATACATACATATATTAAAACAAATATAAAGATGTATGGAACTCGCACTCATCTTCTGTGAATGTGTACCATTGACTTGCCTGAAGAACTGTCATCACCTAAAAGTCGTTTTATGCCCTCTGTAGCACAATGTTTTAATAGTTAACAAGAGAAGAAACAAAATAAAGACAAAGATTTCCTGAGGTACCGAAAAACATAACAAAACAGGAAATTTCAGAAGACCAGGCAATGTGTTGTACCAACCACTGCATAATGATGGACAGCACAGAAATGAGTGTATGGATCTGAAACCAGGATGCACAGCCTCAAAGGTGGTGCTGGTACTAGCACATGATCTAATCTGTATCTCAGTTTCCTCATCTCTAAAATAGGGACAGTAGTATTTACTTTATAGGGGTTCCTAAGTGTAAATAAGTTGATACATATAAAACAATATCTGGCATATCATAAGTACTAGGTGTTACTTGTTACAATTATTAAGAAACATTACAGCAAGAGCTCCAAAACAACTAGATTAAATGAAGTAACTATGTTTGAACATTTTGCTTTTTTCAACTGAAATTATAGAAAACTTTGGATGGATCCACTTTGGGGAAGACATAATACAGAAAGACAGTGAAAGGGTTAGAAATAAAGCCACTACAAAAAGATAAACTGATGTCAATTATAACCATTCAGTTACTCATTTTGAACCTGATGACTTCAGTATCAAAAACTAAGTATTACGCTATTCTTAGGTACCACATTCTTCAGTGGGATTATTCTATTTAATACGCTTTCTCACTTAACAATTTGTATGTAAAACAATAAAAGCAACAAAGTCTAAGTAAGTGTTTAATATTAAACAAAACAGTTATTTCTGAAAGCTAATATCACAGACCATCTTTTAAAAAAGATCAAATACAGAAATAAGGAAGAATAACTAAAGATTGATAGATCATGGGAGAGCAAACTTAGCAGAGTCTAAAAGAAAGAAGGAAATCACCCTTGAAAAGACATTTTACTAGTAGAAGCCTGAATCAGAATTCTGTGGCATATTACTCAGACAAATCTATTAGCCTGCCTGGGCTGAGAGCAGTGGAGCATGCCTGTAATCCCAGTGACTCAGAGGCTGAGGCAGGAGGATCACAAGTTTGATGCCAGACTCTGCAACTCAGTGAGACCCTGTCTCAAAATCAAAAATTAAAAAAGGTCAGTGAATATAGCCCAGTAGGAGAGACTTACTTCCTGGGTTCAACTCCCAGCAAGTAATAAAAATTACTGGCCTGATTTCATTCAGGGACTACTCCCCATTGTGGACTATAGAAAAAAGGAAGATTTATTTGGCACTGAGAGGGTCACATTAGGCATTAAATGATTTAAGGTGATTTATAACAAAAGATATTTCATTTACTTTAAAAAAATAGATTTATATTTCAACACAATGACTAGAACAATAATGATAAAAATAATAGCATCTAACTATCTCCTCCAAAGAACTGTATGAGATAGAGAACGATATCATCTTTGTTTTACATTTTACAGATGAGGAAATCAATGCAGAAAAGTAAAAAAAAAAAAAAAAAAATTCACAGAATTTTTTCAGAATCAAAAGTTTCAAGAATTGAAACTTGACACCTGAAATCAGAAATTGTAACTCAAAGCCGACTTTGTGCTTCACTAAAGTGTTATTTTTTTGAAGGCCTACTTCATCACTATTTTAAAAGAAAAAACACTGAGTGTTAGAACTGACTCAGAGCATAGAAATGGAACAGGCTTATAATGTTCTATGAGTTTGTTCGCTGGGCATTCAAACTGAGAAGGCCAACAAAAGTTATTTTAATTGCCACATTTCGCAAATATAGACACAGGACTTGTGTCTTGCTCATACAAAAAAAGCATTTCATGCTAGGATCATTTTTTAATCACATTTAGTTTTATCTAAGGAGTCATAATTCATTCCTTGAGCAGTAAATGTTCTTAAGAATATTCTACAAATAAGCTCATTTTCATGGTACAATTGTTCATATACAACTTATACACATAGCCTCACAGTAATTTTATGCAATATTTTTAGTGTGTCTGAAAATGACTGTCATCTGTGACATGAGTTCAGTTGTAGAATTTTCCATTTGTGCCATGCTGGTGCTCAAAAAATTTAGAATTTTGGAGCATTTCAGAATTTTAGATTAGAGATGCTCAATCTACACTATCTTTGAAGGAACATTACACTTCAGAGAAAAATTAATTTTTTACAAAAAGTAGTAAGTTGTGTTTATTTCAGTTTTAAAATAAGCCAACTCTCATAAAAGCAAACTCATATAAAAAAAAGAAGTATATACCAGATTTCTTCCTATCTTTGTACAAGGGCACATTTGTATTCACTACAATTACATCCAAGCCAACAAACATTTATTACATACCTACTATGTGCCAGACATGTAAGTGACAGAACTATGATATGAACCCAGGCCTTATTTTGAAAGCCCAAGCTTTCGATGTAATTAGGTATCTAATGCAAAAAGCTAAATGTTCTCATCATTCAAATATTTCCCTTTTGTCATCATACCATTTTAAAATCTTTTCACCTTAATGGTGGTGAAGATCTGATACCTCTATCAAGGTATACTTTAAATCTCTTCTGTCTGGCAGGAAGAGGTGTGGTAGTGACTATAAAGGTGTTTATGGACCAAATAATATTCAAGAATTAATGATTAATACAATTTAGTAAAAGAATGGAGAAGAAAAGTAAATAGAAGGGGTTAGAAAAGAGAAGAGGATAAATAATCTAAGACAAAAATGTAAGTAACATTTAATTTGAAGTGTTTTCTCCAATCCCCTATGGATAAAAACAAAAATAGTCTGAACTAGAAAACATCCTAAATTTCACTACTCAGCAGAAAAATGGCATTTTAAGGCACCTGAAGCCCTTTTTTTTCCCTAATGATAATGAGGCTACTAACTTCCAATAACAACGTTTGATTGTTCCAAAGAGACAAGTTCAGAAAACAATTGAAAACGGCTTACAACATGGTCAGACATACTTTAAGACAAGAATAAAGATAAACTTCATCACTAACAACTACTCTACTCACCATCTCCAGGAATATGAGGATACAGATCAATCATCATCACTACACAGAATAAAAGGGCAAAGGAACTATGCAGAATGGACATACTTCAGGTTAGGGGGAATTAAAAAAATTGTAAAAGATAAATGTCTTGGGGAAGGGAGGAGGTAAAGGCTGGGATGATAGCACCTAAGAAAAACTTCTACAGACAAAAAGTGAAAGTAAGTGAAGAATCTTCTATGAAAATATAATAAAATATAGATGAACTCATTATACTCATCAAGGAATTTAGAAAATCCCAAGTAAATCTTACAATGATTAAAAATAGTAAGGCTTGGGGCTGGGGATATAGCTCAGTTGGTAGAGTGCTTGCCTTGCATGCACAAGGCTCTGGGTTCAATCCCCACCACCACCATCACCACCACTCCCTAAAAAGTAAGACTTTCTGGGGAATATAGCTCAGTGGTGAAGCTCCTGGTTAGCATGCTGGAGGTCCTGGGTTCAAGACCCAGTATCATGAAACATTAAGACTTCAAAACTAGAAGAAAAGTATAGAGAGATAAAGAAGGATTAATTTAGATTGGACTCCTTCAGAACTGACAAATGTTGAGGAACAGAATTAACATAACAAGAAAAATCATACAGAACTCAAATTAATAATTCAAGCCGATCAGATAACAGAGGTGGATGGACTTGGAAGGCTGAGAGAGAAGGATCACAATTTCAAAGCCAGCTTCAGCAATTGAGTAAGGCCCTAAGCAACTAACCAAGATCCTGTCTCTAAATAAAATGTAAAAACAAGCTAGGGATGTGGCTCAGTGGTTAAGCGCCCCAGGGTTCAATCCCCAGTAACCCCACCCCACCCCCCAAAAAAAATCCAAAAGGAGGTGGGGTACAAAATAAATCCAAAGACTGCAGATGGATAGACTTAAAAGGTCCAAAGTGTGTGTGGGGGGGGGGGACACTGTAAGCAAACTGTTAAACCATAATAGGAAGGGCTAATCCAAACTGATTACCATGAAAAATTGTCTGAACTTAATTCTTCTTTTTTTTTTTTTTTTAATTTTTTTTATTGTGGGTTGTTCAAAACATTACAAATTTCTTGACATATCAAATCAAAAATCAAAATCAAAATCAAAATCAAAGTGTGGAATATGAACTTAATTCTTCTGAGTTAGCAACTTAGGGGTAAGAAAACGTGCTTTGGGGAAATTTACAAAGGTAACTATGAATAGAGGAAGGAAAAGCTAACCATTCTGATTAATCAAAAGTATTTTTGCACTACATAATTTTAGTTAAGGAGAATCTTAAAACTATGTTCCCCAAATGCATAACTTTATCCACTTTTTAAATAGATTATTCTAAAATTCTTCCTTGGTCACATTAATTTTGACTACATATTTTGTCTTATCTCCCAGCATGGAACAAGCAGAGCACTGGGCATATTTTAAATATATAAATGTTTTAAAACCAAACTAAAACAGGGAAAAATCAATTTTTCATTTTACTAGCTGGGAATAACATCTACTTCAGAATTGTTGGCAGAATAAAATATAATCATAAATATAAAAACTCTTACCAAAAATTATCTTTATAGTTATAATTTACTAGATTACTGATTTTTTTTGTTGCCTGCAGTCATTCACTGTGGTCGTGAGCTTCTAAAATAAGATTCTGAGTGACTATTTAATAACTGTCAATTTCTTTGGGGGGTCGGGGAGGCGCTGTGGACTGAATCCAGGGCCTTGTACATGGTAACCTTTATAGTCTACCAGATTAGAACCTATCCCATGCAACCCATGCTTCTTTAATTAAAAAAAAAAAAAAAATCACTATTGTATTTTTGTTACATTTTCCTGACATAACATTATAATATAACATAAAATATACTAAATGTGCTTTCTCAAACTAAAGTCTTCTTCCCCAATAACCAAACAAGACCATACCACTTCCTTGTTAAGAGAAGCAATGAAATAATGTGATATGAATCACACATGAATCATAAAATACTGGATGTAGAGGGAAAGCTAATAAATCATTAATAAAGAACATGAAAGCTTATTTATATATTCATTCAATAAACAATTATTATACACTGAAATGTGACTTCAAGTGGTACATATCTGGTTATGCATGTAAATATTTTCCTGATCCCATTTTAAGTAGACTACAAATATATTCCCTAAGCAAACGGAATATTAATTAGTCTTCTACATTTCTTATTTTGGTTGGTCTTCATTAGGTCTCTGAGTCTTCAACAACCACAATAAACAGAATTAATACTCCTTCTGCTGTGGTCTTAAAACATATTCCTAATGCTGCCTAGCACAGTGAATGACAAACTTTCAATGATGCTCAATAATTGCAGTGTTATTTTACTGTGACATAGTGTTATTTTTATTCAAAATTACAACTAAATGCATTCATGCCTGTGTCCCTTGCCAGTCTAGAATAAAAATTCAAGCCTTCATTTTATATTTCATATGTAATTATGTATATATGGGTACACATTTTTTCCATGGGTAACAAAGTGGCCAAGTAATATTTGCTAAATTAGTCAGGATTCTGCCTTTAACTGTACTGTCCTTTGAGTATGCCACACATCAGTCATCCATATCTTATCTCAGCCAGGCACACAGTTCAATCCCTAGTACCAAAAAATATATATATCTTTGCTCTCACCATTCCAAACTCAGGCCTCTTCTCCTCTAATAAGTCTTTCAAAACCACTTAAGCCAAAATGATGTTTTTTTCTCAAAAACTATTAATATTATCTGTTTCAGTACATTGTGTAAAATATTCTTCAGTATGTGTTCTATTTTCCTGAGCTGAAAACTACTTGTCCCAGCTAGATAATTCACTCAATATCAAAGACGAGACCAACTTCTTGATCTATGCTCACTCAGTACACCATTTTTGTCTCTAGACAATGATAATATACTGATAGACTAAAATGTAATGTACAACTGAGCTACACCCCAACAAAGAGCTAATAGCAACAATTTCATCCGTCAGCACTGGCAAATATTAGAGTGGTAATTTGGCACAGCACCTATGCTCTCTGGTGATACAAAAAAATGGTTGCTCATGGAAAGAAAAAGAAGTGCACTCTACAGTACTCAGATCAGACAGTAACTATTCAACTCACAGAATGACAGAATGAGAAATGTAGCAGATACTTTATAGTGTGGTGTGAAAAAAAAAAAATCCAGAAGGTGGAGTATTTTGACAAAGGTCACAAAAAATTCAGTGGCAGAGCATGCCCAGGTTTCCTACCCTCTGTTCTGTTAGTCTTTAAATAAATTACCAAAGAGGGACATAAAGTTTCTCCGACTTTACATTAAACATGCTAATGACTGGGAAAACTCCACAAATCCCAGCCACTAAAATGTCACTCAAAGGAACCACAAATTCAGACAAGAAAGAGGGAAGGGAAATGCTTTTCTAGATCCCTCTTTCTCCACTTACCCATCCACTGGTAAATACTGCCCAGGTTCTGGCCCTTTTCACTCCTTTGGTATTTTCACCCTCAGCACACAGCTTCAATTAGCCCTTGCAGGCTAAGAATTCCCAAATCTAAATCTCTCAACCAGACATCTTTTTTATTTTCTGATCTCTAATTTCAGCTACACTCTAGACATCTCTGCCTATGCCCTGTGGTCACCTTAAAAACAAAACAAAACAAAAAACACCTCAACATTATAAATTCATCATCATTTCCCCTCCTCCAGCCAACCAGGACTACCCCTTGTGGTCACAAATCCTACCTTGGTGAATGGCACCACATAGCCAGAACCCTGTGTCACACCAGGCTGCTTCATTTCTCTAACCTCAGACACCAAAACTTATCAGTTCTGCCTCCTAAACACTGTAGTTCTTATGTTCCCACCCAGACCACCCGCTATACCCAGGATTGCCAAATCTTTTGATTACTCACCTTTATCACTAAAAAAATTTGGAATATGCATGTAAAATACACATAGCTTTATGGCAACGGTATAAGATATTGTAAACCATAATAAATTTTTGAATTTTAAAATGATTAAAATTTTAAAACATACATAATAGTAAGCCTAAAATTTTCTTCCTAATACTCTTGTGAGTCATTTTACATATCCCTAAGGATCAGAAAACTGCACTTTGGAGACTCACATAATGAGACTGGTCATGTAAGAAATGTCTATGTGTGGGGCTGGGATTGTGGCTCAGTGGTAGAGCGCTTGCCTAGCACATGCAGGGTGCTGGGTTCAATCCTCAGCACCACATAAAAATAAAATAAAGATATTGTCTCCATCTACAACTAAAAACCAAAATATTTAAAAAAAGAAATGTGTATGTGAGTGTGTGTTTATACATGAATGCACATATATTTGAAGCAGCTTTTTTTTTCCTTTCTCACACATTATTTTATTAGCAAAACATCAGTCCTTAAAAATCTTACAAATAAGCATTTTTAAAACAATGAGAAATTAACAAAGTATAAGAAGTATAGCTTGGCTCCTTTTGCATATAGTTCCTGAAAAGGGTCCGTTTTTGACCTCTACTGAAATATCTTAAGACTACCAATATTATGAGTTTTATGACTTGCACCTTCTTTAACCTCAATACATTTCAGCATGCTACAGCTGCAGATCCTGCTATTATTTCAGAATCCAGAAGACTAAGGCATTCTTTCTTTCCTACTCTTATCCTCCCTTACCCTGGATTCCCACCTCTGCAGCAACAATATAAAAGGACAAATGAAAATCTCAGGAGAACATATAATCAGGAACAGAATAAACACTAATATTATAATACAAATTTCTGCATATTTACACAATGTAATTCTCTAGGATTCTACCTACAACTTGACAGAGCCTAACCCCCACAAACAGTGGGGAAATCTAAAATTAACAAGTCCATCCAAATTCACTCAGATAAATTCAGCTTGTTACACATCCAGAATTCTAAATATAAAATCTCAGAACTCAAAAGTTCTCTGAAACTTTAGCCAGTTACAAGCTGTTTATCGTTATCAGTATGGCAGAACAGTTAAGAACAAGTGTGTTTCAGAATATAATGAAAAGAACATTTTCTTCAGAGAGAATACTACACTCCCCCCATCCCAACAGTCACAATTTATTTATCAAGAAGCCAAATAGATATTACATTAATTAGTAAGCATTGTCAAGAAAAATAGCAACTGGTCAAAAATGTTTAATTTTCATTAAGATAAAGTGAAGAGAGGTCCCCAGTGTCCCTCCTGGAGTTAAGAATTTAGAAATATCAAGTTAAACTACATTTTCATTCAGTGACGATAACTGGGGGCAAATTTAAGTTATACTAACCAGAAAACTAAGAAAGCTGCCTGAAGGTTGAAATTACTAAATGCAATGATTTTTTTAAATTGTTGATTCCATCCTATCATGCATAGAAAATTGAGAGGATTAAAAACTCTTAATGTAGAATTTCAGTCTTTAAAAAAGAAAACCAATATACCAAATACTTAAAATTGTTGGTCTGGGAAGTCAACACACATGAGTTAAATTGGAATTTATGTGTTTTCTAGTTACATAGTCTTTCTAGTAACATCATCTACTCTGCAAATGTCTATAAACAACAAAAAAAATACTGATCTGCTTCATTTCTTTTCTATTTCTCACTTCATCATCTTCAGTTGCTTATTTAATATTGATCAATATTCCAAAATTACTTAAAAACATGAACATCACCATGAATCTCTTTAAGTCCCTCTTGGGTACTTAAGTCTTTGATGTCCACAAATGTAGAATAGATAACTTTCAACTAATATTTCTTAATAGTTTATTAACATGTTCTAATATATAACCTACTGTAAAGGGTGTGTGTCATATAAGAAAAAAGTCTAATAAAAATCCATTTAGTATTTACTTTTGTACCATCAAAACAACAATAAAAAATAACTTCCTAGTAATTCTACTCACCTAAACACATGGAATACAGACCCCAAAAAACCTTACTAATGGTGCTATCAATTACATTGAGACATTTTTACAACCAAGGAGAATTGAAGAGGAGTCAATATTTATTGAGCATCTACTCTCAGGTAGGTGTTTTTTTACATTTTACATTTGATTTTCACAACCATCCTGCAGTTAAGGTGGTTACACATGGTTCAAACATAGGCTCTGGAGCTAGATCCCATGGGTTCTCCAGGGTCTCCTGAAGATCATAGGCAATTTACTTATGTTTCCCATACCTCTGTTTCTTCATTTGTAAAACAGGTATAAGAACAATACCTAAGCCTCAGCAGAGCCATTCTAGAAATTCAATGAGATAATATGTGCAAAATGCCTAGAGCTAAGCATGGTCCTCACTGTCATTATAATAATTATTATTCTTGTTCCTATTTTACAGATGAGGAAACAGAAGCAATGTAATTGGTGTTAGTTTTCCCATTTAAAGTACAAAGTTGTTGAAATAAAAAGTCTTCAGGTTTTAAATATGAGAATTCTCAGAATCCAACTTGTTCTGAAGCATAAGAAAGGGCACGCAGTGAAACGATACGAGAAGAGGTAGGGTTTTAAGTCTTGCGGACAAGTGGACACCTGCCAGGAGGGTCGGCCTTGGCCCCGTGTCCTGGTTTGGTCCTGGTCCCGGTCCCGGTCCCGGGGCCGCCCCGCGGTGGGCCGTGTCCTTTGTACTTCTAAACACTGAAGACAAGAACACACGCCGGCTCTGCGCCTCCCTTCCCCAGCGGCTGCGGGTGCCAACTTCGGCCCGGGCCTAGCCCGCACCCTCCCACGCCGCGGGCGCTCCGGGCTGCCGCACCGCTTCAGAAAGTTGGAGGCGGGAGCAGTTCTGATCCCGGGAGCAAGAGACCAGGCGTGTCCACGTAGCTCACAGAAAAAGCGGCCAGTGA
The DNA here is from genome assembly GCF_001458135.2 of Marmota marmota marmota. Classification (NCBI taxonomy): domain Eukaryota; kingdom Metazoa; phylum Chordata; class Mammalia; order Rodentia; family Sciuridae; genus Marmota; species Marmota marmota. The sequence goes on along the minus strand of NW_026000016.1, from coordinate 7,855,408 downwards.
CAGAAACAGAGAGAAAGGGCTAGAAGGCGTCCACAACCATTCAAAGCCTCCTCGGAGGCTTCTCGCTCCCACTGACCACAGCCGGCGGTCCCAATTCCCGCACCTTAACCGCGGAGCTCAGGCCCGCAAGACCGCCGCAAGGGTCGCTAGATGGGGCAGGTGTGAGAGTGGCCAATGGGGGCCACCACCGCCCCCCGACGTGACAGCGCCCAGGCCCGCGACCCTCCCACTCGGACCCGGGCTAGGGCCGGCTCTACTTCCAGAGTCCGCCTGAGCAGGGGAAGGGGCGGCGGGACAGAGCCAGGAAAGGCAGGAAGGGCCGGGAGCCGGGCGGGGGGCGGGCGGCGAGCTTCCACTTCCTCTGGTGCCTGAAGGCTGGAATCCAGCCCTACCCCCTCCGCCCCGCGGCCCTGCCCGGCCCTGCCCGGCCCCGCAAAGAGGTCCAAGCCCGGCTCGGCCGGCCCGGCAGCCCGGGGGCCGCGCGCCCTCCCGCAGGCCTCAGGCCCTACCTTCTCCGGGCGGCGTCGGGTCCCGGCACGGTCGGCTCGGGCCTGCTGCTCCGCCGCTCGCGCTCGGCCTCTCCCGCGGGCTCTAGCGGCCTCCCGGTCTCGAGCGCGGCGGGCGGCGGCGGCTCCTCCTTCTCAGGGGCGGGAGGAGGAGACTCCGCCACCCGAGCCGCCTCCCGGCAGGAAGCGACCTCTGCGGCACCGCCTCCTCCGCGCGGCGGCTCCCGCTCCTAAGGCAGTCGCCGCCGCCCTCTCCCTCCGGAAACGCATTCCTCCCGGGCCGCGTCAGCCGAGCCTGAGGCGAGGAGGAGAAGGAGCCTGTGAGGCCCGTGCCTAGACAAAGGAGCGGGCCTGGACACGAGTGGGCCTGGGGAGGCGGCGGAGGCCGGGGGAGGGCCCGGTCGAAGCCTTGGCTGTGCCTCAGTGTCCTTCTCTGTCTAGGCAGGGAGGTGTGGGGAGGGACCCAGCGCTCCGCAGGCCCTGGGTGAGCTGTAAGCCTCCCGGAGCCTGGACTCACTTTCCTGTTAGGCCCTTCTTAGTTCTGCTTCCTCAAAGTCGCACCTCCGTGTTTTGATCCCTGAAAGTCCCCGGATCCCCCCGGGCAAATGGAGAGGGCTAGTCCTCCACCCTGCGGGGCCTCTTGGGGACCAAAACGACACTGTCCTCTCAAAAGGGAATTAGCTAGCAGCAATGTTTTTCGTGAAATAGTGGGCCTGACTTGTCTGTAAGAAACTTGAAGATTTAGAAAAGAGCTGAGTGGCAAGAAAGGGGAGGTGGGGGGGCGGGGGGATGAGGAACTTTTAGAGAAAAACTGATGAATTGAGAAGATGCTTTTGGTAGATTTATCTGGAAGTCCATGTGTGGGGAAATAAGGATGAGAAGGAAAATTCTCATCTTTAAGAGTACACATTCTCGTTTCTCCTCGTTTTTCCCCCCTTTAGGTGGAGTTGGGGGCCGGAAAAAGAACATTTAGAAGAAAAGGGAAACACTCATTATGAGATTGACTGGGCACATTTTGATTATAGAGGATTGAAATCTGTACCAATCAACATCATACTGAAACCTGGTAATGCAGAATATGTGGCTGGCAAGCTGCCATGAAGTTAGCAGAAAATGTGGGTTGCCACCTGGGGAACTATAGCACCCTGTTGGGAACAGAGCTCAAATTACCAGATTTATGAACCTGTGAAGTAGTGTTTCTGTTGTTAGAGATCAGAGACTGGGATGTTCATTTGGCCGTCAATATTAAATAGAAGATGAAGTGACCCCATCTATGGAAAATCTGCACGTTGTTCACCAGCAAAATCAAATCTATTGTTTAGCCAGTCTCTGAAGACCTCTAAGAAATGAGCATTATTTCTCCTGCCTAACGTTTGGCAAGCTTAAGAGGCTAAATGATGTTTCTATATTAACAACCTGTTAGAACTCAACATTCTTGAATTTAAAGGTATTGGCTTCACCACTGTTCAAAATTGGTCCAGTCTTAGCACAGGAAATTGTATAGTTTGAGATAAAGCACAATTTATCCATATTTGACTTGCAAGGATCTATATTTCCCAGAATTTCTTCCCTATGTGTGATTTGGTGAGTTACTAACAATTTTTGCCACAAAAACCTTAGTAATGTTCACATTTACATAACTCTAAATTAGTCCCTCAAAGTATCAAGCAATGTTGCAAGACACATAATCAGGTTTCAGCTAATATTTGATAAATGAACGAATAGATTTTCTTGTTCCCAACAGGGTGCTACAGTTCCCCAGGTGGCAACCCACATTTTCAATCTAGAGCATTTGCCTAAACTGAATTGTGAGTAGCAATTTACATGCAGAATTCAGGAGCTATGAGGAAAAATGAAATTAAAGAAACATATTCTCTAAGAAAAGTAGTAGTTGGTCAGGAGCATGACTACTTGTGATCTCATTCAAATATTGACAAGTGCATAATTAACTAAAATTTATGAATACTCCAAAGGAAAGTTGGTCTGCCTTATACTTAAGGGGAAATCCTATTAAGTAGATACAGTGCTGGTTACATTGCTAGATCACACCATGATAGTCCATTAAATTCAAGATAAATCCATACCTTACCCACGAAATTTCCCAATTGTCATAAATTGTTTTCTACTCTTTCATGTGTCATCATTATGTTAAATAACTAGAGTTGTCCTTTTCTTTAGTTTTGGCATCATATTACTTGCTCTTCAAAATATACAAGGTTCTTCAAACCTACTATTTTCTAAAATTAAGTTTCAAAGTTGTTCACTGAAAATGTTGTGATGCCCAGGTTTGTTTCAATTAGCCTTTTATTCCTATTTCTAAATAAAATTATAAAGACTTCCACAAATAAAAGAAACCTTTACCATTAAGATGCAAAGGAGGCTAGAGGCTTCTCTGAAAACCTTATTTTCTCCTTGCAACAGTGGGACCACAGTCGATTACTGAGCTTAAATTTAGTAAATTGAATTTAATCATGATTATGCAGTACTGGATTTGAAGTATAAGTGAGTCAATGTTGTCTTCAGGAACGGACAGCTATCTCTGGTGGATTGAGCCCTCTTGGGATTTAGGCTCTCAAATATTAGTCCCTTCAGTGAGCCACAAATCATCCCATGGTAACTTGAAGGCTTTTCAATCTTTGAGAGTAGAAACCTCCTTAAACAGTATAAATTTTTATGGGCCAATAGTTGAGTGCACATCTGTTAGAGTCTGTAAACAAGTCAAAATAACACCTGGCATTTTGCCAGGGGAATGTTAAGAGTTCATAAACAAGTCTGGATGGTGCCTGGCAAAATGCCAGAGGGAGTGGTTTGAGAAGTAACAAAAGCGAGCCATTAAGTGTGGAGATTCCTTATTGGTTGACTGATGTATCTAGTTTATGCTAATTAGATAAGCTGTGTGGAATGTATAAATACTGCTCCTGTCCTGCAATAAACGGCTCCTACTCCTGCTGTATCAACGTACACAAGTTATTCGTCACCCCCCCGGCCTTCTACACACATCCATTTATAAATCATTTTGCAAGCACAATAACATTCAGAAGGTAAGACCACCTCCCCACCCCAGGGTTAGAACAAAGAATGAATACCTGCATTGTGAGAATAGATGCATACCCAAGAACAATTTTTCCATTGATTGGCATAACACAATTCCATTTTTAAATAAGCAGAGTAACCTTGTGTTCTGATATCCCAAGATAGTACCAGTTTGTTACTGAAGCATAACTATTAATTTGTTCCCCTTTTCATTCTCAAAGTTATATTCTGGTATGAATGAAAAATGATATGGTCACCCTATGAATAAGAATATTCAAACTATGAAGAGTAAGGAGTAAGTAGAAATTCAAGGTAATTCAAAGGGACACATTACAAATCAGGTTCTAGGTTTATAGATAAAAACCAATTTTAACAATGATAATAGTAAAAGTAAAAAGTGATTGGGGGTGAGTGTGCAGAATTAGGCAGTTCCTGTAGATGAAGAGACCCTACCGGTGGATTTAATTAGGGGGAAAAAATCTTGAAAGTAGCCTGGATAAACAACAGAACTTGGATTTTAAATACCATTATAAATGAATATGATTGTGGTTAGAGCAAATTGACTAGGTGACTAGGTGAGTCTTTGACTACTTTTCCAAGAACCATGTCTACAGAGTGACCTAGATACATTTTTCTCATTGGTCACATCCAGCTACTTAGAATATGATTTTTTAAACAATAAAAAAGGAGGAGGAGGAGGAGAATGGAGAGAAGAAAGGAGAGGGGGAAGAAGAGGAGATAAAGGAACAAGGATAGATGGTTCTCATAACGTCCTATAATACTAATGCAGAAGTACTTCAGAATCATATCTCCATTCCATTTCCTAAGATACTAAAACTCTGCTTTTAAAACATAAATGTGTATTCCTTGTAAAAAGCAGCCCTGGGAATTATTGACCTTTTAAAATACCAAGAAAGGGTGACAGTCCTTGAAGTTCCTCCTTTTTCTGTCTCCAAATGTATAATGTTCAAATAGTCATATAATGCAGAGAAACTGGAAGTTTGTTTATTTTGCAACTTTTTGTTTTGGGTTTCAGGGCTTCCCTTTAGTGCCACCCCTCAATACTCTTCCTAAAAAAAAGACATGAAAAGTTAATTTTGCCACAAGGCAGCCACCAACTGAGTATGTATAGTACTTCAGTGCACTTGACCAGCCTGAAATGGACAAGGCTTAACTAGTGCTTCATTTCTCAACTTATTTAAAAGTAAAGTGCAAAATGGCAGAACATTCTGACCAGATTTGTAATGTGTCCTTTATAGTTTAGGCTAGCCATTAAGTCTTTTCCTTTTCTAGATAGTTAACAGTGGCTGGATTGTGGCTTTGAATGTGGGTCACTAATGAGTAAGGCTGCCTCCACTGGCTCAGCTTCCTGTTTTCCATATATAGTATCCCATTTTTTCTCTTGTTCAATCCACACAACGCAGCCTTCACTGGGTGTGAGCATTCCTTGCCAACATTCAGATGCTGAACATTTTTAAGGGCCTGGAGGGAAGAGTGTTTTGGGGCAGTGCTTTTCAAACAGAGTTTCTTCAGCTGTAGAAGGGAATGTGCCTTCCCAAATAAGAATAAAGAATACGCCAAATATAAGCAGTTGAATAGCACTGCAGTTATTTTTGGGAACAAGGGTCATTTAGTACAGGAAATGAGCATCAACCAGTTATAGCTAGTGACTATGAAACAGCATTTCTTTCCTAATTTAAGTACTTGAGTATCTAGAGAAAAATCAGCAGTGGCATTTTGAATTAGGAGCAGCTTGATTTAGGCCAGTTTCGTCAAAGAGTAGGAATCATAGGTAAGCAAGACCATCTCCCTGCACTCACCCCCCATTCAATTTAATCCTCATAGTATATTATCTAAGGCAGAGTTCTTGTCCCACCCAGATCTTGTTTCATGCTTATAAATGGGATATTACAAAACCCCTAAAATTGTAAACAAAATTTCATTTATAGATAGATAGATACATAGTTTTAATGGGATCTTAACCCCAAAACATTAGAAACCACTATTTTAAACACATGATCAGTCCTTTTTTAGACTAAATGCCTAAACAAATGTCTTTGTTATTATCCTGAAATTTTAAGTCCTATGTGGATTAGTCTTACTTGAAACAAGTTTCAAAACATCAGTTTGTACTTCCAAGTATTTATAATAAGATTTTCACAGCATGTTGTAGAACCTGCAGGTGGTAGAACAGGAAAAGTAATCAAACCATGCAATTACAAATTGCTGTTTTATTTATTTTTTGAAGTAAAGTAATTTTCAAAGAGAAACTAGAATTTTTTTTTTTTTATTTCCAAATTCCAACTTAGGGGCTGGGGATTTAGTTCAGTGGTAAAATGCATGCCTAGCATGTGTAAGGCCCAGGTTCAATCCCCCAAAATCAAATCAACACAATTAATTTCCAATTAATACACTGAGACTCAAATACCTTCATATTATAGCTAAAAATCAATTCAAAGCTGTTGTAAATTTTTAATGAATTGAGAATTCTAAATAAACTTCAATTATATTTTCTAACAATATTCTCAGAGCATTTGGAAGAACAAGCCTTGTGACACTCTGCTTTAAGATTTCTGCATGGTTGTTGGCTGATGTCATAAGTTTTTCCCTCTAGGATCACCAGAATTCCCTATTTAGAACTGCTTATGGCTGCCAGCTGGGTAATGTTTTAAACTGAAAGAATTTTGCATGTTGTGTTATTCTATTGTAATTAGAATGAAATAATCTTAGTCTGAAAGGTTTGATGTTTTAGCTCTTCAATATCTTTGTATGCCTGACTCTCCTTCATTTATCTAAGTTTACACCAGATTCCTAAAATACCAATTTCTCTTTTATTATAAAATAAATTCTCCCAAAACTTCCATATGCCTAAAATGTCAATTATACTGTTTTTTTCTGACATCAGAATATTGACCTTGGAAATGAAATACTTCAATCAAAATTTTATCAGTAGCAGGGTATGGTGGAGCTCGCCAATGATCCTAGATAGTTGGGAGGATGACGTAGGAAGATGGAAAGTCAAGCACAGTCTGGGCAATTTAAAGAGACCCTATCTCAGAATAAAAGAAGGCTGGGGGATGTAGTTTAGTGGTAGAGTGCTTGCCTAGCATATGCAAGGCTCTGTGTTCAACCCCCAGCACTGGGAAAGTATATATGTAAATATATAAATATATATGTATATTTTTTTAACCCATAAATGCATAAATGTTGCTGATTTGCAATGCCTTGTACATGGAATATGAGAAACTGAATTCTTACATATAAGAAATTTGTCTGTAATTGATTAAATAAATTTGAATATATCCATGGACTAAAATAATTAAAAGATTTAAATAAAAATAAACTATACAAGATGTAGAACATGTTGGGCTATAATCCTTGATGTGAAGTATTATAGTATTATCCACATTTTATAGCCAAGGAAACTGAGACAGGAGCGACTACACTGCATAACTATATGCAATAGTAAGTACATGCTGCATTAAGTTACAGAACACAGATTGAAACTGAGGCTGCAAGAATTGAGGGCAGCCCTGGCAAAGACAATGACTGCTCTGATTGAGCTCCACTATGGCAGACCAATCTGATTCTGGTGTTCAAGAAAAAGAAGTAATCTGTAAGCCATGCTTTCCATATCAGCATTTATGAAAGTAATTAAGTGACATTTTCATCTATAAGTTACTCCTTGTCTATCTTCTTAGTCGACACAGAACTGGATGGGCATGAGATTGCTATTAGGTGCTCTTTATTCTAAACAATCATATACATCTATATACATACAAAGGATGGCATCAGATTATAATTGTTATATACCAGGTGTGTGGGCATAAAGTTGTTCAACCAAATCATTCAAAGTTTGTCAGTTACATATTTTTTATCAGACACCTTAAAGATTTTTCTTAAGGCAGTGTCCATATCTTAAGTGTTTGTATGACTAACACAATATTTTATATATATAACACTAACACAATATATATATATATATTAGTTATTAGGATGACTGCTTTTAAAACAAAATTCCTAAAATATGAGTATTGACAAGGATGCAGAGAAATTGGAACACTTATGCATTTCATAGGGGTGTAAAATAGCACAATGGCTATGGGAAACAGTGTGGAGATTCCTCAAATAACTGAAAATAGAAAATAGAACTAGCATATGATCCAGCATTTCCACTTTGAGTACATGCCTGAAAAAATTTGGAGCAAGGTCTCCAAGAGATATTTTTCACCCGTGTTCATAGCAGCATTATATGCAGCACTACATAGTGAAAGCAACTCAAGTATCCACCAGTGGATGAATGGATAAATAAAATAGTATTGGAATAGTATTCAGTTTTACAAGAGAATAAAATTATGATGTATGCTACAACGTGGATGAACCTGAGGATATATGAAATAGTCCCCCCAAAGACAAATACTATACAATTCCCTTTGTGAATTACTTTAAATAGAAAATTCATAGAAACAGAAAATAACAAGTATTTTATGGTTGTCATGGGCTGAGGGCCTCACGGAATAAGGAATTGTTATTTTCTGGGATACAAAGCTTCAGTTTTGCAAGATGAAAAGCATTTTGGAGATTGGTTAGGATGATAAATGTTATGTTATGTATATTTAATCACATTTTTAAAAGTTACACATTTCCTGGGTTTGGAATACTGAAAAGAATTAGAAATAGTGATAACCCCAAAGCAATGAGCACAGGCAGTATTGAAATTATGGTCCATTGGAAATATCAACCTTTATCAATCAGATGCTTGAAAAATGATTAATTGCAACCTGAAATAGGACTGATAGATTGGTGTGTGTGTGTGTGTGTGTGTGTGTGTGTGAAAACACATCAAGTGTTTTCTCTCTGGAACTCTGACAAATGTTAAATATGCTCTGGTGCACCCAGGGACCCACACCCTACTGACCAAAATTGGCATGGGAGAGGCAAGACTTTAAAAGAAATTATACTTCAACGAACCAAGAGGCTTAAAATAGGAGAAAGGAGAGAAAAAGAAGAGTACATTAAATTAAGGTGCTAAGAGAGTAATCTCTGCTGTTTGGAGCCAGCCTAAGTTGTGAGGGGAATTTGATTTCAGAAGACCTCAAAGCCACGGGCTGGCATTCACCGATGAACATGTACAATTCTCAACATAAAGCAACTGGAGTGGACACCAAGTACTTGTACCCTCAGCCAAGGCATGATTGGTATTCCTACAGTGTTCAGGACTGAGTTACAATCAGCAATCACAGATCAGAAGGACCTGAATGTTCTTTTTTTTTTTTTTTTTTTTTTTTTGAGAACAGTCACTGGAATAAAAGAAAAAAAAAAAGAAACAAAATAAAACGGTATTTCCATGTGAAAAATCTCCTAGGAAATTTTGCCTATAATGAGAATGAAGAGATTTCAAAGATGATGGCTCTGAGACATAAAATGAAAGTTCTCCATATATTAAATATCAGAATGTAAAACTGTGAAGAGTGTGTAAGAGGGGAGGGAGTTCTGCAGGGAAGCAAGGCAGGTGAGTGCTCAGGCCAAAGCTACAGCTGAAGGAATGGTTGAACAAGATTTTGTACACAGAAAGCACCTGAGACTCTAGAAGAATTAAATGCTTTAGCAGCACTGCAGCATTCAGATCAACTCAGGACGTTCACTCTGAGAATGTCAAGTCTACCCCAGTGATGACAAAGGTGGGGTGTGGCTCTTCTGCTTAGCAGTGAAGGAAATTAGAATAAACTTATCCGTTGGATTCAGGTTGAAAAAAAATAATTGGTAAGTGGGAATTAGTCACTGAAGTTACAGAACACTTATCTTTGATGATCTTTGTAAACAGTCTATATTTTTATTTGCCCCTATTCAAACTTTAAGGTGGAGGAACATGGTAAGTGATTTCTCATCCTTTCTTAGACTTTTTGATTTGCAGAATTAGGAATGCGCTATTCCTTGGGTTATTAAAGAGTAATATTTTTGACTGGCCCCAGGACATAAAAGCAGAAGTCAGCTTGTGTCAGATATTACAAAAAAAAAAATACTTAATGAAATTATTGGCATAAAATATCACCTACATTTTTTTTTTTTTGTACAGAATGACTAATCCAAAACAGGCCTGCCATGTAAATTAGCATTACCATCTCAAGCATATCAAAAGTCTTGCAGCTGGTCAATCAGGATGTTATGCAAAAATAGATGGAAAGGAAATAGATTTTACAGCTATTCCATTTTGATTAGATTTCGATATGAGCAGCGTTTGATTGAATTTCTGCTCTTATATTTTGATATTTTTGTAATACATTGAAAATAAATTTACATCTCTTTTCTATAAATCTATATCTTAATGTTACTTACAAAACAGAACAATATTGGCACTATTTCAAGTAGATCTGTAGTTTGGTTTTGAGCTTGCTACATTACAGTGTAGAATTAAAAGAAAAAGAATTATTTTTTTGCAGTGCTGGAGATGGAATTCCAGAACTATGAGTATACTGACAGCTCTTATATTAAGAGAACTCCAAATTTCAGTATAAAATCTTTTATTGTGGGGTAGTGTTTTCCTAGTAAACATTCATATGCAATTTAAACTGTTTCAGCTTATTATCAGCTTAGATCATTTTTAGTTAAGAAAATTTGTTTTTTTAATTTTAATCTTAATTTTGTATGGCTATTATTGTGTGTTCACTTGGAAAATGCAATTTTAAGTATTATTCTAGTCATTATTTTTTTCCTCAAGAGGTTTTCTGACAGTATTTTCTTTCACAGACTAGAAATATGTACTGATCACTCTTCTTTTGCCAAACTGTGGACCCTAAAAGGGCAGAGAAGTTGTCCTAAAATGAGGCTGAGAGGTGGAAACAGTATGTGAGTGATTCAAAAAAAGGAAATGAAGCCATAGGCAGAAAAGACACAGAGGATGGCTCAAAAGATAAGCTAGAATGTAAAGAAGGGTGATTCCACATGAAATAACCCAGGAAAGAGCAATGAGCTTTTATAAATATGTAGTCATGACTGCAGAATTATCTCAAATAGTTCAGTCATGATAAAGGAACAGAAGGAAGAAGCTGAACTAGGTTCAGATTAGAAGCAAATATCACATACTAACACACACACACATACACACACACACCACACTACATACACAAAACAAACAAGACATATTTTGCATATTTCTTTTTCCTTTTTTTGGGAGGGGGGTAACAGGGATTGAACCCAGGAGTACTTAACCACTGAGCCACATCGCCAGTCCTTTTTTATATTTTATTTAAAGACAGTGTCTCACTAAGTTGTTTAGGGCCTCGCTAAATAGCGGAGGCTGGTGTTGAACTGGAGATTCTCTTGCCTAATCCCCAGATTTGCTGGGATTATAGGTGTGTGCCACTGCACCTGTCTATTTTGCACATTTATAATATGCTATTGATGATTTTTTCTGTCCCCAAAAAGGAACATTAGAAATAAAAGTGTTGAAATAAAAACATAGGTTTGTTCTAAAGATCAGAAGAGGCCTGTCTCCCAAGTTTAAAAATCAGAAATGAATTTTTAGGATCCTGGTTTTTAACTTCTTTGCATTTTACATACATTGAAGAACAAATTTATCAGTTTAAGAATAGATATCATAGTCTGTCTTTCTACTTGAAATAGAAAATATGCTTTACTGGTTATCTATGTTATTTTGAAGTGAATACTTTTAAAATCTTAGTAGAACTTCTCAGAGTACATAAACTTCTTCAGTAAGAGCCAAATTTTCTAATGACATCAAAGGTCTTCATCCTTCAAATGAAAAAAGTGTAGAGGTTTTGAAATTGTAAGTCCTGTAAATTTCAGATCATGACATCATATTTGTTCTGACAGAATATAAAGATAAGGTATTATCTAACTTCTTGGGGAAAAAAAGTAAATATGAATAAATTGAATTTTTATTTCCTAGTAATAAATGAAAATATTTGGACAAAATCAATTGCCTTGTTTTCAAATGCTTTTTATATAGTTTACCATATTAAGATATAAAACATTTAAATTAAAGAGAAGAATACAATAAAATATCATGGACTCATCACCAGACTTCCTAGTTATCAGGATTTTGCCATCTTTGCTTTATCAGGTCCTTGAGGGTTTTTTTTTCCCCATTTTTGAAGTATTTGGAAGAAAAACCCAGACTGTGAGAGTATACTTCACACTTTTCAGCACAAATTTTGAAAAGATGAGCTTTTTTTATATAGCCATAATATCATCACAACCAAAAACCTAACATTTCCCCCCTTAATATATAATATCAAATCAATAATCATATTTTACTGATTATCTAAAAAAATTTTTTTTGCAGTTAGTTTGTTCAAATCAGAATCCAAAATAAATAAATACCCCCAAATCCAAACCAGAACCAGAAAGCAGCCCTATTACCACCTATGGTTGTTAGGTCCTTTATGTCTGTAATATCCATAACAGTAACTCAACATTTCTTTTTTCCCTCAAGCTACCAGGTTGCTGAAAAGCTAGGTCAGTTTATCCTGTAGAAATGTTTATTTTAAGTATGTAGTTTAAAGGCTTAAATAATACAGTAGCTCAGAAAGTACTTGGAATCTTACCAAATATATAATTAAAGACCTACAGAGATTTTTTATTACTTCAGATGAAATTAACCCTTAGAGTATTTATTTCATCCCAATTTATAAATGAAATAATACAAAATAGGCCCCTTGTGAATTTGCCAAATTAACCTGCACTTTCCCCTTATATAATAAGATTTGCCCTTTAAGAGAGCAATCCAGATGTAGAAATGTACTTCATTATTATCATTAGGTTTTAGAAAATGTGCAGACTCTAGTGGACTGGCACATTGAAACTCTCCCTGAATTACCATTCTTGCTTTCTTATTGCTCATACTAACCGTTCTCATTTCTTTAACCTGGAGTGTATGTTGTGTAGTTAAGAACTTGCTAGATATTTTTTGTATATTATCTCATTAAATGTTCAAGATACACATTGTCTGTCCTGTTTTATAGAAACATTTCAAGCCAGACTCATGTGACAGAAAGCCTATAGATTTTTTGTCTTTGCTTTGTTTCGGGGTATTTTGTCTGTTTGATTTGGTGCTGAAGATGGAACACAGGGCCCTGCACATGCTGGTTAGGTGCTCCACCACTGAGCAAGAGCGCCAGCCCCCTGAAACCTCATCACTTCCTTCCTTCCCTGCTTGCTGTTTTACTGTTCTTGTCCTGTCTTCCATATTGTCCCTTTAATGTTCCTTTCCCCTCTCCCAGTTGTTTTAGAAGCTAGCACTTTCCTTCTCCCACCTCAAGGCTCTGCACCTTACCTCTGTGCACTCTGTGACAATGAAACTGACAGTGAGATGCTTAGACAACGCTAGTCCAACTAGTGGAAAACGGTAAATTCCAGGGCACTTCTCATTGGTTTAGAGATGCCCATGCACCCATCTTTTTCTTCTCACTGAATCAACCAGTTTGGGTTTTTATATGACTTTCACATCTTTCATCTACCCAGGTTTATTTTCCATCTAAGATTTCCCCTCATTTCAGGGGCTATACTTCATATTTATAATGGAGATATTATGTTTTGGATGCTTTTCTAGTACTTTGACTTTACATGTCACAGTTGAAAGGTTAAAGATATTTACATCAGGACTTGCTGTTATCTGATCTAATAGTGAAATAAAGAAATGATACCCAGGGTTGGGGCTGTAGCTCAGTGGCAGAGTGCTTGACAAACATGTGTGAGGCACTGGGTTCCGTCCCAGCACCACATAAAAATAAACAAATAAAGGTATTCTGTCCATTTACAATTACAAAACAAATAAAAGAAATGATACCTCAAAGCACAGTCATTGTTATTATCTAAATTAAAATAATCCCTAATACTTATCATTGGATATGGCTTGATATAAATTTAAAATTGATATAAATCTGGATTCTGACAGCTTTTATTCTCAGATTTTAGGCAGGCCTCAGGTGATGGTTTCATGGGGCCACTTTTTTTTTTCATCATTCTGAGGATATTAGGGCTATAGCCATCAGAAAAATCTTGGTGGTATCTCATCTTTCTGTTTTGTTTTATTGGTGCTTCCGTTGTAGCCTGTGCCAGAGTCAGTGAAATCTCTTGAGCAGAGGAACCTCTCTGTGTTTCATGTTACCACCATGATTTGAACACTTAGATGCTCTCAGAACCTTTGGGTGTTGCCTGAAGGGTGCTGACAGCAATCACTGTGATTCAGCTGCACATCCTGACAGCCCCGTCACTGAGTATTATATGAATCATACTGCTGGGTATTATTGGAGTGCATCATCACCCCCTTCTCCAGCCCCTTTGGGAACCTCGATTCATCCTACCTCTGAAGACAAATGGATGACACCACCAATGGATTAATAACACAGTAATTAAATAGGTTACTTAAACTGTGTTTTGTCAGTTTAATTTGACCAGGTATTACAAGGAGAGTTACAATTCTGAGCCACAATGAAATCCTGATCATAATGTACTCACTTCTTTTAGTAGGGCATATTAATGTCTATACTGCTTATTTTTAGTGGTGTTCTAGGGTCATGCTCTTGCAGAGCAAAATAGAACAGCAGGCTGAGATCCCAGAATGTACATGCTTTTGTCGTGACTCACAGCTTGGCCCAGGCTAGTCCCTTAGTCCTTTTAAAATATTATTGAAAAAAAAAATTAACCCACATGAAAACCATTTATGAATACTTGAGGTATCTACTACTTGTTGTATTGTCTATGTCTGTTCCTGTATCTGGCATAGGCCTGCTTCTATTCTTTGGTGTTCATAACACACCAGGCACATGATATGCTAAGCACTCTATTATTTCATTTTAATTTCCATGACAACCACATGATGAAAATATTAGGGTCCCAATTTTATAGTTAACATTAATTGAGAGTTAAGAGCTGACAATTGTCCTATGAGTTTTACACAGATTATTTTATAATCCCGAGTACAACTCAGTGAGGTGAGTGCTGTTTGACTATATAGCAGTAGGATCAGTATGCAAATTAAGAATGCTTGACACCAAAGCCCATGCATTTAACCACTATGTGATACTTTTCCCACCAATAATCTATGACAGATCCATAGGGATGTTTGGGGAGGCACTAGAACTTACTAGTTAATAACAGAGACTTGAGGGGCAAATTGTATTTGAATTTGGATGCAGAACTGTGTGATCTTGAACAAGTTACTTAACCTCTCTGTGCTGGACCAAGTCTACAAAATGGAGATAACAAGACCTGCCTCAAAGGCTTATGATGAGGATTAATTTTTTTTAATGCATATTAACATGATACTTGGCACACAATGTTCAATAGATTATAGTTATTGGGATATTATTAAAATCATAAACCAATAGTTTTTAGGTTAACATGGGAGTAAAAAAAGTTGCATATGATAATTTATAGATTTTGATTCTTAATCATTAACTTTTCTAAATTTTGCTTTTCATGATAATGTGTGTTTTTGAGGAGTTTTATTACACTATGCAAGAGTGAAAGTAACCCAATTAGTTTTTCTTATTGGCTAGGATGCCACAATCTTTATTTTAGTTACTTTCATTTGATTAAATTGCCACTCTTTTAAATGTTAAAATATGAAGACCTCAATAAATATGAAGAAGCTATTATGTCAGGAAAAGGAAACCATCATTCATGCATATATTTCATTAATTACCTAGATATTTAGATTTTCATTCTAAGAATGTAAGTTACAGAAAGCAAGAATGTTTGCTGGTTTTGTTTCTCAATGACAAGGACTCAAAAAATATCTGTTGAATAAATGCATCTTATTGGGTAATTCAGTCCCAGCAATTTGGCCTCCTTTCACTTGAATTCAAGGTCACCTGTTAAAAATAAGCCACTTAGGGCTGAGAAAGTAGCTCAGTTGGTAAAGCTCTTGCCTAGCATGAGTGAGGCTCAAGGTTTTTTTTTTTTTTTTTGTTTGTTTGTTTGTTTTTTGTTGTTGTTGTTGTTTTTACCCAATACTACAAAGAAAGAAAAAAAAAAGTTTATTTCTTTGTTTTATTTTTTTATTTATTTATAATTATCTTTGTCGTCTTTCCACCAACGAAACCATCTGTAGGCACTGAAGGTGGGCCGAGGGAAGGTTTGGGGACATTCTGTATTTATCTGCATTAAGTAGAAAAGAGCAGCCCTGGGCTACTGGCTGAGCTTCATCTGTAGGTGCCTCTTCCTGGCGGTGCCGGCACCTTTTCCTGGCCTTCAGGGAAGAATGGGGCCAGCAGCTCAGCGCAGAGCAGGGCTCTGCCAATACCACGTCATCGAAAATTTAACAGTGAGTCAGCTGCTCTTTGTCCTGGGCTGGTTTGTGAGATCCGGTGCCGCAGATCCCAGCGCTGCCCGGGTTCTCCAGCGCCCTCCTACTTGTGCAGCATGCCCTGCAGCAGAGCAGCAATCTGAGGCCAGGACGGGCAAGGCCTTGCTCCTGGAGCTGGACCCTGGGAAAGGAAAGGTGGCTGCACAGATAACTCAGGGCTCTCTGCTGAGGCTCCCTTGCCAGGAGCAACGGGCCTCTCTTCCCTCAGTCCCCGCCTCCTTTTATTGACTGACCTCTGTTTATCTCCTTAGGAGGATTCCGAAGACTAGCAGTGCCTCCAATGGCTTCACTGACCTGTTTTTGGTAACTAAGAAAGAAGTTGATGTTTGAAGACATAAAGTGCATTACGCCCGATGGAGAGCCTGGGTGAATTCTTTGGCTTAGATTTTAGTCACTTGTGTAATGAGAAGTTTGGACCAGTAGTTCCCACAGGCCTTGAAGATCTAATTCTTTTGGTCCAGGTGAAGCCAGGGAACTTTCTTTTTCTTTTTCTTTTCTTTCTTTCTTTTTTTTTTTTTTTCAGCCACATCACCAGGTATCCCTTGGATGGGCAGGCAGTTCCATAAGGATAAATTTCTATCTTGAAAAATTCCAAAAGGAACAACATTCCTAACGCAGAATCCAGTACACTCTGTGGCTTGTCACACTCTGGTAGACCCAGGGTCCCCTGGGAGAGAATGCAGGGGCTGGGTCAGCAATATTCGAGAGCTCCCATGTTATTCATAGGCACAGGCAGCAAAGTTCATTGTGAGCAGCACTTCCTGCCTTGTTAGTGAGCCACAGACTCCATCAGGAAAGAAAGTTTGTAAAAGTATATTCTTTGGCCAGGTCTAGGACTTGGTGAAATAGCTACATTATCTATGACATCAGTGACAAGGCCAAAGGTGAGAAAATTAACATTAAATATTCTCTCCAAAATATTCAGAAAAAGGCAGGGAGACCAGATGTTTCCTTTCTAAGTAGCAAAGGGCTGGGGAACAAAAGATGGGAAGAACCACTTGAAACCATGCACTGGACTTCTTTCTCAGTACCTAATATTACCAAGTTCCACAAAGGCATTTCACCTCTGTTTTCCAGAACATATAGTCAATAGACATTAAACAAATGTGTGGATCAAACAGTTCTGGTAGTCCAAGCTCTTTATCTGCTGTGATTTATTCAGGAAAAACTCTACTTTATAAGCTCTTAAAGGCAGAGATTGGGTCTTTATAGGGCCTGTCAAAATTATCTGGAAATATTTATCGAGATGAATTGGTCAAGAGCTCTCCTGGTGTTGGGGGACGGTGAAGGATGTGAGGTTGAAAAAGTATATATGTATATTACAAATCCAGGATTTTCTTGAAAAATCATTTATTGATTCATTAATGACATAAGGTCACCACTAACTGTAAATGGTAATGCTTATTTCAGTAAAAGAAACAGCATTATTCAAGACATGAATTTATGGACACTAATTTGACAGTTTTAGGACAAAACATTGAGTGATTTATGACACAGACAAATTGACTCACCCTAACTGTCTAACAGGGAACCTGTTATAAAATAAAAATGTTTTCATACAAATATGTTTTCAGTTAAAATCATGTTCTCAAAAATACTTACTGACATAGGGAATTTTATATATGATAAGTCAAAAAAAATAAGAAGGCAGAAACTTGATTTCTGTCTACACCCATTTCCTATTTCCTACAGGCTTCCTACTCATACTATTTCCCTCTTTCTTCCTAAACAACACAGTTTTGATGAGGTTTTCCTCCTCTTCTTTCACAGCTGTGTGCCTCATGCCAGGGGAAAGCAGAAAAATGAAGGGGTCCCAGATGCTGGTCTGTGATCTGCTGGTCAGTCAATGTTGAAGTGAATGGCTGGAGGTTGGTGGCCAAAAGCCAATTCACTAAAAACTCACACAATGTAAGTCAATTTCCTATAAGCTGATTTACTAGATGTGAAGTACTTAGAAATAGTTTACTGTTCTCATTTGTTCTTATAAAATCATTTAAGGGATATTAAAAAAAATTGTCTCTGACCCAGTTCCTTGTTGCTATAATTGGAGAATGATTTTGATGAACTGTCCTCAAGAAGTCACCTTATTTCTTATTATGAGAGCTAATAATTATTTCCTATTGTTGAAACCAATTGAATATTAAATCCACATTGCTTCTTAGTGGCAACTGAAACTGTACCAATAAAGTACATATAGAATGGGAGAGAGAGGAAAAAGAAAATTATTTGGGGATTGTGGAAGTGAGAATGCAGTTGATTTGTACTTTTATTATATTCTTTGGGTTTTTCTGTATTTTCAAAATTTTTCATAATAAACATATATTGTTATTATGGGTAAAGTAGGTATTAATACCTAGGTTACATGATACAATAGGTATAAGTACCAACCCCAGAGAGTTGTTAGATCATTGAGAATTTTCATCTGGTTCCGCTTAGTGAAGTGGTAGGTGTGCAGGTGGGCTTCCCAAAGGCAAGGGAGTGGATTAATCCTAGAAGAATGAGCATGCAGAGGTTGAGTAGGAAGAGGTGAGGGTCAGGACCATTGTTTTTTTGTTTCTGATTTGATCGAGGAGGACCAAAGGACCTCCTTCATAAAATTTATTGTTTCTTTCATGTTTTACGCTTTGCAAATATGTAATCATCTTTCATCATCACATGATTCTTGAAAGCAGGTATTATTATCTCCATTTTGAAGAGATACTGAGATAGAGATTTAGGATTAAGAGAGAGAAATACCAAATCTTAAAGGAAGCACTCACAAGCCATCAAGATGAAGAAGGCACAGTTGTAAATTTTGAGCAACGTGCTCTTGGCCTGTGCCCTTAGCCCATGCCCTTGCAAAATGAGGGAAATAAACAAGGGCAAGGAAAACCTGTGTGAAATTGTGTAGCTCCACCTGGATCCACCTCCAGTCCAGCTCCTGATATAGTCCTTCTATAAATATTGGACTCCCATCCCAAGTCAGGGCTGCTTCTCACTCTGGAGACAGTCTGCCTTCTCTCTTGAATGTATCTGCCTTCCTCAAAGTCATGCCTTTGTCTGGCTCAGGCTGAAATTCTTTTCTGTTTCATATGTAAAGAACACCACTGGACTTGATTTGAGTACCCCTTTCCTCTGGGAACTTCTAAGACCCTTCTCTGAAGATATCTCCATGTGACAGTGGAAACTTAAAGTCAAAATTACACATAGTTAACAGATACTGAAACTGTGATTTTAATGCAAGTCTGACATTAAACATTATGTGCAGTTACCCTCATAGATGAGTGAAAAATCATATATCAGGTAGACCTGAAGAGAATCTATTTTTTTTCAGACAAAAAACTGTTGTGGTGTAAGTGACAAAAATCAACTCAAAGCACTTAAATAAAAAATGGAAATTTATTGTCTTATGTAGCTAGGAAAGAATATAGTGAATTCGTGTCTTGGCTGGGTTTCAGGATAAAGACTATGTCCTGTACAGGAGACTTTGAAAGATTTTTTTTTCCCCTACCAAAGAACACAGGATCCCCAGACTGCAAACAGAAGAGCATGGAATGTGCTTCTATGATGCCACTGCTCACCTGTTGTCCCCTGCCTCAAAGCCTGAAGTCCCAAAGCAGCAACTGTTCCAATAAAAGTCAGGTTGGTCCATAAACCCAAGCAAAAAATTTTTGGAAGGATCTGTATCATTTTGATATTTATTGTTTATTATATCATTGTTGTTTGCTTACTATTGTTTGTCCTTAAAAAAATCACATTGCCTATGGAGCTGGAGCTCTACTGTGGCTCAGCAATAGAGTGTTTGTCTAACATGTGTGAGGCACTACATAAAAATAAATAAATAAATGTCCATCTGCAACTAAAAAAATTGTCTAATATATCTGGACATAGCGAATTGCTCTTTATTCCCACAGTCAGAGGAACTTAACTCACACTTCCTGTCCTCTAGCGGCAAAGAACTGACCACAGTGTGACCTTTAAATGTAGGCTTTAATTAACATGAGGCTTATGCTTGTTTTTCAATATTTCTATTTTAGAATCTTCTGATTGTACCATTACTGCAAGAAGGGGGAGTTTTGTTTTCTTTTTCCTTTATTTTGTTCCTAGATCAGGAGACACATTTTTTTTTCTCTCTCTTTTTTTTTTCTCAAAAGGCCCAATAGTAAATATTTTTGGCTTTGCAATCCATCTGACTTTAATTGCCAATTAAAGTACTATTTGGGGAGCTAGGAGTATAACTCAGTGGTAGAGTGCTTGCCAGGCATACTCTAGGCCCTGGGTTTCATCCGCAGCACCTGGGGAAGGATACCCTTCCAGGTAAGAAGAACTTCAGTTCTATATGTGTCTCTATTTTAGTTGTTTAAATGGTTTCTTAAAAAAAAATCTAAAATAGGGATTATTGACATGTGTTTTGTATTTCTGTTAACTCCAGAAGAGGAATAATCTTAATAAGGCATGCATATTAACAAACAAACAGACAAAAAGCTTAAAATTATACAAAGTGTTCCAACAGAAAATTTAACATTTTAAAATCTCACATTTAACAGGTAAATTTGATTAAGAAAGAGATCACAACAAACTGAACTGTGAGTAAATGGAAGGATCATAAATTGAAGAGGCCAATAAATTCTATTTTCCTTACTGTGGAGGAGAAATTGGTGAAATAATAGAAAGTGGCTATTTTAAGTCTCTAGTAATTCCTGCCCAAGGATGAATGTGTAATTCAAAACCTGTTTACAGGTTGTGCCTGACTAGGTTTTGTTTTGTTTTTTGATCAATAACAATTATTTCTATATATTTAAAAAATCAGGACTTAATATCATTTTGACATTTATTAATTATAGCATTAAATACATGTTCCATTTTATTTAAACTTAAGAAACCATCATTTCTGGTGATGGTTTTTACCATCCTTTTCTACTATCGCTGAAACATCAAAAATACAAGTGTGGCAAAGGAAACAACAGAATGAAGAAAGCTTATAGAGAGGAAAAATCTGTGCCCAGCTACTCTTCCAACATAAGATTAGTATCCAGAACATATAAGAACTCAAAAAATTTAACATTGAAAAAACAAGCAAGCCAATCAATAAATGAGCAAATGAACTGAACAGATGTTTCTCAAAGGAAGTACAATCAACCATTATATGAAAAATTATTCAACATCTTTAGCCATCAGGGAAATGCAAATCAAAATTGCAGTGAGATTCCATCTCACCCTAGTCAGATGACTGTTGTCAAGAATACAAAAGAAAAAAAAGCAAACAATCAAAATAAATAAATAAATAAATGCTGGAGAAGATGTATGGTGGGAAAATAGAAACTTTATACATGATTAGTAGGAATGTAAATTAGTACAGTAGGGGAGTTCCTCAAAAAACTAAAAATAGAACTACCATATGATCTAGGTATACTGCTCCTGGGCATATATGCAAAGGAATTAAAGTCAGCATACTATAGGAAACCTGTGTACCCATGTTCATCATAGCACAATTCACAATAGCCAATTTATGGTGCCAGCCTAGGTACCTATCAACAGACGAATGCATAAGGAAAATGTGGTAAAAATACACAATGGAATATTGTTCAGCTTTTCTTCTTCCCAAACTGGAACTCCATATTCATGAAATGACAATTCTCCATTCTCCCCTCCCCAACCCCTGGCCACCACCATTCTATTTTCTGTCTCCATGAATTTGGCCACTCTATGAACCTCAATAATGAAATTTTAGATTGCAAAAGATAGCTTTCATAAATTTGGCAGTTTTAATATTTTATTATATTAGGAACCCTTGAATTTTATTCGGAAAAAAAATATTATTTTGCTGAGCGGTTTAACTAAGCTAGATTGGTTTTCTTCCAGCTTTTGTGTTTTGTGATGCTTTGATTTGAGAATCAAATCTTTATCTGAATGTGAGAAATCTATAATGAGATTGTTTTAATTAAAAAATTGATATTTTTCTTATACTGATAATTTCAATCAAATCTTTTCTCTATTTGACTCATGATCAATAATCTCCAAGCTTTTCCATAGTTTTAGAGTATCTTAAAATATAGTACATGCTTAATAAAGATTAGTTAAATGAATAAATGAACAAATGAATGACTATAAATGAATGACAAAACAGACTTAAAGGTCCTGAAAGGGATGATGCAAAGGACCCAAGGCTGAGTACCTCATATAAGAGGAGTGATACAACATCGGTCCATTTGTATCCGGCTTATTTTTCAGCATGTCTTCGGATTTCATTTACATTGTCACATGTGTCAGTTTCCTTCCTTTTAAAGGCTGAGTAATATTTCACTGTCAGCTAGTGAATGCATATGACCACATTTTGTCTATCCATTCATCCATTATTGGACATTTGGTCTATTTTTGCTTTTGGCTCTTGTGAGTAATGCTACTATGAACACAGATGTATAAATACTTGTTTGAGTCCTACTTTAAATTCCTTTGGGTGAAATTGCTGAGTCTGTGGTAATTCTGTTTAACTTTCTGAGGAACTGTCATAGTGTTTTGTTTTTTTTTTAAATGGTTGCACAATTTTACATTTCCACCAGTAATGCCCCAGGGTGCTGATTTTCCCTGATCCTCACCAATGCTTGTTGTTTTCTGTTTTTGTTTCTTTTGTAATGGGTATGACCTGATTTGTTTTTAACTGGGTGAGAAGAGGAAAAAAGAAGGTAAAGGAGCCTGAGAATCCTGTAACTTTAGAACAGAATTAACTCAACTCCGAGCTCTCACAGAGCAGCCATTGGATATCATATTGTCTTATCCTGTTACAGACAATCCCAAAGCACTAAGAAGAAAATGGAAGCTAAGGGCAGATGTACTACGTGACAAATATGTTAGGACTTGCTCCAATCTGTTTTTCTCTAGAGTCATAAATAGGCCCTTTGGGCAAAATATTCTTACATAAAGTTCTTCAGATACAATGTTAACCAAACCATTTTTTGTATAGAGTTTAAGATGGAGGGATAATTTCCCAAATCCCTCTCTTTACAAAGTGTGCTCTTGAGTTCTGAATATATACAGCAATTTAAGAATATAAAATAAAACCATAGAATTCAGGAAAACAATAGAAATAACAAGCATTCCTATATCAGGAATATCACAAAAGTGAGTTGATGTTACTTTGTACTATTTTTCCAAAATAAAATAAAATAAACAAGGAAACCTCTTAACTCCAAGATTAACAAGCCGTCCAACAGCTAACTGTTCCTCTAGTGCTCCTTCCATTTCCCTCCCTGACTCACCTACAGCATTCCTCTGGGCTTCCAGATTCCTCAAATCACCTGCCTTGTACCTATACTCAAGAGAAGACAGCAATTATAGCTGAACAGCACCTTTGCTATAGATTCTCATCATGAGATGGAATTGTGTTACATATTTGTTATTGTCTGGCAGCAGAGGTGCCTAGCCTACTGCAGGGCCATACTGCTGTGTCCTGATCCCTTCACTGTAATCCTAGAGAGAACAAGCTTAGCAGTATGTGCTACATTCTATTTACCTCTTCAGTTAACATGGCCATGCACAGTGGTTACACCCAGGACACCATGCCAGGCATAATGATTGAGTTTGGAGGATCTTTTTGACATCAGCTGTATTCTGTGTCCAACCAGCTCTGTTCCACAAATCCTGGGAACCTTGGCTTTGGTCTTGGTTGCTTTGGATAGCATTTCCCTCAAGATAATATTTTAAGAAAAAAAATTTAAAGCAGCTCAAGATAATATTTTAAGAAAAAAATTTAAAGCAGCTCAAGATAATATTTTAAGAAAAAAAAATTAAAGCAGCTCAGGTTCACAAAACTGAGCAGAAAATCCCCATATAAGTAGTATCTATAGAATAGTTTCACTACCCACCCCTCATCCTTCTGTGTGCTGTTTAGTCATCACTCCCTCCCCCCCTCCCCCGACTTCTGGCAATCACTGATCTTTTATGTCTCTGTAGTTTTGCCTTTCCTACAATGTCATACAGTTGAAATCATGCTTGTATGCAGCCTTTTTTTGACTAGTTGCCATCACTTAACAATATGCATTTAGAGTTTGGGATATAGCTCAGTGGGAGATCACTTGCCTGGTGTGCACAAAGTCTTGGGTTCAATCTCCATCACAGAAAAAATAAATTAAGCCTTAAGGATATATATGCATTTATGTTTCCTCCATGTCTTTTCATGGCTTAATAGCTTGTGTGTGGGGGTGGGGGGGCATTCCTAAATTTTCAACTTATTTGTGTAAATGCCAAGCAGTGAAATTGCAGGATTGTGTCAGAAGAGTATGATTAGTATTGTGCTGTCAACTGCTTTCCAAAGTGGCTAAACCACTTTGTGTTTCTACCAGCAGTGAATGAGAGTTCTTACTGCTTCACATCATTTCCAACATTTGGTGTTTTCTGTATTCTGGGTTTTGGCTCTTATAGTAGGTGTATAGTAGCATCCATCTTGTTTTAATTTATAATTTCTAGACATAACTTGATGAACATTTTTTAATATGCTTATTTACCCTCTGCATATCTTTGGTGAGGCGTCTGTTCAGGTCTTTTGCCCATTTTTAAGATTGTTTGTTTTCTTATTTTGTGTGTTTCAAGAGTATATACATTTGGATTGTGGTTTTTTATCAGATGTGTCTTTTGAAAATATGTTCTCCCAGTCTGTATCTCATCTTCTTATTCTTTTCACAGTGTCCTTAGCAGAGCATCCCAAGACATTTTTATTTTTGGAAACTCATTTTTCTTCTGTGCCACTGGGCTTTGGTCCAAACTATGCTTTATCATCAAAACTATTCTGTCTTAAAATTCCCTCCCCAGAGACACTGTTCTACTTAAGCAGATTGAACCAGATTCTCCCTAATACCAATGTTGAATATCAGGGATCTCAGGTCAACTTCTATTCAGCCACAAAAGGCTCTGTTACACCACGATCTCATGACACAGTTGCCTAGACACTCACATTTGTCTGAGGGCGTTACACAGTTGATCTATGACAGGATAAATGTATGATTTTTTAAAAAAGCTTTCTTTATTAAACATATAGTTCTGAAATTATTCTGTATGATATGCATTTGCTAAAGTCATAGAATACATAAAACAAATAATGGGCCCTAATGCAAATTACAAACTTAAGTAATAATGTTTAAATACTAGATCATTGATTAAAACAAATGTGCCACACTAATTCAAGATGTTGGTAATGGTGGCAGGGGGAACTGTGCATATATGGGGAGATATGGAGACACATGGGAATTCTCTTCATGCTCAAATTTTCTGTAAACCTGAACTGCTCTAAAAATAAAGTTTGTTAATTAAAATAAATACACTGCCTCAAATTTGTAACATAAAATTTTATTTAAAAAACTATAGTAATCAACAACTGGTATAAAAGCAGACACATAGACTAATGGAGCAGAATAGAGTCCAGAAATAATCCAAACATATACAGTCACTAATTTTCAACAAGGGCTTGAAAAAGACACAATGTAGAAAGGATATTCTCTTCAAAACTGATGCTGAGAAAACTGAATTTCCACATGCAAAAAAAAAAAAAAAAAGAAAAAAGAAAAAAAAAAGAAATTGGAGCCTTATCTTAAACCATACACAAAAACCAACTCAAAATGAATAAAATACTTAAACTTAAGATACAAAACCAGGAAGGCCAAGGAAGATGGCGGCGAGGGGAGTGCATTGCCCCCGTGTGCTGCTTCACTGTGTGGGAGTATGACAAGTCAGGACGGCTAAAGGCTATCTTGTTAGGAATTTCCAGCAATAGTGGGGTGCTCCGGAACCTGGAGGAAGGATTTCCATCGCACGAGGATCGGCTACGGGGACTCAAACGCGAGAGGTTTGTCGCACGGAGGGTAACACTGCTTATTCAGCAAATCGCCCCGCGGCTAGAGTCTGCAGCGCGCACTGGGAAACGAGGAGATAGCGACGCAGGGATACAGCGCTGCAGTTTCTGCCAGTTGTGCAAGCACCGTACTCAGGGCTGAATTCTGGGTTCGAGACGGGGGAAGGAAGCGGTCCATCTCGGTTCTCCACACTGGTCAGACCACAGAGGAGGCCAGC
>NW_026000016.1:7811978-7826224 GCF_001458135.2 Marmota marmota marmota | reverse complement strand
GAGGGGAGGGGAGTGGTGGGGAGGGGGGAGGGTGGAGGATGGGAAAGGCAGAGGAGCACAACAGACACTAGTATGGCAATATGTAAATCAATGGATGTGTAACTGATGTGATTCTGCAATCTGTGTATGGGGTGAAGGTGGGAGTTCATAACCCACTTGAATCAAAGTGTGGAATATGATATGTCAAGAAATTTGTAATGTTTTGAACAACCAAGAATAAAAAATTAAAAAAAAAAAAGATACAAAACCATAAAACTCCTAGAAGAGCACATAGGGAAAAAACTCAACTTTGGCCTTGGCACTGGTTTTTGGATATCATATCCAATGCTCAAGCTACAAAAGCAAAAAATACATAAACAAGACTACATCAAACTGTAGGAACAATCAAGAAAATGAACATATGGGCAGGGAAAAAATATTTGCAAACACATATTTGATAAAGGGTTAATATTCAAAATTTATAAAGAACTCTTAGAACTCAGTAGCAATAAATAAATAACTATAATAAATAACTGATTGAAAAATGGGCACGGAACTTGAACAGACATTTCTCCAAAGGATATATAAAATGGCCAAGAAGTATATGAAAAGGTTCTTAATATCCTGAATAATCATGGAAATACAAATTAAAGTCATAATGAGCTATATCACCTCATACCTGTAAAAATGGCTGTTATCAAAAACGCAAAGATAACAAGTGCTGGCAAAGATGTAGAGAAGAGGAAACCATAATACACCCTCAGTAGGAATGCACATCCATACAGCCATTATGGAAAACAGTGTAGAGGCTCCTAAAGAAATAAAAAATAGCGCTGTAGCATGATCCAGAAATTCCTCATCTGGGTAGATTCCTAAGGGAGGGAAATCATCACCTCATCAAGATCTGCACTCCCATGTTCATGGCTGTATTTATCAAAAAAGCTAAGATGGGGAAACAGCCTAACTTTCCATTGATAGATTAATGGATAAAGAAAGTAATATGTGTGTGTATGCACACACACACACACACACAAACAAACATGCACAGAGAGAGAGAGAGAGAGAGAGAGAGAGAGAGAGAGAGGAGAATGTTATTCAATTTTTAAAAGGGAGGAATTTACCACAACCTGCCATTGGCCATAGGGTGGACCTAGAGGACTTTATGCTAAGTGAAATAAGCCAGACACAGAACAAAAATATCACACGATCTTCCTTATATGTGAAATTAAAAAAAAAAAAGGATTCAAATCTGCAAATCTACAGAAATGAAGAATGAAACAGTAGATATGACAGACAGGTGGGAGAAATTAGAAGAGGTTGAGGTTGATTAAAGGATGCAAAACAGCTGATATGTATGAACAAGTTTAGAGACCTTATATCCAACATGAGGGCTAAAGTTAATAACATTGTATTGTATTAGGGATAATTGCTGTTACTGTTTGGATATGAGATGTCCCCTCCCAAAAGCTCATGTGTTAAGAAATGCAGGAATGCCAGGGGTAAAATTATTAGGCTATGAAAGATGTAACCTCATCCATGTATGTGTTCATTAATAATTTTAATGGACTCTTGGGTTGTAACTCTAGGCAGGTGGGGCATGCCTGGAGGAAATAGGTCACTGGGGGTATGACCATGGGGATTATATCTTGTCCCTGGCTCTTAGCACTGCCCCCCTCCTGTTTCCTGGCTGCCATGAACTGAGTAGCTTTCTTCAGCCATGCCCTTCTGACACAATGCCCTACCTTATCCCAGGCCCAAAGCAATGTAGTTGATAGACCTAAAACCATTGATCCCCAAATAAATTTCTCCTCCTCTAAGTTGTTCTTGTTATATATTTTGATCACAGTGATGAAAAGCTGACTAGCACAGTTGCCAAATAGTTTTCAGCTGCTCCTATCACATAAAATAAGGAACTATGTGAGATGATAGATGTGTTTCATTTTAGTAAGTGTTTTACCGTCTATATATTTCCTATAACATCATTTTGTAATCCTCAGATATACATACCTGGAAGGGAATTGCCTCTACCTGCTTTGTTCCCTCACAAGCAGCCTATCTGAGAAAAGGTTCGACACTCCTAATTGTCAACTGTCAGACCAATTGTTCTGGGGAAATCCCAGAGCCAGAGCTTTGTAAGAACTAAACAGACTCACTCCAGCAAATAACACCAAATAAGCTAGACAATAACAACAAATCATTAGCTACACAGGTAGAACTATCAGTTCAAAAAGGAGGACTGCCGTGATGGTGCACTACTGTAATTCCAGTGGGTCGGGAGGCTGAGGCAGGAGGATTGAGGGTTCAAAGCCAGCCTCAGCAAAACAGGTGCTAAGCAACTCAGTGAGACCCTGTCTCTAAATAAAAATACAAAATAGGGCTGGGGATGTGTCTCGGTGGTCAAGAGCCCCTGAGTTCAATCCCCAGTACCACAAAAGACAAAAAATAAAAAAACAAAAAGGAGGACCCAAAGCTGACCATTCAGTACAAATGTGCCTCTTTGAAGCAAAAGCCAGGGGCAAACCTAATTCATATTCACAGTGAAATTTAAGAGGACATTGTATCAAGGAAAAGAAAAAAAAAAACTCAGGAAACATGAAATAATTTTTTTTTTGGAAAATAACATTTAAACTATAATTGCCAAAATTAAAATCTAAATAAAAGTGAATATTATAATAGATAATTCCAAACACTAGATGATATTGACACAGCATGTACATGAGAGAGACAGAGAGATGATGTGAAAAAAAAGTATTTTGCAGAATAGATTTGGAAGTGTAGTTGAAAAATGACCATGGTTTCCACTGCAAGAAAAGGATGCAATGGAGAATAAACAATCAACAAAATATTAGAAGACAATATCTCAGAGCTGAAGAAAATATTATGTCTTCAGGCTGGAAAAGTTCACCAGTTTTATGATGGCATTATTTTTCAAAGGCCCATTTCTAATGTCAAGAAATGTAAAGTGTCTAATATTTTTCTCTAGAAATAAGTTAACAAGGAAAATAACAGAGTCATAGCTCTTCAGAGATTATAAATGCATGCCAACCTTGTACACATTCTGGATAATTATGAAAATACTCTAGTTCAATAAAAGGAATCAGAGTAAAGATCACAAGAAAAGAAAAAAAACTTCTTAATATATGAGAAAGAGTATCAAGAAAAGAAAAGAAAAACCACTTAGTATATAAGAAAGAGTAATAAGTAGTAAAAATTCTATAAACTTTAGTCAAATCTAAATAAATTAAAAAAATGAAATGCAATTTAATTTTAATTGTGATGCAATTTAAAATAATCTTGAAGAAGAAGAGGCATGTTGTAAGGAAACAATTATTAAAGCATCTGGAAAATTTGACAGATTGTTCACTAAAAGCTGAGCAAAGAAAAGAGGGAGGAATAGAAATTGCAAATGGTTCCTGTTGGAATGGGGTGGTGGGAGTGGAGAGAATAGAATTTGATATTAGGTTCTGTTAGGTAAATGCAGGCTCACATGTTAAGATACAACAAAAACCATTAGTAGAATTAAAATAATATGAACAGCTGCCCCATCAATGAAAAGAAAAAATGTGCAAAAACTGGTCTAATGAAAGATGAATCAAGGGAGGAATGAAACAATGGGAAGAGAGGAGAAATTTTTCACTTTCCTCTTAAGCCAGCCTACCTCTGACCAAGGCCTTCCATCTAGAGAAGCAGCATATGCCCACTGAAGCAGTGGAGGATAAAAGGGATGAACTCATGATTGAGTCCCTCTCCTTCATCTTTTCTTTTTCCTCCATTTTGTAGGCAAACTGACTTAGCATTTGCCTTAGTCTATTTGTGCTGCTATAACAAAATACTACAGATTGAATAGCTTATAAGGAACAAACATTTATTTTTTCAGAGTTCTGGAGACTAGGAAATCTAAGATCAAGATGGTGCCCTGTTCAGTTGTCTGGTGAGGGCTGCTTTTTCTTCCAACATGGTCCCTTGTTGATGCCCCCTCAAGAGGAGGAGAATGCCGTGTTCTCACACAGTAGGTGAAGAGCAGGGGAGCAAAATGGTACATGAAGCCCCTGTTACCACATCCTTAATCCCACTCAAAAGGATGGAGTTTTTATGTCCTATTCACCTTTAAAGACCTTCCCTCTTACTATCACTTCATTAATGTTAAAGTGGACAACTTGCTGGTTGTGGAAACTCAATGGGACAGAGAACAGATTGGCTGGATCAGATGACACATTTGTGGAGGAGTCTCTGACCATGCAGCACAATGGTCAAAACATCACCAGATAGGGGTCTGAGGAAGGAAGGGAGAAGGGGACCTCAACAAAGCATTGGCAAGTTCTTGATTTCCGTCACAGAAAATAATTTCAGGAAGCGTGGCCAACAAAAATAATGAAAAAAAAACAAAAGTCAACATCTTTAGAATCAGGGAAATGCAAATCAGAATTACACTAAGATTTCATCTCACTCTAGCAGAATGGCAATTATCAAGAATACAATAATAATAAATGCCAGCAAGGATATGAGGGAAAAGGTACACTCATACTTTGTTGGTGGGACTGCAAGTTGGTACAACCATTCTGGAAAGCAGTATGGAGATTTCCCAAAAAACTAGGAATGAAACCACCATGTGACCTGGCTATCTCACTCCTTGGTATTTATCCAAAAGAATTAAAATCAGCATGCTATAGCAACATAGCTACATCAATGTTTATACCAGCACAATTCACAATAGGTAAATTATGGAACCAGCCCAGATGCCGTCAATAGATGAACTGAGAAAATCTATATACATAATGGAATTTTACTCAGCCATAAAGAAGAATGAAATTGTGGCGCATTTGCTATTAAGTGGATTGAACTGGAAAACACCATTGCCGCAGTCCGGCTGCAGCAAAATAACCGGGGGGGTGACGAATAACTTGTGTACTTGATACAGCAGGAGTGGAAGCCGTTTATTGCAGGACAGGAGCAGTATTTATACATTCCACACAGCTTATCTAATTAGCATAAACTAGATACATAAGTCAACCAATAAGAAATCTCCACACTTAATGGCTTGCTTTTGTTACTTCTCAAACCACTCCCTCTGGCATTTTGCCAGGCACCATCCAGACTTGTTTATGAACTCTAACATCCCCCTGGCAAAATGCCAGGTGTTATTTTGACTTGTTTACAGACTCTAGCACACCATCCTAAGTGAAGTAAGCCAGACTCAGAAAATCAAGGGTTGAATGTTTTCTCTCATATGTGGAAGCTAGAGCAGGGGGAAAAAAAGGACAGGAATTTGACATTATAAAGATAGAGGGAAGATTAGTGGAGTACAAGAAGGAGATAAAGAGGGAGGGAGGAGAAAGAGGAAAAGGGAAGAAATGTGAAATGAATTTAACAAAATTATACTATGTGTATGTATAAATGTATGGTGTATTTTGCCTATGTGTATAAATGTATGCATGGTGAATTCTACCTATGTGCATATCTATAAAACACCAATCAAAAATAAATAGATAAACAAGCATAAGAAAGCATGGTAGGGTAGAGGAATGAGAACTAGTGGAGGGAGGAGGGAGAGGAAAGGGTAGGGGAGCATCAGGGAATAAGTGGGTAAATCAAATTCCATAGATGTACGATTTTGTCAAAGTGATACCAACTATTGTGTATAATTAAAATGAAGTAATAAAAGAAAAAACAGGCTCAAGCAGGATTTATTTAGGAAAGCAGGGAGATTTATTGAGGAAAGCAAACAATAGACAGGACACACAGTCAAATGAAGGAGTGTGAGCACTTGGGTATGAGACTCACTTTTGAGGTCTTGGGCTCTTCTCCTTCAGGGGAGCCTAACCACTGAGTCACATCCTTAGCCTTTTTATTTTTTCTATTTTGAGAAAGAGTCTTGCTAAGTTGTTTAGGTCCTTACCAAGTGGCTGAACCTGGCTTTGAACTTGTGATCCTCCTGCCTCAGCTTCCCAAGCTGCTGAGATTATAGGCATGTATCACACAGGTTGGGCACTTCTTTTTTTCCCCAAAAAAGTTTGGGTATTTTATTTTATTTTTATTTGTTATCTACAATAGCAGAATGCATTATAATTCATATTACACATATAGAGCACAATTTTTTATATCTCTGGTTGTACACCAAGTAGAGTCACACCATTCGTGTCTTCATACATGTACTTAGAATAATGGTGTCCATCTCATTCCACCGTCTTTCCTACCCCCATGTTGGGATCTTCTTTTAAAGGGAACTTTGTAAATAGTGGTCAGGAATGTACTTTGGGGTAACATCAGCCTGGTGATCTCAATTCTCTTCATCATAGAACACTTGGGTGCGTCATGGTGGTCTGATTCTTTCAGGATCTCTAGATTGATGTCATCTAGCTAAAAGTCAATATTTGGAAGATGACCACATCATAAGTCCTAACAGTATTTTTCCTTGGCTTTATTTAATCTGAAGGAAAATATGTTGTGTAAACCAGCATTGCATGTAGGCATTAATTACCTAGACTTACAGGACTCATAGGCTTTTTAAGAATTCATGTCTGGAGGAAAACTGGTTTGGGGGGCAAAGGTGAGGGTGTTCAAGGCGCTTCTTAGATTTAAAGTTACAGTCTCCTTTTCTTTCCCTGTTAGCCTCCTTTTTAACTCGAAACTATTAAAACTTGAAACATCTTAACAAGAATAGCTCCAGCATCACAAACAAAAAACAAGAGGAAATGGACACTCATAAACCCTGGTGTCAGCTTTGACCCAGACATTCCTCTGATCTAATTTACCATGGGAGGAGTACTTGCTCATGTATATTTAAAGTCTTAGTAATGTCCACTGCAGTGCTTTTTTTTAAAAGAAGGAAACACCACTGGGGGAAATCTCAAGATTTAATTAAGAGAAGATGGGTTAAATAAATTGTGGTATATTCAGTCAGTGGTTGCAGCCAATACAAGAATGAAATCTGTGAATATTAATCTGTATGGTTAAGTAAAATCCATTAAGTACATTGCAGGATATTATCTACATTGCAATGAAACAGGTCATGCAAGATATTATCTTTCTGGTCTTTGGAGAGTACAGAAATATGAGGAGGTATTCACATATTTCTTTTCTGCATTCTTGTTTTGTTTGAATTTTCCACAATGAAAGTCTTAACTTTTGTTAAAAAAAAGATAAGTCTATTTAGTGGTAAAAATACTTTATTTTTTATGTATACAGAAAGGCTCACTATATAATTCTTTGGCTTTTAAAAAATACTTATTTTTTAGTTGTAGTTGGACATAATACCTTTATTTTATTTATTTTTATGTGATGCTGAGGATTGAACCCAGGTCATCGCACATGCTAGATGAGTGCTCTACCACTGAGTCACAACCCCAGCCCTCAATTCTTTGGTTTACCTTTTTTTTCCTTTTTGGAAGCACTAGGGTGGAACCCAGGGCCTTATGCATGCTAGGCAAATGCTCTACCATTGAGAGACAACTGAAATTCCTCTTACATCATTTTCTGATTTAGTGTTAGCAAAGTCATAGAAGTATTTTCTTAGTTAATTTGTATAGGATAGATACTCCTTTTCCCCATTTTTATAGACTCTAAGTAAACCCCTGGCCTCATTCTGGTTATTTTGTAATGTTTAAATTCCCCATGTTGCAGACTTATTTTTAATTATCATCTGATAGTAATTTATTAAATATAGAATTATATAGTCATCATCAAATGATAATAGACCATGATAGAAATATTTTTAAAATAAGAATATATTTCTTCCAGGAGGCTTTAAAAGTTTTAAGGGCATAATTGGAGAAAATGTTAATAAAGCACTAAAAACAATGTAGACAGATGCTATGAGCATTTTATGAGTGAAAAGGTGAGGTAGTGTGAGCTATGCCCAAGCTAGCAAAATGGAAGGATCAGGAATAGATGGAAATGCTTTCAACTCTTTTCCAAACATTCATTCAAAAATCCTTTCCCTCCTCTTAAAATCAGAATGGTCAATATTGGTAGTAGTTCTATTTTGGGGGTCTGCCAGTAACTATGATGTCACAAATATCAAAGCAATTACCCTACACTTACATAACAATCATTTTGAGTTGTCAGCAAATTTGTTTTATGTCTTTGACCTGTATTTGCATTATTTTTTAACCTTCACAATGTTTCAAGGTCACAGATTTTCATCTTAGATCATAAACTGGATTTTTATTTAAATTTTTTTTCTTAAAAAAATAAGCAAATCTAGAAAAAAAGTAAAATTTATTTTTTTATTTTTAAAGTCGAGAAAAGTCTTTCATCTGTTCTCCAGAATTTGAATAACTGTTTAACAACCTCTCCTGGCAGTTAAATTTCCATGAGTGTGCTAGCATTTGCAACATTTCCCTTTTCTGATCTGTCTTTTGAATCACCTCAGACTGAGCAGTTAGTAATAATGTCTGCCAAGTGCAGATTTCCTCCTGACTCTGACATCTGACTCTGGCTATAGTCACTCCTACCTAAAGCAACTGACTCAGGCTTCTATTGTTTTTTTTTTTTTTTTTTTTTTTTTTTTAAAACCGGGCAGTTTTCTCTCTATATATGGTAATAATGCTCACACAGGCATAAGATGCTTGCTTCCCCAGGAAAACTGGAAAGTTAAATCACAATAACTACAGCTTTGTTAAGATGGTTGGCCACAGCAGTTTCTCTGCTAGTAATAGCAAAAGTTAATTACTGAAGTAGATACATATTCATAGAGCAATTTAAATCATCACCCTTTGGCATGAAGCGCAGAGTGGCTCCGAGCCCTCCCAGCACTATCTATGCTCTGCTAGCTGCTCATGGCGCTTTCAGGCCAGCCCCATTCCTGTGGTCCTGGCTGGTGACAGGATGCAGGAGCTCAGGAGAAGAGCAGACCACACCTCTAGGAAGCCAGCCTGGTGTCTGCCTCCAGTAGTGTTCTTGCTAGCACCCATAATGTTCTCCTGTGGTATAGTGCTGTCCCTTCATTGGAGCCCTGTTAATTGTTTCCTGAGATACCCAGCAGACTTCTATAAGTGCCTAAGGCAGCCATCTCACTGTTCCACCGAGGGGGAAAGTGAGGCTTACATTAAGGACTTCAGGGTTACACCTAAGTCACCCATTAGGCAGCACACCAGCATGGATGCAAACATAGCACTAGGGGCAAAGTGTTATTGCTCTAGGCTGCATTTTAGCGTTTCTTTATTAGGGCTAGATACCTTCTGCTTTCACATAATAGTAAAGAGGAAGTTCAAGGGAGGGGAAGAGCAAATACACGAGTCCTGATGTGTGATAAGTGATACTTTTTTCCTAGTGAGGTTGATCATTAAAATGTCCCAATTATTCAGAACTACCAGAGACTCAAGAAATTATGTAGAAATAAGAACTCTTGAGTATAATCTTATTAAAAAACTGTGTGTGTGTATGTGTGTGTGTATTTTTTTTTTTTTGATGGGGAAAAAAAGCCCCAATTTCTTCAAAGTAGTCATCTACAGATAATAGAGATTTTACCGAGGGAAGTATAGAGCTCTCACCCCAAATTCATACTTGAATAAATATTTTGCTTTCTAGATACAGTTATATAACAGGTAGGAGGGAATTGAATATTGGTAGAATTTTTTGAAATCTGCAGAAGTCTCACAAGCTTCCAGAGGGCTTAAGTTCCTCTAGGGTAGGTGTGACAGTCATTTTGTTAATACAAGGGTGCTCACTGTGGAGTGTGTTCAACAAAATAGACACTGAAAGGATGTGATTAAAACAAACATGATTCCACTTTTCAAAGCAATTAAATATTAAAATCAGGTTTGAAGTCTAAGGTCCGCTTCTTTCTACTCAGTTGATTTAAGTACAATTCCATCCAGAAGCAGAATAAACTAGAGGCCGCCTGAAAGCTGTGGTTAGTAATGTTTCTCAGCACCACCTGGGTGCCAGGGCATTTCTGAAAGGCTGGCAGAGGCTGATTTTGGGAACAGTTTTATTGCCATTGATTCTGATCATAACTTCCACCTGTATATTCCCATTTCTCTGACCTTCCCACCCAAACTCACCTTAACTCTGACCTGCAAAAATAAATAAATTAGTTAATTAATAGAGTCTCATTTCATAGCAACATCACAACCACTTTCATTTTCTGTCACCATTTTTTATTTAGGCAACTCATTAAACATAAAGTCAAACAAAAAACTAACAAAACGAAACAAAACAAACAAACGCCACTAAATCAAAAGGAAATACCACTCACAATTACTTTTCTTCCTCTACTTTTCTCATTGGGATTCACATGTTTGGTATGAAAGTTTGTATTTCTTTTCATGAGATAAGAGAAAACAAATGTATGAGCCACATTGCTTAATTTTTCCGTACAGTGGCTTTATTATGCTGAATGGAATGAAGAGAAAGTAGTTGTTTTCTGCCATCTAGTGTAATAATCTAGAATTACATCTTGCCACAGACTTGGGCAGCTAAAATTCAGAAAAATAATGTACTATTCAAATAAGGACAGACAAATTCTATAAATTATTCTACTCTTTTGGATTTAGGGATACACAGATAAAAATAATAAGACATAATGCTAAACATTTTATTGCAAAGCTAGAGTGTAGAAATTGACGTTAAATCAAGACGGGAAGAATCAAGAAAGCACACTAACAAACACTTGCAATGAATAGCTGTGTCATCGTTAAGATATGTATCATGATTAACATATATCAGTTAGCTGAGAATACTCTGTGGAGAGAGAGCTTAAAATGAACCCCCAGTAAATCAAAGAAACAAAAAATCATCAATGCATTCTTTTTTCAAACAGAGCAGATGTTCTTGTAGTCACCCAGACTCGTATTTGAATGAACATTTAACATATCTTTGTCCTCCATATGCAGTTGATTGTCTAGTCTTTTCACTTTTTTTTTTGTTTATTCACTTATTTTGCAGTATCAGGGGTCTAGGGCACCTTGCATATGCCGACTCTACTGCTGAGCTAAAGCCCGACCCCAGTTTTTTCCTTTAGACTCTGTCTGCTGTCTCTGCTTTTCTCTATTACCTCTACTAAGAATGGATCATAGCTGCTTTTCCACACGTCTTTCAGTCTTCTCAGCTCTGGCCAGATTATGTACCATTCTCAGGCCGATCTTCCTTAAATGCTAAGTCACTGTTGTTTGGAAAAAAAACTCTGGAACCTTATTTCTTTTCCTTTCCAGATACCTTGTCCATCTGGTTTCACTGTTATTTTAATCCAGGCTCATCTTATCTATACAATTTACTTCCCTGCTTTTCTCGAACTTTTTGCCAGTCATTCCTTTGCAATTAAAAAGCCCTGCAAATTGCTGCCTTCCAGTCTTTATTGACAAACTCCTGTCCTTCCCTTCTTTTGCAGCCAAGCCCTCTTCATCTTTCAGGATCTGGTTCCTCCATATCATCCTTTCATGCCTGTGAAATTTTACAGAAATGTTATGTTATATTCTATTTGTGAGTGCTTGTGTAAATACTGTCAGATAGTTGACTTACTACACAGGCTTTGGTTTCATTTCACCCAAAATCTATGGTAAAATATTTCAGTCAAATACTATATCTCATCCCTTCTCAAGTCCCCCTCACTTCTGGGAACACTGGGAGTCCAATAACATACTTGTTGATAAGTTTTCTTCATCTTCAGTTCATCACTTTGCAAGGAAAATTGAGCTGGTTTTGTGATTCCTATTTTACAAAGATTCCAAGTCCCAGAGCTCTCAAAAAACTTGCTCTTGTTAATGACAGTGCTAGGACAGGAGCTGTAATGTTTCCTCCTTGCCATTGCTCTTCCAGTTGCCCTGCTGCCATCCAAGAGGCCCTGATAAAGTGATGCATTAAATCCTTCTTTATTTTTAGATGGGCTTGTAGATGCAGGCTCATATTTGTAGGGAGCAGCCTGGCAACAGATTATAATCAGGGCGTGTGGTTATGTGCCTGCTGGGCAATTTCAGTTCTTTCTGGGCGATTATGCCACATGTTCAGCCCACACCCACTTGTCCTTTCTGAAAACCACAAACTGGTGCTATGGCAGATATGACATTGTTTCACACAGCCTGCTGATTAAATGACTGCACTGCCTGTTTCCTCCTTCAAACAGCTCTCGTTCTGCCTCTTGCCCTCCTAGCCTTCTAAAGGTGTTCTGGAGATGCTGGGGCTCACGGAGTGTGAGGAACAGTTAAAAAACACCTACCACTGGTTGTTTTAACCATAGTATTTAGGGAGTGACAGGAGCCTGGAGTATTTCTAGGTAGTTCCTCCTTCGGCCACAGGATGGATTCCTTTACCATCCGGTGTCTTTTGTGTCATTCATTTGCACAGAATGTTAGCATCAAGTCCCTCTACCAGAGGGACTGGGGTGTTGTTCAGTGGTACTGTGTGTGCTTAGCTAACATAGCCAGCCTCTGGGTTCAATTCCCAGTTACCCCTGCGCACCCCCCCCAAAAAAAAAAAGAAAAATAAATTTTTCCACCCATGCAATGCATTTATTCTCTGGTGTCTGGCTGGGGCCCTGAGGCATAAGGTTGCTTGACAGGAGGATTGGGCAGCAAAATGAAAATAGAGTATACTATGGTGCACAAAAATGAACTGCATGCAGTTACACAGTTCACAGGGATGGCATTGATTAAATTAGTCTCATTAAGCAACAAGAAAATAGAAGCTAACAAATTGTTGAGTAGAGCTACTAATTTAGAATAATTGTGTGCATTAATTGAACAAAAAAGCAGCAGAGAGAGGCTTACATGGATTGTGTGTGTCAGTTAATTTTTCATTGCTTGTGACCAAAATACCTGACCAGAATAACTTAGAAGAGGAAAAATTTGTTTGGGGCTCATGGTTTCAGAGGTTCAGCTCATGGTCCGCTGACTGCTTGGCTCTGAGCCTGAGAAGAGGCAGAACATCATGGCAGAAGGGCATGGCAGAGAAAGTTGCTCAGTTCCTGGCCAAGAAGCAGAGAAAGAGAGAAGTAAAGGGACTGTAGGGGAGATGAAGCCTTCCAGGCCACGCCTTACCTGCTGACAGTTACCACCCAGTTAGTCTATTAATGGGTTGATTGGATGGACTGATTAGGTTACACTTCTCACAATCTAATCATTTTTGCCTCTTGCATTAGCATAGAGGTTTTTGGGGGATACCCTGTATCCAAACCCAAACAGATAGTTTAAAGAAAATCTGAGCATGCAGTTCTAACAAGTGACTTTGCTTATTGCAGATCCAATGAAATGATCAAAACTAATCTAAAAGTGTCATGAAAAGCAATATTATTGCTTTTTTTTTAAAAAAAATTATAACATTATTAACATATAAAGATTGGTCTCTAGCCAAACTATAAAATGATTCATGACAATGAAACTTTAAAAATAAGAATTAGAATCAACTAGGAACTTGTCATATAATGTATGAGATGCAGAATACACATGAGAAGCCCAGAATTAATACTACCAAGAACTGTTCAAATGGCAATGAGATGCAAAGCAGAACCATATACCTCATTCGTTCTGTCCTCCAAGCAAGGCCATGGGAAGGCAGATCTGCTGTTCAGACCCCTGTTTTGTAGGCTTAGAAAGTCTCATTGCTTTCAACCCTCATATGCCTCATAGCTTGGTTGTGGTGGGGATCTCAACAGGGGGTTGCTGTCCTGAAGCCAGGCCTGGTGACTTCACTGTCTATTGACTATCCATAACCAGTGTGTTAGGTACAAACTCCACCATGTCGTAATAATATAAACTATTCAGTTGCTGGAATTTGTGTGCTTAAAATATTATTTTTCTAGTTTTGTGGACATCTGAATGTTCTTTGAACAAATTTCCAACATAGTACCTTGAAAGAAAATCCATTAAAAGAAAAATTTCTTTTTTTTTTTTTTTGTATTTAAGCCTTCGATGTTTCTTTTTCTTTCTTTCTTTTTTTTTAATTTTTTATTGTTGGTTGTTCAAAACATTACAAATTTCTTGATATATCATATTTCACACTTTGATTCAAGTGGGTTATGAACTCCCATTTTTACCCCATATACAGATTGCAGAATTACATCAGTTACACATCCATTGATTTACATATTGCCATACTAGTGTCTGTTGTGTTCTGCTGCCTTTCCTATCCTCTATTATCCCCCCTCCCCTCCCCTCCCCTCCCCTCTTCTCTCTCTACCCCCTCTACTGTCATTCATTTCTCCCCGTTGTATTATTTTTCCCTTTCCCCTCACTTCCTCTTGTATGTACTTTTGTATAACCCTGAGGGTCTCCTTCCATTTCCATGCAATTTCCCCTTCTCTCTCCCTTTCCCTCCCACCTCTCATCCCTGTT
>NW_026000016.1:7772784-7808832 GCF_001458135.2 Marmota marmota marmota | reverse complement strand
CCTCAGCAGGACCCGGACCGAGAAGCAGTTTCCGCGGGCTCCTTAGCCCTGGGCCAGAGCAGTTCCTGGAGCCGGAACTCGGCCGCTCCGTGCTTGGTGTATGCTCTGATAAAAGCAGGCTCCAAGAAGCAGTTTCCACGGGTTATTTAGCACTGAGCCTGA
This sequence comes from Marmota marmota marmota, assembly GCF_001458135.2. NCBI lineage: Eukaryota > Metazoa > Chordata > Mammalia > Rodentia > Sciuridae > Marmota > Marmota marmota. Next base: position 7,808,670 of record NW_026000016.1, on the reverse strand, counting down.
GTAATCTGTCTGCAAGCCGCAGGCGAATGGCAGCCTGAAATTACCTGTTCTATGGCTGAATGAGCTGCGGTCAGTCGAAAACAGGGGTGGTGACGTCAGCTCTCCAAGATGGTGGCCGCTGGCCTCCTCTGTGGTCTGACCGGTGTGGAGAACCGAAATGGACCGTTTCCTTCCCCCGTCTGGAACCCAGAATTCAGCACTGAGTATGGTGCTTGCACGGCTGGCAGAAACTGCAGCGCTGTATCCCTGCGCCACTATCTCCTCATTTCCCAGCGCACGCTGCAGACTCTAGCCGCGGGGCGATTTGCTGAATAAGCAGTGTTACCCTCCGTGCGACAAATCTCTCGCGTTTGAGTCCCCGTAGCCGATCCTCGTGTGATGGAAATCCTTCCTCCAGGTTCCGGAGCACCCCACTGTTGCTGGAAATTCCTAACAAGATAGCCTTTAGCCGTCCTGACTCGTCATACTCCCACACAGTGACGCGGCACACGGGGGCAATGCACTCCCCTCGCCGCCATCTTCCTCCTCATAAAAGAAAAATTTCTATTGCAAATTCATTGCATGTGAGTTTAGATTGTGTGTGTGTGTGTGTGTGTGTGTATGTGTGTGTGTGTAGTGTTGGGGCTGGAACACAGGGCCTTCTGCATGCTAAGCAAGTGCTCTACCACTAAGCTACATGTCCATCTTCTAGTTAGGTTTTAATAAATCTTCCTATAATTTCACACAAAACTTACCTAATGAAGAAGAAAAAGTCTAGGGGATGGAGATGTACTGCACTTTTCTAGCAAGTTCAATGTCCTGGGTTCCACTCCATCCCTGCAAAAGAAGAAGGAGGAGGAGGAGAGAGAGAGAAGAAGGAAGACCAGTAGGAAGAGGAGGAGGAGGTCAAAAGTCAAGAACATGTCTGTGGTTTCTTACCCACTTATTGTCTAACAACATCTGTAAAGCCGTTTGCTATTCTAAGTAATGAGCATCACAACCCCTATGACCTGGAATTTCTGTCTTTTTCGTAAACCTTAAACACAGACATCACAACACAATATAACCAAAGATGAGAGTTTGGGAGGCTATTGCTTATCTTTGCTTCATCTCAAATTTATTTTAAGTTCCAGATGCAGATTACATCTTTTCCATTTAACATGACAGTCTTGAACATAGAGATGGTGTTGCCAACCCCATAGTCTAATGGAACATCCGATTGCTTGCTGACAAAAAATTGTGAGTAGGTTTGTAGGAACCGCTCAACAGGGTAGCAAATACCATATTGACTTTTTGTGTACAAGGCTCCAGTTTCTGATTTCTTGAGTGCCCAGGGAAGGTTATTGCCATTGGAAATGAAAGTTTGATTGATTAGAACAGAGATGTGCCTTTTAAAAGATTGAATTGCTGGCCTTAAAGGACCAAATTCAACTCTCAAGAGGGAGGCTGCCCTTCTAATTTTATTTTCTCCCTAGGCAGTTGTGACTCTTTTCTTATGGCTTGAAATAACATATTGTGGAAGATCACAGTGTGTGAATAGAATTGTGTGAACTCTCCCTCAGGCCTAGGTCTAACAATTATCATCTATTAGCAGAAAGGGATAAACTAAGAAGTTCCACAAACTACAAGCAAAGTAAGAAATGTTTTCTCTCCTCAAATGACATCCGCAGGGGTGTACATTTATGGGGGAAATGACCTTCAGTTAGAAAGGTTTAAAATTGAAGAGTGCTTAGTAAAAGCTTTCCAGGCTGGGCAGGAATGCACTAGTACACTGAATGTACTAGTACAGTTTGGATGTGAAGTGTCCCATAAAAGCTCTTGTGTTAATACAAGAGTATTCAGAGGCAAAATGATTGCTAGAATCATTACAGCTACCCCCAGCTGTAACCTAATCAGTCCTTCTTAGTCTGTATGGACTGGGTGGTAATGTTAGGCAGGTGGGGTAGGGCTAGAGGAAGTGGGTCTCTAAACATGTGTCCTGGAAGAGTGCATCTTCTCTGTAGTCTCTTTCCCTACTCCTCTCTATGCTTTTAAACCCCACCATGAGATGAACAGCTTGCCTCCCCTGGACCCTTCTCCTATGATGTTCTGCTTCCCCTTGTGCCTAGAGCAGTGGAGTTGGCCATCTATGGACTGAAACTTCTGATACTGGAAACCAGAATAAACCCTTTCTCCTCTGAGTTTCTATGATTGGGTATTTTTGTCACAGCTACGCAAAGCTGACGATGCCACACACCAAACCACTAACCAGAAATGCCACTTCAGTGTCTTGTCTGATTGGCATGTACCACAAATGTTGGATATTCTCTTGAAGCAGGCTTTAGGCTGCTAAACTGAAGCACTTCTTGTTCGTGTGTCTATTCTCTGTGTCCCTGTCCCTTCTAAGTCAAGATCTAAGTGGCTTAAAACCAAATGGGAACCTCATCTCACTCAAAAGAAAACTGGATACTCTGAGATGTTCTAGCCAGTAATTATTTTGACTCAAATTTCTTTCTCAATCAATTATAAACTAGGACTTGCCTAACAAGATGAACCACTTGGTAAGACTGCTTTTGTTTAAAAAAATTATTTAATGTATATGGTTTTGACTAGATAAAATATGCACATGGATAGAATTCCGGAAGTGTAGAAAGTCTATAGTGAAAAGTTTCTCTCCTGCATCCCCCAAGGATCCAGCCTCCCTCTTAGAGGACATCTGCTTTTACCTATTTCTTTGTCTCTGCAGACAGTCTATGCCTATGCCCCCACCATGTGACACAGACGCATATGTTATAGGTCCACCTGACTGTCATTAAATTGTTGTAAATCATACAAATAATTCTATACCTTATTTTTTAATCTAACAGTATTATCTTGAAGCTGCCTCAAGATTATACTGGGTATTGAACTCAGAAATGTTTTCTTTTTTTTTTTAACCACTGAGCTACACCCCCAACCCTTTTTATTTTTCATTTTAAGGCAGAGTCTTGCTAATTTGCCTAGGGACTCACTAAATTGCCAAGGTTGGCCTCAAACTTATGATCCTCCTGCTTCAAGCCTTCCAAGTTTCTGGGATTACAGGTGAGTACCACTGCTTCTAGCTTGCTTCATTCTTTTTAACTACTATGTATTATTCTGTTTTATGGATGTGCCCTAATTGATGCAGTCAGTCTCTTACTGATGGACTTTCAAATTGTTCACAGTATTTTGATAATGCAAACAACTCTGCATCTTTTAATAATTTCACATGTCTGTGAATATATTTATAGTTTAAATTTATATAAGTGGATATGACATCTTGTTTTTAATTTTAATTAATGATATGCTATCTGAATTTATTGATGCTTTTATTTATTTCACTATGTGGTCTGTATTTTCTTTTTCTTTTTTTCTGTTGATGTGAAAAATCTTATGACGATGAACAACACTGGAGATTCATTTTTACAAGTAATATAATTTATGTAATACCTCTATTTCTTTGGTCATCATTCTTTGACTCCTTATTATAATCAATGTGAAAATTAGTAATTTCTCTTTATGCCCCCCAGCCTTCCTTCAACTACCTGATCTTATTTGATTTTCAGTATTTTCTTAGTGTTTATATTTAAATAAATTAATTGATTTATCGTTACTAATGCATGGCTATAAAAGATAAAGAAGTATCTAACAGTGCCTTCCTCTTAAAAACTTCCTTTCCTCTGAATTTTGTTATTTATGTAATGTTTCTGTTAGGAAATCTTTCTTTCACTTTCATGCCCAGTAGTTATGTCTTGGGGTTGATATTTGGCAGAATGCTCTTCCTAGAATAAGATGTGCCACTTAAAATTTAAATTCAAGTCTTCAATTGATTTTGGATCTCAACAATACACCACCTCTATTTATCATTTTTCTCTAATCCTTTGCAACTCTTGTTTTCACTTTCTCACTCTGTGGTCCTGTCCATAGATATGTGTCCCACAGTGTCTGTTTTCCTTTGGGCTGCTTCCTAAGTCACCTTCAGATTTCTCCCATCATTTCACTCACTCTTCCCTTATAACCTCGCTTTCAACTCTTGTGTTATAAGTCAGCAGCTTCATCTCCTTTGTGAGTTCATGGTGACATACATGGTCCCAGTTTTTATCTGGTCTGTGGCATCACTTTTGGATGATACTTTTTATCATCTTATTCCCCTTTTCGCCCCATATTTCTTTCGCCTTGTCTTTTGTAGTGTCTTTGTTTAACTCCATGGTCATTGCATCTGGCTATCACTCATCTTCGTTTGGGTGGGCTTCCTGGTCCAGTATTGCAGGTAATGAATGTGAGGCAGGAGTCAAAGCCATCTAATTCATTGTGAATTTCCTCTTAACAGAATCCCACATATGAATGAGCACCTTTTCTCTTTTCCTCATTGCCTAGAAGAGATTGGCAGCTGCATTGCTATTGGCCATGCAGAGTTCCTGGCCTTTACTCTCCCTCAAGTATGGATGGGATAAAGGTGATTCAGCTTTGCCTGTCACGTTTCTGGAGGAAATAGGAAATGGGACAATTATATCTTTATTCTGTCATTTAAATATTGAAAGTCAAAAGGTTTGATCACATGAATAAAAGACCAATGGTCCTGAGGCAAAATGAGCCACCCCTGTCACTGACTAGCTATGCAACTTTGGGCGAGTCTTTTAACCTTTCAGACTATACTTTGTTATCTGAGAGAATAATAAAGGCAGTGTAGCCTGACTTGGGAGATTATTCATGGTATTATTGTGGGGAATAATGGCAAAATATTGTGAAAGTACATTAACACATGTATTAACTTGTGTTGTTGTAATAAACAACTTCAAAATCTCCCACATAAATGTGAGAAAATTAAAATTATTATTAATACTAATTTTTAAAAATTCATCAACTTAATTTTTTTTTATACTGGGATTTAACCCAGAGGTGTTTTCTCACTGAGCTACATCCCTAGCCCTTGTTATTTTTTATTTTGAGTCAGGGTCCTCCCTAAGTTGCTTAGGGCCTTGCTAAGTTGCTGAGGCTGGCCTTGAACTTGTGCTCCTTCTGACTTAGCCTCCCCAGCTGTTGGGACTACAGGCATGCACCACTATGCCTATCTCCAAAATCCATCAATTTGTAATGCCTATTAGTGTTGGTTTAAAACTTTATAATTCTCAGCATGAAGAAGTTTATGACAGAATTTTACTTTTTCCTTCCTTCCTTCCTTCCTTCCTTCCTTCCTTCCTTCCTTCCTTCCTTCCTTCCTTCCTTCCTCCCTCCCTTTCTTATTTNNNNCCTCCCTCCCTCCCTCCCTCCCTTTCTTATACTGGGGATTGAAACTAGGGCCCTCATGCATGTATGCTAAGCAAGCACTTCATCACTTAGCTATATCCACAGCCCTCCAATAGGACATTTCAAATCTTAAAAAGTTGGGGCTGGGGATGTGGCTCAAGCAGTAATGCGCTTGCCTGGCATGTGCGGGGCGCTGGGTTCAATCCTCAGCACCACATAAAAATAAAATAAAGATGTTGTGTCCACCCAAAACTAAAAAATAAATATTAAAAAATTCTCTCTCTCTCTTAAAAAAAATCTTAAAAAGCATCTGCCCTTCCAAGAAGTTATATTCAGTTTTACAGAGGCCTAAAAAACCTACCCCTCACAGTTTTTATTATTCATTTTTATCACCCTTTCTTCCTTATTTCTTCAGCTCTAAAATATACTCTCCATTATTTGAAGGAACCTTTTAAATTTAAAAAATAACTTATCTTAGAATTTATCAGCAATATCTCAAACTCAGCCTGAGGGAACATGCTAAAAAGGCCTCCATGTGCTTGCTCTAATTTGGAGTTCTCAAAGAATACCTTCATTAGGACTTAAACTTGATTCAGTTTTACTTTGTATCTGCGGCCAAAAACACTAATGAAGAATTTCCTAGCACCCTCTCACTCTAGAAAATGAGTTTTTTCTAATTTTTAAAGAGCAAGAATATTGGGCAAAAAATATTATTTTTTTTGAGAGAGAGAAAGAATTTTTAATATTTATTTTTCAGTTTTCGGTGGACACAACATCTTTATTTTATTTTTATGTGGTGCTGAGGATCGAACCCAGCGCCCCACACATGCCAGGTGAGTGAGTTACCGCTTGACCCACATCCCCAGCCCCCAGTTGTTTTTAAACTATCCTTTAGTCTATGCTTCCTTGATCTGGGTATTTCAAATATCAAAAAAAAAAATATGTCCCTAAAAATGTACAAGATGTCTCACTGGGATTTATGAGGATTGGAGAAAAGTAATGGGGACAATAATGATGAAGTCAATATCAGAATTTAACATTTCTTTGAATTAGGATGTGCTAGGCATTGTATTAAGCATGAATTACTGCATGCAATCCTCCTCCCATGTATTAACTTGTGTTGTTGTAATAAACAACTTCAAAATCTCTGTGGAGTAAAACCACAAATAATAATTTGAGACTTTATTAGGGCTGAGGGTCAGCTGTAGCTCTGCTGTGCTGGAATAGGCTTTGGAAACCAGGTTAAAGCTACACTCTGGGGCAATGAAAGGGCTGGTAGAAACTTGTAATGCCTCTGAAATCTTCTGATTTCATAGTAGACATCCTATCCATTTTTGTCCCATTAGCCAAAGAAAGTCCAAAGCCAAGTCCAAAGCCAATGGGGTGAAGAAGTACACTCCTCTACCATGAAGATTGGCAGAGGCAGAGAGAGGACAAATACTTGTGAATAAAGAAGGCAATCTGCCCCCATTTCCTCTTATTGGGGAGAGATATTTTCACCTCTCCCCTCAAGATGATCAAACTACCAGGCACTGAGCTTTGAAATAATGCCTGATTGCTGTTCTTATTGATTCAGAGATGTTCCCCCCAAACACCTGACATAGTCCAATGGTGGAGTGGGGACACCTTATTGAAAAACAGGAAGAATGGGAGGCACCTGCCAGTCATTGGCTTATAGCAATTCTTATATTCCATAGAGCAAATCACATAAGCTCTCATCCTGATGGATTCATCCCAGTTACATTTTCTGGGACTAACTTCTCTATTCAATAGCTCCTCCATTCATTATCCTTTTTTCTGAAGCTGGGTTTGGCAAATTTTCTATTTGTGGCTATCTTGGATTGCTTCACAACTGTAGAAGATTGGGGACTGTAGAAGATTTTATGACTTTAATAATTATAGTCTCTTCTAATCCAGGTTGGTGGTGCTTTTAGCTGTACATGTCCCTATATAACTGTTTTTGTTTTTAATCAATTTGAGTCCAGTCATCTCCATATAAGTCAATATCCACACCATAGCTTTTTGAGAAATACCTCCATTTGTAGATTTTATTGTAAGTACTTTGATCTTATTGTACTTCAGACAGAATATTCTCTTAGTCTCTTCTGCTTGAGCCCTTTTGTCTAACTGGAATAATTTTCTGAGGGTCATACTAGTATAATCAGAAGGCTTAACAATGGGTCTATTTGGATCTGAGACCAATCTCAAGATTCCTAGCTGCTAGAGATGAGAAATAGTTTTTATTTTCAACTCTAAAATGCCTTGAATTTCTGGGACATTAATGTAGCTCTACTGGACTTATCTTGGCTCTGAGATCACGAGGGCTGATGCAAGTGTGCAGAGCCTCTACAAACCTTTGCTCAGATGAGGCAGATAGCTCCTCCACTCACACCCCATCTTGACAAGTCACATGGCCAAGCTCAAATCAGTGAATTTATTAGGGAAAGCTGGAAAAAGAGGAGAAGGAAATGAATAGTTATGAACAAATAATATATAAGTTCCATACCTCTCGAGCTAGATACGTTATAACTCTCTGAATCTAGAAGGAAACTGAGGCAGAGAGAGGTGGAGTACCTTGTCCACAGTCCTACAGCTCCTTCGTGTGCAGCTAGGATTTTATTCTAAGGAGTCTGACTCCATGATGATGAATTATTTCTCAGATTCCTTCCCTAGAGTTCTTATTTTTATGAAATTGTCCATGACCTTTTGTCTAAAGTATCAATAGCCATTAATGAAAACAATTTTAGGAGAGGACTCAAATATGGCAACATTAAAGCTTTGTAAAATGATGTTATGTCTTCAAGAAAGAATTCACTAAATCAATGCCAGTTGTAACCTGCGAGATCATAAAGCTCAATGCAGGAACATTGGAAGCATGAAGGTGATTGAGTCACGGTGGGTTCAGTAATTGGTTCCCTTCACAGGACCTCTCAACTTCCTCTGAATTACTATGCTGTAATTTACCCAGAACCTGAGAATATAAAAGCCTAAGTTGTCATATTGTGAAAGGCGTTCAAATTCCTGAATCTTACACCCAAATAAGGAAATCTTTCAGGATTTGTCTTGAAAGTTTTCTCATTATCAGCCAAAGACTCTGGATTCACAAGGAGCCCAGCTCATTAAATACCATAGTCAGGACAACAGCTATTAAAGCCACATGTTCACACCTCCATCACAGGAAAGTGATGAAATTCCAGATGAGGTCTCCTTCTCCTCCTTGACATTTTATTCTTTTCCTACACTATGTCTTCAGAAGTAGGTCTGATTTGCCAAGAAGAAGAATTTCCTGAAAATTGCTCATCTCCAGAAAGACACAGAACTTAGACTTAGAACTTAATTGCAGCTCTCAGATTAAATGAAGCTAAAGTAAGTCAAGAATAGCATTGAGAAAAGAGCCTTATAAACGCAGCTGACACTCTGAATGACTTATACAGAAAAGAAGTGACAGAATCATTGCATAAGACTCTGATCTTCTGATGGCCCTTCCCTCTAGGACTAATCCAGACTCCAACACAATAGTGTGTTCAATCCAACATCAGTCTTGATTATAAGTATACTAAATGTGCTTACTTTCTAGATGTTCTTGCCTTAGGATACTGAAAATTTGGAGGAAATTCCTAAAGACATCTATGGGGATACCATCAATTATGGTTTAGCTGTTAAGTGTCCCCCAAAAGCTCATGTGTGAGACAATGCAAGAAGATTGAGAGGTAAAATGATTGGGTTATGAGAGCCTTAACTTAATCAGTGAATTAATACCCTGACAGGGATTAACTGAATGGTAACTGTAAACTGGTAACTGTAACTGAATGGTAACTGTGGATGGAGGAGATGAGTCATTGGGGCATACCTTTGGGTTATATATTTAGTAAGCTGAGTTTATTCTTTCTCCGCTTCCTAAGTGCAATGCCCTGAGCCACTTTCTTCCACCACACTCTTCTGCCATGATGCTCTGCCACACCTCAAGTCCCAAGGAATAGAGCCTGCTATCTATAGACTGAGAATTCTGAAACCAAATAAATTTTTCCTCCTCTAAAATTGTTTTTTAGTCACAGCAGCAAAAAAAAAAAAAAAAAATAATGACCATCTGCTTTTGGTGGGAGTAGGAACTGAGAATTCTATGACCCTCAGGACCTCTGTCTAGACATCTGGTTTCAGGGAGCTGGTTCTGTACTCCCTAAATCAGGGCTGGAAGAATGAGAGATCCACAGAATATCTACTGCCAATGAGTGAGGGAGAGTCTGGTGGCATGGCTCATGCACTGGGAATTTTTCCAGAGAAAAGTGAGGAGGTCCCAGTGATATTTGACCATAAATTGGTGTACACTTTCTGTGTAAGCAGCAACCTTTCCTAAGAATTTCCTCACCCTAACGAGTTGATAGGCTAACTACCACACTGGACAATTTCCAGTTCTTAGCTTAAGATATAGAAAGTTTACTTCTCATTCAGGTCATAATCTGATTGGATATTTCGTAGATGGCCTCCCATGCAGTGATTCTGAGACCCACGATCTTTCCATCTAGGGGCTCTGCCAGCTTTTGGAACTTCAGGGTTCTTCACTGGAGGATTCTGAAAGTGGTGTCCCTTGGATTACTCACATTTAATTGTCAATCACAAAACTCCATTTATAACTGTGTTATGGTGTGGATCTTTAATATCCCCTGAAAAGTTCAGATGTTAGGCAATGTAGAGATGTCAGAGTTGAAATGATTAGATTATAAGAGCTATAACCTCATCAGCTGATTAATCTATTGATGGATTAATAATTTAAATGGAATTCTGGGTAGAAACTATAGGCAGGTGGTATGTGACTGGAGGAAATAGGTCACTGGGGATGTGCCCTTGAGGATTATATCTTATCCATGGTTCCTTGCTTTCTGTCTTTGCTTCCTGAATGCCATAACTTGAGCAGTTTACCTCTGATATGCCTTTCTGCCATGAGAATCTGCCTCTCCTCTGGCCCAGACCAATGGACTGGGCCAACCATGGACTGAGACCTCTGAAACTGTGAGCCCCCAAATATACTTTTTCTCCTCTCAGCTGTTCTTATCTGGTATTTTGGTCACAGTGAAGAAAACATGACTAATACAAACTAGAAGTTATGCAATATAGTCTTCCCGAGTCTTCAAAGGGAAAATGAATGGGCTTAAAGAACACACTAGGAAGACCTTAAGACCTCTGGGTGCAAAAACCCCTCTAGGTGAGAAGCTAGGGATGTGCTGATACTGAGAACACAGCTGTTAAGTCAAGTGGTTTCTCTGCTTTTAGCAAAAGAAATTTGAAGTCCTTGGTATCTGGTACAGAACTCTTCACACTCCAGCCCCAATCTCCCTTCCCAGTTCCCCCTCTTGCTGCTCATTACTCAGCTTGCCTTCCCTGCCCCATGCACTTCACACTCTGGTCAACTTGAACTACTGGCTATTCTTGGAATGTGTCACATATGTTCACACCTTTGGGCCTTTGTAAATGTTGTTTCCTGTCTGAAACACCCACGCTTTCCATCCACCACAGGAGCCAGCTCAGAAAGCTGTTTTCTAAAAGTAAAGCTTTGCCTGGACTTCCTCCCCCAGGCAGAACTCATTACTGCCTCCTTCACGATCCCACGACATTCTCCATGCAATGCTATCATAACTTTCTGTGTTGAATCTTTTTTATTTGCTTTCCTAGATGTTTCTCCCCCATGCTGTAAAATGTTGGAGGAAACAATTAAGAACCAAGTCAAGAATCAGCCAGATTCTTGAAAATATAGTAAAAAACCTGAGTTTTCTTTATGACAAGTTGAAAGCTACTTCGAAATATGTTCTAGATGCAACATTCATCCCTGGAGAAATATAAAACCTAAAACTAAAATAACTTTCGTGAGGTCAAGAGAGTTGTGATACTGTGTGCTCTGCCACCTCCCTCCACAGTCCTAGTTCAGATATACGGGAAAAGGTAAAATTGATTTCAGTAGGGTCTGTGATGAAATGCAGTCCCCACACATTTACATGGAGAAAGCCCTAAGCTTTGGAGAGATGCAGGGAAGAAACATTAACATTTACATTTCATTACCTGGTCTAGACCAAGAGCCATCTTCCATAGAGAATGCTCAAAGCTCTGAGCTGAAGCTTACTTTGAATTCTTCTTTCCCAATAAATGAGCTTGAATTTCCACCTTTCCAAAGTCAACCCAGACAGCTACAGTTCAAAAGAAAATTTTTCCATTACCATAATGGATTGCAATAAAAAACATCAGCTCAGCCTCTTCCTCATCATCTCGGCATTTATGGCTCTAAGCTTCGTAACTCTCAGAGTGAAATGAATTCACCTTTTATTCAGAGTTTTTAATTTTCTGCACTTCTCATTTCACATGTTTGTGCTTATGCAAGCTCACAATCTCTCTGGTTCCCTCTCTCCTGGCTCTGATTTCCCCAATGCCTCAGGCCAGACCTTCTAAGACAAACTTTCCTAGCAGTCAATGCCATGGTGATTGCTCCCAGGACTGTTAAAAATAGACCCTGTTCTGCTGCTCTAACCCTTAAAGAATAAGAGATGAGATCATTTTCTGCTTGGAGAGTGGATCCAGACAGTGAGTGATTGGCATCAGTGCATTGACTGCAACAGGAACAGGTGTTAAAGTGACTTCTCCCATCCTATTAAATATCCTTTTCATACATTGATTCACAGACTTGTTTCCATTCTCATGACTGAATGGGCAACCCTGTAATTTGTCGGCTACATCCATTTTTTTCCACCTCCTGGCAACAGTTTCGCTTCAGTTTCTGCCAAGATTCCCTATTGTCTCCATAAGTTTCTGCCCAAGGTGAGTGATAGAAGGATGCTCTTATGAAATTAAACAGCAAAAAGCACCAGGCATGTAATTTAACAGGACTAGCAGGCAGTGACACCAATCTGTACTTTTACTTGAATTTTGGTAATGGGGATTTTTCCCAATGCTTTTCAAGTGCTTTCTGACAATAGCTTAAAGTTACTACAACTTAAAGTTTCAGAAATGACCCTAGGACAAAATCCAGGGTGGGTCTGGGAGATGCATCAGAAGAGATCCTAAAACGAGGGTACTGCATGCTAGAAATAAGCAAAGAATTAATTAATTTCCTTTCACATCTTTTTGCTATTGTGTTATATATTTAGAATAAAAGGTGTGGTGACCACAAAAGTCATTCACACCTGGGTAAGCTCTCTGCTTGCAAACATCCTGCTAGGAACATCAGGATAAGAAGACTCTTTAGCTTTAAGCCCCCACACTGGGCAAAAGAGGACAGCACTGAGATTGAAAAAACTGGTTATTTTAGAGAGACCTGGATCTGAATTTCAGGTTTAACAGTGAACATCTCTCTGAATTTGAACAAATTATTTAACTTATTGAGTTCTTATTTTTTTCATCAGCAGAGTGAGGAAATTGAATTAGATCATCTGCAAGGTCACAGCTAGTTCTCGTCTTCTGTGCTTGTCTTTTTCTAGTCCGTATGTCACATCATCTGGAAAATCAATTCTGCGGCGTTACTCTCCCCAACTATGACACTGGAAAATGGCAACAACCATGAAACGGATCCCTCCTTGGTTTGTCTTAATATTTTCAATTTTGAAATCCGTGTGAATATGTGTGTGCCTTTGTGTGGGATATGTGTTTGTGCAAGGTGTTAAATTTGATTAAAATAAACCTTAAAATCGGATGTAGGTGTAGCTCTGTGGCTGAGTGCTTGCCCAGCAAGTGGGACATCCTGCATTTGATCCCCAGGATGCATGCACATGTACACACACACACACACACACACAACCCCAAACCACTATACAAAGTATCAAAGTCAAGCTATTGTGTTTGGAAGAACAAACATCCAGGATCCATCTGAAAACAACATAGCACCTTTCTTTCTCTCCTTTTTTTCCCCTCTGCCCCTCCCCTTCTCATATCTCACTTTCAGAATCTATTCTTGTATTTTGTTTTCAGACCCCTCCAGACTAGGGCACCTGGGTCTTCTCAGGGAAGGTTAGGGAGAGGGGCAAGTTTGCCTGGCTGGAAGCAATGCTCACCTGAAGCAGGGGCAGCTAGTGATGACACTCAAATGGACAAAGCAGTTTTAAGTTTGAGGCCGCCAGACTTAGAAGTTATTCTGAGGAAGATTCTTCAGTGCTGCCTCCTCCTTCCAGGTTTTGGAAGCATTTTGGTGTTTGCAGTATAAATTTCAACATGTAAAATTGTTTTATTTCTAAACAATACTTTTGCAAATTTTAGTCTTTTTCTTTTTAAATACTAGAGATTGAACCCAGGGACTCATGCCTTCAGTCCTTTTTATTTTATTTTATTTTGAGACAAGGTCTCACTATGTTGCCCAGACTGGCCTCAATCCTCCTGCCTCAGCCTCCTGAGTAGCTAGGATTACAGGCCCGTGCAATCACATCCAATAACTGGTTTGTACTTAGATTGCTAGAAATTCCTTATATTCAAATTTCAAGTAATAGACATTGTTTTTATTTAGTTCTATTTTATAACAAAGTGACAACAGAAAAACCATTTTTAGAATAGGAATCTAAAAAATTTCATGATACAGGTTCAATCTAATGTTCTGTATTACCTTGATTTATACTACTGGCCCACAGTGGTTAGTCTACTAGGTCTTCTAACTGATTTTTTTTTTTTTTTTGTGTGTGTGTGTCTAGCAGAGTGCTAGGTGTCGTGGTGCATGAAGGGATATGAGGTAGAGATCCAGCTTGCAGCTAAACTGAGCTTGCACTGGAAATGAGGTGTGGCTGGGAATGAAGGTGTCTACTGGCTGGAGGTCCTGAGGACTCCAGGAAGCAAACACAGTCCAAACAAAGATGCAACCTGATCTGCAGAGCTGACCCAGAGATACATCCTCACTTACAAGTCAGATGAGGAGATTTTGAATCTGTCATTCTTGATTTTTTTTTTTTTTGGTTGCCATCCAATGAAGTCATATCCTGCAAAAAATGTTTTCCTAAGAGAACACATAAAATATTGAGGGCACAAGGAACAGAACTCAGGGGCCTAATCCAGTGAGAATGACCGGTAGGAATGACAAGCATCAGGGTAAGAAGCAAGTGTGCTCAGCAGATGTGATGGAGGTGACAGGGCTGGCTGGCCTTATTGGTAGCTGTGCTTGAGGAAATGCTTAGTGGAGGCAGCCTGGGGACATGTAGTGGAGGCCATCTTTGCCAGGGATTATGGTGTTAGCAGTGGCTGAGTACTACAAAAAATATTAATGTATGCTGGAGACACAACCTGAAGACCCCCAGAAATATTTAGGGCTGGGGTTACTGAATGTAAGGTGCAGGTGAAGACAAGAAGCATCCAAAAGATATGATTTTAGTTTGTTCTCCTGGAGTTTGTAATTTAGTTGGAAAAGCAAGACCTTCATTCATACCCGAAAAGCTAGGACTGATAAAATAGAGAATGTGAGGGCTGGGGTTGTGGCTTGGTGGTAGAGTGCTCGCCTAGCATGTGCGAGGACTTGGGTTTGATCCTCAGGACCACATAAAAATAAATAAATAAAATAAAAGCATTGTGGCCAACTGCAACTAAAAAATTAATATTAAAAAAATACAGGATGTGAGTAAGTGCTAGACTGTTCTTGAGATTATATTCAGTCCAATCACACCTTCTTTGAGAAGGTGGTAGAATTTGCTATGACCTTAAAGTGAGTGGGATTTGGGTGGGTAGTAATCCTTCCAATAGTGGTAAGAACTGAAGGCCAGCAATAAAACTTTTTTTTTACAAGCACATGAGTTTTTGCTGTATGCCATAGACTATCTTAGGAATTTTCTGTCATGTGTGGATAATCCTCAGAACAACTTGTAAGAAGCTTTTATTTTTACCATTGGACAGAGGTGGAAGTTGGAGATTCAGATTAGGGGATCTGCCTGAGCTCATATAGTGAGTGAAGGGGGAGCTGACTGAAGGGTAGATGGCAGATAGTTCTCCTTCTTGACAAGAGCAAGAAAAATGAAAAACAGGGATAAGGATATGACACAACATGTAGAAAACCTTCAAAGCCATGCCAAGAGGTTTGTATGCAGTTTTGTAGGTGAGGGGAAGTGACTAAAGATGTTTTCAGAAGACTAGTATTTATTGTGGTTGGGCTAATTCATCAGGAAGTAAGACAGGAAGAACACGAAAATAAAGGCAATCTAGCCAGAGGGTAAAATGAGTAATCCAGGCCTATGGAATAAAGAGGAATGACTTGAACATTTGAAAGAAAGAAAGAATGGGTCTCAGTGATGTGGCTTTCTATGTGGGGGACCAGATTCTGGCAAAGGTGGGCTGAGCTCTAATCCAAGCCATCACCAGCAGCTAGAGATTCCCAAGTCCACCAAACTGGAAATGAAAGTCAAGCTCAAAAATGGCAAGCGGACACTGGGCAGGATCAGATGGGCTGGTGCTAAAGCTCTCTGTGTGATCCCAGAGTCTTCTTTAAGTCCAGTCAGGGTGTCAGAAGAACAGGACACTCTTGTAAACTGGAACCAGAGCCCTAAGATGTCTAGGGATGACAGAACAGAAACTAGGTCAGGGATTTCATTTGTCCCTGCTCTAGACAAGGAGACCAAGGGAAGCAATCAGCAGCTAAACCACTTAGAATTGTAGTTTTAACTATAATTTAGTGGAGTCTCAGTCTTTAAATGTGGTTAGGTCTCATTTCACGTATGTGGCACCCCTGAATTGTAACAGTAAATGAACTACAGTATCCCAATTCTCATCATCCTGGAGAGTGCACGTGTTTAAAATTGTCTAATGTTAAAATGCGTCATTAATTTATTTTCCAGTGTCTAGGTTGGAATATAACTATGTGATATATATCAAATGAATTTCATGGCTACAGTCCAAATGTAACAAATGAATCATTTAAGACTATCCGCATATTGGTGATGCCAAAATTTTCATTTTCTTCCATTTTATAAATGCATCATATCTCGGCTCAAAATCAATCTATTAACCTTGAAAACATTTGGAGCTGGAATGAAGGTTCACAGTGAACTTTGTGACCTTCCACGTGATATTAGTCATATTTAGCAATTATTATTGGCTTTGAGTAATGAGGAACCATTTGAGACAGGAACAGCCACGCGGCACTTACCAATCAAGCAAACTTCAGAGACCACAGGGAAAATGAAGAGCATGCAAAATCAGGATTTTTAAACCTTGAGCCAGTCTGCCACAAAGCTCTTGTCTTTTTAAAATAGGTTCAAACATCTTGGCAGCTATGCTGATAAATTGCACATAAAATACTCTAGTAAAATCTTTGTGTTATGAGATAAGGAATTCTGTTTAGTGGATTTGAAGGGCAAATCTGTGTGTGCCCTCTAAACCTCCAGTGGGGTGAGCCTGATGGATTTCCCAGGTGCCAGACAGTTCACTGCCCCAAAATATGGGAGGAACGACGAGGGTAGAAGCTTAGCAACATTATATTTTAAATTAAAGTTCAAGTAAATGTCTCAACTAAAATTGCCTTAGGAATTACATACATAGATTATCCTCTGGGTGAATTTTATATTATATCAATTTTAACACAATATAAAACATAATGTAGATGCTTTTGGATTCATGACATGAAAGAATGGTTAATGGTTTGTCCATATGGGTTGTATGAAAATACTTCTCTTAAATTTTTCAGTCATGTTTTATGTATATTTTTCTTCTAAACCCACTAACAGTATGAAACTTGCTACCATAAGTGGAATATTTGTTCTCAATTATTTGTTGTGACCTTCCACATGATGATAGTCATCTTTAGCCAACCTTACTGTAAAAGAGCCTAATGTGATGGAATTTCAAAGTATTTCCAGTTATATTATTTTTTTTATTTTTAAAATATTTCATACATGCAAGATCTATTTCATCTGCTGTCTTTCCCCCCACCCTCTCTCTCTAATTTTATATTATCCACAGAAGAAACACTAGATCTATCTCTAATGTCAAATGAAAAATATCTTATATTTCCAGATTTAACTGAATGTTTTAAAAAGTTAATTTCCTAGACTTAGCTTAGGCTAACTTTTTAAGTACATTAACTTACATGTTCATTATTTTTAAACCCAGGGATGCTTTACCATTGAGCTACATCCCCATTTATTTTAATTTTATTTATTTTTTATCTTGAGATAGGGATTTACTAAATTGCTAAGGTTGGCCTCCTGCTTCAGTCTCTTTAGTTGTTAGGATTACAGGCCTGTACTACCATGCCCAGAAATTTTACATTAATTTAAAAATTATGGTTGAGGATGAAGCTCAGTGGTAGAGCACTTGCTTAGCATGCACAAGGTCCTGAAAAAGGGAAGTTAATTTAAAGATGATCAAACCACAATGGCAACTTGTGAAGTCTAGAAACTTAGGTCTAAAGATGAGCTATCTCTGTCAGAACAACGAAGGGATTACTTCAGTAATATATTCCATGATATATCCAGAGAAAGAAAGAAGTTAGTAATGGCCTTCTGTCCCTGGAAATTCTTCCAAGTAATCTAGAATCCCAAAACATCATTCCTTTGAGTTGGGAGAGATTCTTGGAACCAGAAAATTTTCAACCAATTGTTTGAGAGAATTTAACCAAGTTCTTCACTTTCTCAGGCCTTAGTTTCCCTATCACAAGGATCACCTTTTTCTGAGTAGTTGTGGCAAAAGGAGTGGGCAGGCCCATCTGATATACTTTCTATGTGTCCCACAGAACATTTAATAAACCATTAGGTTCACTGTAGGAGCTCAATCTCTCTCGAATTAAAAATCCCAATTCCAACGAGACTCATTACAAAATGTAAGGGGCCTCTACTTCTAGAAAGGAGACAAATAAAGATCTTTGAAGGTGATTACAAGAATGAGCAATGGATCTAATCTATTGAGGTCACAAGATACATTGATTTCTGTCTCAGAAAAGGATATGGAAACCACAGTAGCTATAAGAATTTTCAAGTAGCTTTGAATCGTAAAGGATTAATCCTGGGTATACTAGTGGAAGTCCTGGGATAACATGAATTTGATTTTTCACAGTTCTCAGAGAAAACAATAGAGGATTAAATTATAAATTTGTCTGAAGTTTAGTGTTTTACTGGAAATATGTTTATTTAAAAAATAACAATTTACTTTTAGTTCTTTGTAATCAGTAATAAGTTTAGTGACAAGAAATGTAGTGTGTGTTTTGTTTAACCTCTTTAGCTGTTTTGAAATGTTTTGGTTTAACTAGCAAGTACTTTATTAATAGTAGTTTATCTCATGGATCTTTTAATGACTTGGCCTAAGAACAAAATTAAACTTCCTGAATTTGATTTTTCTAAAGCATATCTTCCAAACGCAATTGCCCTTTATGTCAAATAAGCCCTCACTGGCTTATAAGTCTGAAGTGATTTTTTTCCCCTATCTCATTATGGTTGTTCCAAGACTCTTGACATTCTCTAAATCATCTTTCACCGAGTACAAGAGGTCCATGAGGAAGTCAAGATCGATGATAGACTTCATCTCTCTTGAATTTTAATGCAAATGTCTGTTCCCCTAATCAAACAAAGGTTAAAAAAGGAAATCAAATTAGCTTATTACAAAAGCCAGCATAACTGAACTGACAAGAAAAATGCTTTCTGCATAAAAAGTCTTTAATCAATATCTTCAATAAGAATGTCACTGCAAAGAGGAGTTCATATGTGGTCAGTTTTAATCTGCAAATCAATATGTTCTTTTAAATAAATATTTGACCACAGCAACTCAATAAGGCATTGCCCATAAGAATTTCTTTCTTTAAACCAAAATGAAACAAAATTACAGCATGAAAGTAATGTCTGGAGCTTAACCTAAACTTGTGAGAGAATTCAAGGTTAGGGCCATTTAACCCCTAAATCATTGGATATTAAATATTCTCTTTAGTACCTTGTCTCAGGCATCAGTCCTCTCTGTAATTTAGCTGTTCAAATGTAAAATCATGTTTGAATTCTGATTACTTACCAGAGGTAGATCTCAATGCAATTTCCTATTCTAGGTTTAGTTCAGTTATCTGAAATTACTTAATAAAATGATTTACATGCAATAGAGTCGAAACTTTGGCAGATTTTTAAACCAAGTCTACAAAAAAATGCAGTCATGTGGCAGATGAATTCTTATAAGTACCTTTTTATAGTGTTCTGTCAAATCCATATTCAATATCTATAATATCTGACTAGCACCTTTTACCTGCACTGTAGGCAGGTCGTTTGCATTGCTACCAATGTGACCTGAGATCTTCTACTTATTGGATGTGTGACCTTGGGTAAACCACTTAATTTTCCATACTAGAAAGTGTAAATATGAATGGTGTCCCCTTCAAAGGTATTTGAACATGTATGTAAAGTTGTTAACATAGTTCCTGACCCATTGCAAGTGATAATAGGTAACTTATTATTAATTATTTTTAATCAAATTGTGTTGGTTGAAATATAAAGAAATATAATTTGACACACAAATGCTAATTTCAGTCCAATACTAATGAAAAGAATGAACTAAAATATGTCTTGGAATAGCCTATAGACCACTGGAGAAGCTTAACCATAATCCATTCTGTTACCATCTCATTGATTTGCTTCCCCCCGCCCCCCGGCTTTTACCATAAATGAGATATTAAAAAATGCTTTTTAAAAATTCTCATTACCCCAAAACAATTTTAGAATATCACAATATCTTATTAAAGAAGTCCAAATAACCAAAATAAAGGCAATAACATTATTCCTGTTTCTGCATATAAAGTTATCTTAAACACTGAATGCATGACTTTTCTCCCTTGATTGCCCTTTATTTAATAGATAATTCCTTTTTATTCTTTCATAGGAATTTCTTTCTTAAAGAAGTTTTACCAGTTTCCTTAAAAAACCTTGAGTTGCTTTATCTTGTTAGACAAGATCAATGAAGATGTAAAATGTATTTCCTTAAAAAACTATATACCATTCTTATCTTTCTGAGATAATTTCAAAGTGTTTTTTGCATAAAGTAGGTAGTCAGTGAAACAAATAAGGAAAGTGCAAGGTAAATTTAGACATCAAAGTCTTCCTCTCTGCAACATTAAGAAGCCACTTGCTGCTGGGTTACTGCTCATTATTCTTAGGTGACCATATTAAGATTTCTAGAAGGGGGTTGGGTATGTAGCTAAGTGATAGGGTATTTATCTAGCATGCTTGAGCTCTGGGTTCAATTCCCAGTATTGAAAAAAAAATTTTTAAGATAGTATCTTTGGAAAAAGTACTTTGAGTGTTTGAACCACATTAGTCAATGTAAAACTAGTGCCCTTGAGCTCTTGAGTATTACAGACACTTCTCCAATGAATTATAAAATATTTTAATTAAAATATAATGTTTTTTAATGAGACTCTTCTGATCTACGAGGATACCTAATTTAGGGCCATACATACATTGGCATTATGACTTTTTAGATGAAGAAAAGTAATGATGATGACCAACACATGTGCAATAATTTCAAGTTTTTTGAAGTGCTCTATTCAATCATTTCTCCATCTAATAGCTGACTTAACTGTCATAGGCATCTTTTTGAGATAGGAATTTGGTAATAAATGGAGAGATACTAGATTTCAGAGGAAGTATCCATTAAACCATTGAAATAAACAATTACACCCCTGACCTATACCCCTATAACATGAGAGCAATGCACAAGTGTGGGGAAAACTGGTTTGAAATTGTTTGGGTTCATTCTGGTTCCATCTCTAGTCCAACCCCTAGCAACCATCCCTCCATAAGTAGTAACATCCCACATCAATGAGTTGCTGATTCTCCTTCTGAAGATAGCCTTCATTCTTCCTTGAATGCCTTTTCCTTGCTTTGCTCCAAAGGCATCTCTTTTAGTATCACTCCCACGGTCTCTCGAATATGTAGCAACTTTCCTAATAAGTCTCTGTGTATGCCTTTTTGACTGGCGCATGTTGAAATTTTTTTCCATCACATAAGTCAAGAACACCACTGGTCCTGAGTCGAGTTCTCCCTTCTCTCTGGAAACTACTTGGACCCTTCTTCAGAGACATCTCTTCTTCCATGACACCATGAGATAAATATTATTATTCACATTTTACAGAGGAGGAAAACAAGTCAATGAGAGATCAGCTTGTGTCATAAGATCTGATCCCTATAGTTTCAAAAAACTGTCAGAGTAAGATTTTAACCCATGTCCTTTAATTTTAAAGTTTAATTCCTTTCCGTTGTATAATATTGATGAAAATTTCTAATCTTTTCTTCTTTTGTATTTGAGAAAGTAGAGTATAACAGGGGCCAAAAAGAAAAGCTGATGCAATTGTGTTGTAGCATTTATAATTTTTCTTTTTTTTTAGAAAATTTAAATTTTTAAACATATATTAATTATGTATATTAATGAGGTTCAGTGTGATATTTCAACACATGCATAGAGCAAGCATTGATCAAATCGAGGTAATTAGCATTTTTTCTCCTTCTCTTTATCTTGTCCATCCTTCCTTTCTTCTTTCCTTCCTTCCTTCCTTCCTTTCTTTTTTCTGGTGTGCTGGGAATCAAATATGTTAGGCATGTGCTAGGCAAACACATATGCTAGGCAAACACTTCACCACCGAACTTCATTAGTAGACTTCATTATTTTTTTTAGTGTTGAAGCTATTGTAACTTTTCAGGTAATTATATCTTTAATTTTCATGTGTTTGATTTTGAGGTTATATCTGTGGTCCTATTGAGGCCTTCATAGTTACAAATATTTTATTTCTACTTTGAAACTATAGGAATCAGATCTGAAAACAAGAAATTTCAAGTTACTCAGGAGTAAACTTCCAGTGATAAAGTAAATTGTGAGTAATCATGATGTTCAGAGCCTCAGCATTTCCAGTTGTCTTGTAAATTTAAGATGATCCCAAGTAGTGAAGGGTGATCTATTGAGGTTGGCAGATAAGGTATCAAGTAATTAGATTTGTTCAAGGTCTTATCTAGTATTGAGCAACAATAGGCAGCTAAGTCCCTTATGGGATGAGTCCTGGAGTTCTGTTTGTTTTCTGACCACTAATTTGGATGTCAAGGTCATTACATTCAGCCTGGGTTCTTAAAAACATGTATGCCTTCCAGAAGGGCAACATTTTCTTTCTCACAGAGCACAACAAACTAATTATCACTGTTTTTGGTTGTCATTATGAGATGCCAGAGAAAGGGCATGTAACCTATTTATAGATTTGATATAAAAATGAAGTTGTTTTGATGTTAAGGATAAACTCACACAGTGCTTCAAATATTTTGGTGCAGGGCATAAAGCTGAGAGTGCAGATAGAAAATAAAAGAACTGACTTCCATCTGGCCTAGGGGCTTCCAAACCAAGTGACTTGTGAAATTAGTTGAAGGCTTCAATTAATCAATAAATAATAAATAATTGTTGATTTCCTTATATGTGCATAACATCATGTCCAAGACTATGGAAGTTCAACATGATAATGAGGGAAAAAAAACCCTCCTACACTCAAGGAATCTATAATCTAGTTGAGAACATTTCAAAGTATATTAGTGAGTCAATAATATGTGCCAAATCACTGGCATTCAAATCCTTGCTTTAGGAAATCAAGGGGGAGAAAGAGCAATCCCAGTTGGGGAGACTCCAGCAATTGTTTATGGATATCTGTGAGCTGAGTGGCATGTGAGTAAGAGATAGAAATAAAGGATTTTCCCAAGGAGGAATCTCCAGTAGAAGGGAAGTTAAATAAGTCTATTTTGAAAGACCAGAGAGAAGGTTCTTACACAGAATTAAAAATATGGAATATTAAGTTGAAACCCATTTGCAGAGGGCCTGAAATAATGGTTAGAAAATCTGTAGTTTATGACCAAGTGCCACCAGCAATTTCTGAGGGGCATCAGGCTGAAGGTGATTTATCAGAGTGACTAAGCTGGTGGTGCCTGGCATGAAAAGGCAGGAGAGTGGGTCTTGAGCCTGGAGGCAAAGACACCTACTAGGAGGCATGGAAGCAGTTCCAGACTATTTTTGCATCTTTCCATTAATGAAACAGGAGACTTAATAAGATTTCTTAGCACAAATTATGCTATGGTCCAATCTCTACTTCAAGGCTAGTGTGGAGAATTGGCCCAGATTGCTGACTCCTTCCTCTGAATCTAATTCTGGAAATGCCATGGGAAAGAAAGGAAATTGAATGAAGTAAGTGGCCATGGCTATCAGACCCTGCAAGTCAGAAAATGACCACACCCTCCAGAACCTTGGAAGAACAAATGGTAGTGTGGGAAGAACAGCAATTGGGTGAATGGTTATCTGGAGTAGGAGAGGACCATAGGCTAAGAGAGGCAGAGGGGCTGAGAAGAACCTCCTAGTTGCTCTCTCTTCTGTCAATCTTCTTCTTGTCAATTGCATGGCTACCATATAGCAAGAAAATCATCTGAAGTTACAAGGCTAGGTTATCCCAGGATGCTCAGGAACCCAGCTGGGATGGGAAGTCAATAGATGAGGACAGCAGGTTGGCAGGCCTTCCTGTTACTCCACACAGAAAAGAAGATGGCACACTTCACATCAGTGCTGTATAGAACAGGCCCTTGATTGACAAGGAGGTTCTTTGGGAAGGGGAATGGTTGCCTGGGGAGAAGAGGGAAGGCTGGAGACCAGATCACAATTCTAGGAGCTCTTGGACCTATTCCTTTTGAGATGAAACTAGATCCTAGGTTTTCATGCTCTCTAGGCAGATGTTACCAACTAATGTAATTGTTAGTTCCAAGAAGATAGAAGGTAAATACGTGAGGGAAGTTCCAGGTATCAGAACAGTGAAAGTATAATGAAAGGGAGGGAGGAAATGGGCAGAACTATACTAGAGGAAGCAGAATTAAAAGTCAAACCAATCAAGATTATAGGATAAGTACTATTAACATAATAGAGAAATGAGAGACTATTGCAAAAATTCCATAAGAACAAGCAGTCATAAAAAGATGCGAAATAATGATTTTGAAAACATAATTGTTGAGAGAAGGTGCTGAGTGAATGACTGAATATCACAGTTGATAAAGACAAAGAATAAGTAAGATGAAGAATTGGGCCAAGAAATTCTAAAAGCATCAGGAAGGGAAAGAAAGAAAAGTTGAGACACAAACAAAACTATAAAGAAGTATGAACAGAAATATCAACATCTATGTAAAAAGAGACACTAAAATAACAACAACCCCCCTCCCCCACAAATGTAAGAGATAAAATATGGAAGGAATTTTGACAAATATTTTCTAAAATTAAAATGTTGGAGTTGGGATTAGAACCAAGGAATTCTAGCTGCAGTATTGTGGATCTTAGGTACTCACTTTCTGTTTGATAATCAGCAGGCAAACTTTGAACTAGAAGAGAATTCAGCAAAGTTCTAGTAGATGTGTAGTGTTGTACTATTCCACCAATAACCAACTCTAGCACAAGGTATGAAATGAGATATTATTATATGACAGCAACACAAATTGTTTCAGAATTTTCTATATCAGGAAAAAAGAAAAACTAATAGCTACTTCTTAAAGAGTTGCCTTGCAAGGGATATACATCTTGAAAGAGGTTAGAAAATATTTGCAAAAATACTGTGAAAAATTCAGCTGGTGGTAATTATCTAAAGTTAAACATTCAGTTATTTCTAAATGTCTTTCTGAATTATGTTTCTGGTTTATTGATTCTATTGTCTCTTCATCTGAAAAAATGTGATACATGCAGAATTCTTTTTGGGTGTTTAAAGGATGGAAACTGGAACTAACAGGTACACACTGGACCCCTTGTGTAGGGTCGCTGAAGTCCCTGAAAGGCAACTTACCCTCCAAGGCAGTCATTGGTGAGGTCCTAGTGTATCAATTTATTGGGTGAAATATGTAGTGAATATATGTAGTTACATATTTTGCACTTGTAGTTGGTAGTACTTTCCATCACATTTTAAAATGGAAAGTACTACCAACTACAAGTGCAAAATATGTAACTACATATATTCCAAATTGTGTGCAGACTGACCTGAAACTTATAAAAATATGGTCACATTCAAATAAAATTGACTAGGGTTTTCTAAATATAGAACCGCTGGCAGGATGCTTAAATGAGAAATGATCACTCTTGCTTCTTCTTTCTGTTGTATTGTGGACAATCCTCCATGGAAATGCCTAGCACTTGGTTAGTGATTAATAAACGTATGTATATCTGTTGCCTCTTTTACCTTCTTAGCAGTCTTTGAAATGATTTCTTTCACATTTAAACTTAGAGATTTCTATAGTTTGGATATTAAATAACTCCCAAAGCCCCATGTATTAATGTCTGGTCCTCAGCCTGTGGGGTTAT
This sequence comes from Marmota marmota marmota, assembly GCF_001458135.2. Lineage (NCBI taxonomy): Eukaryota > Metazoa > Chordata > Mammalia > Rodentia > Sciuridae > Marmota > Marmota marmota. Next base: position 7,783,188 of record NW_026000016.1, on the reverse strand, counting down.
TGCGAGGTAGTGGAACATTGAAGAGCTGGAGCTTGGTGGGAGGAAGTTGGGTCCCTAGGGGTATGGCCTTAAAAGGGATTATGGGGACCCACCCTCTTTCTCTCTCTTTCACTTCCCAGTGGCCATGAATTGAGCAGCTTTTCTTGTCATGTGCTCCTACTATGATGTATTGCCTTGCCACACACCCCAAAGCAATAGGGCAACCAACCATGAACCAGACCCTCCAAAGCTGTGAGCCAAAATAATACTTTCCTCTTATTAAGTTGATTTATTTTGGACATTCATCACAATGATGGAAAGCTGACTAACACAGAGGGGTACACTTTTTAGAGTTGGAAGGAACCTCAGAGATCCTAGAGCAGTCTCTTCATTTTGCAGGTGAGAAAAGAGGCTCAGAAAAGATAAATCACTTATTTTTTTTTTTTACAAGGGAAGATGGTAGTTGAAATCAAACTTAGATCTTCATAATTTAAACCAACATTTCAGTAGTATTTTCTACAAAGTATACCTTTTGTATTCTCAGGGACATTTTTGGAAACGAATGTGGAAAGGGGAGTGCTGGTAGAAAGGAGATATTGGGCGGAAGGAAAATTACTGGCCAGTTCAGTGTATAATCAGTGTAGTTCAGTGAAAACAGTAGGTGCATATTTCACACAGCATATTGTGACAGGCCTTAGAATAATATCCCTGTCCTTGATGGGCTCCATTTTTCTGCTACCTCTTCCTGGTTTGGTGTTCTTTTATTTGACCATACTGATGGATGGTCCTAAATAATGTTATTCTTACCATTTATATTGTCCTCTTTCTTAGGTTCACCCAGCATTGGGGAAATTGCTCAGCAGTGTTACACACCCAGTGTCAAGTACAGCAAAGAAGCCCAGGCAAGGGGACTGACTGTCAGTGGTTTCTTGGTGATTCAGAGCACACTTTCCCCAAAGCCAATTTCTGGCTGGTGGGAGTCCTTACTTTTCCTCACGCTGGGGATTGTTTACCACTGCAAGGATCATGAACTCTCTCCATAAGTGATGAGAAAACTTAGTGGTATGGTTTGGATAAGTGTCCCCCAAAGGCTCATATGTTAAGGGTTTTGTCACTAGTCTACGGCATTATTGGAATGAGGTGGTACCCTTAAGAAGTGATGCTTTGTTGCAGGAAGTTAGATCACTGGGGGCATGCTCTTGTAGGGGATATATGAACCCTGATCCCTTCTCCTCTTTCTTTGCTTCCTGACCCCTTGAGATGAATAGGCCTCCCCCCCCCTTTTTTTTGGTACCAGGGATTGATCCCAGTGGCACTTATCCACTGAGTCAAGTCCAGCCATTTTTATGTTTTATTTTGAGGTAAGTTCTTGCTAAGTTGCTCAGGTTCTTACTAAGTTGCTGAAGCTGGCTTTGAACTCAAGATCCTCCTGCCTTAGCCTCCCCAGTTGCTGGGATTACAGGCATGTGCCAAAATGCCCAGTTAGTAGGCCTTCTTTGCCACATGCTCATGCCACAATGTACTCTACCAAAATAACTCCAAAGCAACACAGCCGAGTGACCATGGACTGAAACCTCTGAAAGGGTAAATCCCAATAAGTATTTTCCCTTTAAATTGATTATCTCAGGTATTTTGATACAGTGATGCAAGGAGCACATACTTAGCTATTGCCTAATGGTGCAGAGCTCCAATGCACCTTCCAAAGCAGTGGGAAGAAAATGAAGGTGTTTTTCTGTGAAACTACATAGATTCCTGTTCCAAGTGGACCTACCTTAAGGCAAGGAATCCCTGCCTGGTGCTTCAAATGGAACCAGAGACAGCCAGTGGTTCAGCCTTCCACTTTCTGAGTGTTGGGGAGGGGTTCAAGGCCACACAGGACCTTAGAAAGTCTCTAGACCCAGCTCTCTAGAAACAAGATTTAAGGGCAATTTGAGCATCTCTCTTTTATGGAGGGTTTCAAGGATCCCTGCTAAGGGTTAAGACTGAAGGCTCTGATACTCATCACCCTGGTCGTCCCTCCTTAATGCTGGGATGAGACCTTAGGACATGGTTTCTGGGAGTCCCGATTTCCATCCCTCAGGCTGGTCCCTCTACTCTTGTGCCCAAGCAAGCAAGAATCCTCTTTGCACCATGTTTTATGTAGTGTTATGCATAACAGCGAGGACATTTTTATGGCACTGGAAATAATATAAATGGTGGTTGTGCCACTTCATTCAGTGGAGAAAAATAAATATGTTTAGTTCTTTTTTTTTTCCCCAGCAAACTATCCCCATGATCTATCTTTCTGACTGCAGAACATCACACATTGTTAAGGAATTATAAATAGCATGTGAATCAATCTATGGAATTGCTTTCTTACACAAGCTCTTTAAATCCTAGTGATGATTTAATACACAGACATACCCAGTGCACCTGCCTCGATAAGAAGCAGTGATTTCCCTTGTTGAGTGGTGTGGGATTCCTTTTCTGTCTTCTGTCTTTTGTGCTTTTTCCTCGCTTCCCCTCCTTGTTACTGATCCTACCCTTCTTTCCAGTAACTCATGTTTATCCTGTGCATTAGACATGGCTCTAAGTGATTTTATCCTCTGCTTATTTTGCTGGGCTGGTGTCTGGAAATGTGATCAGGCCAAGGCGGAACAGCCTCATAGAATTGCATCTGAGCCGAGGTTGGGAGACCTTATGGACTTCCTCTGTGAATAAAACACAGAGTCAGTCTTGCTACTGAGGCATAATTCAGAATGGAATTTATGAAGAAATAATTTGTATGGCAGGGCTGGCTCCACACATTTTTTCCCCTTTCTTCTTCTTTTGTGTTCAAAGGCAGAATGTAGGGGGAGAATGTTTTAAGCAAGCACAAAAGCTACAGGTTGGCCCATGGGCTGGGCTGATGTGGGATGCCAGGCTTTGGTGATTGGGGACAGAGGGTTTCCATTCTGTTCAGGTTCTGCTCTTTAGAATTGTTAGTTTGGAAACTGGTTTAACTAGGTCAACTGAGATGAACATGGTCAGAGGAATGATTCGCTTGTAAGCAAAATATTTAGGCCCACATAGTCTGAGACGGTACAACGTTTGCATACACCTTGATGTACAAAGCTAATGTGATCTTGTGCCTTGACCGATCAAAATTTAACTAATTCACTAAATTTAACTAATTTAACTAATGTTCTGAGTTGTTTGTTAGATTTCCTTTATTACTCACCAGTGGCCTGAGCCTCCCCTTACCCAGGTGGAATCTTCACTCCAGCTGAGACTGATCCCTGGTGCTGCCTGACGTGTGCTCTTCAGTGAGTCCTTTGTCCTACAGCAGTGCCATCCCTCTGAGTCTGTGCCACTACCCTGTCGCTACTGGCCATCACTCTGGGCAGTGCTTCTTCACTCCCTCCACACATGCCTTCGAAGAAATCCTCTTCCATAAATTACCCATAGGACAGTGGATACTAGGCTACCATGAGGCACACGGAGAGAAGAGACATTTTGCCTCATCTTTGGTTCTTCCCTCAGAATTTCCCTCTGCTTTCAGTATCTAACAAGAGTGCCCACTCCCTCAGAGGTCCCCATTTCCATGTACATTCTGGGTCATTGTTCACGGCTGTGGATACTCCTGCCCAAGGAGGTCTGTGGCAAGCTCAAGTCCATACTTCCCATGGTCTCTGTACTTGTGTGAAGAGTTTTCTGATAAGAAACACAGGCCCTGCCTATCTTCTGCTAATTCTCCAACCTAGATTTTACAAAATTTCCAAAGCACAAGTAGCAGTGTACCCAAAGCTCAAGTCACACAGAGGTAAAAAATATTCCATATTCTTCCCTCAGAAAATCACCACCTCCCCTCCAAAAGGCTATTTTTTTTTTTTTAGTTAGCAAAGGCTTTTTTCTTAAATCTGACTTTTATTTATTATGAAAATAACAATGAGTTAGTATTGTTGATAAATAGTGGTACCTATTTATTTAATCAGAGAGAATCAGATATACCTAGAACAGTGATGTGTGGAAATATATTGTACCCTACAAATATATACAATTATTGTGTGTTGATTAAAAATAAAAAAAATAATTTTTTAACTAGCTTTGGCTCAATTAAGTCTAGCAATGTTCCAATTCTTCAAACAATTCTCAGCATGAAACATTGCATTCAGGTCAATGGTCACCTTAAAATACCAGAAATAATAATGGAGGTCTTTTTTTCAGATTCATACAATTAAAGAGTTTTCCCAAAACAAAGGTGAAAAAGTGAATGCAAATTTTCAGACTGCATACTAGATAGAAATGCTTTGCAGCTTAGAATGATTTCTTTTTCTGGACTCTAACCATCCAGTTCAAAAAACAAATAATATGCATTTTGATAAATCACCGGGTAATGTACTTATGAATGAGGAAAAAAATGTTCTGAGTTGTTTGTTAAGCATTTATTTTTACAACTTGAGTTACTTGGGAAATCTGAATTAAAATAAAAGAGAGCCAAGGTTAGTAAGTGGACATGACTTCAGAGGGAAACCTCAGTATTTACTGAACACCTGCTCATTCAGTTATGTGCTCGGCTGTTTACATATGATGGTTTATTCTGCCTTTCAACCAACATGTGGGTTGGCCATTATCATAACCACTTGACAAATGAGCATAAAACCCGAGATTTAGGAATATTAAGTGCATTGTGCAAGATATATAGCTAGTTTGCAAGTGTGGGGCTTGGATTCAATCAAGTCTATAAGATTTCAAGTCTCTTCTTCTTCCCATAATGACTTTTAGGCTTAGGAGGTATTTTCATCAACAGTGAATGCTTAGTGGAATCTCCTTTCCTAACTTGAACGTTTGCATACACCTTGATGTACAAAGCTAATGTGATCTTGTGCCTTGACCGATCAAAATTTAACTAATTCATTTGAGTCCACGTGGGAATTGCAGGCACAGAAACCAATGCCAGTGGGGGAGGTCATTTTAGCACTTGTAACAATCACTTTTGATATTGGCTGTTAATCCTACCCACTCACCTGTTCTCCTAAACTCAGGGTGGTAGACTTGAATCACTGGGTCATTAAGAGAATTTGTGCAATCAGAAGATTCACTACCATGGTTCCTTGCTATTTCCTATGTTCTCATCATCTTTTCATATCTCTGTGTAATTGACTAGATTTTTAAATGTAGGGGGGGTAAATTTTTAATCAGAAGAAAATACTCATAGATAAAAGTAGGTAATGGAAAAGATTTATGGCCCTTTCAGGAAACTTACAGGAAAATCCCCTAAAAAGTCTTAGTATTGACTTGTTAAATGTGAGCCTCATTACCTTTGTTTTATCTGGCATATTTATGGATATGTTTATTTATTAATGAATTTTCCCGAAACAAATGTAACAGATACATAAGGGCATTCTGATAATCATTCATCCATATGACTGTGTATATTTATTACTGGCCTTTAGAGACTGTCCAGAAACAGAAAGTTCCAGGAAGAAAACAAAAATGTATTCAATTCCTTAAAGTATATTGCATTCCAAGAATCATTTATTCAAAGGATGAAGAAATATATTTCAGAGTCTGCCTGTGATAAAAATAATCCTCCTATGCATCTTCCCAGAATTGTTCAGAACAATTTTCTATTCTTCAATTAGACAGATGAGACCATGGTACAAATAATTGGTGAGCTTTTCAAAAAGATTGCTATGGAAGCTGCTCTTGATAAATCTGATTGGTCAAGTGGGAATGCTGAAGAAGTGGATTCTATGATCTCCTTGCTTAGATCTTTGTACCCCCTACAGCTTCCACTGTTGGTAGACACTGGTGGGCATCACTGGAGTCTGTGACACGTGAAGAAGCAGGCAGCATCACCCAGCGAGGCTGAGTCATAGTATCAGAGACTACCATGTCAGGGAGGACTTGTAAGCCATTTTGTAATCACCTTCCTTGTTCTACAGATGTGGAAGCTGAAGCCCAGAAGGCCTGACTGACTCACAGACCTCATAGTCACCTGAGAATTGACAACCTGGAACTTTTGGATGAGATCATAGTAATTACCTAATCTGAAGTGCCATCTCCTTAAGCCTATATCTGAAAGAGCAGCCACTGCATACTGAACCTGCAAATCTAAGAGGACACCAGGGATCTAGAAGTTTGGGTTGGTAATACTATGTCGTCATGAATTCCAGGAAGTAAACTACATGTGTTTGAATAAAACATATAAACAATCAACAAGTAGTGCCCATCAATTATGAAAATGACAAGTTCTAAACTGTTTCTTATCTTACAATGGCAGGTTAAAGATATAAATGGGGTTCAGGAATCCAGGGTCCCTGGACACTCTTTAATTTATCAATAAGACCTCATGCCTCGTAAAGAGGGGGCCATGTTTATGGTTGCTGGGGTCTGACTGCAGACCTGCCTGCTCCAAGTTACCATCATTTTCTCTCATGTTTTAATTTTTTTTTTAAGAGCCTAACATGGGTACTCTTATTAGGTTTTGTCTTTTTGTGTATTTGTGTGGGTGCCCTGAACCCATACTTCTCTCCCTTCCTTTTTTTATTTCTGATAAGATAGTAGTTCAAGGCTATTTCAGTATCAGCCTTCTACATCCTCGAAAACTAAAAATGACTGAAGAAAAGATCTAGCAAAATGGGGGACGTGAACTGAATTTGGCTGGCAGACATTTCAGTTGTCCTGAATGGTGTTTAAAATGATTTGAGAAAAAATGTAAAAATTGGGCTGGGATTGTGGCTCAGTGGTAAAGTGCTCGCCTTGCACTGGCACCGGGTTTGATCCTCAGCACCACATAAAAAATACATTGTGTTGTGTCCATTTACACCTAAAAAATAAATATAAAAAAAATAAAAAAAGAATAAGGTAAAAAAATGTAAAAATTGGCAGTCTAATATGGAAATTTGGATTTGGGGAATCTCATTAGATTAAAAAAAATCAGAAAATCTGGCCATATTTGCCAAAATCCCCTGTGGAAATCATTATAAGATTAATCATCTTCTGTGTCTTGTGGACCAATCATGCATTCTCTCACTGAGAATCCGAGTTATGTGTCTTGTGGACCAATCATGCATTCTCTCACTGAGAATCCGAGTTAGTAAATTTTATTGAAAAGGAAATAATGAAAGACATTAAACCACATTTCTAGCAGAATTCATTAATTCTTTTATTCACTCACTTGACGAATATTTATTGAACATTCACTCTATGCTGTGGTCGATTCTAAGGTGAATTTGTTGGTGAAATTGAAACACTCATTCATTAATTCATCAATCATTTTTCATGATAACCTTATTTTAGGTCTTAAAGTTTCAGGGCATGCAAAGCAAAGAAAACCTCTGCTTTCACATATAGCGTGAAACTCTTCAGCTGAACTTTTCAGTTCTACCATCTTGTCTCCCCTGCCTATTTTCCTGCTACTTCCTCCAAGGTTTCAATGCTTCAGTAAAATTGTCAATTCATAAGCGGTTCAATCCAAGTCTACAGAGCTTGTGATTGGCAGAGTTAGACCCAGAATAAGCCACTGATTCTTGTGCACATGCTCTGAGCTCTTATGGTTGCACTGGCCAGAAATTAACAAAATGCCTGAATATATGTCAGTTGAGGTTGAAGACAACTACTTTCAGGTCTTGTTTACAACATTAACTGTTTTGATAGCATGGTAGACAGAATAACATTCCTCCAAAGATGTCTGTGCTTTAATCCCCAGAACCTGCAAATATGTAATCTTATGTGGCCAAAGGTACTCTGTGGATGTGACAATTGAGGTTCTTGAGATGGGGAGATTATTTCAGGAAGTCAGGGGAGAAAGATGGTGCTATCCCATGGGCTTTCCAGAAGAAACCAAGCCTTGCGGACCCACTGTAGATGTCTGAAACTACACAACTAATATACCTATGTTGTTTAAAGTCACAAAGTTTGTGGTGATTGGATGATGCAGACAGTATAGCAGAAAACTTTCCTTATCTGTGGGATGTGATTTTTGGGCTAATTTATTTTCAAGGACCATTTTGGTCTGTGGTCTAACCCACTGGGTTGGGATCCTCAGTAGTGGACAGATAGGATCCATCAAGGTCCAAAGTACTGAGTGGGCATGTTTGGAATTTTTGAAGTTCCCAGTACCTAGGACCATAGGCGTTAACCTGGTCAACAAATATTTTCAGTGTTTGGGTTAAAATGCAAGCAGCATTTTACTGGCAGCCTCTTAAAAGCACATGACTCATTCAGAAATACACCATTTGGTCGATGAATATGTCAGACTTTCAGGTAAATTTAATCAATGGACAACCACTCTTTTATTTTCCTCCAAACCAGAATTTCATATTACATTTCATTCCATTAGCTTTGATATAAAGTGGCAATTGATAGCAAGCCATATTGGCAGGCCCTCCTGGGCATAATCTAGCAGTTACTTTAAATCACTTATTCACTGCATGATTCACGGCACACAGAGGAGCTGTAGTCACTGAGTATTTAAATAAAAAGCACAGAACACTCAAAATATTTTATTCCAGTTATGTAGTCTAGTTTTATTAATTAGAAGGCATCTGACTGCCTCTCATCCTCTTGAATCATAATCCATGTAGTATTTGTTCTTACTATGTTAAAAAGTAAGAGACAGGGGTGAAGGTGAATGGGGTGATTGTGGCTGATTTTGGAAGACCAGCCCCTGCATGCTTCATGGGTGAGAATTCACTCCCACTTGGTATAGCTGTCTTTCTTTGAAGCAAAGGATGACACAAACCATTTTGGATCCAAAAAACATGTCTTAATCAACTTTTAAAAGAAGGACAAACTAGAAGTCTCCTAATAACTATCTGCATGCTTTTTTGCATGTGATTTGCATATCAGCCACTTTCCTAGTGAGGTAGCATAGTATCATAGTATCATGGATAGAGTCCAGAATATTTTTTTATTCCGTCCTAAAATTACATTTGGTGGTTCTTTGAATATTTTTGTAATCATGTTCAAAGGGTTCATAAGAAGTAATTAGAAATAAATTCAAATAGCAAATCCCAGCTTTGCTGTTTTTTACCTTAGGCAAGGAATTGTATTTCTATGTCTCTCAGTTTCTCATTTCTAAAATAGTTGGAATAATACTTGTCTCAACATCTTTGGGTAGAGGTTAAATGAAAAAAATATATAAGGTGCCTAACTTAGTCTAAAAATTATAATCTTTTAGGATAATGGTTAAGTGGCTGTAACAAAGACTGTTAAAGCTGTAGTGTCTAAAGAATAAAGATGTTCATTTTTCTCTCATATTAACAGTCCTTAGTAAAGGCTCAAGTTGGTGAGGTATCTTACTCCATGAAGTTCATGAGGCCCAGGATCTTTTTATCTTGTTTCTCTCTCGTCCGCTAGGGTAGGGTTATATAAAAAATGGCCCTCAAATGTGGAGAGAGAACTTATAGAGTAGGAGAAAATCTTTGCTAGCTTCCCTTCTGACCGAGGATTATTACCTAGAATAGAGAACTAAAAATGTTTAACACCAATCCCCACCCCAAATAACCCAATTAATAAATGAGCAAATGAACTAAACAGACACTTTTCAAAAGAAGAAATACAAAGGGCCAACAATATTTGAAAAACTGTTCAACATCATTAGCAATTAGGGAAATGAAAATCAAAACTACACTGAGATTTTATCTTTCACCAGTTAGAATGGCAGCCATCAAGAATTCAAACAACTATAAATGCTGGAGAGGATGTGGAGAAAAAAGGAAGCCTTTTATTCTATTGGTGGGATAGTAAATGAATACAACCATTTTGGAAATCAGTATGGAGGTTCCTCACACTAAGCATGGAACCACCATACGATTCCACTATACCACTCCTCAGTATTTATCTTAAAGAATTATGTGAGAAGGTATCCACGACCCATGCATGGACTGAGTGATGTTTGAGCCATTAGGCAGGGAAGCCTCATATCAGGAACTCCCAACAGGAATCCACTGGTTCGAGAACTCCTGATTCTTGTGGTGCCCTACCTAGCTCACCACACAAGTTCTAGCGTAGGCCAGGAGATGGGAGTGAACCTGGAGCCAGGTAGCCTTCTGGAGATGGGTGTGGCTTGCAGAATGCCAATTGAGCTTTTAATGTAAGATCCCTGCCACGCAGAGAAGCAAGCACTGGAATGAGACTCCTCCCTCTGGAACCTTATCCCTGCCTTTCATGTTGTCCCCCTTAAATAAAGAATTGGGGCCTTTTTTTTCAATTGTTCAGTTCTAATTCCCATCAGGACTGGAAGACCCATCAGGCACTCTATTTTATTTTATTTTATTTTTTTGAATTTTTTTTTAAAATTTTTTATTGTTGGCTGTTCAAAACATTACATAGTTCTTGATATATCATATTTCACACTTTGATTCAAGTGGGTTATGAGCTCCCATTTTTACCCCATGTACAGATTACAGAATCACATCAGTTACACAACCATTGATTTACATATTGCCATACTAGTGT
>NW_026000016.1:7760452-7771912 GCF_001458135.2 Marmota marmota marmota | reverse complement strand
TATTGGAGTATAAGGATTCAAAATAATTTTTGATTATCTTCTGTATATCTGAAGTGTCTGTTGTGATATTGCCTTTTTCATCCCGTATGCTAACTTTTGGCTCTGTCTTTATTTCTTACTGATTTTTTTAAGACTTTTTATTTTCCCAGGCAGCTCACACTTCCTGGGGAGGTTCCTACCTGCTCTGTTGGGGTGCTGGCCACCCTGCTATAGAATTAAACTCAGCAGACTATAGTGATACATTCATACCCTTGTTTTTGGCAGCACAATTCACAATAGTCAAACTATGGAATCAGCTTAGGTGTCCATCCATGAATGAATGGATAAAGAAAAGGTAATATATATACACAATGGAGTTTTATTCACCCATTAAAAAGTGAAATTTTGTCATTTGCAGGAAAATGAATGGAACTAGAGACTATTGTGTTAAGTGAAATAAATGAAACTCAGAAGGTCAAGAGTCATATATTTTCTCTCATATGTGGAAGCTAGAGAGGAAAAAGGAAAAGAAAGGTGCATGTGTGTAGGGTGTGGGGATCTCAAAAAAATCAAAGGGAGATCAATAGAGGAAAGGGACTAGGGGGATGGGAAGAGTGGAGGGAGAGGGGAAGTGCTGAGGAGTGTTAGTGGCCAAAATATATTGTTATATTGTGTGCATGTACAAATATGTAACAACAAATCCCATTATTATGTACAACTATATTGCACCAATAAAAATGTGGAAAGAAAAAAATAAGAATAAATAAAAATTTAAAAATTGGCCCTCAGATTGTTTTTATAAATAAGGTTTTATTGGAACACAGTCATGCCCATTTGTTAACACATTATCTACACTACCTACATTTAGTGGGTAGAAAAGAGTAGTTGCAGTAAAAGCCAAATTGACCACTAAGCCTACAATATTTGTATTCCAGATCTTTAAAAAAGGATTTGCTGACTTCTGCTCTAGGACATTGTCCTTGTCTGTGGCTGAGGCTGGGTTATGGGCATGTCCATGTTCCAGCTCACCAAGAGGAAGGAAAATGAATATGAGAATACAGTTTCCTTTTAAGATGGAAGTTATACATGTCACTTCAGCTCACATGCCAATGGTAAGAAGTGGGTCAGGAAAGCATATCTAGATGCAAAGGTAACTGGGATGTTTTGAGGCAGTTGGGTAATCATACACCCCACTTAAACCATATCACTTTGGAATAAAGGATGAATTAATCTGGTTCAAAAATAACAGTGTCTGTAACATTGGTATTCAGTATAAGTTTTCTTTCTCTTATTTCAATTGTCAAACCCCCCAAGCCCTTCAGTTTTTCTCTCTTTTCTTCTTCCCTCCCCTGTACCTTCTGTGCTGGGGATGGAACATAGGGCCTGGTGCATGATAAACAAATACTCTACCGCTGACCTACAAACCCTGTTCTTGTGTTTTCCCTACAATTATCTCTAGTTTCTGCTTCTGGATTCACAGTTTATCTACTACATTTCTTATCCCTAATGTCACCATTTTTCATTTAACCTTAGAAAAATCTGGGTGACCTTTTTGATAACTGTCCTGTGATTTATAGCTGGGTTTCTCAACCTTGGCACTTGATATTTCAGAACAGGTACTTCCTTGTTTTGGGGACTGTTCTGGGCCCTGCAGAATGTTAAGCAGTGTCCTTTTCCTCTGCCTAGTGAGTGCCAGCAGCATCCTCCAGTGTGGCCACCCAAAATGCCTTCAGACATTGCCAAGTGTTTCTTAGGATGATGAAATTGCCTCCAGTTGAAACCATTGATTTACGGGATGATGGGATATCTACCCTTTGCCCCTTTGTGGATTTAATATGTTTTGCTTCAGGAAGATGACCCTCTCTTGGTTTTACAAAGCTATTGTAAATAGCAATTCTATTTATTAAAATAGCAATGCTATTCAATGTAATTTAACTTTTTAGGTATTGAGTCTCTATCTGTGAGGAGCTCTAGGTAATTATTTTGCCCATGTAATCCCATAAATACTCAGATCTATACTAGAATGTCTGAAATATCAGGTCTGAGTCTGGATTAGGGGAGAACTTTGAGGAGGAGACAAGAGAAATCATTTAACTTAGTAGGCAAACATGGAGTTGGGAGGAAGAGAAACCCATGGGAGAATGGTCAAAGAAGGCTTACTGCAGTTCTTGTGCTCATGGCAAGAAAATACCAATATTACTTAGCTTTCCATCATTGTGACAAAATACCTGAGATAAACAGCTTATAAGTAAGGAAGGTTTATTTTGGCTCATGATTACAGAGGTTTCAGTCCATGGTCAGTTGGCCTCATTGCTTTTGGGATCCAGTGAGGCAGCTCATTATGGGAGGGAGTGTGTGGTGAATGAGGCTATTCATCTCATGGTAGAAAGGTAGCAAAGACCCAGACAAGAGGGAGCCTGGTCCCAATATTCTCTCCAGAGTCATGCTCCCAATGACCTAACTTCCTCCAATTAGGCCCCATCTATTGAGGGTTTCACTACTTCCCAGTAACAACATAGGATGGACACTAAGTCTTCAATACACGGCCCTTTGAGGGACATTCAAGATCCAACCTGAAATGATAACTATTTGTAATGTGCTAAACATACTATTTTATTTTTTTAATATTTATTTTTTAGTTATAGGTGGACACAATAACTTTATTTTAAGTGGTGCTGAGGATCGAACCCAGTGCCTCATGCATGCCAGGTGAGCGTTCTGCTTCTGAGCCCCAGCCCCAGCCCTAAACATATTGTTTTAGACCTCAAACTTCAGGACTCATTAAAAAAAAAACATGGGAGCTTATTTAAAATTCAGTTTTGATAGGTGGGGAATATATCTCAGTGGTAGAGTACTTGCCTTGCATGGGCAACGCCCTGTGTTTGATTCTCAGCACTGAAAAAAAATAAAAACCTACTTTATTTAACTTATTTCCAGAGATCCTAGTTCAATTAATATGGTAGGGTGAGAGCAGATATGTACATTTTTAATAATTACCCCAGGAGATTTTTATCTATGGAGTGCTACTTAAAAACAACAACAACAACAAAATCCACTGTTTTATATAATCCCAGTGACTTAAGAGGCTAAGGCAGGAGGACCACAATTTTGAGGCCAGTCTTATCTAGTTCTCAAGGCCCTAAGCAACTTATGAGAGCCTATCTCAAAATAAAACAAACAAACAAAAAGGGCTGGAATATAGCTCAGTGGTAAAGTGACCCTGGATTTAATCCCTGGGACTCCTGCAAAACAAAACAAAACAAACAAAACAACTATCTTTAATTTTTCAGAAACCATAAACATTTTCTATTTTCACTTAAATGGTAGCTGTTAAAAGTGAGTGAGGATCACACTTAGTGTTTAGTTTATCTCATCACTCAGCCCAGGTTCTAATGAATGGCATCGGTGGCATACACGCCAAGTGAAAAATGTAGTGTTGTTATTTGTGTATGAAGACCTTTATCCTAGCACTGACCTCTGTAGAAGCTGCTCCAGACCCTGTGTTAGCTGGAGTCAAAGTTTGGCCTTCATTTCCTGCTCCCCGAATTTCTGCCTATTTATCTCTGGCTCTTCTCTCCAAAATAAACAAGAGCGAGGAACTGAGACTGCAATTTGAAGCAAAGATACTTATAAACGCTAGTGACCTAGCCAAGAAGCAAGACAGGGAGACACCAATGCATGTTGTAAAGCTAAAATTTGGAACTGAAGGCAAGTTTCAAGCAATTAATGAGGAACCATAACACGATGAGAAAAAGATTTCTTTGCAAGTAAAATAAGTGACTCTAGTGGATTAACTTTAACATGTGCTGCCTAATTTCATTGTTGCATAGTGGCTGTGATCAGTGCTGACGAGTTCAGGCCCCTTAGCTCATGGCCAGGTCAGTAGTTTGGGCTGGCAGGACTCCCCTTGACTCGGGAGTGGAGATGTCAGACCTCCTTCCCTGAGGTTAAAAACAATCCTGTTCCTCTGATCCTATCAACTGCTGCAATCTGGAAAGCCCAAGTAAAGATAAAAGCCATGCTTTGCCAGGGAACCCATCTTTAACTCAGCAACCTGGACCCTTGAATATCAAGCTCTCAAAAGGAGACCCCTCTCCTCCTTGGGATCAAGTCACAGGGTAGCGACAGAGTCTAAGATGTGGACAGGAGTTTGCTCCTCTGTAGACCAAGTCTGGCATAAGATGCTGGGGATTGTACATTTTCCCTCTCCCCTCCCTTTTCATTTCCTCTCTCCTTTCCTTCCTGCTTTTTTTCTTTTAAATATCAAACACAATCAAACCCCAACACTGAAAAAAAAAATACATCAAATGAAAATTCTTCATAAAAATGAATTTTAAGATGAGGTTAAGGAAGTTGTATTGTTCACATCTCTGCTTTTCCTTGTATTCTGATATCCCCCAGCCTGGCCACCATTCACTTTTAACCCCTCATTTCAAGACACTCTTTTTTGTTGTTGTTGTTGTTGTTAATAAAAGCAACTGGTACCCAGCTGAGCACCTAACAGGTGCTGGGCTTAAAGTCAAATGCACACATGCTCTCCTAGGAAGAAGCAGTTGTCCTGAGACAGTTGTTCAGTGTTATTTTCCCATCCTTGCCTGTACTCCCCTGTGACCACCTGCTGTGACCACTCACCTGTCCTAAGGTGCTCTTCCCCTCTGACCTACTTAGCCGTGGCATTTTTATGGGGTTGCTGTGTCCTGATAGTGATCATGGGCTTGAGTCTCACTCTGCCTCACTTCCATCCAAGGTAGCTGGCTTTTACTTCTGGTCCCTATCACCTTAGTCTTTGGATTTGCCTTGATGTAGAGATGGTCCCAGACTTAGGATTTTTCAGCTTTACAATGGTACAAAAGTAATGCACATTCAGTGAAAGCTGCACCTCCAAGTTTGAATTTTGATCCTTTCTCAGGCTAGCAGTACGTGATATGATATTCTTTTTACAATCCTGAGCAGTGTCAGTGAGCTGCAGCTCCCAATGAGCCCCAGGATCACACGGAAATCAACTGATTCTCCACAGTGTACTGTGTTGCCGAGCAGAGATGTTCAGTAAGATAAGTGTGTTCAATGCCTTTTTGACCTAGAATATGTTCAACCTGTGATGAGCTTATCTGCATGTGAATCAACATTAATGGAATTTCATCTCTGGGCTGAGAGCTGATCTGATCTTCTCTGACTACACTTATGACTGATAATGAGAGACAGTCCCTCTGTACCTAAGACCAAGGATGGTGTATTAGTTTGCTAGGGCTGCCATAACAAGGTAGCACAAATTAGGTGACTCAAACAATAGAAATTTACCATTTCCCAATCATGACGTCTCCAAGTCCAAGAACAAGGTATAGCATGACTGGTTTCTTCTGAGGGCTGTGAAGGAGAATCTGTTTGATGCCTCTCTTCTAGCTTCTAGAAGAAGTCATTGTGGTAGATGTACAACCCTGATCTCTGCCTTCAGATTCTCATGGTCCTCCCCATTCATGTGTCTGTGCTCCACTGTCCTTCTTATAAGGACACTAGTCATATATGATTGGGGCCCACTTGACTTCAGTATAACCTCATCTTAACTACTTACATTTGTAAGAACTTTATTTACAATTAAGGTCACCCTGTGGGGGTGATACTGGATATCAGAACCTCAATATCTTTCAGGGGGCTGCTGTAGTTTGGATTTTGAATGTCCTCCAAAGGCCCATGTTAAACACTTGGTCATGGCCTGTGGTACTATGGGAGGTGGTAGAACTTCTAAGAGGTAGGGCCTACTAGAAGGAAGTTTAGTCATTGGGTGGCGTGCTCTTGAAGGGGTTGTTGGGATCCCAGACCTGCCTGCATTCTCTTTGCTTCCTGGCTTCCATAAGGTGAACAGGTCTCCTCAATTTCAAACTTCTGCCATCATGTACTATTGCTTCCATAGGCCCGAAGCATCAAGGCCAAGTGACCATGGAAAAAAACCTCTGAAACTATGAGCCCAAATAAACCTTTCCTCTTTTTAAGTTTATTTGTTTCAAAAATATTTGTTACAGTAACAGAAAGCTGATGAATACAGGGGGCCCAATTCAATACACGAAATAGTCACTTATATCTACTTTATGTCACTTATATCTACTAGGCTCCCTAATACGCTAAGACTAGAGTGCTACAAAGAATTCACGGAGCACTAAATTTGGGGAGGGGATCACAAAATAACTGAGCAGTCAAGATAAATTACAATTTAGATATTTTTAAAAATTAAAATTGGTTGAAAAGAACACACAATGAACATTTTTAAGTGAAGGCAGGATCTGATACCACATCAACCTCCCATCTCATCTCATCTCTGCCTTGCCCTGACATTTGCTCAACAGAACTGACCCAGCCAACAGCCACACAGGCCCCTGCAGCTGGATCCCTTGCTTCTCTTTACCCTTGAACATGGTTTCACTAAATTAGAACACAACTGAAGACATTTTGTTGGTTTTTGGCATTCAGGAGACTGGCTTAGCATTAGGTTTGAACCTTATTAATTTCCTACTTCACTGATTCTCTGCCAAGTACTTTACACTTCTCTCAAACTATGTGTTTAATTAGAATACCTTGATTCCTCAGACTCACTTAAACACCTCCTGGAGGGGGGTCTCTCTGCTTGGTTTGATGTCACATGGCCCAGGCAACACTCCTCAGTCTTTGGTGTTTTGTTTTGATTACTTTCAATACCAGATGGAGGTGCACTTGATCAAGCAGGGCACACTCAGGAACTCTTTTTGTGGCAATTCTTCCCTCTTCTGTGGGTGCATGGGATGTTCATTTCTCTTTACCTCTATGGTCAGGGAAAAACTGGGCAGGATAAGGAGGTAGCAGTTTCCTTGAGACTTGTCGAACTCACTCAAACCTAGAGAGTCCAGAATGTTTCTTAATTCCTAAAGTAAACAAACTAACAAACCAACAAACATTAAGCTTTATTTCAGGGTTATGCTGGGTTGAGATATTTTGCCAAAGTATCAGAGGAAAAAAAAAAATCTATAATAGCTGACTTCTAGACTTAAACTGCTTCCTATGTGTTGGTATGTGCACTGTGGCTAGCCTTCTCTGTGGCCAGCTGGGCAGATGAGGAGACTCCACACGTGGACCATTTGTTATCACTGTGCCTCATTTCTACCTGCTTTCCCATCCATCACCTGATTGACCCTCAACTTCATTCTGACTTAGATTTTCATTTAACACACATGGAGCACACAATATGTGAAATATATAGGTATATTACACACCAATACCAAATTCCCTTGCCAGTCATCTAATTCAGCAACTGAGAATTCACCAAGTCCTTTATTTTATATTTGTGAATTAAAATGTTGACCAGCCTATTCTCCATGGTTACACTGAGGAGAAATATGTTATCTGCAATAGATTTCTTGTTGTCAGTGTTCTACCCCTTTCTAAATTTAATAATGCCCTCCATTTTAACCAGCAATAACTGTGTTCATGTGCATAAGACAGCACATTGTTTGGTACCAATTTAGAGCTTAACAGAAAATTATATATCCAATGAAGACAATCTAGAAATTATTTTGCCTGGAGTTTTGAAGGGTCAATATTTGGGCAAATGTGCTGTAATTTATTATAAAGATAACCAACATCTGCAAGGCAGCATATAGCCAAGACAAGAGCATTAGACTGGGATTAGGATTCCCAACAGCTAATTGCAGCTTTGTTACTGGGTAACTAGTTAACTGGGCAACTGGTTAACTTCTCTAGGCCTTGGTTTCTTCACATATAAAATGAAAGAATTGGCACAAATGCTATCTGAGAACCCTTGCAGCTCTAAGACTGTGACGCTTTGATTGTTCATGTTCCTTGATATAGGGATACAACGGGGAGAAATTGCTTCCTCTGTAAGTCAGCAAATTGGAATTAAAGTGCCTGTGATTCTCTCTGTAAAGGTTGGTGCTGCCGATGATCACAATTCTCGCGAACTCAATAAACTGCAATATTCTAGAAACAGCTGCCTCTCAGGAGCAGTGTTTAAGTCATTCAGTTGGGAAAACATAGGACAAGAAATAATCACAAAATGGTTTCAGTGAGACATAAAACTGACAGAAATAGAAGCTGTACCCTTTCTGGAACCTAAAGCTGTTGTACAACTATTTGTGCCTGAAATGAATATCATCCCATTTTAGGTGTTGCTTCCCCCCTACCCCCCTTAAAGATCCAGGGAAATAAGAAATAAACAGATTTCTTCAGAAGTCAGAGAAAGGTGCTATGTTGGAAGAAGAGGAAAAGACAAAGGAAAGGAAATCCCATAGAGATGGCAAGGTGCCTGTGTGTTTTCCAGCAGCCAGTGCACAGGGACGGAATCTGCAAGCTGTCCCAGGTTTGCTGGGAAGACCATGGTATGGTTTCTTCCCATTAGGTTCCCTGGAAGCAGGACACAGGGGAAGCACTAGGCTCAGTGTCTAGCAGTAGTTAGATCACATAGCAGCTGTGGGAGATAAAGGAGCAGAGAGACAGATGGTCTGGGAGAGGGTAAAGTGAGCAACTCTGAGACAACAGGAACAGACATTAAGTTGGGTTTTTCCTCCGGAGATGGAGACCCTGGTGCCTACATCAGAATCCAAGTTGCAGGTAAACTTTTTACTTTACCCTCCTGCCTTCTTTTAATTATTTTCTTTAGCAATTTTTTGGAGCTCACAGCATTGTCTTATGTTTCATTGCTTCCTCTGCAGCATTGGGCCATCCGCTTCTTAGTGGCACCACTGAAAACATGCACAATCACACCTTCACTCTTGTGGGTCTCTTACACCCACTTATGTGCACACCCCACACTCACTCTCTACACATACTAACATTCCTGACACACATATATGCACTCATATTCACCTGAAAACACACACTCATGCATACACACTTGCACAGACTCACACACTTCTAAGGCTCTGGTGTCTGGGCGCTGGTGACAAGGTTTCTCGAGTATTTTCTCACTCTTTGAGGTAACTGGAACCAAGTAGATCTACTCCCCAAAGCTCAGACCTCTCTGTTAAGAGTTCAGAGTGTCTGTACTGAACTGAAACTCATTTATTAAACAGTATGAATTTGGTGGGCAACATGCATGAAATAGACTTATTTTTTCTCCAATGGGACCTCTCTGTATGCTCTGTTGCATTTCCATTTCCTTTCTCTTAATGATAGACCCCATAGTGTCTCAGTTATTATAAAAAATATTATTCAAAAAACTGTGGGAGGGTCCAGATTAAAATTTAATATATTGGGCTGGGGATGTGGCTCAGGGGTAGAGTTCCTGCCTAGCATGCCTGAGGGCTTGGGTTCAATCTCCAGCAACTATAAAAATATTTAATACATTACCACATTTAGGGCTCCTATCACTCTTTTCCCCCAAGAACAGTCTAGGCCCTGGGTCTTGTAGAGAGGAGTGGGGAGATGTTGGCTTTTCCGTTTCTTTCATCTCTTGCTTGTAGCTCCTGCATGGTTGAGATCAAAGGGCAGGTGTGATTAGGGAAAAGGGGCCAAGGCTTTCATTTATTTGTTGCTCTTGTCTCTTCTGGATGTTGATGGCTCCCACGTGGAGGCATCAGAAGGCTGGTGAGAATGTGATTGGGGTGGGTGCCTTGGAGTGTGATGGGCTTGCAGTTTCCTGATGTGGGGAACTTACCTGGCTTGATGTTGTGACTGTACCCCTCAGCTCCCTCCCCTTCTGGCACAACCACAGCGGGCCCCCACCTCTCGGGTCTTGTCCTGGGAAGCCTGATCAAGAGTGACTGCATTCTGCAATGTTCAGAGCAGCTTACACATCCCAACCATTCTACAGGGTGGAATGCAAACCTCACTTTTGCTGTGTGCTCCTCTGTGTCTCCCTGAAGGGCTTTGTGTGCAGAGCAGCAAGGCTGCTGCTGTAGAGGCTGTGCAGCTGAGGAACCCGTGCCTGTGACTCTTCCTGCATCCACTCTCACTCCTCACAAATCATCATCTTAAAGCACCCCTGAGCTTGGCTGTTTGGAGGGAAGATCTGTGTCAGGCAAAATTATAAGAAAGCTCCAAGATCCCTGGCCCTGGTGTGAACACCCTGCAAGCTTGCAAATATAGTAGATTTTATTTCCAGGAATAGGTTACGTCACCTGGGACACTTAACTTTAAGAAAGGAAGATTATCTGGGCTGGGTCTGACCTAATTAAGATAGTGCTTAAAAGGATTCTTCCTGGAAAGAAATTTGAAGGCTGCAAGGGATTCAATGAAGGATCTCTGTTGCTGGTGTTGAAGATGGAGCGGGGCATGTGATGAGGAATGTGGGTGGCCCCAAAGAGTCACCCCAGCTGACAGGTGGCAAGGATGTAGGGACCTCAGTCCTACAGCTGCAGGAAACTGAGTTCTGCCACTGACCACATGAACTTGGACGGAGAGTACCAGGTGACACCCTGATTCTGGCCTTGTGGCATCTTGAACAGAGAAACCAGCTACAGTGTGCCTGAGTGTCTAACCCATAGAACTGTGAGCTAGTGAATTTCTGTCTAACTTTGGGGGCATTTGCTGTAAAGAAGCAGAAAAGGAATATACTGACCTTTCTTTCACTTGCTAGAAAGGAAGAGAATGAAAAGACTTTAGCACCCTTTCTGTAAGTCAATAATGCCCAATTTCAACTAATTTTTATAGATATAGATTGAAAACAATGGTGGGTTGATGGTAACAGGATCAAATAAACTTAGATAAGTGTCTGGCTTGCACTGGAGTCTGCTCTCTTTAGAATTTGGGGACATCTCATATGACTATTTTCAACTTCCAAATTTGGCTATAATTCCCAGACAACAAAAACCATTTTATTTGATGTCCTTGCTACCTAAAGGAAAGGCAGTGGTCTCAATGTCTTTGTCCTTTTATAGCCATTCCATTGAACAAGTGGGACTCCAGGGTGTAATTATTAAGCAATTTTATTTTTGTCTCCCATTGCTCCTTTATTCCATGGAGCTAATTAGTCTCTTCCTCATGGATGACCATGACTTTTATGGTCACCTTCAGGTAATGAAAGGTCTTCTCATCAGTAATTAGTATGTCTAATTCAGAGTCAGAGTCAAAGCTTTCAACTTTTCTCAAGGTTATAGCTACACCTCTTTCCCAGCTGCTCTAGGTAGAGGGAAGCAGGCAGGTAGCTGACTTATTTTTTCTCCAACTTGCGATTTGAATCACCTGCTCCCTCCCCTGTACTCTGTGAGGTTCAAGGAAAGAAGAGAGGGAAGGGAGAGGATTGTTTTCAGGCTTGTCTTTACTGCAAATGAAAGTTCCTCATATAAAGGATGTCTCTATAATGGGAGAGACCTCAGGAGTCACCTGTAAATCCTGTCAGGCCTAAGAGTGTCAAGTAAGCCCAGACAGAAGCAGTCAACTTGGAACTCTTTCTTCTTTTCTGGTCCATCTTTTATTTATTTTACCTGCCATCTCTAGCATCTCCTTGATCCTATTCTCCTGTTGCTCAACTTGTCCTTTTTTTTTTTTTTTTTTTTTAGA
>NW_026000016.1:7446451-7760111 GCF_001458135.2 Marmota marmota marmota | reverse complement strand
TTTTTTTTTTTTTTTTTTTAATACTCTGGTTTTGTTTTTCCCAAGGCTTTAATTCTTATTCCTAGGTGGTTGATTTTTCCTAGTCTGCATTTCCAGAAATTTTTCTCCTCTGGGCTCCAGTTCTGATTCCAATTATCTGTTGGGAATGTTTGTTCAAAAGGCACCACAGTCTCAAAAGTGAATCCACCCCTCCCCTGTGCCTCTTCCTTGTTTTTCTTACCTGCACAGCTGTCCTCTACCCATCAGGTGACCCGTCATCTTTGGTTGATCCTTCCTCCTTCTTCTGTACATCAAATCTGCTGCTGAGTCTTTGCATTCTGCCTTCATAGTAGCTTTGAACAGAACCCTCTTCTCCACCACAGCCGCATCTCCCTCAGTCCTAGTGCATGGGGATAATGGTTAACATTTTGTTGTATGTTCTTCCAGTCTCTTTTCTCTCTCAATATATGAAATAAATGTTATACATACATTTTTTCTAGAGTAGGATCATACTGTTCACATTGTTCTAGAAACTTATTTTTCCCACTTATCAATATATTGTGGAAAATCTTTTACATCATTTCGTATTCATCCACTATATTTTTCAAATATTATGATGCCTAAGGACTTTGGTTTTGGGCTTCTGTTGTTCAGACAGGGTCCTCATGGCCTTTCCTCCTTCTTTTTTAGTTAATGATGATCTAAATTCCCATGAAAGAAACAGTAAAAGAAAATTATGCTTAAGAAATAGCATCTCCTATCCCAGGTGAACCAAATCCCATTAAGAACAAGTTGCAGAGTGAGGTGGACCTGGACATTGCCTGACCCTCAGTGGGTGTTAAATAAGTGTGTAGAAGAGGAGAAGCTGATGGAGGAGGAAAGATTTACACACAGAACCTAGTTGGGTTGACAAGAACTATCACCAGGAAATTAGACTATGACAGGGAATTAGAAATTGCTTTTGCTAAAAGCACTCTTGCTTCACTTGGTCCTATAGTTGCCCAACGGGTAAAGCATGATTAAAAGCTTGACATCTGAACCTTCATTTTGTATCTGTCTCTTTTGTTATCTTAGACTTTTGATTAGTTTCCTGATCAGTTCTGCACTTAGACATGTTAATACAAGGTTTATTAGACCTACGTTTACCTAACCTAACTCATCCCCCTTGAAGTTATTTTAAAAAGATTTTCAGGGACATTCAACTGCCAGCTTTTACCATGTCCTCCAGATGTCTGTAGCCATTGCCCTATACCTTCCAGGTACAGTGGAGTCTTACAGGCAGATAATCCCTCAATGAGACTGTACCCACAAGAAGGAACGATTTTCTAATGGGGGCTAGCTTGCCTCCCCTTCCAGTACACAGGTCTGATAGACAAACATCCAGCAAAGCAGATAGAGATTCTTCCCTCAAGTGAAAAGGACTTCTTAGTAGCCACCCATTAGAACCAAAACTGAGATAATGGTCAACCAGATCATAACTTGACTAAGACTGTTTATGCATGCCACTCATCCCCAGACCCAATTTTCCCCCTGTTATACCTAAAGCTCATGTCAATACCCGGAAAGATAAGGCTGAGATGCTTGAGCCCACCGGTCTTCCCAGGGGGGCCATATTGATTTAAGTTCTTCTCCTGTTTCTCACTATTTTTCCATTTGATTTTTTTTGGGAGTGGCCACAACTGATTTTTTGATCTTCAGAGTTGGGCCTCTGGCCTCGGACTCTGATAATAAGACATGGACAGCTCAGGGATGAGTCATTCCTCAAGGACTTGTGGAGTTTTGATGAAGATACTGTACTAGACTTGTTTGCTTGACTGTGGAAAGACTTTTGGTGACTGGGTAAAATCAGTCTTGGTCTGAGGTTTTTTTTTTTTAGATATAGACTTTCAGTGCCAAAATGATTTTCAGTGTGAAAATGGGACACTCCTGGGCAAATCAGGACTGTTGGTTGCCCTACTCAGTGAGTTTTTACCTGTGTTCAAATTCTCCTCCCAGAGGATATAGACTGATTCCAGAAACTTGGAAACCATTCTCTCACCCTTATTCCTGAAAGAGGATTTAACTCTTCAGCCAGAATGCTTTAGGTGTAAGAGAAATAAGTGTCTAACATTTTTATACTTCTGTTATTTTTGGATTCTCTCTCACTTGCAGACAAATCCAATTCTTCCTGATAAAACAGTAGAAATGTGATACCTATTAAATTTATTTGCCTAAACTTAGTACTTTTATTCTTAATCACTATAATATATAATAAGGAAGTATGTATCCTCTAGTTCTACTCTAAGTTTTATTTGATTACAGTGCTAAACTTAGTCTATAGAGATGCTTGGTTCTTTACAATAGTTTTTTACTATATAATATGATCACCCTCTGACTACTTCTTCCTTCTTGCATGGGAATGGTGGTTCAGGGCACTAGGCCCCATTACCTAATTTGAATAAATAGTGGAACAGCTTTTGAACAGAGTGTGAGAGACAGCATTAACATACACCTCATGGTCAAAGTGCATTCACTTGGCTTTTACTGCATGTGGTTGCTTTTAGAGACACGATGTGAATTTTGGTGCATCTGCATCTGTGAAATAATAAGCCATTCTTTAAATCAAGATTTTGCAGCATTACAGATACTTAGAGAAGGTTTTAAAAATTATTATTCTAGTGCTGGTCTACTTCCCTTCTTTCTCTTAAATAATCTGCTTTAGACATTCAAAGGGTCTACTCATCCCAGGACATGACTATAGCTAATTTGCTGAGAGCCTCTGAACATACCCCAAGCCTGCTTAGGCCATCTGCAGGGAAGTTAAATCATTTTAAGTGGAGGAATTATCTAATGTTTTTTGCTAGAGGAAAAAAACAAACTGTGAATCTTAGTATTCTACACCAGACTTTTAATGGTAGAAACGAATTATGCTACAGATATACAAAAGAAAAATAAATCCATCTTATTTTACTAGGAGCTTGACACTTTTATTTAGAGAATTTATATTTCTGAATGCTTCCTTCATACATTACAAATGCATTTCAAATGTGACTCCATTAAGTTAGTAATCTTTTCCTTAAAAGCTGATCGGGGAGAAAGTGAGGATTGGGGCCACTTAGAAGTAAGAAAGAAGAGAGAGGATCTACCTAATGATGAGATGAATTGAAGAGCATAAAAAAACTTTCCCTTGCAAAAGCAGAGAAATTCTGATATGTCTGAGAAAATCTGAATAGAGAAATACATTCTTTCAAATTACTTTCCCATCACTGCCTATCTACCCAAGACTTTTTGTAAAAAATCTAAGTGGGAATTCTGTGTAATGGACCATTGTTCACTATGTATCAGTTAGGGATACACACACACACACGTGTGTGTGTGTGTGTGTGTGTGTGTGTGTGTGTATGCTTCTGAATTTGCATCTTCGACATTTTCTATTTGCTATTACATAGGTGAGGTGAGGTTGTTTGTTGGAGATTGCCAATGAGATTAGATGTAATTGGGGTAGATTCCTATCTCTCTCTTTTTATAGGGTGCTGAGTTTTGAGCCCAGGGCCTGGTGTGTGCCAGGCAAGCACTTTAACACTGAGGCCTACCCTAGCCCATCTGTGGACTAGATTCAGAGTGGCTTTTAAATAAGTGCTACAGAATGGTTTATGAAGCTGAGAAAGGTGTCATTTCAAAGGAAATAGGCAGAACTATCCATCTTCATTTACTCCTGGTCTTTCACGAAAGCCAAGTTATCTATTATTCACTTTACTTCTATTTTCATGGACCAACTCTATGAAATCTATTTTCTTGGTGCTGGAGCACCCTAGGCAGAGTCTACCTCTGGCTGCAGACATTGCTGTGAGGAGTTAAAGCAACAAATGAATATGTGAATAAAAATGAAACCCTCCTTACTCATTTAGTTGTTCTTGTTCTTCTATTTAATTAGCCGTGTTTAAAATCTCAGTTTCCTGTCCTAGGATACTGTAAGCTGAGATATAAAGTAAGATATAGATGGTTCTGGACTTATGATGATTGGATTTATGATTTTAGACTTTATCATGGTACAAAGATGAAATGCATTCAGTAGAAACTGTACTTCAAATTTTGATTTTTGCCAGACTAGTGATATGTGACATGAAATAGCAGCAGTGACTTGTAGCTCCCAGGGAGCCATTTGATCACAGGAGGGGGGGTGGAAACCAGTACTCTACGGCTTAACTGTGTGGCTACATGCTCATGTTTGATGAGTTAGGTGTATTTAATGCATTTTTGACTCATAGCATTTTCAATTTACGATGGCTTTCTTAGGTTACAACCCCATTAGAAGTCAAGTAGCATCTGTACTCTGAAAGTGTGTGTTCTTGAAGCTGCATGTTCTTTCTTTTCTTGAAGGCATCTGGCAATTGACTTCTTCATGTTAACCCAATCACTGTCGGAAGGGGTGAAAGAGGACTCAGCCTGTTGCTCCTGGCTTTTTAGCCTATAAGGTTGGATTATCCTCCCAAAAGCAGTATGGATAGGATACCAGCCCATGAATCAGACTTCAGTCCTGCTGTGTCAGATTCTGGGAATGCTTAGGGTCTCTGTTAATTCATCTATAAAATAATGATTCAGAAACACTGAACTGCTAGCTGAGTCCCTTGTCATGGTGAATGAGCATCATGTTCTTCTTCCATGCCAGGTGGCATTATTATTATTATACTTCACATCCATTCAGCTAGAGAAGGATGGAGGTTTCAATCTTGCTCACATGGAGAGCACCCCAGTGTGACAATGAGCTTGTTCTCCCATGGGTGGCCTACCTTACCATTTGTTTCCTGATTGTGATTCATGGTCTTGAATACCAGCGACCCTGTGCTACTCCTTGTGACTGATTTATCTACTAAGCTAATTTGGAATGCAGAATTTCATCTTGAGAGAAAATCCAACATTTGTTGTCCTTTACTTACTCTCCCAAGGGTGACTGCAGTGGGACCAGCAAGCCAACTTCAATGACAATAGAAGTAATGACAGCCTGTTTGCACAGCTACTATATTTATCCTAAGAAGAATATAAAATGCGCAACATGCCCCATACCCACTCTCTCTCACAAAAAGATCTATCAGAAAAAGTAAAGTTCATATTACCCTTAGAAAGATCTTAAATTGTTTTGTTCAAAAGATGTTAAATTGTTTTGTATCAAAAAGCTACTTGACCAACTATTTTGTGCTAATAATTTAAAGTTTTGTCTGTCTTTGTTTTCCAGTATAGGGAGGCACTTAAAGACACAGAGGTACATGGCTCTGTTTTCTTATTTAACAGATAAAAAAGAGAGAGGTTAATTGGTTTGCCCAATGTCATTCCATTGAACAAGCTCCAGGGCTGTCTTCAGAAATTACTTGTATTAATATAAAACTTAGAGAGCTTAAATAATGAGTTTCCCACAGAGAAGTTCCTTCTCTGGAAAGATAGTAAACCTGGACATAAGAAGAAAAATAAAGGCCTTAATTCAATATTCATTCCATAAATATTTATGGAGTGGTCATCATTATACTATCTGGAAACTAGTAGAAATAAGGTCTTCTGAAGTTTTAGTATGGCCTTTGGGGACAAGACCTCTCTTCTTTGACTCAGTCATTTTTCTTCACTATTCATTAAGCCATTCATTCATCCAACCAACAGATATTTATTAAGCACATATTATTTGCTAGGTGTGAATTGGGAAATGAGAATACATGGATTCTGAATAGGTTAGTATCTACTTTGGGGAGCTCAAAACCAAATAAAAGAGAGAAGGGCATTTCAACTTCATATGCAACATTGGAACAATGTGAAAGATGTCGTGGAAGCACAAAAATGTGTTCCTAGTGAAGTTCAAGGATGAACTGACCATTCAGGAAAGCCTTCTGGAAGAGGTGACACGAATTGTGCCTAATCAAAAGGTGTTATCTCTGAGGCAATAGAAGAGAGGGAAGAGGAGAAGGCATCCAGGTTTAGTGAAAAGTCTGTCAAGTAGGAACTGGTGTGCTGTGTGGCCATGAGCCTGGTAGTGATGAGCGAGAGAGGGGCAGAATCAGGTAGACATTGTGGGTGTGCTCTACATGGACCCCGCAGAGATGTGGCCTAAGGAAATCTCCAGCTCTGTGTTTTGGTGACTCCCAAGGGAGGAAAAGGGATCTGGGAGGATCATATACTACCTCTCTAGTCTTCTAATCGGGAGTGACTTTTTAATCTCCGCATTTCTTCAGTCAAAGAAAGTCACATCACTACACTCAAATTCCACTGGGACAGAGAAGCACAGTCCTTCCATTTGCCCAGGAGGAAGAGAAATGGAATAGCTGGGATTAGCCACTGAACTACTAGCTAGACATTATTGGAAAAACTAAAAAATTTAAGCTGTTATATTTGATAGTTGTTACTTATTTTTAAAAATCTGATTCATTAATAACTGCTTTGAAAAAAGTATCTTCAAGTTGTTTCTTGTATCATATTTCCCAGTTGTGTTGGAGGTTACCTGAGGGAGGACTCCTGCTCAGAATGAAACATTCTGTTGGTGTGATTGGTTTGCCTAAAGGGGTCATCTGGTTTCACCTATCTAAAAAATTCCCTGTGGTCATGATATTTTACTAGTACATTGATACCATGGTCTTCCATTTTTTGTGCATATACAAAAAGCAGTCAGTGAAATTCCTAGCTCATCTGTAATGGAAGATGACTGAACAACAACACTCTTGCCATTTGCCAGGAATGTTTTAAAAATTATAATTATTAACCCATTTTTAATTGTACAGATTAATGAGATTCACTGTGATATTTCCATACATGCATACATAGTGCCTTGGTCAAGTCCATTCACCCTTCCTCTATGTTCTCCCTCCCTCTCCTCTCCTCCACTTCTCCTTGACCCCTTCCCAGTCTCTAATAGTCTCTCTTCTACTGTAACTTCAGGTCAATTTTTTAAAAAGTCTCCACAAATGCCTTTTTAGTATTTGGCTTATTTTGCATAACATAATGTCCTTCACTTCCATCATATTCCTGCAAATTATAGAATTCCATTCTTCTTTATGACTGATTAATTCTCTCTGTTTCTTTATCCATTTATCTCTTGATTCTGTATCTTAGCTCTCATGAATAGTGTCTTAATAAACGTGGTATGCAGCTGTCTCTTTTGTATGCTTACTTCGTTTCTTTCAGATATATGCTCAGGAGTGGGATGGCTGGATCATATGGTAGACCTGTTTTTAGAGGAACCTCCACACTGTTTTCCATAGAGGCTGTATTAATTTCCTTATATATGTATAATCACATATGTATGCACATATATGTAAATATAGGGACTTATTATCCAATATTTATTTGGAGTATTGATCAATATTGATAAACTCAGTTGGCTACAGTTTGACAAGCCTATTATTTTCCTCAGACATTCTAGAATTCACACCCTGAGTAGAACAGCAGTAGTTGGAACCTGAAGATTTTCATTACACTGCAATGGCCCCCTAAAGAATTGTTTCTTCTGAAGGGTATTTTGGCATAATGGAGAGTCCTAAAAGAAGCGGGCTATTATAAGACACAACCCTGTATAACTTGTTATGAATCTGCGGTGAGAACGTTGTCCTACTTAGAAGGAACACACCTATTTCCTGGGGACAAAGTCGTACTCCTCCTCAGCAATGGTTTGTTTTTAATGTCATGGGCACTGAGAATCATGCTTTTATCATTAACTACTTACTGAAAAGCATAGAATCTCCCTTATTACCCTTATTACCCAACAGTTGTAAGTGAAGAATTCATTACAGAATGTTCATTGTCAGAATTCTTAGCTCCATTTAACTTTCTTTTATTCTTTCCTCTTTTAGTTTACCTTACCCTGTTTTGTACTTTGGAATTTCTTTAAATTCTTCCTGAAATAAGGTGAATCATAAATATGTAATAGAAGAGAAAAAAATTTACATTTCTTATAGTTGACTGCTTCTGCTCTGGAACCCCCATGCTTGTGAGTATGAAAAAAAGCAAGCATCTCATTTAAAGATAGTTCAGCCTCCTTTAGAAAAAAATATTATCTATGACAGATATTTGGTGTTTCAAAGTACCAAATTACTCAGAGCTATTTCTCTCACTTGAAGTATTCTCTTTCTCTCTCTCATCTTTCCTCAAATGTGGTCTAGAGTCAGGGAGAAGGACCTGAGGGACTTTTGTTTTAGTATGTGTGTGTGTGTGTGGGGGGGGGTGCATGGCACTGAAAAAATGAGTTCAAATGGTGGTATATTGAGTTGGAACTGCTTGTAAATGAACCCAGAGGTAGTTAATTGGGTTAATTTAGTTAATCTCTAAATGCTGAGAGCCACAGCCCAGTCGGAATGGCCCCTGGCATTTTGCCAACAGTATTGGTTGAGAGGCAAGCCATTACTGTCCTCCTCGGCCTGTTACTTTGGAGTTCTTGTGCTACTTTGGAGTTCTCGTGGGGATTCCCGGAGAGTTCCCATTGGTTGGGGAAGTGCAGGAGGAGGGATTTCCGGAAGGGGGATTTCTGGTTGTTGGTTCTTGGAGGAGCCGCGTGGCGTTTGGGAGGGTTCCTGGGGAGCATGTGTGGAGTGTACTGGTGGAGTTCAGAAATAAAGTTTGTTCCTGCTTCAGTGGCTCGTGATTTGTGCCCAGCCAGACTGTGGCATCTAAACTTGAAATTCAACAAATTATGATGAGACATTATTACTTTGACTAAGAGCTAATGGGTAGTTTCACCAGTGGGAGAAATACGCAGCCATCTTTGTAGTGCCACAGTCCACCCCGAGGAGTCCCAGAGTCATTCTGGCTTCCAAATGGACCTTTATTTCCCTATCTGTTTAGTCCTCGTTTTCAAGTCACTCATATATCAAAGTTTAAGAACAAATATGTCTATTAAAGATGTTTTAAAAATAGAGACACATAGAACCCAACAAGCTAAAAATTCCCTGAGAAAATTGACCTCAGTGAATGGCACTTACTGTAGGCTCCTGTGTTTGTAAGTGTCAGAGTGGGCTGGACGAGGGAGGGCTTGGTTGGTGAGGTCCCTCCACAGCCAGACATCAGCACTATTCATTTGAGAAAGGCATTTTGAGAAAACGATGAAAGATGTAAAAGGGAAAGGCAAGAGATGCCAATTTTGCTGAGAATGGTGACTGATCTTGGGGCTTGCCTTTTGGATGAAATAGGAAGGCTTTTTGGCCAGAAGGTATATATTCCAGGAGAAAAAGAGGGACTGCTGCACCTGAGAGATACGTGACTGTATGAATGCAAACTCTTGGATGCATCCAAGCTCCAGTTTCCTGAAGGAATGATATCAGCTTTCACTGTCAGCTGCAGCCTCAGCAGGCCTTAGGAGTGGAATTGATGTGAGATGCTCCGCAGAAGCAGGACTGAAGGCTTCTGCTCTCTTGGCAAGTTGTTTTCATCAAGTCATAGCAAGTATCATGTCTGGAGCCATCATACAAGACATTCTGTAAGGGGCTTGCTCATTATTTACTGAGCATGTCAGAATGTTGGCTGCCTTCAGGGCTCTCAGGGGAACACAGATTTGCCAGAATACCTCAATAATAAACACAAGCAAAATCCAAATTTGCTTCTCATTTTCAGGACTTTCAGTGAGAACACATATTTTGTTTGCTTCCTCTCTTGCTAAGGCTTCTTGTGGTGAGCAGCCTCTGCCGTTTATGCAAATTATGGTCACCATTACATGATGGCGCTGGCTCCGCTGTGGTCTGTGACAAACAACTCCTTGTTTGGGAGAGTTGGCGCATGACTTTTCATAACTCTATGAAAAAGCTCCACGTGGCTGCTTTGCATTGGGGCTTGAGATGCTTTATTAAGGCTGGGAGGGGCATCCGAGAGTAGTAGAGGAAGAAGAACTATCAGGGGCCTGAATAAAGTTGTTGAAAGAAGATTCTTGGGTTGCGTCTTTCTTGCGGGCAAGAAGTCGCGCGCGACAACGCAACAAGTGGTGCCGAAAAGCCCGGGAGTCAGAACTTTCAACAGTCAGGGGGGTGCACCGTAGTCCCAGGTAAGTGGGACCCGCAATCAAAGCGGGAAATCGTCCCAAGTAAGTGGGATCCGCGACTAAAGCGGGGCAGCAGCTGCATTGTGTACTTTCGCTTTTACTTTCTCTTGTTGTGTCATTTTGTTTTTGTGTTTTTGTGCTTCTTTTGTTGTTCTGTTATGGGTGCCGTACCTTCCAGTCCGCTTCTTCTGGCCCTAGATGGCCTGTTACGTTCTAAAGGTCTGGAGGTGAAACATAGTACTTTACAGAGATTTTTACAGAAAGTAGATATCGCTGCACCGTGGTTTGCATTTTCGGGCAGCCTTACTGTACCTAGTTGGGATAAATTAGGCAAAGATCTTGACTTTGCTTCTGAGCAGGGCATATTAGAGGGTGGGGTGATACCCCTTTGGAAAATGGTCCGTAGTTGCCTTACAGATGGCAGATGTCAGGAGGCACTTACAAAAGGACAAGAAGTTCTAGAGCAATTACATGAGGAGAAATCGGAGACGGCAGGAAGTGAGATATCTCAGAAGGATGGGAGTGTGCGGAGCGTGAAACAGGGGAGGAGACGCTTGTATCCAGATCTCAGTATGCTGCGCACACCCCCATGTGAAAGTGGGTCAGAGGAAGAGGAGGATGAGGAGGAAGAGCTCGGGAGGCTGTCTCGTCAGCTAGAGAGTTTAGCTATAGGAGAAGGGAACAGAAATAAACAGGGGCTCAAGAAAAGCGATCCCCCGGATCCACCGCCGTATGGTGGAGGTATTTCGGGGAGAGCTTTCCATGCCCAAACATGGAGGGCTGTTAACGCTGAGATGGGTCTTGCTTATCCAGTTTTTCAGGATGACAATAGGGGAAGAGTCCATGAACCCTTAGATTTTAAAATTGTGAAGACCCTGGCGGAGTCTGTGCGCACTTATGGGGTGGATGCCGCCTTCACACTAACTCAGGTGGAGAGTTTGTCTAGATACTGCATGACTCCCTCTGATTGGGCTAGCCTTGTTCGGGCTTGTGTTTCCCCGGGTAAATATTTGGACTGGAGAGCATTTATGCTAGAGGGCGCAATAGAGCAGGCCGCCCAAAACCATGCAGCGGGACGCCCTGCCTGGGATAAGGATATGCTTTTGGGACAAGGCAGGTTTGCTAATCAACAAACAGGATACCCCCCTGAGGTATATGAACAGATTAACAACATTTGTATCCGTGCATGGAAATCACTCCCAAATAGAGGAGAGGTGTCTGGTAATTTGACTAAGATTCTACAAGGCCCTGCAGAACCCTTTTCAGATTTTGTAGCAAGAATGGTGGATGCTGCTGGAAAGATTTTTGGGGATCCTGATAAAGCCATGCCCCTTATCAAGCAATTGGTTTTTGAGCAATGCACCAAGGAATGTAAAGCGGCAATCACTCCTTATAAAAATAAGGGCATAGAAGCATGGATGAAAGTGTGTAGAGAGATTGGAGGACCTTTAACTAACGCAGGTCTTGCAGCTGCTGTCCTTCGGATTGCAAAAGGGGGCAGTCCTGGTGCCGGAGTATGCTTCCATTGTGGTCAACCTGGTCATTTCAGACGTGAATGTCCCAAAAAAGACAATTTTACTGGACCCCCTCACGGTGGCCCTTCCAATGGCCTTCGTCAACCGGGGCTGTGTCCTAAATGTAAAAAGGGGAAGCATTGGGCAAGAGAGTGTAGATCAGTGAAGGACATCCATGGACAGCCTATTTCAGCTGGGCCAAAAAACGGCCGAAGGGGCCCCCGACCCCAGGGCCCACAAATATATGGGGCAGTGGAGAATGTCACACCCGAACCCGAGACATGGCCATCTCTGCGCCATCCCATGAGACACGGAGAGCCACTACAGGTGCCGCGGGATTGGACCTCTGTTCCACCTCCAGACTTGTATTAACACCTAAGATGGGAGTCCAATTGGTGGAAACTGAGTTCAAAGGGCCTTTACCACCTGGCACTGTAGGTTTGCTAATTGGACGTGCATCCTCTATCTTACAAGGTCTTCATGTCTTTCCCGGAGTCATTAGCCCTGATACTGTAGGGGCAGTAAAGGTTATGGTGGAGGCTCCAAAGGGCATTGTGTCTATCTCCCCAGGGGATCGGATTGCTCAATTACTAATTTTGCCTAGCTTACATAATCACTTCCCTGCTGGTACCACTGGAGGGGATTGTGCCTATTTGTCACTAGATATGAGCAATCGCCCCACTTTGGAATTAAGCATAGAAGGTAAATCTATTGTGGGATTGCTGGATACAGGAGCAGACCGTAGTATCATAGCCCTTAAGGACTGGTCTAAGGGATGGCCAATGCAGACTTCTGATCAATCCCTGAGAGGACTTGGATATGCCCAAGCCCCTCAAATCAGCTGTAGACATCTATCTTGGAAGGACCCAGAAGGACACAATGGCACCTTTCAGCCTTATGTACTTGATTTACCTATCTCTTTATGGGGCCGTGATCTGATGACAGACATGGGGTTCACTCTTAGTAATGACTATTCCCCAGTGTCTCAACAGATTATGCAAAATATGGGGTATAGGCCAGGTCTAGGACTAGGTAAACACCTACAGGGGCGTAGACATCCTGTGCAAGGTCATCAAAAGCTTAACAGATTTGGTCTGGGTTTTTCCTAGGGGCCACTGTGGCTCAAATACCCATAACATGGCTCACCGAGGAGCCTGTTTGGGTGCCTCAGTGGCCTCTTCCCTCGGTTAAATTGGCAGCAGCCCATGATCTAGTCAAAGAACAACTTGACTTGGGTCACATCCAACCTTCTACTTCTCCATGGAATACTCCCATATTTGTTATTAAGAAAAAATCAGGAAAGTGGCGCCTACTGCATGATTTACGAGCAGTTAATGCTCAAATGCAACTTATGGGGCCCATTCAAAGAGGGCTGCCTTTGCTATCCTCTGTTCCTCAGGGCTGGCATATTATTGCTATTGACATTAAAGACTGTTTCTTTTCTATTCCTTTGCATCCTAAAGACTCACAGCGTTTTGCCTTCACCCTTCCCTCGTGTAACCACGAGGAACCAGATCTAAGGTTTGAGTGGGTAGTGTTGCCGCAGGGAATGGCTAATAGTCCCACGATGTGCCAGATGTATGTGGGGAAGGCACTCGCACCTCTCAGACATAAGTATTCCTCCATCAAGATCATTCATTATATGGATGATGTGTTATTGGCAGCTAAGTTAGAGCAGACAGTTAATGAGGCCTATAAAGAATTAGTAAAGCTGTTAGCTCAATATGGGCTACATATTGCACCTGAAAAGGTTCAAACGGGAAATTCTATTGAGTATTTGGGAGCGATAATTGGGTATGACAAATTAAAACCACAAAAAATCACCATAAGAACTCAGGATCTCCAAACTCTAAATGATTTTCAAAAACTGCTGGGAGATATTAATTGGATAAGGGGATATTTACACATTCCTAATGGTGTGCTCCAGCCTTTGTATGCTACCCTTAAGGGTGATCCAGATCTTGCTTCTCCTCGTAGCCTCACCAAAGAGGCTAGAGCGGCCCTTATAACAGTAGAAGATGCTATACAACATGCTACTTTATACAGGCTCCAGAGTAATAAACCTTTCCAGTTATGTGTGCTTGCCACTATGCGGCAGCCTACTGGAGTACTGTGGCAAGATGGGCCTTTACTATGGATCCACCCACATATATCCCCAGGAAAATCCTTAGAATACTATCCTGATGCTGTTGCAGCGTTAGCACTTAAAGGGATTCAACAAAGCATTCAATTTTTCGGACAATCACCTTCTTCTCTTATTATACCCTATACTAAAGCTCAACTTAATGTTTTGTGTGCTACTCTAGACAACTGGGCTATTCTATGTTGCTCGTTTCAAGGGGATATTGATAATCATTACCCTTCCCATCCATTACTCCATTTTGTTAAAGAACATCCCATCATTTTCCCTAAGGTAACTTCACCCAATCCAATTCCGGGGGCTGTTAATATTTTTACTGATGGTTCCAAGTCTGGAATGGGAGCTTATGTAATTAATGATTCTCCCCCTGTTCAGCATCAATTTGCTCCTGGAAATCCACAATGGGTGGAACTGCAAATTGTTATTGAGGTTTTTAAACAGTGTTCTTTTCCTTTTAATCTTATTTCGGACTCCATCTATGTGGTACAAGCACTAAAAGTCCTGGAGGCCGTGGGAGCTATTAGTAA
Organism: Marmota marmota marmota; assembly: GCF_001458135.2. Lineage (NCBI taxonomy): Eukaryota > Metazoa > Chordata > Mammalia > Rodentia > Sciuridae > Marmota > Marmota marmota. The sequence goes on along the minus strand of NW_026000016.1, from coordinate 7,745,972 downwards.
TGTCCATAATGTATCTGCTTACTTTAATCAGCTTCAACAGCTTATCTGTAGCCGCACTGCTCCTTTTTATCCAATGCACATCCGGGCTCATACCTCTCTTCCTGGTCCGTTATCACAGGGTAATGCCTGTGCGGACTCAGCCACTAGAGGTCAGTTGATATGCTTGGCTTCCTCCTTAGAGGGGGCTAAATTATTTCACCAGAATTTCCATGTTAATGCTTTAACGCTGCGCAGGCGTTTTTCCATTTCAAGAGCGGATGCTCGTCAGATAGTATTACAATGTCCCCATTGTGTCACATTTCTTCATCCCCCTACTTATGGAGTGAATCCACGGGGATTGAAGCCATTGGTTGTCTGGCAAATGGATGTGACACACATACCTGACTTTGGTAACCTCAAGTATGTACATGTTTCTGTTGATACGTGCTCTGGAGTTATTCATGCTTCTGCTTTATCGGGAGAAAAGGCACGTAATGTTATCACTCATTGCCTAGAAGCATGGGCAGCATGGGGTGCTCCTGCATCCCTTAAGACTGATAATGGACCTGCTTATACTGGAAGACAATTTACATCCTTTTGTTCTACCATGGGAGTGCAACTTACTCATGGTCTGCCTTACAATCCTCAAGGACAAGGCATTGTTGAGCGTGCTCATCGCACCTTAAAGGAAACTTTACAAAAACAAAAAGGGGGAATAGGAGCTGAACACACTCCTAAAGAACGCCTATCCTTGGCTCTCTTTACCATTAATTTTTTGAATTTGGATATTCATGGTCGCTCTGCGGCCGATAGACATGTGTCTCCTCAGCCTTCTGTAATTGGCTATGTTAAGTGGAAGGATGTTCTTACGGGCCAATGGAACGGCCCCGACCCCGTGCTGACATGGGCACGAGGATCTGTATGTGTTTTTCCCCAGGATCGCACGGAACCGTTGTGGGTCCCTGAACGCCTGACAAGAAGAGTCTTGACATCAACCGACCAGCAACAAGAGATACCACAGCAATCCCGTGATGAGGATCTTCACTCTGCTACGTGCTCTGGTTCTGGTGCTGGTGCCGATGGCACAGACGACACCAATGCAGTGGTGGGCAGTGGCACGGGCTTGGCCAATGCCGATGCCGGTTCATAGTAATTCTAGTGTCCTCCCCACTCTTTTCTCTACCTCATGTGAGATGTCTGCTCCCTGTGCCTCTCCTAGAGGGGACATGGAGAGCATTTTTAATCAATCTCAAGTTAATCTCACAGGAGTGTTTTGTTTCAGCCTTGGAAACGCTAATTGCATCAGCCTTAAGACCAAAAATTTGACTAACTGGGAGGACCCATTGCGGTCCAGTCAGGTCTCAGGGAACATTATCAGTGCCGTACTGAGCCAAGTAGTTTCAGGGAAGCAATCAGGTTCAGGGACCCCCGCAAATAGCTCTGCTTTAAACATAACTACCTTGGCTATTATCTCCAAGGTACTAATCCCAGTGCCTCCTTCTTCTAATAGTACTTACAATGCCACTCATTTCAAGGCCTCCCCTTACTGTACTCCTAATCTTGGTTTCCCCCCAACATTTACGCCTTGTCAGGATCATTCTTGGGAGAAACATCAAGTTGCTAAAGGTTTCTCCTTTTCCCCCTCTCTTAAGAGGTATGTTTATAACTTTAACAACAGTGCCAACTCCTCTACAGGAGTAGGTTGGTCCTGGTTTCAATGGCTGATTTCCAATGAGAAGGGGGCTTCAGCTGATATTTCTGCATTGGCTCAATTGCTGGGAGTCAAAAGCTGGCTGGCTAATGTTTCTGGCACTGTTAAGGAGAATGAACGAGGTAATAGACTTACATCTGTTTCATTCAACTCTTTGCTATATAATGCCACATTGCCCCCTGCAATGGTCTGCGTCCAATCCCCGTTCTTGCTCCTTTTGGCTAATGACACCTCGTCGGGGATGCTGGATTGTTCTAATATTACCTGCTATTTGTCTGAGTGTTGGAATGGCTCCTGGACCACGGCAGTGGTTATGAAAATTCCAACTTTTGTCCCAATCCCAGTCACTGCGGACCCAGATAAATTCCCCATTGTTGAACTACTTAGAGTCCGCAGGGATTTTGGAATTACGGCAGCTATAGTGACAGCTGTGGCAGTGTCTGCTGCTGCAGCGGTTACGGCCGGAGTGGCCATGGCCAGTCAAGTACAAACTGCTGCCACCATTAATCAAGTTGTTCAACAAACTTCCACCATACTTGAATCCCAAAATACAATTAATCAACATATTTTGTCAGGGATTTTAGCTGCCAACCAAAGAATAGATTTACTCCAAGCTCAGGTAGAAGAATTGGCTGACTTGGTGCTTTTGGGTTGTGTTGACCAACGTGCACATTTATGCATAACCTCTGTCAGATTTAATGATTCCAGGAATGCCTCCCGCATCATTGGCGAATATTTGGCCGGAAATTGGTCCATGGCAGCGGAAGACATGATCCAGTCTCAACTAACCCAGATAGCTGTCTTGAACAGTACCCGTGTCGATCCCGTGACTTTGGGTCAATTCACCGATTGGATATCTTCTGCTTTTTCCTTCTTCAAAGAGTGGGTGGGGGTAGGCATTTTTGGTGCAATGTGTTGCTTCGGTATGTTCCTCTGTTTGTGGTTTCTCTGTCGCCTTAAGGCCCGTAGTGCTCATGATAAGGCTATGATCATACAAGCTCTTGCAGCTTTAGAAAATGGCAACTCGCCTCAAGTCTGGCTTGCGCATCTTAAACAGTAAACCTTTGTCATGGTCGTTGCACCCCAAGTTATTATAACATTGCACTGGGATCGACATGACCTTCCTTGCTATTCTCTTAGTGTTGGAAAGCCCTTGCACTCTGCCGGTCTTACTGCCATTGCACGCAGATGGGTTTCCACACTAGTGCTTTTCTATCGTCTTAAAGTCCGTGCCTTTCTTTCAGGGTGCTGTCAACTTGTTTGTCGTTATAAACAGCCACAGTTCAGCCTCAGTTATCCCCCTTCGTCCACCATCGCCACGATACAGGATGCGAGGCAAAGCACTGCACTTGAGTGATCCTTGACGTGGACCTCAAGGAGAGCATGTCCTATTGCATGCGGGTTAGACGCGTCCACTCCCCGCCCCACGAAAAAAGGCGTCGGCTGATATGGTCTCGGATCTGGGGAAGGGCCCTCCTTAAGACTGAGCCATACTATGCAGCCACTTCTGCACAGTGGGATAGGACCTCTACTCTCGCCTGTATTGTTTTAAGAAAACAGAAAGGGGGAACTGTGGTGAGCCGCCTCTGCCGTTTATGCAAATTATGGTCACCATTACATGATGGCGCTGGCTCCGCTGTGGTCTGTGACAAACAACTCCTTGTTTGGGAGAGTTGGCGCATGACTTTTCATAACTCTATGAAAAAGCTCCACGTGGCTGCTTTGCATTGGGGCTTGAGATGCTTTATTAAGGCTGGGAGGGGCATCCGAGAGTAGTAGAGGAAGAAGAACTATCAGGGGCCTGAATAAAGTTGTTGAAAGAAGATTCTTGGGTTGCGTCTTTCTTGCGGGCAAGAAGTCGCGCGCGACAACGCAACAGCTTCTGTGTACAGAGAAAATATCACTCAAAAAAAAAAAAAAATCATGGTATCTTAGCCAGGGTCACTGTGCACTGCAGCTAAAAGTCCTAAAAAGGATTGTCTCTCTTTTGTGTTTTCAATTTAGGACTTAATTACTCACATTTTATAATAATAGGAAGACCAGTATCTTCCTCTTGAGCTTTACCCCCATGAGGTGGAATTGTGCAAAATCTCTGAGGGTTTTGGAGAGACTGCCTTTGAATCTCATTGCCACAGAAGGCTTGGGCTCTGCAGGCTGACAGGTGAGTCTGGTCTATTTTGCAGTGACGTTCTGGTGGCCCAGATCCCTATAGATATTTCCCTAAACCTCCCAGACCTTCTAGAAACGTGATTCCATTCTTCTCAAAGCTAGAGTAGGCCTTTCCTGTACTTGGGCTCTCTAATTATCAATTATTTGTTTGGCTCGTTTAGGAGCTAACTCCCAGAAATCCAGCTGCTGCAGGAACACAGATGGGATTGAATTGAGCATCTCTCCTTTGCATTCCTGGACCCATGATCCTCTTTACCTGTACCAAGTTGTCACCCTCAAGGCCTTCATTAGGCAAAAGAAAAATAGTTCAAGGCTCTGAGGAAGCAACAGTTCCAGAGAAGACATGATCACTTCTTCTTGGGGCAACTTAGTGAATAGATGGGATTACAGAGGTAGAGAGAGAGGAGAAATGGGTGTAGGGTGGAGTAAGCTGAGGGTCAATATGAAAGGGATGGACAGGGGAAGATGGACCTTCAAATAATATTAAAATGGAGTAGAGGAGAAAGTCAAAGGAAGTAGAAGGTCAAAAGAAGTAGGAGAAAAATTTAGAAAATATGGTTTAACTAAAGAGAATATATGTTTTAAAAAGTTAGACTGGTCAACATTGATAAACCCTACAGAATGATTAAGATAAATAAGCACCCAACATATTTAATAGTAAGAGGTCTCCGATGGAAACTGGTGAGATTGGTCTTCCAGGAGCAGTGTAAGTGGAGTCAGTGGGAAGAGTGGAAGTAGAAACAATGTGATGATATTCCTCAGGTTTTCTGCAAAAGAGGGAATAGAAATGGGATGATAGATGAAAAAGGTCACCATGTTAAGGAGAGTTTTTGCTTATTGTTGGTCTTTTTTAAAATGGGAGCATCTTTGATATTTTCAGGGCTGATGGAAGAAAATCAGTTCCGTATGAGCAGTGTAGATGCAGGAGAGAGAAGAATCAAGCATGGGTCCTTCTCTGAAAAAGGCATTTGGGGCTGGGAATGGGCTGTGAGTTGGGGAGGAGGTTTATGGAGGAGGAAGAGTGTTTCTGAAGCAGGAGGGAAGCGGGGAAAGTGGATTGCAGCTGAATTTGTGCATTGGGTGTGGAAGCTGAGGTAGTTTCAACACATCAGCAGAAGGACAAAAGTGAGTGCTGAGAATAGGGGGTCAGATGAAGGTGGGGTAAAGGACTGGGCTCCATTTATTCCACTAAGAAGGCTACTTCAGACCCAAACAGAGGCGTGCTGTGGATCTTTCTTCATCCAGTCCAAGTCTCCTCAGAAGGTGAGAGGTTTATTCTGGGACTTATCTCTACATCCACGAGAAAATTCCAAATTGCATGTTTATTCTCTGAGTCTCCCCTGTCACCCACATATTTGGATTTTTTTTAAGTTAGTGAATTCAATTCTAAAACTGTTTATTAGACATATGTGATAAGCCAGGATTTGGGGCTACAAAAAGGAGTAAATAATATTCCTACTTTTAGGGATCTTCTCATCTTGTGACTTTATAGAGTGGGTTTCAAAGGGATGCTGGCGTTTTAGAATTGACTTTTAGATTATCTGCTTTGAATATCTAGTCCATGATTTCTTTCACAAACACAAAAGACAATTTCAGTTTGGAAATCCTGTGCTTTACTAAGGTGGTAAAATTTGGTCTGAATTACTTGAAAGATTTTATGTAATCATAATGGAACTTCCTGACTTTACATAGTAGTAGTTTAGTTTCCAAAATGCTTTGTTTATGTTACAATAAACAGAACATTTATAATAAACAACATTTCAGGCCTACTATTTTAATATGTTAACTTATACATCATTTAAAAATCATGGCAATAATTCTTAAGATCAATGCTTAGTACCTCACACTGGGAAAGACCTAACATTTGTTTTGTACATCAAATGTGCCACATGACATATGATTTCATTTTATATAATCATCACAAAAATCCTATGATGCTGGCATTATCCCCATTCCTCAGACAAAAAAGTAGAGGCTTGGGTCTTAACTAAAGCTATTTAGGCAAGGAATATCTAGAGTTCAAACTTAAATTGCTGATGCTAAAGCTTTTATACAAATAGCCTCTTGCATCTTTGCAGCTACCCTGTGAAGTAGGTAAGAACACCAACGTTTGAAAGTTTCATTCCAGGTAGAGGCCAAGGCAGGAATAACTCAACTCTACGATTCTGGTCTCTAGTCTGCTCTCTCCCCCATTGTGACTCCATATTGAAAGTCACCATCTTCCCACTAACATTTACTTAATAGTGAACAATAGAAGAGTCTAGAGCACTCTCTGCAAAGGCTGCATGGGCCTGGCTTCAGGGAGCAAGTTAGTCCCTGGGAGAATTTGGCTCACTGGCTTGTTATGTTTACAGCATCTGGATTCTTGCTGCATTTCTGTGCTTTCAGGCATTAATATTCAAGCTTCCCTCATTCCTTATAAAACAGACAGGTGAGTCAAGGGAAAAAACAAATGAGAGATGTTTGTTAAGGGCTGGAGAAATATTGACAGCTTGTGGCAAGTTCCGGAGTCGCAGAAGTGATGAATGATCTGGAAGGACAGATTCACGAAGGGAAATTGTAAAGCAACAACACCAGCAATAAACATAGGCCAACAAGACAAGCCTCAACTATGATTTCTTGGCCAACCCTGGGAGTAAGTGTGGTCCTTTCTGAGGCCAAATACCAGCATATTTGAATCCCAATATAGAAGACTAAGCAGTAAAACAAATTAATAATGAAATGATATTTAGGCTGAGCATAAGAAGACGCTTACCTGAAAAACCTGAGGGAATAGACCAGTCTTCTTTTGAACTGGTGTTAACATGCAAAATAGGTTATATCCCCTCATAGGAGGCTTTCCATATTCAGCAAATTATTAACTGGTGTTCCACTACTTCAAAATGGGTCAGAATTCTGACAACTAAACTGAAAAACAGTGAAGTTCCTAGGGTTAGATTTTTGCTCTCGCCTGCTGTTCTTTTTTCCCTCCTAGTTTCCTCATCTCTTCTTATATGTCCAGAGTCTTCACCCTGTCCTCGCAGGGTCCCCAGGCTGAGACTATGTCTTGAATTACCCAAACATGATTCTCTCATGTTGTTACCTGTAACTTTCTCTTATAATGAATAGCAACCTCATTCCCTGCTATTTTAGTAATTTATCAATTATCTACTGTACCAGTCTGCTTTCCATTACTGTGACACAATATCTAAGAAAAGAAACTTATAAGGAAGAAAGGTTTGTTTGGCTCAAGTTTTCAGAGGTTTCAGTTCATAGTCACTGACTTTGTTGCTTTGGGTCTCTGGTGGCACAGAACATCATAGTCAGGGAGCACATGGTAGAGGAATTTGTTCATTTCATGGTGACCAGGAAGCAAAAAGAAATAGAAGAAGGGTCTTAATGTATCTTTCAAGGGCATGCTCCCAATGACCTAACTTCTTCTTACTAGGTCCCACCTCTTGAAGGTTCCACAACTCCCCAGTAGTACCACAGACTGGTGACCAAGGCTTTAACACATAGGCTCTGGGGGACATTAAAGATCCAAATGATAGTATCTGAGAATATTTTCACTCTAAACAAGAATTCTTCTATTCTGTCCCCACTTGCCAATTCCTTAGGAAAAGAATCAAAGCCTTAAGCCAGAAAAACAGTTTGAAAAGGAAAAAATATCTTGATTTCTCTCACACTGATTTCCTGAAGGCAAATCCCAACCTCTGAAGTTCTGTTTACTCAATTAGTATCACAAACAAAATAGGCTGCAGGATATTTATAATTCCCCAAGATACCAAACTTTCAATATACTCTTAAAACTGTAGGAGCGAATCTTTGTTAACAAGTAATTTATTTGCTAAACAGCTCATTTTTAATGTATTTTTCACATAATTTTCCTCCAGGAACCAGACTAAGCTCATTCCAATCACTTCATGCATTTAAAAAGAATAATACTGCACTTAGAAAAAGATGCATAATTCCGTATTTTTATTAGTTCAGATATTACCCCCACATCACCATCTGTTTGAATTATGATTTGCTGTACATAGAAGAAATATTACTATGGAAACAAATGTTGCATTGGGACAAAATGTAAATTTGAGGAAAAGATCTCTATGGTGTACTTACAGGCCTTTTGTTTTTTGCTATTTTTGTTTGTTGTTGTTGGTTTTTTGTTTGTTTGTTTGATGTTGCCCATAAACATACACCCATATGTTGGTCATTATGTTTCTCAGGCTGGTCTCAAACTCATAAGCTCAAATGATCCTCCTACTCTAGCCTCTGGAGTAGCTAGGACTATAGATTTATACCACCACACCTGGCTGGCCTTTTGCTTTTAAATAAGAGAAACCAATTCTGACTTCAGACAGAGAGGAATTGATGGGATGATATTGAGGATGGTATTGAGGAGTTCTCCTAATCCATGAAAAGATGCAGGAAGCAAATAGTCGGAATCAAGAGAAGCTGAGTAGCTGGAATCACAGCCAATGCTATGCTTAGTACATGCTAGGTAGGCTGCTGCTGGGTGCTGTGGCTGACCCCACACTGCTGTCCCCTGGAACCATGCCAGGGACTCTGTACCTGCCAGTCAGTGCTTCCTTGGTCCAGGCTGATCACTGGTTTCCAGTGATCCAACTCTCTGAGCCCAGGACACAAAGCTTATACCTTTAGCGAGGAGGTAGAGAAGGGGGAAATCTGCCTCTTCCAGCTTCACTAGAGGGAGTGGAGCCCATCTCCCACCAAGTCCTACCTGGGGAATTCCTCAAACACCAAAAGGGGTCATCTAAATGCTTGATATCTATTTTACTTAGCTGTCACTTTTCTAAGGAGAAAAGACTTATTTTAGCTCACAGTTTTGGAGGTTTCAGTCCATGTGGGCTCATTGGTTTTGGGCCTGTGGTAAGGCAGCATATTATGGTGGGGAGCACATGGTAGAGCAAACTGCTCACCACATAGCAAATAAGGAGCAAAGAGAAAGGAAGAGGCTAGTATCTCATAATCCCCTTCAAAGGCCTGCTCCCAATGACTTAGGAGCTCCCACTAGGTCCCACCTCTTAAAAGTGCCTTCACTTCCCAACAGTGTTAGAGGCTGGCAACCAAGCCTTTAGCATATGGGCCTTTGGGGGTTGCTTCCAAAAGCAAGGCTGTAAGCAAGGCTCTAAGCAACTCAGTGAGACCTGTCTCTAAATAAAATACAAAATAGGGCTGGGGATGTGGCTCAGTGGTTGAGTGCCCCTGAGTTCAATCTCTAGTACCCAGACCCCCGCCCCCAATTTTTTTTCTCTGTAAAATTATACAAAATGTCAAATAATAATATATAGAGTGAAGTAATGACTTGGTTTGAAATGTATTATTGCACAATTATATATATTATAATTATATATTATACACAAATGTATGATCATCTGTAATATACATATTACATATAGCACAGTAGAGCATATAGTTTCATTTCTCCTTTTGGAGTGTCTTTTGTCACCATGTTCCATGTTTCTCTCAGCATAGTGGGGACATTGAAAGTTGGCTGGATATCATGTGGATGTCATTCATTTTCAGTTCCCTATTTTATTTTTGTAAGACCATTTCAATGGCTAGCTCAAGACATTATATGCAGATAATTAAGTCACAATGAGTAGTTGGTGTAAGAACAATAGGAAAGAAAAGAGGAAGGTTGAAAAATTTTGTAAAAGAGCAGAAATATTTAGAAGAATGTGTAGGAAAACAGAGTGAATGAAACAGTAGCCTCCACAAAGTATCTGATAAATAAAAGCCAGGTGTTGAGAAAGAAAATCTTGCTTTCCAGCTCAGCTGTGCTCCACAGGAGACCCCTTTTTCATTTGGACATAACCTCTTTGCAAAGGTAAAATGGCTGCTAAGGATTTAGAAATAAACATTACCTGTTACTTCATTGTGAGAAGGGCACCTTTCTCTCCTGTTAGGGGAGCTGGTCTCTACTTATAAATATGCATAAGGAGCAGGTTTGAAGTCCACTTTATAATAGATCTGCTCTATAGTGAAGTATGTCATATTGAGTTCTATCCAGCATCACATTCTACAGACCTTGAGAAGCCAACACAATGGAGAATCTGGCCTCCCTAGGTGTGGACGCATCTGCTTATGCATTTGATTTCCTTCACATATATATTGTGGGAGGTGCTGTTATGTAATGCTCACCACTATGGGTTGTGAAGTCTGAGCAACCCAGGTTTCAGAAAGCCACAGCCCTGCCCTGTCCTAGATATGCATCCAGGAGAGAATTACCTACGCTCTTATTACCCCTGGGTGCTTATCCACTGTGCATGGAGAGACCATGATACTTACCTCGTAAAGCTGTTAGAAAGATTATCTGAGCAAAAACCTTTTAAGATGCTGCCTAGCATGCAGCAATTATTATATCAGAATATAATTGTTAACTCTTACATGCTTTATAGCATTAGAAAAATTTTCATAAGTATTTTCTCATTTGATAGATATTTTTAGTATTACTATTATTTAGTGTTTACCAGTATGCCATCACAGGATATTCAGTATTAATAGTATTATCCATTTTATAAAAAAATTCTTTAGGCTCACGTTGTTAAAGTCCCTCAGTAATGGATGGGACTGAACTGGCATTTGCTTGGGTCACATGTGTCAATCAATTTTTAATTTTTGTCTCTTGACACTTCTGAAAATCTCTTTCATCTAACTCATTTAAATACAAATGGACTAAGATCCGTCATATTTATCTGGTATGGTAGATTAGTTTCACTGCTTTATGATATCTCAATTATGATTTCACATTTCATGTGAGTTTACACTGAAACTTTTGAATTAAAGCAGAGGTTTAGATCTTGTGATGTAATAATGGAGAATCTGAAGATATGGTCACTTTATGTTTCAAACAATGCTGTATTTATGTAAAATCAAAATGCAATACATTGTGCAAATGGGAAATATAAATCTTGGAAGAATTTTGACTGAAGTACATGCTCATGAGACTGTCAATACAGCCAAGACAAGGAACACTTCATCACCTCCAAAAGTTTCTCCTTGTCCCTTTCCCTCCTCTCATCCCACTCCAAAATGCAGGCAATGACTTATTAACTTCATATCACAATAGGTACATTTATGTTTTGGGAGTTTTATACATTAATGAATCATATATGACACACGCTTTTATGCCTGTTTTTTTCTGCTCAGCATAATTATTTTCAGAACCATCCCTATTGCCACGTGTACATTCCTTTTTATTGTTTACTGACTTATTGATGGACACTGGATTCTTTCTAGTTTCAGCTATTTTGCAAATAAAGCTACTATGAATGTTTGTCTACAAATCATCTGGGTTAGGTGGGTGTATCAACATAAGAAACTATTGAGCTGATTTTCAAAGTCACCATTTTACATTTCTCCACATTTCTGATCACTTTGTAGGTCAGATTTTTAATTTTAGCCATCTCAGTGATGGTAGTGACATCTCATTGTGATTTTTATTTGCATTTCTTGATGACTAGTCAGAGTCTTTTCATGTACCTAAATGCTACCTGTATATCTTCTTTGGTGAGGTGTGTGTTGAAATCATTTTAAAAATTGGATAATTATAAATACTCTTTATATATTTTAGATTATTTTTCTTATTCTTATTTTAATTGCTACATAATAATTGTTCATATTCACAGGGTACAGCATGATATTTCAATAGATAGAACACTTAAGGATCCAATCAGAATAATTAGCATTTCCATCTTCTCAAATATTATCATTTCAATGTTTTGGGAAAATTCAAACATTTATTTAGTTATTTTTGGAGGAACTGTTTCTCTATTTCAAAAAGACACTCATCAATATTCAGTGTTAAAACAGTTGCACTATTGGTTTCCCTTTCTCTCAATTGTCCCCAAAGAGTCCCCAACAACAAAGAATACATTTTAAGCTAATAAGCTGAAGGTTGTACACCTAACAGACACTGCACAAACCTCACCTAAAAGTGGGGATTGGATGGGGAAAGAAATATTGATAGATCAGCACACTGCCAGCCCAGACTATAGAGAATTCTCACAGCCAGGTGGGGTGGCCAGGTACCCCAGCCTCAAAGAAGAAACGTTTCAAAATAGTCTATAATGTAAACAAAATTTGTACATGAGCTTTTCCAGATTTCTCCATCACTGACTGATGCACAATGAGGTGATACTCTTAAAGACAGCTGCTTCAGACCCAGCAACGGTGAGGAGATGAGTTTTATACAGCTCCAGCCAAAACATAATTTTCTTTCTTTCAAGAAGGCAGGAGAGCAATTAAGTCATCACCTCAAGATTAAGGGGTCCACTACCATTCTGTGAACAGCTGGGAAGCAGGTAAGAGACAGGACAAAAATTTGGACTTAAGGCTGAGGATATGGTCTAGAGCCCTGGGTTCAATTCCCAGCCCCATGATGAACAAAGAAACAAAAAAAATCTCAGAGGTCTCAGCATCTTAATTTGGGTATAACTGATGAAAAAAGTAAAAAATAAAATAAAGGTGTCCAAAGATACCTTAGAACTAGAAGAAAAAATAAACCAACCCTGAAATGCACAGATTTTGTTTTTGGCTTTCTCTTCTTGGAATCACCTTTCTGGTTTGGCAGGTATTTTGTACAGAGCAATGAGGATTCCCACCGTGGAGCCTTTCCCTGGGCTCTGGCTGTCAGCAAAGCAGGCCCACACCTCTTTTTCTTCCTCTACTGGAGAAGGCAATATGGATTAGGCTGAAAAGTTACCTTCCAAAAGTGAAAAAGGAATGAGATTCAGAGGTGTGGAATCATTCAGAATGTTTTACTAATGGTTGCTATAGCAACAGAAAGTAATTACAAAATGTGTACATCACAACCTGCTTTTAAAGACACTTCACATTTTGCTCACATTCCCTTAAATGTTGTTCCCAAAGCTGCCCAGGCTCTAGAGGCAGAGACAATTTGGTGGAAAAGACAAGAGAGAAGCAATAGGTCACCTTGAGGCCAGGGCTGGCTGGCCTCAGGTGGAGTCAGGATCAGAGGAAGGAACAACAGCGGGGCAGGACTGGGGAGCTCTGGTCCTTGGGTTACAGAGATGCTCCCCTCTGGTGCATTTCAGCTTATCTTTCAAATCATCAATTGTCTTTTCCAGTTTGGCTGCTGATCTCTCAGCAAACCCAGCATGGGTCTTGGCCTCCTTGAGTTTATCAGTAAGAATCTCTGTTTCATCCTCATGTTTGTCTTCTTTTTGAGAATACTTTTCTTCTGTAGCGCTCAGACACTTCGGGTTCTGGTCCATCAGTTGATGCTCAGCCACTTCTGGCAACAGGACTGCCAGCTTAGCTTGTTCCTCTGAGCCATCCAAGTCTTCTTCAGTAATCCCTAACTTACCAGCCTCCTCTTCACACTTCCGGTCTGTTTCTTCTGGGAAGTGCGTAGCTTCTTTGAATTAGATTTCCTGGAGTTCCATCTTTCCTTCATCTTCCAGGACCTGGTTCGCAGTGATCTTCACACCTCTCTTACTGTCATCCCACCGCCACCAGCTTTTGCAGGGCAGCAGCTAGAAGCTCCTGAGCATGGTCCAGCTCCTCTTCAACCAGTTGGATCCTACAATTCAAGGAGGCCACCACAGTCTCAGCCTGTTCCCAGGCCCGCCTTGTGCCCTCTGTTTCCTGCTGGAAGTGTTCTGCTCTCCCCTCTGCCGTCACTGGCCTGTGGCTGCAGAACCTGGACCTTGCACTTCTCTGCCTTGGTGGTGGTGATCCCAGCCATGACACCCACCCAGCGGGTTCTGGGACTCTGGTTTCTGCCTCTCTAGTTATTTCTTAAATGTGTGATTAATGCAGTATACTATAGTTACACCTTCTCTTCCTAGAATCTAGTCATCTCTCTTCAACTTTCTACTTCTGTGTGATTATCATTTTTTGCTTCCATAAATGAGTGAGAACATGGTACTTATCTTTCCATATCTGCCTTATTTCACTTAAAATAGTGTCCTCCACTTTTATCCATGTGGCTACAAGTGATATGATTTCATTCTTTTTAATGGACAAACCATATTCTTTTATTGTATACATACCACATTTAAAAAAATCCATTCATCTATTGATGAATACCTAGATTGATTCCATTTCTCAGTTATTTTGAATAGTGATGCAATAAACATGGACATACAGCTATCTTTTTGACACATACTGAGTTCATTTCCTTTGGACATATATCTCATAGTGGGATGTTAGATTATATGGTAGTTTTATAGGTTCCTCAACAAACTAAAAAATAGTTTGTTAAACCTGTAAATTGGTTTCCATAGTGGCTGTACTTACATTCCCACAAAGTGTGTGTAAGTTCCCCTTTCTCCCTGTTCCTGCCAGTATTTGTTGTTTTTATGCCTTTTGATAATAGCCATTCTACCTGTGATGAGATGTTATCTCATTGTGGTTTTGATTTGCATTTCCCTGATGTTTGTGATTTTGAACATTCTTTTTGGTTATTTATGTGCTTTCAGATACAAACATGTTTTCAGATACAAACATATTTTGCAAATATATTTTTCCAGTCTGTGGCTTGTCTTTTCATTGTGTGACAACAATGCATAGGGATTTTCATTCAAACTTTTTTACCCTTGGCACCTCTTTCTTTGTTATGAATCTCATTGCCAACTGCTTGCCTGGAATATTACACATTGCTAAACATTTATTTATTTATTTTTGTGCCAGAGATTGAACTCAGGGACACTTGACCACTGAACCACATCCCAAGACCATTTTTGGATTTTATTTAGAGACAGAGTCTCACTGAGTTGCTTAGGATCTTGCTAACTTGCTGAGGCTGGCTTTGAACTAGCCATCTTCCTGCCTCAGCCTCCTGAGCTGCTGGAATAATAAGTGTGTGCTACTGTGCCCAGTACATTGCAGAGTTTTGTACCCTACTTCTGCTTCCTAAATGGGATCTTCTTTCCGTCCTTGTTCTGTGGTCTCCTGCTTCTTTGTAACCGCATCTCTTGATACTCCCTGTCCATCTGTAAGAACCCAGGTGATTTGTGGCTGAGTGCCAAGATTAGTGATGCATTTTTGGAGTTTTGCATACACTTCAGTATAATAACTGTATTCCTAGGAACCCTAAGCACACTCTATCAAAATATCATCTAGGGACAAAATGAGATACTGCTTGGTTTGTGATATTGATGAAGAATCTAGTCATTTTCACTTATTTATCAAACAACCACACACAAGAGTAAGGATTTCTCTATAATTTTATTTAAAAATTTTTATTTTTTGATAGACGCATCACGTTTGTACATATTTACAAGGTACAGTATGATTTTTTGAATCATGTATATGTGGTATATGTTGGGCAATGATCAACTCAGGATAATTAGCATATCCATTACTTAAACTTTAATCATTGTGATGAGTGCATTCCAAATCCTTGTTCTAATTCTTATTTGATATGTAAAAATACATTGCATTGTTTTTATTATATTTACCCTGCTGCATTTTAGAGCACATGACCTTATTCTTCCTATCTGTAGCATTGTATCTGTTGACCAAACTCTAGGATTTTAATGTTCAAGAAAGAATCTAATCAGCTGACAACAGATTTCAGAAGGCCAACAATGCCTGCTGATTCCATGACATAAATGGAGGCCAGGTTAGTGTGGCCATAAAAGGTCTGAATGATACGGTTAGATACAAAGCCCTACTGTATTTAGTTCAGAAAACTTTCAGAAGGGGTTGACATCATCATTCAATAGTTCATGCTATTTCCCTCTAATGCAGGGCTCTTCATTCCTCCATTTAGAGTACATATGAATTTACTTCTATGACTTACGCACCTTTCAAGCACTCTCTTTTCCTTCTGAGTTCACACAATTCTTAAAGGGAAATTGTTTACAGTGGTTAACCAGTACAGCTGGTTGTTCTGTGAAATGTATTAGAAGTCACTTCACAGGCCTGCCCTCCCACCCCTGCCCTTAGGAATGGTTCATTCCAAATGCAGCAGTTGCCTCTTCAGGATAGATTCTTGGCCATCCCTATACTCCTCCTTTTTACCCCCAGCAATACAAAAATTCCTACAGAATAACTGAGAAGGATCAACTCCTTCTTTGTTGCCCCTGAAGCCTGTCCTGGTCATCACTACTCCTGGAAGGCACTTAGCCAGCCGGGCAGGGACAAGTTCCTCGTTGTTTCTGAGATGGTTTCTCTTTGTGACAGTCATCTGTGCTTTCCTTGAGTTATGGGCCGACGTGCTGGTACTTGCCTTTCTTTTTCTACTGAGTTCAGTAGTCAATTGTTCTTGCCATCTGGATACTGCTCACTAAGAAATCATGGGACAAACAAAATTTCTATTTTTAATTTCTTAGATTTTTTAAAAAGGGCTGGGGGGTGTATATAGCTCAGTGATAGAGTGTGTGTTTAGCATATGTGTTAGACTCTGGGATCAATCTAGCACTGGAAAATGAGAGAGAGAGAGAGAGAGAGAGAGAGAGAGAGAGAGAAGAAAGAAAGAAAACGGGGGGGGGGCACATAGGGCACTTTTAAAAATCAGGTCTACGTTTATTTTTTAAAGCAGAAATTGTTCCTGTTACTTTCAACCCTCCTTCCTAGGTATCTATTACATGGTAGAATCAAGGGGAATTCTATCTTATCTCATTCTATAGAAATTAGCTGGTTTTTATCACAACTTAGGCTCTGCTTTTTGTGGTGAATGTTAGTTTCTAAAACAGATTTTTCTAAGAAATGAGTAACTGAATAGAGAAACCTAAATAAAAAGCTAGTGTTTGGCTTCCTGAAGGGAGAAAGATTTAACATGAGAGGGTGTGAATCATAGGGAAGGCTGATAATAAAACTAGGAGTGTGCAGGCAAAGAGTCCTGGAAGATTTTGAAGGTAAATTCCAATTAGAGGATAAAAGAAAAAGAAACCTATTGCTAAAACAAGGTTGTGTGATGATATTTGCAGCTGGGCACATGATTAGAATGTAGAGGTGATAATAAAACACAAGTGGGGAAGGGAGACTTTAAAGAACCAAATGAATAAAGAGGTAAGGTAAAATATTTTAAATCATCTTTAATGAGCCTGAGATGGAACAAGCCAAGAAGCCGAACTGAAATGCACTGAGAAAAAAATTAAAAAGAGCTTGAATACACTTCCTCCCTCTAATGAAGTGGGGGATGGAAAGAGATGAGAGGATCCTACTCAACAAAGGGCTGCAGTCAGGGGAAGTCAAGGCATAGCATCCTGTAGCTGGCAGATGGAAGGGAATGGAGTTCTTCCCCTCCTGCCTCACTCCCCCCCCCCATTTTGTTGTAGCTGATTATGCACATATAAGTGCCTCAGGTCATTTTCAGTACCAGTCACCTGACATTCTGACTCATGTCACTGTGCACTGTGCTATAGCTGGCAGAGCAGAGTGTAGATTAACATCACGACCTGCTGCTGATCGATCACCCACTCATTTAGTACTTAATCACACTTGGCAGCATATGCTACTTCATTTTCAAGGTTAACATTTTTTTTTTTTCACCAGCAAGGTTGTAAGCACTGTGAGGATCAGGACTACAGTCCATTCCTCTTTGATTTTCTCACAGCGCCCAACCTATTGCCAAAAAAAAAAAAAAATAGAACACAGAAATAAATATAAGAAGGGTGAAGAACCCTGTCGCATAGCTGTGAAGGGCTTGGAAAAGTCTTTTAAAAATGCCATTTGAGGGCCATCTCCAGGACTTCTTCAGTCCTCAGGCTAATCCTAATTGTCTTATGTGTCCAGGGGCTGAACTGGGGAGAAGCTAAGGCACTTATGAGCACCCATGATTGCATATGGTAGTTGTACCTAACCAGCATTTGAGTTGTCACTGTTTTTCTAAGTGATAGACTGAGAGGCTGTTTGGTCACTTCCCCATAGTTGTGTGCAGTCAATTGTGCTTCAGTGTTGATGGACTCAATGTTGCAGAGGAAATGGCAGGGGAAGGGCATGAGTCACAGCTTGTTGGGGGTTCCCTGGCGCTGGTTATGCAATTCACACCTCTATGCCTGGACCCTTCATAGATGAGTTTTTATCATATTCAGTGTTTTGGATTCGAAAGAGATTTTTCCCTTAGCAATTTAGATTGTGCTGCAAGGAACCCAGCTTTTATCTTATTAGAGGGTATAGAAACATGTGGCTGATTACATATGTGACATTCAGATACACGTTCTTTTGTAGCTAGCAGCTCTTCTCCATTATGACTGGGGTTCATTCTCTCTCATAGATCTGGCATTTCAAGTCAGGTTTGGTCCTTGATCTTTGCCCTGAATATTTTATTCTTTGATTTTTGTTTTCCTAATTCTTGAGCCTCACTCAGACTTTACTGTTTTTGTTTTATTTTCCATTTATTTTAAACATTTTAATATGAATGCCTCTCATGCCTTTTTTAAGCTCAGTGCCTCTTCAAAGATGGCCTTGGACATGCTACTGTTGTTCCATGAGCCAGAGTTGATTTTTTTTGTCTTCCTTTTCTTGAGTCGTACTCTTTCAGTTTTCTAAATTCTGGAGACTTTCAGTCATAGCACAACCTTGAGTGATCACTGGGCCATCAGAAAGGAAGGTTGGTAGGAAGGAAGTTTGTGTTAATTTGGGCCAAACTCAGGTAAGTGGAAAGGAAGAGGATACAAAGGCACCTTTTTAAGGGTTGTTGTGAACTCAAGAAACTGTGTGGTGAGAAGACTGGAAAACTGACCTGCTTCTGGGCCATGGAGAAGCTGGATGCCTGGCCTAGGGTGGCCATGCCCCTGTTGTTATTTCTAATGAGGTGACAGGTGTGAGCTGGGTGAGGTTGTGCTTTGTATAGGGAGAGCATGAAAATGAACTGGTATGGAATTGTTTCTTTACATCTAACACCACACAGATAAAATGTGACAAAATAGTCAATGTACAGGAGATTTTTTTTTCTGACTCAAATTGTGATCTGATTTGAAAAATTGGACATGACAAGTTTTGCTGTATTTTCATTCAAAGTGTGAAACAACGTGCATTTGTAGACTCCAACTTTACATTTCCTCTAAGATACTAAAAAGAATATTGCCCTGTCATTAACATTTCAATTATATATACATGTGTGTGTCATAAGACCCTCCATGGTTCCTACTGTCTGACCGTAGGTGTTTGTGGGTTTCTCTCCACTTGAGTGTGAACTAGTCTCACAACTTTTACCAAACAGAATATGTCAGTCCAAAAGACTGTGTTTTCCATTTGGGGTGTCCCAGCTCACATTCTCACATTCTCTCTTGAATCCTCACTGTGCAGAAAACAACTTACTACATTCAAAGCAAACATATGGAAAGGACCATATGAAAAAAATTGATATCTCCAAACAAAAGTGAGTGAGGACTTCAAGCCTACCAGTAACCACGAGTGAGCCAGGAAGCAGGTGTTGCTGCTTGAACCTTGAAATGATGATGGTCTCTGCCAAAACCTGGGCAGCCTTGGGAAGCATCTGGAGCCAAAGGCCCAACTAAGCTATGACCCCACAGAAGCTATGCAATAATCAATGCTTACTGTTCTAAGCAGCTAAGTTTTGGGGTAATTTATTTTACATTAATAGATAACTAACACATCTATTAATAATGCTTGTGGTATAAGATTATGGCATGTTTATGTGATAGAATATGGGCCAGTCAGAATAATGAAACAGAACATTTAATAACATGGAAAAAATTCACAATATACTGTTATTTGATAATAGCAGATTATTATTAAATAATTATGTTATATGGTCTAATACATATGTATGTGTACACATTTTAGTATTATATTCACCAATATCTATTAAATATGGAATACAGCATTTAAAGCTTGGTTATTTATTATTTTACAACTTTTCTACAATGAATATATATGACCTTTAAAACCAGAGAAAGTGGGCTGATACTATAGCTCAGTGGTGGTGGGCTGCCTGCTGAGCATGCAAAAGGTTCTGGGTTCAATCTACAGCACTGCAAAACACACACACACACACACACACACACACACATACAAAAGACTCCAAAAAAGATTATAAGAGGAATAAAACAACTCATTCAATCTGTACACACAGGACAGACCTTAAGCTTGCTCCTGGTACAGTTGTAGTTGGAGATGCCTAAACATTTAGGGGTAGGTTTTTTTTAAAATACCTTTATCTATTTATTTAATGTGGTGCTGAAGATTAAATCCAGTGCCTCTCATGTGCTAGGCAAGTGCTTTACCACTGAGCTACAACCCCAGCCCTTAGGGGTGGGTTTTTAACCAGCTAAAGGCAAGCTGATGGCTAGCACCATATTAAATTCAAAATTCAACACTGCAGATATCAACTTATTTACAATAAATATTCATTATTTATTGGAATCAAGGACTGCTTTCTTCTATAGGTAGCACTCAGAATGTCAGAATTATCAATGAAGATTTATTTGCATCGGTTACTGTCCCAAGGATCAGACACTAGACTGGCCTAGAGAACTGGTGTGACTCACAAGGATAGTACTCAGATCCTAGCTGCTCAACCAACAAGACCCAGAGAATGTCTGGAAAGATTCTAAAATTGCTTTTCAAACTTGACAGAATCTAAACATTTTCCATCCAATTCCCATACTAGTTTTCTCAAAGTAGTACATCACTGGAACCCACTGTTCTAGATGGAGCTGAAATCTGTGTGACAGTTGAATAGCTATCACAGCAAAGAAAAATTAGAAAAATGCTTCTAATTATTATTAGACATCACTATAGGAGTTCTTCAAATTTGGGGAAGAGGGCTTCTGGAAACAGACATTATGGTAATTTGGCTCAAAGAGAAAAGAAAAATCATTGAAAAATTTAGAATTTTTTTCAATTTTGCATTTGTTAAAATTAAATGTAGGTGTACTTTAGAAGTGAAGTGACCTTATCCTTATCCTTAACTCAACCAAAACCATGTTCTTCATGTTTTAATTTTTCTAAAAACACTAAAGCAGAGTCCCCTACAAACAGTAACTGCCTGGCAGGATAACAGAGTACTCAGATAGCCTGAATTTGTTCCTCAATTTACCAATCAGTAAGTCTGTGACCTTCAAGTCCTCAGTTTCCCTTGTTTGTATGAAAAGCACTGCTTTATATAATGTTGGAAGGATTGATTGAGTTCATGCTCTTAGAACCATGTTGGCTAAGAAGTGAGAGAAACGGAGACCTATGAAACCCTCAGGGAAAAAGCGACCTCAGGAATCTGTCCTGTCACAATCTCCCTTATCTGTCAAAATCCCCTTGCCCACAGAAAGTAAGCCCACCAAAAGTAACTGATCAACTCCTCCCAGGACCTGGCCCTGCTAAACCCCATAAACCTCAGACCCTTGTTGTTGCTTGTTACCATTTTCCCCTCTTGAAAATGTGCCCCTCTGCTGCTGAACAAAGCATCACTGATCCATTGGGGTCTCTGTTTCTTTTTCTTTTGGTATTTTCTTTCATTTGCTTTCAAGAAGTGTGTCTTCAATAAATACTATTTTGGAAACTTTGCAATTCTTCCCAAGAAGGACCTAGTTTTAATGAGCAGTTTTATCAAGGAGAGGTGTTTTGTAGAAATAGAGGATTTAATAAATTCCTAGATTGCAGAATAGTATATGATACATTGACAGAGTTGAAAGCCAAGTGCAATGCAGCCTTACTGGGTATAAAGCCCCAAGTCTTTTGGAAATGGGAAGGAGGGCCCTTAAAGCTCATTATCATGGATCTGGGTGATTTTTACAATTCCCAGGAAGATTCGGAGGATGGGATGGCTATTAATGTACCTGACCTCAGGCGACCCTGGCCCAGGAAGTTCACAGCAGCCTTACAGTTGGATCAGGTCAGAAGGTCACTTTTTTTCTTTAGAGAACAGGGAAGGCGCTAATGTGGGAACTGGTTAGGAGAGCATCTGGTCATTGCTATTCTTAATTCTTCTGGAAGGGAAGAGCAGAACAATTGAATTACTTTAATGACGGTTGCAAGTTTCAGAAGTAAGACCAACTTCTGCATCTGGGAACCCACGCAGAATACCCAGGAGGTGGAGAAAGAAGTCTGGAAGACAGATGGAAGAGGACTAACTTCTTGGCTTTATGTCCAGTCTCTTTGGTCCTCTTTCAAATCTTCTTTTCAGTTTCCTTCTGGGTCTTCATGTAAATTTGGGGTGGGAATATAGCTTTATCAGTGGGCCAAAGGATAACAATTGCACCAAATATATACTCTGTACCACATGTCTCCTATTTATCATCTCAGTTAATCTTCACAATAACCGTGTGAGGAAGATACTTGAACCCACATTTAAGAGATAACAAACCTGAGGCTCAGAGAGGGTAAGCTATTAGTTAAGAGTCACATAGTTCAGACACTCATGGTTGAAGTTTAAATACAAGTATGCTAGGGTTCAATGTTTAGCCACGTTCCTCTACTTATTCCAGGGCCTCAGAGGACCAAACGGAAAAAGTTTATGTAAGAGGAACTTGTTTGTACAGGATGTGACTAAGATTTTGTTTTATTGCTCTTATTTCTAAAGCTGGGTCAGTTAACAGAGTATTCCAATCACAGATAACTGGGTGCTATCTTTCTTAATGGAGAACCAATAGAGTAGCTTTAAAACGACCTGAAATGAAAGGGACTTTAGGGATGGAACCAGTAAGCACAATAAATAAGCCGTTAGAAGGGAGAAGCGAGAGTATCCAAAATATAACTTTTGAGAGCTAGGAAGGTCAATGAAGGCATTATACCTAGTTCTATTGGGATGTAATCAATTTTTTTTTATGAAGGCAGATCAACTACCTTTTTAAAAAATGTTATTGAACTTTTTATACCTTTATTTTATTCATTTATTTTGGTGGTGCTGAGGATTGAACCCAGTGCCTCATACATACTAGGCAAGTGCTCTACCACTGAGGTACAACCACAGCCCTATCAATCTGTTCTTAACTACAACATAGTTGTATTGAACTTACAACTAAAGTTTTAAAGTTTTCTTTTGTACTTTTTTTGTTAATTTGTTTGGTTTTGTTTTGATGCTAGGGATGGAACCCAGGGTATTGGGCGTGCTAAGCACGTGCTCTTTCACTGAGCCACATCCCCAATTCTGTATATGTACCATTCTGAACAAGTTAAATTGGCTCAACTACAGCCAGGTGCTCCAATCTACAGATGGGCCAATTTCTGTGTGGGAACGAAACAGTTATGTAGAAATTGCTGTAATTTAGCTCATTCACTACACAGACAGAGGCTGCCTATATTAAGTTAGGGGTTCAATTTTCTTCTCTATTTTATTTTTATATCTACTTTATCTCTTCCAACAATGTGTAGCCAAAAGATTAGAAAGGGCAAATAAAAGGAAGGAAGGAAGAAAGGAAGAAAAGAAGAAGGGAGGAAAGTAAAACAGAAAAGGAAAATATTTTCCCTCCTCTATGTAGTGTGTTTTATCAACACAGCCTCAGTTTGAGATCTCTTGGAAAATGCATTTCAAGCCAGGCAGAATGATGTCCTTCCTTCCATAACATAATTTTCCTGCTGCCAGGGGAATACTCCATATTGTACCCCAAACAACAACCAACAGAGAACAGATAATAAGCACTCCCTAAAGGCACTTGCTTCAGCTTCCTTAAGAAAGCGCTGTTGAAACGATTTTGAAGTCACTATTAACTCTGTATTTTAAAAGAGACAAAATGGATTCCTGTACTGACTTACTGGAATGGCTGGACCACTTTCTGCAGGAAGGGTCTCCTTTTCTATATGGCATCAATGCTCTGAAAGCATGGGAACTGGCTGAGCGGGGACAGATCACATCTGGGCTAAGATTAACCTTCGTGGAAAAAGAAGTCTGCAGAGAGATTCAAATTTCTTTCTTGGTTCTCCTCCCAAGATGTTCTTGTCAAGTGGAAAAATCCTGTGATCTCCTCAGCAACATGTGTGAAAACCACGTGTTTTGCTGCAAAACAGCTATACTCAATTCTTATCCGGAAGCTTATAAGAAACTCATGCAATTTTCTTAGAAGTATGTTGATTGAATACAAGGGTAGCCTTTCCCGATACTCAGAACATGTGGATCAGCAGTGACCAAATCCCTCAAGTGGCTTCTAGACAAAAACTCAAGTTTCCCTTTTTCCTACTTCTTTTTAAAAACTACATAGACCAACATCCCATGGTTTTTGCATGCCATGTCCCTGAGTGGTTTTGCCTTCTCATGCCCCTCTTAATGAAAACCTTCTTGGAGAACTCATTCTGACTCATTTTGAACTGTGGCAGACATTGCCAAAACTTCTTTTCAACTCTGCCAGGGGCTTCTGGAAACAGACATTATGGTAATTTGGCTCAAAGAGAAAAGAAAAATCATTGAAAAATTTAGAATTTTTTTCAATTTTGCATTTGTTAAAATTAANAAAAAAAAAAAAAAAAAAAAAAAAAAAAAAAAAAACAGAAGTGGTTGGCACTATTTTTATTAAAGGCAAATAGAAAATAATAATTTCTTCAGGATACACATCTTCTAAGAAAAGAAAAAAGAAAATTATACTTTTGATAGAAAAAGGAAATGTCAGTTGAGATCCTTCTTCATTTTTACATTAGTTCCTTTCCTCCAACCACAGGGTTGTAGAGACACTTATACTTGAAAGGGGTCTCTCAAGGATGGCCAGTTTTCTCCCCATAGCTTTAATTCCAGCAGATAAGAATATATCTAATTTCTAAACCTGCCAAGAATGGAGATTGCCCATGCTCCCTGGGAGCCTCATTCCTGGGTTTAACAGCATTCACTGTCAGGAAATGTTTCCTGGTGCCTAACATAAGCCCCCAGTGGTGTTGGCAATTTGCATCTGTTTTCTCTTGACACGTCCTTAGGGAGGCAGAGTCCATCTCTTCAAAGTCGCCCGTGTGTCAAGGTCCTCACAAACTTGAAGACTCAGAGTCAATCACTTCTCATGCTTCCCATTTCCAGAGCAAAACCAGAAATTTTCTTTCTTTAACTTCTTTTTTGCATCCTAGGTCTAACATGATTTGGGCTTGTCTCTGAACACTTCCACATTCTGGAGTTCTGCCCCTTTACTTCTGAAGAGAGCAGGTCTTAATGGGAAAGTCTCCTTGGGGTCCCCTAGGCTGCAATTTTCAGATTTATAGTTCAGGTCCAGAAATAACTCAGTTAACTCAGGGTCACAGAAAAATGTTTGGACTTACTCCTAAAAATAGTACTGAGAAATATTTTTCAGTGTTGTGCACCTCTGGGAAATTAGCTAAAAATTCCCCTGCAGAATGTATTAAAAACAACTAGAGGCCTGAATCATCTATTTTCTGGTCTATATTGTGATTAGATTTTTAAAGATGAAAAATAGTTATGTTACAATTAGTATCAAATTAAAAAATCATCAGTAGCTTCATATCTTGTTCTGCTAATGTTAATATGAGAGACATAATTTATTACCCTGAAATATTAAAATTCCACATGAAAGGGTCCCCCATGTGAATTGATGAGTTGGTTCAAACTGAAGGAAAGAAACCACATAGTTGCTAAAGCGTCTTGTAAAGTGCAGTGGGGCCTTCCATGGTCTATTCCAATGAGCTTTTCGTTGATGACCAGTGAAAGCCCAGTGGTCACCCACCATGCACATAGCTATATTCTGGAGATGTGCTGGGACCTTTACCCAATTTTTGAAATATGTCTGGGTATTGCTACCTCAACATTTTATATTCTATGACATTTTGCTCTGCATATACAGAACAACTGTTTGGCATTTACTTTTCATATGTGAAGTATAAATTGCTGCCATGCTGAGGAGACCCTCTAGGTACAATATCAGTTTTGGCTCTTGGTTGGACACCCCCACTTTAGAAATAAACCAGTGAGACCATTCCAGATTTTTCAAGCATCTTAAATAAAGGAAATTCCAGCTGGCCATGTGAAATCCTTTGGCGAAGAAAAGGAAATGGTTCAAGCTGGTGACTTATTCTTATACACAGCTTGTAAATTCAGAAGAGAAAAAAAAGAGAAGGATCATGGTTGCAAAGAAAAGTGGTAATTAAGCAATGAGTCACAGTGTACTCAAAATATTCTTTTTTGTGGGGAAATTAATTTATATGACAGTACCAGAGGTTGTTAGGTCCCTGTTGCTGTTTTAAAAGTAAATATTAGTAGCATTTTTTAGAAAATTTACTTCCATGGAATAGAAACCTTAAGATGTTCTTTAACTAATTTTTATAAATGAGATCTTATGGGGCAGGGGGTTTATTGGAAAGCTTATTGCTACTTATGAATTCATAAAAATGAAAGGGATTTAAGAGAGTTCTCTAAGGTCACAGATGACTCAGTGATAGGATGATTAATTCACACCCACATGGGAGTCAGGGCACTAACCTCCTATACCTCTTCTAAAACATATGATCCGAGCCCTCTGTGGACCACAGGCTCATGAGACTTTTCTGATGTCTTTTGTTCTCCACTGCTATGTGGGATGTTTTTCATCCAAGGAGATAAAATCGTAGAGTATAAGGACTGAAAGAATCTGGAAGAAGAGTTGATTCCAGCCTTTTTCTTTCTGTAGAGAAGGCACATGGAGGCCTCTGCGAGGTTATCCAAAATCAGGCACACTTGCTTAAGAGCCACACAGTGACCACGACACAAGTCCACTGGCTCTTCCACTGCACCACCCAAAAGTAATAGAGAACACACTTTCGTTCACAGTGTTGTAAAAGTTAAACTTGAAGTGCACTGAGGCCAAGATGACTCTTCTGATGCTTGACACTTCTGGTTCCTATTTTGGGACTTACTTTAAAATATTTTAAAAATATAAAACTCAGTCTTTGCAGGTATTTGATAAATTCTCTACCACTGAACTAAATCCCTAGCCTGGGGCTTACTGTTAAAAGTATTCATGCTTTATGTAGGTACCATGTGTTTCTTCTGGTAAACCCAAAGTAATTTTTGTGGTATATTTGAGGAAGATTTCATCTACCAGCATAAAACTTATAATAAACTTCCAGTTCCACCCTTTCCCCCTGCCCCCAACAAAGGCATTCCATTCGGCACGTCGTGGGCAACTGACTGCAGAGCATGAGCACCATGTGAAAAAGTAATTACTGCCTTGCCTAAGGAATGAAACCGATTCTATCAGCATGTCTAGGCTTTTGCAGATAACAAGTGAGCAAAGCCATGGCTTAGTAAGAACATTGTCTTTTTTTAACCTTTTGAAAATTCATTCTTTTCTAATGATTAGGTATGGAAAAAAGTGAGTTAAGTACTGCTTGACAGTTTGCTCAATAGAAGCTCAGTAGTATCACATCTCTTAGTCTTCTTTGATATAGAACCAGCCATCTGTATCAATGACTTCTCTCTCTCTTTAATAAGTTGTAAATTGAGCAACATAATTCTTCCCATGTCCAAGTCTAGTCAGCCAAAAGACCATGTTCAGAAATTGGCTGGCTGTATGTTATAACTCGTCTGTCGTCACTTTCTTCTGTTACTATCCTGTGGTTTGTTTTTGTAGACTTTAAGGACCTATTTGCTAGTGATTCACTTAATTTGGATATATGCTACATGGTATTCTGTGCTTGTGTTTGACCAAAATGTCACATTCCACCACTGTTATGGAGATGATCACCAAGCATGTAAAAGGCTCTACTTGGGGGCTGGCCAAGGCTCCTTATGTAAGACTTCTCTTTTCACAATTGACAAGGCTGATCAGATCTCTCAGTTTCTGTCTGTGGTACCATCATTTCATAGCAATGGCCTAATTTTGAATGGCAGGCTCAGTCTTCTTTTACTTGTGAACATATCTGAAATTAACACTCCCTAAGACACAAAGTCCAGTGAAACAATGGCCTTTCCTTTTGATTCTTCTTTTAGAGCCCTTTGAGTTGGGATTGACAACCTTTTAAAGAGAGGGAACTTTTTGATAGTGAAAATATTAGAAAAAGAATGGATTTCTGTATTAGTTGGAAGATTGGAACAGATGCTTTCTAAAATTCCTCTGAAGCTAAGATTTGTTGAACCTGTTCTCAAATGCTTCTCTCAATGAAAAGGAGCCACAGGAAGCTTAATAAATATAAACAGAAAAGATTTTGTTTTGTAATTATCATTATTAGCTTTACTGGAAAAGAAAACAAATATTCTTTATGGGTTTTTATTGAAAGACTCATAAAGGATAAATGTTTTATTTTGAAAAAGAAAAAGAAGAGTAGTCTAGTTTGTTTGGTATGTGGGGAATCGTATTAAAGTGGGCAGATACTGCAGATTCCTGGGTAGCAGCAGCCTGAGACTGGTTTTATCATTTCAGTTAGGAAGCAGGTGCCACTGTATTACTAGTAAATTTAAGACAAAGGTAGAATGTGTCAGCTACACAGATCATCTCCCCATACCTTTATGAGAAAACTTTTTTTTTTTCTGAAGTCTGCAAACAACAGTTAATCATTGCATCTCCTAGTTGTGGTGGTAAACAACTCAGTTGTTGATCGGTAGAGCGCATCTGTGGGCTTATAATTCAAGTCAACCGTGCAGGGAGGAGGGAAAGAGAGGAAACACAGTTTCATTTCCCATGAACTCTCCTGACCTTAGTTAAGGTAGGAACTGAGGAAAACACCTGTAAAAATAACAGCCACAAACTACAGAAGGACCAGCAGTTTGAGGTCTAAACACTTTCTGGTTATTGTACATATAAGGTCAAAATCCTCAGCAGTGAATCACAAAACTAGAATTTTAGATAGCCTTTGCATATGATCATAGAAAAAGAACAACGTCCGCTCTATCTCACACCAATTTGATAAAGCAGCATGACATCTACCTGCGAGAATACCAGAGACATAGGCAACTTGATGGGAAGGAAAAATTCAAATATTCTTTCTCACAGAATCATTATTTTATTGACTAGATTAGAATCAGATATCTTCAGCATAATTGCAGGACAACTTTGAATATATCAAAAATTCAAAATGTCATCTCTAAAATGTACTGTGAGCCATCATAAATACAGAAAGTAATAAACCAATTTTGAGGAACTATAATCTTAAATTCTGTGATCCACATGAAAGTGAATTGTTAACATCAAATAACTAAAATGATTTATATATTTACCTCTAAGTCATATAGAAAAGGGTGGGACACACTTAAATGTTCTAGAAAAAACTTACGATTTCACGGCTTTCCTGTATTTATGTGATGATACGGTGTAACTATGAGTCAGTTCCTTGCTGTTCCAAGCCTTAGTTTTCTGATCTCCAAGACGGTGGCACCAAGGTCTGTCCTGCCTTAATTTAGAGGCTCAAAAGGCCCATAGGCCAAAAGGAAAACCATGTTTGGGACAGTGTTTTTCAGTTATCTGCATTCTTGCATGTGGCTTGTAAGAAATTCAGATAATGTGAGGGAATGAATGTTAAAGTGAATCACCAAGAATACTGGTGCTTGGAAAGCTTTTGTGTGGGTAGAGCTGCCACTTTGTTCTGTGTGTCCCAATGCTCCCTGACCTCAGAGACCTGCAGAATGCCCCATGTCCATTGAGCCATGGCCAGCCCTACGGTGAGCAATCCTATCAAATACAAACATCCAGAGGGTTCCAACTCTCAAGTGTCTTACAGAAAATAGAGCCAGGAGCTCCATCTGGCACTCCATTTGCTAAATGTCCCATTGATGTCAAATACTAGAAAATGTGGCTGTTTAAAATCCCAGGGAATAAGATTTCCACTCAGCAGCTTTCTAATGGACACGTACCACATTCTGTGAAGCAAAAGCCCTCTGCTGAGTGGTCCGGTCACAGGCCCTTGCTCACAAGCTCTCTGGGTCTCCGGTGTGATGTGCAAAGACATGCAGATGAGGAAAATGAGTCTAGCCTCTGTGGCTTATTAATATGTTGAGTGCCGATAGAGGGCAGTATTGCATATCTGCAAAAGCTCACACCACAACCTAAGACCACCAAAGCACCTCTTCCACTCTCAGACATCAGTTTAATAATGAACAGGAGCAATTAAAGCAGCTCCCCCATGGAACACATGGCTTCTGGTCAAAGCTCATTATTGCTTCATCACCACTTTGATATTTGCAAAGGGTTTCATAGTCATTTTTAGTCATTATTCCTCCCCAGTACTTTTCTGCTGTATGCCAGATCCATTAGCCTCATTTTTTAGAAGACTGAGATACAGCGAGGTTAACTGAATGGCTTTAGGTCATTCAGCCTAGAGCCAGAATTAGAAAGAAAATGCAGAGTTCCCACATTCTGTGCTGGAACCCTGAATAAAAATCATCAGCCTTTGTTTGCTGTTGATTCATTAGGGATGATCAGCTTGAGGGTTAACTGGGACTTCACAAACAGCATTCCTATCCCTACCACTGCCTAACTGCTGTTTATCCAGTGAAAGTTGATAAGTGATAATCAAACCAGCTAATTAGGTCTGTTCTGCAGCTCAAGGAAGGAGTGGAAACAGACACAGAAAATCTGGCCAAATGGTGAATATGATCAAGTGCTTTGGGATATTGGTGTTTCATCCTTCAGTGTTCCCTCTCGACTATTCAATAACTGAGAACAGATTGCCAAGAGCCTGGGAGCTGTCAGATCCCTCTCTTTCACTCTTCTGCCATTGACCCCTGACTCCCACAGAATCTCATTTTGCATCCCACATTCTGAAGGCATTGAATCATTTTTTTTTGTCTAAGCACATATTGGCTTCAGTGTCACCTACCTACTGAGGCTGGCTGCCTCATTTGAGACCTGGTGACATGTTCTATTATGTAATATGCTGGCAGATGAGGAACACTCAAATCCTTCCTGTTATGTATGGAGAATCATCTCTAAATCGGAGGCTATTTCTTACTAAATGACACTGATAAATTGATAGATGGAACCAACTGACAATAGCTCCATAACAATGTGGTATTTCTCATTGCCAATTTATTTCTAAAATACCATTAAGCAAAAGAAGCCTTTGTGGCTAAGGAAGAGTACCTTTGCATTTTGGAAGCACTTTAAAAAAAAATTTGGTACTGGGGATTGAACTCAGAGGAGTTTTAAGCTATTTCCCTAGTACTTTTTTTTTTTTTTTTTTGAAACAGTCTTGTTAAGTTGCTAAGACTGGCCTTGAATTTGCAATCCTCCTGCCTCATCCTCCCTAGTGGATGAGACTATAGGTGTATACCACCATGCCTGACTCTTCATGTATTTTGGAATGACAAATTAAGATTACAAGGATTTATGATCAGGCCTTGATGGTAAATGTGCCCTTGTCACTTGTTGCAGTGTGGTCTGGCAGAGCATAAGGGTAAGGGTCAGATGCATAGCACATTGGGCAACTGAAGTATCTGGTTTGGGGTTGTAAAATTTATCTCTGGTGGCATCTCTCTGTCTGGCACCTCACTTACCCCTCTAGAAAAAACTGTTGGTCCCTAGATAGGCAAGTGTTACTTTCGGTCTTAGTAAACCCTGTGCCAGTCTTGGGGCAGTCGGAAAGGGTGGAGGAAAGCATGGTGTTTTGATGGCGCTGGCCTGGTCTCAAGTGACACACCCAAGTCTGAATGGTTTGTGCCCACATCCTTTCCACTGCAGCAGGGTAGCTGGTGGCAGTCGCCTTCACAAGAATTGGTATGTGTTGTTGTTTTTGTCAATTAGAATACCGCTTGATTTTGATATAAATGGGCTATATACTTATTGCCCCAGACACATTGTAAATCAATCTGAGAGATTCAGAGACCAGTATAAAACCATTGGGTCTAAAGTTTGTACAAGTGTCTGTGATTCAATATGGCACCCTGGTATCTAGCTCTCCTCTTTTTTGGTGGGGCGCTATATTGGGGATTTAACCTGCAGGCACTTTATCACTGAGGTACATACCCAGCTCTTTTTACTTTATTTTGAGACAGTGTCTCCCTAAATTGCTGGCCTAGAACTTGTGATCCTGATCATCCTGCCTCATGCTGGGATTATAGGCATGTGCCACCTTGCCTATATTTTGTAACTTTTTGAGTTGTTGAGTAGTCAGTGTGAATGAACACACATATTTTAGTGTGCCTCAGAATTAAACGTGTGAATTCTGGACTTCTCTACTGCACCGGAGATTCAAAGGTGGGTTTCCATGGGTCATTCTTTATGGAATGCTGTGTAAACAAATGGGAATCTCTGCTCTTTCTTAGTGGCATGGACTTTAGTCGTCCTTTCTGCTCTTTGCCTTCTAGTCTCATTTTGGCCATTGACAGTTATGCTCCTGAGAATGTAGCTTCATTTTACTTTAAGTAGAAATAACTGCCAATCTTATTCACTTTATACTCCATCCTATCACTTGTTTCTTAGGCTCATCAAAAAACTCTGTCCTCCCTTGCTTCCTTTTAGGACATAGAAATATACATTGTGTCTAGCAGTTTGCTTTTGTTATACCCACCAGGTCTGACATGGAGAATAAATGTGAATTCATACCTACTTCATAGGTCATTATACCTTAACTTGCTATTATTGCCATAGGATTGAACAAAGGTGAAACTTGTCTTCAGGTGGCCTGTTGATGAAGATGTTACATAGTATCCATAAAATTCTAATGCATCTTTAGGACCTAATTACATGATTCATGCATAGAATGCCTTAAATTGGTGTTTAAGTACAAATGCATGCACATGTTTAAGGCCAACACAGTGCTATTCAAATATATTTTTATTTCTATACCACAACAGATTTTCTACCATTTTCTAGAACTCGAAAAATTAAAGTCAATGACAGCGGTGAGAAGAAAATTTGCTGTGCAGTTTTCTGTTGTGCCTACAATCTGAGTTATTTATGTTTAAAATTACATATTTCAAAATATTTCAACACTGCCCAAATGCTTTATAAAGACCCAGTATTTCTTTTCTTTAAGAAGTTCTGATTTTGTTTATTGAAGAAGCAAAATTATAATCAAGGAACATTGAAGAGAAAATAATTCACCATTCAAACACATCAGCTGATCTTATTTATTTCAATTTTCTTTCTGTCTTTGTCCATATACTTGCAATTCTAAGAGGTTTGTTTTCTAATGTTAGCTCAACCATTAGCAAGTATGATCCTGAGAAAGCATCTTAACTTTAATAAGTATGAATAAGTATGTTACTCATTCATGTCATTGGGTAGTTATGGGGATCCAAAGATAATACAGGTGAAAATGCTTTGCATACCATAAAGTGCCTTTAATGCAGAAAGGGTTGTCATTTTGATCTAAAGCTCTTATTATGTGACCATGTCTTTTGTCTCTCCAAAAGCTGTTGGCATCTGTTTTTAGAGAGTGACAAATACAAAATTCTCTTTTAGAGATTAAAGAATCTGTAAAGATTTCAGAGTACTTGACCCAAAGAAGAAAAGGCTGAAAAGCTAGTTACTTAATATCTTCAACTATGCAAAGTCTCTGATAAAGGGAGAGTGGGAACCAGCTGCTATCCTTGTCTCCAGATGTAAATAAAAAAGTTATGGGTTTCAATTGAAGAGGAAATTTAAGTTATTTTAAGATCAATTTCCTGAGCATAGGGATTGTTATTAATGAGACTGGGATAGGTAGCATAGGTTATATTGCTTTCAAACTTGAAGAATGTTACATTTGTCTTTTGTCATATACAGGTATAAAATAAGCTGGTGGATTCTGTGGCTCAGCAGTTCAGACAGAGCATGGAGGGAATGGCTTATCACTGCTCCACAGTGACTGGTGCTTCAGTTGGGAAGACCAAAAGGCTGAGGATCACTTACATAAAGGGGTCGGAGTTACCTGTAGGTTTCTTCACTGATGTGTCAAATGCCTAGGGTCATATTGGGCCTCTCTCTCCCTGTGTGTCATACCTTATTGCTCAAGTTTTCTCCAAGATGGCCATCTCAGGGTGGCCGATGACATCTTCCATTATTGCTCAGAGCCCCAAGAGTAACTATGAAAGTTGTATGGATTTTTAAACACTTATTTATAAAAATCATAAGACTACTTTTTTGTCTGATTTTCTAACAAAGTTATTGAGGTATAATGGTTATACAAAAAAAACTACACATACTTAATGTGTGTAATCTGATGAGTTTGAGCACACATGGATATCTGTGATACCTTTGTTACAGTTAAGGCAATAAATGTACTTAGTGCCTCCCTCAGTTTCCTTGTGCCTCCCCCTCCCTTTTATAATAATGTTTAACATGAGATCTACCCTCTTCACAAATTTTTGAAATGTACAATATCGTACTGTTCACTATAAGTACCATGTTATGCAACGGATCTCAAAACTTATTCATCTAGAATAACTGAAACTTTATACCCATTTCCCCCATCTCCAGTTCCTGGAAACTGCTATCATATTCCCTGCTTCTATGGGTTTGACTCTATTAGATACTTCAGATAAGTGGAACCATGAAGTATTTGTCCTTCCTTGACTGGCTGACTTCAATTAACATCCTCTAGGTTCAACTGAATTGTCATAAATGGAAAAATTTCTTTCTTCTCAAAGACTGAATCATATTCCATTGCGTGTGTGTGTGTGTGTGTGTGTGTGTGTGTGTGTCCCATATTTTCTTTATCCATTCTGTAGAGGGACCCTGGGTTGTTTCCACATCTTAGTTATTGTGAATAATGCTAAAATGAATATTGGGAGTGCAGATATCTCTTTGAGATCCTGATTACAATTATTTCGTATATACATCAAGAAGTGGGATTGATGGATCATATGTCAGTTTTATTTAAAAAAATTTTATGAAGAAACTCTATATCATTCTCCATAGTGGATATACAACTTTATGTTCCCATTACCAGGGCGCAAGTAATTTCTCCACGTACATACAAATGGCTAACAGGTATATGACAAAATGCTCATTGTCATTCATTATTCAGGAAATGTAAGTCTAAAGTATCATGAGACTTAGGATGGCTATTATTAAAAAAATAAAAGAAGATAACAAGTGTTTACCAAATGGGCTGGCTTTTATAGTTTAGCTTTGGAATAATATAGTGTCACTTCTACTAAAATAGGATGTTGGAAGCAATCACAAATCCATCCACTTTTAAGAGTTGTAGACCTTATCTCTCAATGCAAGTTAAAGAACTTGGAAACATATTTGGAAACCACTACAAAATCAAACTGTAACTCATTTATTTATTTAACGGATTTCCATTTATTAAGCTAGAAAACTAAGAAAAAAGGCAGCATGTCTTTACCTGTCTTCAAGAGTTTGCAGTAGTGGTGGTGAAGTTAGCCCAGATTTAAGGTGGGATCTTTGGGGAGGGACTTTGTGAAGGCCATTCAGGTTTCCTGCCACTAAAGTCCTTCTTTGGAGGACTAAGAAAAAATTCCTAGTTCTTCTGAATCCAACTAAATCAGCTAGCAACAAGTAGTTTTCAATTTGTTTTTATTTCTACCCCTTGGCCTGTGTTTTCTGAATTGTGGGCACTGGGATTCCTAATCTTTGGCAGTGAGTCCCATTCTAAATGTAAACAGATGGGGAAAGTGCCAGCATGACGGAGTGTAACACATTCTATTGCAATAACATGCTGATGTTGGTTGGGCACATGTAGCTGCATTAAACAACTGTATTTGCTGAACCCTGTCCATAAGGACTCAGAAGTTTCACATGGGAGAGATGCACAGCTAATGCCTTTCTCAGGTCCACCCAGGAGAGCCTGGGCAGCACCATTTCGGTTCAGCAGACCATTAGTGCAGCAGCCTGTTTGATTATGAGCTTTCAGGGGAATGTACCAGGTTGGCCATAGTGACTTGTAATCATTTGTTTCATGTTCTGCAGCTTATGAATTTGTTTTTTCAGGGCAGACAATATAATTAAGCAACCTCAAAACCAACCTCCTTTGCTACCACCTAAAATAACTTCATGACTGAAATAGGTCCCATTGCCAGCTTGACCACATTTGACTCAGAATCAGTCTGCTGTTCCCTCTGCCCCTCCCCAGCCTTCCTCCCTTGGCACAGAAAAAGGCTGAATAAGCTCAGTCTACCTTCCAGCCCAGTAGCAGGGTTTTCTTTCCTTTCCTTTTCTTGGTCAGGCTAGAGGAGGTAGCAATCCATTGCTGACACCAGAGGGGTGCCCACAGAATCACTTGTTCAAACATACTTCTCCTTCCATCCTGAACAAAACCATCAATTGCTATTTTGATAGCTTGTAGCATTGACTCTAGAAAGTTCAGTAAAACTTAAATGTTTTCTGGTTCAGTGCATTGACTCAAAAATACTAATGACCATAATAATCAATATGGTTTTTTTTTTTTTGCAATCAGCGTGTGCCACCCACTTTGCTGATATTTTTTTCTTGTAACATCTTATGAAGTCTCTACTTAACAAGGGACAATGAGTCAGTCACTGTTATTATCCCCATATCATTAATAAGGAAACTGAGGCCTCTAGAACTTAAATAGGTTGCCCACAGCAAGGAAGAATCAGAGCCAATTTTTGAACTTAAGTCTGTCTTACTTCAGAACTCTTGTTTTTAAACACTGTGTGGTTATACCATTGGTAAAATGATAGATCCTGGGAATTTGAGACTTCTATATATTTTTAATTATTACATTTACGATACATTTTAGTGGTAGAATCTGGAGTAGGGGCATAAAAATATCTCCTTCTTAGAAAGAACCCTCAGGACACTGAGAAAATGCAAATATAAGATATAGGGAGATACTAAGCATAAGTCTATACATTAAGGATTTATTGCCTACCAACTATGCATGGAGAATTATACTAGGGGATAGGAGTGTGGGGTCAGCCTAGTCAACCTGCAGCTCAACATCCTTCATATGCTCTTTCTACTGACTTTGGGTTATAAGGGCAAGACGTATAGAAGGGATTTCAAGTTGAGGCCGTGTTGCTCTGTACTAAGTTCACCTTGTTCCTTGGCTTTCTGTCCACTACATTTCCCTGCCATTTCCTAGAGCCATTGTCTCATCCTTGGTACCTAGAACTGATATTGCTTTATCAAAAAAAACAAACAAAAAAACCCCAATCAAAACAAAAATCAAATGATAATCGCACCAACAATAATAAGCACTCACTAAATGCCAGGCACTGTTTTAAGGTCTTTATATGATCTAAACTTCTTAATAACCTTGGAAGGGTTTAGAGATATAGAGCTCTGTATCTTCCCTTTAGTCAGTTGAGACTGCTATCTCACAACATTTCTAGCACTATTTTCTGCCCCTAAAACAGAAAGGCAAGTTTGAGAGAATTTCTGACACTTAGGTCAGAGTTCTGAATAGGACCAGCAAGGAGTGAGCAGGACAAGATAACAACCTCTAGGCAGCTTTAGGAAGAGCAATGTGGGTGCCTTCCACTCTGGAAAATTGAACCATTCATGTGGGTCAATCACACTGTGTAGAAATGACAGCACTCTGGGAATTTACACTGAACCTCCCAGACCAGCCTCACTCTCAATCATCCTGATTTAGCCCCTAAAGTCCCAGAAGACCCAAAGCTGTCATTTGTGTTTGATTGTAGCATGAACACCCTGTGGAAGAAAATACAATGGAAAAGCAAGACCTCAGGGTCCAAGGCAGCAAACATCTTCAGCAGAGCAGCTGCGGGGACTTAGAAACCCACAAGAACCCCCTGTATGAGCAGTGGTAGCTTGGCTGGTGACCCAGTGGACGTAGAGCAGCTGGACTCCCTGGATGTTGTCATCCTGGGTTTGTCCCTGATGGACGGGAAGTACTTTCCTCAGAGTGAGCACTTAGTGCTGACTGAGAGAATCGATGGGAGAGAGGGGGCTTGAAGGTGCCAGAGGAATCATAAATATTTTATACTGTTGAATCAAATGGAAAAGGCAAAGCTATTTCTTTTTCAAATGGAAGTGGTGGAGACTTCAAGATTCCATTCAAGATTAATAGGCACACTGGCCTGTATTCAGAGCTTGGAGACAAAACAAAAAGGACCAGTTGAAGTTGTGAAGCACAGAAATAGAAAGAATTCCAGGGCTGGAAAGGGCAGCCTTTAGTCATGAACCCCATAGGCCATGAGGTTGGCTGATCTGCAAACATGTCTCCTTTTAAACATTCCTGGAAAGAGTGTAAACTAGAACATTGTTTTCAATACATTCTTATGAGTTTGGCTTGAACAATAACATCAGAGGTTACATGTGAAATCATGGGGATGGATGAAATATTGGGAGTGGCCTTGTTCCTCCTCTGCCCTCTGCCAGGGCCCATCACGCCTTGAATCATTCCAGAGTGCTGAGCATTTAGGCTGTTTGTAGACACCGACAAGGACAGATATCTCACCTCTTGCTTTGGGAATTTCTTTCAAGTTTAATGGACCCTGAAGGCAAATGGAAGGTGATTTTCGAGGCCATTTCCTTTGATTGACCTATTTCCAAAAAAGGATGCCTCTACCTCTGTTTTCTGCTCATTTCTGTGGAAAGATTATGCAGTGATGCTTCTTTACAGAGCCTACAGCCTATTTCTCTCTTTGTGATCTGAGACAGTCTTAGGAAGTCAGCTCAGAATTTATCGTCAGGGCAAGGTGGATCAGCTAGTTCTTTTGGAGGGGGAGGAGAATAGGGTATAGCTGACCATTTGGGGATTTTCCCGGCCCAGGAGAGGCTTCCAGGAAGCAGTGCCACTCTGTTCAGGCTTTCTAAGGCACAGATCTATGTTGGTCACATCCTGTGTGGGTCCTGCCCCAGGCCGCATGAGGAATAAAAGATAAGCTCACATTTCCTGCCTGCCAGGGACATGCAGTCTTTCAATTTTGGTTTCTTGCTGTCATGGCTCTCAGCTACACCCAGGTCTCTGCTGAGCTCACACTAACCCTGAAGGGAGTCAGGCAACCTGGGCTAATCTATCTATGCAGCTCCAGAAAGCGAGAGCATTAATCGGATGACTCTTGACCTCAGGAAACACATAGTTTGGGAGTTAGGAGGAAAAGCAGTTAGCAAAGCAGAGCAAGACAGAATGTTTCTGATCAGGGTCCCTTATAACCACAGCCTGCCTCTGTGAGAGGCTGCTGGCACATGCACCCCTTGGCAGCTGCCCTTAGCCAGGGCATGAGGACTTTCTCTTTGCCATTCATCCTTGTTTCTAACCACATGTCCCACTGGCCTGTCTGCAAGAGAAATGGGAGATACCATTCTGATGCCTTAGAAGGTGCTGCGTTCTGGGGCTTCCTGTCCCCTGCACCTCTCCCCACTGCACCTGTGGGGCTCAGGGTTACTCTGTTGCCCACAGTACCTCCATTAGTGCTGGCAGCCCAATCTGGCACAAGGCTTTAAGACAGCGGTGCTCTTTCCTTCAAGGTCAATAAATCCAGAAAGTTCTTATCATGCATCACTCCCTTGAAAACAAAACACAACAATGCCCCTCCCCCACAAACCTCAAATCCACACTCCACCCCAACAGCAACAAAAATAAACCTTGAGGGTTAGGAAAATTAGAGAAGCAGTGTTACCTCATTCTTGGGGCGCTGCCTTCACTTTTGATTTTAAAGTAAATGGAAGATTCAGGGGGAGGACCACACAAACACACACAAAAAATCACTAGTTCCCCAAGATGCATATTTCCTTTGCTTTTGTCCCCTTCTGCCTTTTCCTTGCCCTGCCAGCACCTCTGTGCTAGGAATCCAATGCCCAACACCTCGATGTGTGGCATTTAATTTATGAGTTTCCATTCCTATCAGAGTGGTGGCTGAGTTTGAGGCTTCTCTTGCATATCTCCCCAGGTGAGGTCAGCCAGACTACACACAGGTAGCCCAGGGCGGTCAGCAAACCACAGACCATTGTCAGGGACATGAAAGCATCCTGCCCTTGTGATGATTTATTTCCTCCTTCTGCCCTTTTTATGCCATCTTCCCCCTTTTTCTCCTGCTTGTTCAGTTTTTCCTCCCTAGTTTTTTTTTTTTGGAACTAGAAGATATGTTTTTCTGTCACTCCTTGTTGTAACCTTAGAAGAGGCATGGTACCCCTTGGGACTCATTTTCTTCGTGCATAGAAACAGGGGGTGGGACTACAGTTTAGGGAGAAGTCAAGGGGGCTGATCTAGTTGAAATGACGACCCAGGGCCTGCAGTCTTCTCCAGATGCTTTTGCTGGCCCACCCAGGGCAGCTTTTAATGGGGCTCCCAAGGGCTTGCTGGGCTCTACAATGTCAAACATTCATGGAAGTCAGCTCTGCTAGTCAGCAGACTCCCTTATTAGCACAAGAACCCCTGCTGGATGCTCAAAATAACAGATAAAATAACAGATAATACCAAACTCTCTCTCTCTCTCTCTCTCTCTCTCTCTCTCTCTCTCTCTCTATATATATATATATATATATATATATATATATAAGCTCTCTCTATATGTGTGTATATATATATATATATATATGTTATATATATTATATTTATATATATATTTTTATATATTTTTTCCTATACATACATGCATACCTATAATGAAGTTTAATTTGTAAATGAGCAACAGAGGGGCATATTTATTTCCAACCATAAATGCTAATAAAATAGAACAATTATAACAATATATGGTAATAAAAATTATGTGAACCTGTGTTGTCTTTCAAAATATCCTACTATAGCTTTTCACTGATAACATGCTCTTTATAGCTTC
This sequence comes from Marmota marmota marmota, assembly GCF_001458135.2. Lineage (NCBI taxonomy): Eukaryota > Metazoa > Chordata > Mammalia > Rodentia > Sciuridae > Marmota > Marmota marmota. The sequence goes on along the minus strand of NW_026000016.1, from coordinate 7,705,680 downwards.
TCTTTGGCATTTCCAAATTGCCAGCATCATTACTCCTGTGCTCTTTACTCTTATTTTTAAGTAAAATCAGGGTTACTGGAACATAAGCAGTGCAATACTGTGACAGTTCAACGGATAAGAGAAATCTACTGAGTGACTAACAGGAGGGTATGCCTACTGTGTAGGGAGGCTGGACGACAAGATGACTCACATTCCAGGCAGAACCAAGCAAGACAGCACAAGATTTCATAGTGCTACTCAGAATAGCACTCAATTTTAAACCTAATAATTTTTTTTTGAAATCTTTCTTTTAATATTTTTCAGACTGTGGTTAACGGCAAGTAAATGAAACTGCAGTGAAATTGTGAATAAGGCCGGGTGGAGGGGACTATAGCATTTTTTTTTCCCCTCTCCTGCCCACATTTGGCACTGTGGCCACAGAAGGAAAGCGATTGCTAGCTCCACGCCAAGCTGCTAAGGCAGTGTTTCCTCTCAGTTGTCACTGAGTGCATGTCGTCCTCTGAGAGACACATCTCTGCCAACATAGGGTGTGACCTTGGCCGCCTCTGCCAGTATACTAGCATCTGAACCAAGCCAAATGGGAGCTATAAAAGGGACTGCAGGGGCCAATGAAGTCATGTCTGAAAACATTTGTGAGATCTTTGGATTTCCACAGCATTTTTCTTTCTAGAACGAGGCTCTCTCTTAAAAACAATGAAATAAAATGCCATTTGTGGGGTGAATTTTAATACACGGCGTACAATAATCCCATCATCATGCTGTGGTTGAGTCCCTAATCCTGAGGCAGGGCCAAAATGTAACAATTTAAATTATTTATCAACATATTTTCCCCCTCATCCCCACATGGATGTTGAAATGGTTCTCTAATACATTTTTTAAAATATGCTCTAGGTTCACGACCTCAGCTTCAGGGAATCATTACATCTCATCAGTTGACAGCGCCAGTAATCAGCTCCAAAGAGCATGTGTGCTTCAAAAAGACTGACTCAGAACAGCCTCAGAGGATTCTTCTGTGGGGTGCAGGTCGGGGTTCAAGCTGAGTTTTTCAACACTGGGCAAGGTTCGGGGCTTGTTTCAGGGCTGGGATTATGATGTGGTTCTTGCAATTAATCTCTTTCACAAAAGATACAAGAAGTTAATGTGGATTCCCTAGAAGCTGCTGAGGTTTAAGATTCTTAATTTTAGTGAGAATTTAAAATGGAAGGCCCACCAGTAGCATTTGCCCTCAGAAATGTGACCTAATCATATTTGTTTTCTTTTAATGTCCTCAAGACTGGCAACCCCGGAAACAAGGTGGATTATGCACAAGGATTTTCCAAATTATCATAAGGCTTCAAACCGTGTAAATCCCAGCCAAGAATGAGCCCTTAGAATATTGCTCCAGCAGGAGGCGACATAAAGATAAGGTGAGCCTCTTTAGAGGCTGTAGGATTTATAGCACATAGTAGGAATTCTTTAAACTGAGCCCTCAGATCAAAAAGGGCTACTAAATGGAATTCTATGAAACTGGCAGTATCCAACTATTTCTTCTCTATAAAAATGACTGTCTTATGTAGTTTGACTTAATGTGCACCCTTCAGATGTGATTGTGACCTTTTTATTTCAGAATAGAAGGAAGACCCCATGTAGAGTTTGGAATAAACACCTATGTGTCCTCCCAGGCCTTGTCTGATTCAGAGAGCATCCTATATCTCTGTGAAGCCCCTCCTGATTTCCACTACCCCAATCAGAGTTAGTCTCTTTCATTCTGGGGTTTTACTGATAGCTTCCTAACAGTATTTATGAAATGCAGACATTTAATTACAGCAATTTGTGTTTGTGAAGACCCCTAAAATTCCAAAATTTTTGAGGTCATCATATATAATATTGCAACTTCTAGCTACCTTTTCTCATAGTAGGTGCTGTTCATTTCATTTTGCTGTTCATCACTCCCTAAGTCTAGCAAAATTGACTACAACTAGTTGGCTGTTCCAGAATTTATAATGAAGTTATAATTTTTGATCCATGGGGCTTTTAAAAAATGGTTATAATCTTTTATACTGGGATTTGAAAAGCATGTTGTCTTTGTAATCTTACGAACTCAATAGCGTTTCTGTGTTGTGTACAACCGCGTGGCCCTTGCATTGATGTGATTTCAAAGAATACATCAGATCAAAGATGACCAGTTTTCATATCACTTTCTGGTGTTCATATATGAATACACTACCGGTGACACTCTCCATCATGTATAACCACAAGAACAGGATCCTAATTAGAATAAGTTTTATTTCATGTATGTATAATATGTCAAAATATACTCTGCTGTCATGTATATCTAAAAAAGAGCAAATTAAAAAAACAAAGTCGACCCGTTTTCTCAGTCTCAAACTAACCTGCAGTTCATCTTGCTGAGTTCCCCACTGAGGGTAGTGGTGAGGGGGGTTACATGGGGCACTGAGGGTGTTCAGGGCCTGAACATGTTCAGCTAAACCACATGCGTGCATGCTGCATAGGGTGGGGAATTGAGGAGCCCTGAAGCATCAAGTTCAACATGTGTCAAATTTTGGAACAGAGCATCATCTCTTCATCCTCCGTTTTGTCTTCCTTCTGCCAACATGTTCCCATTCCCATGTGGGTATCCACAGTGAGGAATTCTTATGTTGCCCAGATATCCAAGCCAGAAGCCCTGGAGACCCAGTCCACCTCCCACCCCTCACCTCCCCAACCTCAGATGGATTATCTCACTGTTCCTCTGCTCTGTGTCCTTCATCATTACCACCACTGCCTGGAGAAGTTCAAGGGATCCACATTTCTCTTCCTGGCTAGCCTACTGGCTTTTCTACTTCCTCTCGTCTTCTTTGCTTTCTCCATCAAAGTAAGCTTTAGAAACTTCACTTCTGATCATGTTGCCCCTTTCTGAAATTCCTCCTTACAAGTTACTATAAGGCTTCCTGCCTTATGCTCTAGAACCTTGGCTCTCCATTCCCCACCCATGCAGTCAGTTATAATGAACTCTCCCCCAATTCCTCTTCCTCTGTTTTTGTTTTTGCTGCTTTCTTTGAATGGTAAGCTCACACCTTCACATCACTTGGTCAACTTTAGATCAGCTCAAGGATCACCTCCACCATTACCTCCCTGGTTCCCATAGTGCCCTCAGCTTACCTCTAGCAGGGCGATGGGAGATTTCAGTCCATCAGCAGCTCATCTTAGCTGACAATTGAATGTATTTCCTGTGCCACTGCCTTTGCTTTGTTTATGGGATGCTACATGATTCATAGATTCTTGTTCTGAGTCTATTCAATAATTTGCTCTCCTTGGATAGGACAGTGATTAGTTATGAAGATCAAGCTCCAGTTCTGGATGTGGTAATCCTGTACCTTGAATATTTCATAGCCTGCTACCATGGGCATTAATTCATGAATGACAGAGATCAGGCACCGTACATTTTAGCTAGTTAAAATTTAAAAATCTACCACCTCTGGTCCTTTCCCCTTGGAAGTAAATTACAAAAGGAGGTCATTGAGGGCAAATCCTCTTTCTTTCAGAGTGGAAATCTAGTGACCAAAAAAGGGCTATGGCTGTGGCTCATTGGTAGAGCACCTGCCTCACATGCGTGAGGCACTGGGTTTGATCCTCAGCACCACATAAAAATAAATAAAGATATTGTGTCCAACTACAACTAAAAAATTTTAAAAAAAAAGAAGAACAATAGACTTTTTCAACCTGTCTCAGAAATATGAACAAGAGACAAAACCTCACATCCCCTAAGGGAGAATTGTCATCCATCTTATGCTGCACTCAACTTGGTCATTTCCTTCCTAATCAGAGGGGCCAGGAAGTCCTATCTGAGCCTTATGCAAGACAATAAAATCCCTGAGCTGGGGCATATACCTGAAAGTTGGCAGGAGCTGTGACTCACCCTTACTCTTGCAAGCCTAGTCATTTCAAGGCACAGTCATGCCAATGCGACACCCAGTAATAGTTTCCAGTCGACAAGCATCAATAAACAAGAGATAACCAGTCATCTCTAGATTCTGCATGGAGCCTCTGCTCTGAGGCTCAGCCAGCTCAAGGGAACTCTAGGTGACAAAGCAGCCACCTTTATTTCCAATGCACATATTCCCTGTGGTTCAACTACTGCTGATGCTGTTTCTTGGCACTGAGCTAAACTTGGGGGCTTTTACAGAGTATGAATTTCAGAGTTTAAAGACTATTACATAATTGAAACAATATTGTTTTTAAAACCATGTAACTTGGCTCTATTGGGTGCAGCTAAAATTAGAGGACACTATTCAAGTGAGATACAAGTTATGGAAAACCTCAGAGGAATAGCATACAGCAGAGACAGCTAGTCTCACCCCAGACTGGCCAGTACTCTCAAAAGTTGTATCCAGAGGTGACAGGAGCCAGGCAGGCCTTTGAAAGCCCTGGCTTAGAACTTGGCACAGCCACTGTGGAGATCGTTCATGCTGCAAATTCAGTCATTGATGCAAGGGCAGAGCAGAAAGGCAGGAGGAGTGGGTGTCTTACTGCTAATTGATTTAGTCTAAGCTCAAGTCTAGCCTTCCTTGGCAGACACAACCGTTACTATTTAGAGAGACTGAAACTAATCAAAGCTATTTACGTGGATGTGCCAAGCCATGGAGACGATGCAATTATGTGCACAGACCCATGTTGATGAGTCGTCTGTGGCAAACTCTGCTGCACAAGAGGGGGTCATGTAGTAACAAAATGGGAGTGTTTCAAAGAGAAAGTCTGCTAATGTAAAATGAAGAGCTGACTCAGATACAACATGACAGGAGACAGGTGTGTGCTCCGGGTGCAGCCTCTCCATGGAAACTGGAGCTCCGGCAGGCTAACTAAGCAATCTGCAGCTCGCTCACAGAGGGGTTTCAACCCAAATAGACATAACCTCCTCTACCTTCCATTGAGTAATCCATCAGAATTTTACAATAAGAATGTGTGTTTCTTATTCATTCTTTTAGTTCAATGGTGCAGTGATAAGACCGAGGAGTGGAGTGGGGCTGGCAAGGGAGGGAAGGAACACACAGATTAGTCAGCTGCCAGTGAGGGACATTCACCTATTTCTGATTTATCTTAATTTTTTGGGGGGCCATGTTTATGTATAAAACTTTGCATTTATATGGATTTATAGCAAAAACCTTGGAGATGGCTATTTCTCCTGTGCCTTTTTGCAGACGAGGGGATTATAAATAAAAGAAGCTAAGTGAGTTGCTTTAGATTACAAAGCTAGCACAGGAAGGAGACATACTCAAACCACAGTCCCCAGTCTCCAAATCTAGTGTTCTTTCCTTCAGAAATGTACTACCTTTTTTCCTGAAAATCATGCAGATCATAAGGACAAAATTATGCTTCCCATGATTAGTTGGGCCCAGTGTGCATGCTACCATGTCACCTCTGGGTCTCTAGGTATTGGGTGAAAATATTTGTTCTGCAACTGGAGATCCCAGGGTTCTCAGGAAGAAGCTGTGAAGGGGACTTTGAGATGGATTGCCAGGCTCTTGGGTCACTGGGGAAAGGCTTGAACCAAGTGAGAAATGTGGCTCCATTTCCTGTTCCAGCACGGGGATGGGGTTGGGGGGTGCCTTTGCCACTAAGGAAAAATAAATGTCCGTAACTGTGAGGAGCAGAAGTTAGGAATTCTCTTGACCTCCTCCATAGGTCAGCTCCTCAGGAGCCTGGGGGAAATTCCCTGATACCATGGAGTAAAATAAGTATAGCTCTGTTGTAGACAACAAGATCTAACATTGCTGAGAGTTGGAGGCGATCCATAGATGTTGAGAACAAAATATGCATACGGGTACCCTTTGTGACCACTTGCTATGATTAGACAGTAGACAAACACACAACAGGTGTTAGGAGCCAGGGGATGTGAACCACCCCACACACAATCCCTGTCCACAAGTCCAGTCTAAACAGGGAGATGAACTTTTAACCCTGGGCTTTTCCCACATAGGACTCCCAGTGAAGCCCTCAGGAAGAATCTCTGGGGCTGGACCTCGGGGTGCACATTTGGTTAGACCCTGCATCATCCTGAGGCTCTCTCAGGGTTGGGGACTGATGGAAGTGCACACAGGCTGTGAGGGGAGAATGAGAAGCAGCTGGCCCATGCAGAGGGAAGGAGGGAAGAGTGGGGAGAACCAGGAGAGCTGAGTGATGGATTCATTCATTCAGCAGATGTTTACTGAGAGTCTATCATGTGTCAGCTATTCTTCTGGGTGCTGGTACTATCACAGTAAACAAAACAGATAAAAAAATGTCATTTCTGATTTGGGGGTACTTGAAGTGCATCCATATTGGTGGAGAAATGAGGGAGGGGAGAGAGAGAGATCCTATTCTCAGTGTGAATCTGAGGAAATTGAAGCTTTGCCACTTACAAATTGGTGGACCTAAGAGGCAAACACAGACTGTCCCAACTCCACCATGTGCTGCCATGTACATACATAAGGCTCTCCTTTAGTTGGTCCCAAATCCTTGTCAAGGAAGCTATGGGAACGCTGGCACTAGAAATTAAATGTTGCTGTGATTGTATACATGGTCCTTCAGTTATTTTCCTTTTTTCTCCTGAGATTGTGGGGAGACAAGGGTTACACATGCATCTGCTTTTGGTCAGCAGTTTTAGTATCAGCTTCCAGACCAATTGGATAGAGATATTCATCTACGCAAATAGCATAACTCCCTTAAGGAATCCAAGACATTTTAGAAATCGCAGTCAAATTTGTAAAATAAGGCAAAGCAAAGCATAACAAAACACCAGCAAAAGAGTTATTTAACCATTTATTTTGGGTTGTTGTTGTTACGCAAAATTGTGATTAAGAACCAGAATTAACAAATATACAGGGCAAGGGAAGAAAGTTTATTGACATATTATTTTCAGGACAAACAATAATAGCAAATGTGTATATTTCAGGGGCTTTTATGTGTATGACATTCCCAAACCAAGACTGAAATTCCTGTACTAAAAGAAAATCACTACTCGGCTAGAGGAACAAAGTATGGAATAAATTGACATTTTCTAGCAATTTCTTCCTTTCAATTTTATGCTAGTCATGGGAAAGAATATACTTTGTTAAGGAAATTCATCAACAGTTTGGTTTTCAGAGGAAAATTGCTATACATATATATCTACCCATGGTTACTTCCATTTAAAGAGAAAGAAAACAAACCCCAAATGCTTAAAACAATGGCTGGTTTTATTTCACAGGTGATATGAAATTTATCCTTTCATATTACAATACGCAAAACAGTGCTGTGTGCTACTTCCTTTTCAGTGAATGGGCAAATCCTCCCAGTGCCCAGGATCTTGATCTTGACCTCCACTTCACTATAGCATCCCATGGTCCTAACCTGGATCTTTCCATCATCCACAATGCATTCTAGAGCCCATAATTTAGCCTCTTTAGCCCCTTGATTCTTCTTCCTCTTCCTCCCAAGATGTTTCTCTGCATCTTTAGCAGAAGCTACAGTCTTTGGACACCTTGTTTGCTCTTCAGTCTGTCCTTCTTCCCCCAATCCTTGCTCAGTAAAGCCATTCTTCAACTGCCACTTAAGCTCTCTCTTCTTGCACTGCTGTTCCTTGTCCTTAGATACATTTTCCTCACATCTCCACCAATCTGGGTGCTCTAGAAAATCAGGGTCCATCACTCCATAAAAATAGGAATTTTAAAATCTTTTGTGTTCACTGTCAAAGACCCAGCATCCAGGAAACTCTAGAGGCTCACTAAACATCTGCTGAATGAATGAATGAATGAATCAATCAATCTATCACTCAGTTCTCCTGGTTCTCCCCACTCTTCCCTCCTTCCCTCTGCACAGGCCAGCTGCTCCTTATTCTCCCCTCACAGTCTGTGTGCACTTCCAGTATCCCCCAGTATCAGGATGATGGGGGATCTAACCCAATGAACCCTGAGGCCCAGCCCTAGCTAGATTTTCCTGGGGTCTTGGCTGGGGGCCATGTGTGGTAAAGCCCAGGGTTACAAGCTCATCTCCCTGAGTAGACTGGACTTGTGGACAAGTAATTTGTGTTTGAGTTTGCATCCCCTGGATCCTGGCACCTCTTGCATAAGTGTTTCCTGAATCAAATGCAGGAATGACTCCAATGTGGTTTCGAACAAGTCATATACTCTGTGTGTGAGTGCTTATATTGGGAAATAACGCGGTTAGAACACTCAGTCCTTCATTTCCTTTGTCACTCCAATACTCCAACAGCTTTTCTATGGGAAGCACAGTAGTCAGTAAGCGGAAGGTCACATCTGAAATCCCATTGGAACTTGAAGTTCTAATATAATCCCATAGGTGTGTGCTTGGGACCTGAGCAATACTGGGCCCAAAGCATAGTGCAAGCCATCACTGATTCACGTTCCTGTTCCTGTTGGTTTGCTAGAGAACCTGGACTTTTCAAGAATCTCTGTTCATGTGTTTTTGACAGATGCACTCAATCTGCTCAGCAATGCAGGGAGTGGTAAGAGGGCCAATGGCTGTAGGGGGAGGGCAGCACTGGAGGGTGTACTGCATAAAATCACTCCCCCTCTCTCACATATTTATTTTTTTAGGCCAACTGGACCATTGAAATTAGGTAATGGTTTCACTTAGTCCTAAGGATGTAGTGAAGCCACTGTGCCAGGCCTGGTTCTCTGCTTAAAACAAAAAACAAAAAACAAACAAACAAAAAATCTTGCCAAGAGGGGCTGGTTCTTTAGAGGGATCTTCAAGGACAGGGATGGGTGAAAAGAGGTTTCATACATAAACAGAGCCTTTAAAATCCCCCAAACTATTAGAAACTAGTGAAAGATGGAGGAGGCTGGAAATGAGAAATTGGCTTTTGGCACTTCTGAGTCTCCCCAGCTGATTACAGCCACCCAAAGCCTTTATCGCTTCTCCAAGGTCAGCAGAGAGTGTGGAGCCAACAGGGAGGGAGGGAGCTGCTGATGGTGGAGGAGAAGAGGAAGGGAAGGAAGGGAAGACAGCAAAGCAAAAGGGGGGGGCTGGGAGGGGACTGACAAAACCCAGGCAAGACTGCTCCCAGGGGCTGAGGCTCTGGAAAACAAATTTGGAAACATTATCCCACAAGATCTCCATTGAAGACATTAAGCTCAGAGGCCCAAAGGGACCCATTGAAGAGGGGAGGCCAGAGCCTAGGGATCTCAGAGGCTCAGCCTGTTCTAGTGAAATCAAAACAGCATGAGCCAAACAGCTCATGAAGAGATAAGGGATTAGACCCCGCTCAAAACCATGTAAAGATGAGGGAATCTCTAACATTCTTGAGTTCCCCATAGAAAAGGGGCTTGTTCAGTTCAAGAATGAACTGTGAAAAGCCGGAATTCTACTCTGGGGTCTCTGATGAAGCATAAAAATTAGAAAAACAAAAAATTCTCCCAAGGTCATTTGGGGGAAATGGCATGTGACCCTCCTTCCAGGGTTGGCAACGAAGAGCAAAGCCCACAGACACACCTTTGTGATTGCATTTGAAATGGCAGGGAATGATGAGTTCAGAGGATTTGGAATCCACTAATGAGATGAGTTCTTATTAAAATTCAAAAAAAGTAAACATGAACCAGGGATATTTTTATTGTTGTTTTCCCCTACGTGGTAGAGCATTTGCATCTTGGATTGGATTCCAATTGTTCCTTGGGAAACTGTCATTCAGTCTTAAAAATAAAAATAATTTTTCCCCCTAACTAAGCAAAGAAGGCTTTAGGCAGTTATGAGTAGTAAAGAGGAGGGATACCACTAGTAAGGAAGCTGTGGTGGATGTGGAACTGGTCCCTTGGTGTTAGGGGGATGCATGGGTCAGGTATCAGGTCATAGGCACTGATATTTATGCTGAACATTCAAAAAGTCACTTCCTGGAACCCAGCAGTTCACACCAAGATTCCCCATTCAGGGCATCATGAACATAATCTGAGCTCTGCAGAAGGATTTCTCCAATTATTCCAGATGTATTTCAGGTCTAAGAAGTGAATTTTAATACTAGGCAGAGAGCAAGGCCTTTGGGACCTCTTAGAATTCTGAAATGCTAAAAGAGACCCCCTGAAGCTCATAATCCACCTCCCTGAGCACTGATGCATATTTATATTTAGAAAGGAGCAAATATTTGCTACTTTGGTGTTCCCAGTGTAAGCAATGAGTCTCTAGGCTGTTGCATTATTATGGGGAGAGTTTGGTGGCCTGTGACCCTTCAGAACCAGGAAAGTTGGAAGGTTCTTGTCAATGAAGAGCTCAAGAAATGATCACTGATCCCTTATTCCTGGGGCCTAGGGGCCAAGGGAAGATGCTGCTCAGAACCTATAATCCTTTAGTTCTCTCTCTCTGGCAGCAGAGCCCATCCCTCTAAACTGGTTATGGAATGGCCACATTGTCAATAAGGTCTACTCCAAAAGGTCCATGTGTAATGTGAAAGGTTTCAGTTTCACCATACAAGGTTGTCCCTGGAACGAAGCTTGGAGATCCAGTTTGGTGACTGATGCTGGCTGTCTCCCTTTCCTCTTGTTCTAGACTAATGTGCTCATGTCATTGAGGTGTTGAGGAGGCACAACAATAGCGGACCTGGCTTTTGCTTTGTGCTCACACAGAAGATTCAAAGTTTCTATGCATTGGTTTTAAATATCTACTGGTGTGAGAATAATAAAACAGAAACTCGAGTTAGTGACAAGAGTTAGTGTTACTCAGACAGTTTAGAAATTAAACAAAAGGAATAGAAAATTTGGGACGAATAGGAAAAAAATTAACCCAGCAATTCTAGATGCCATGAAAACACAAACTGTTAATTTGTAAAGGTTTCATGCATTAGGAGAGTATTTCTAGCTCTTGAACAGCTTGATCAATGGAAGACTTGTCATGGTGTAGCAATTGGGATACTTGTTGCCTGCCATTCTGTGGTCCAGCTGCCCCTAGGATCTCAGGGAAGGAGAATAAGGCATCCCCGGGTCTTAAAATTCCTCAGACTGGAAGTGACTCAGATCATTTCCACTCATATGAATATTCTGGTTTTTTATTGTTTCTTTAAAAAAATCACCCCAAATGTAGTGGCTTACAAAAATGACAACATTTGTTTTGCTCATGAATTTACAATTCCGGCAGGCTCAGTGGGAACAGCTTGCTTCAGTTCCATGTGGTATCTTGTGGGCCAGCTCCTTGGCTGGGGACTGCAGTTGTTGGCCAGTTTAGGTCTCCATGTCCGAGGCTGGTGTTGCTGGTGTGTGACTATAGGTAGAACATCTACACTTGGACTTTCCATGAAGCTGCTGGGCTGTCACATGGCATAATGGCTTGGTTCCCAGGGTGGGTATCCCAAGAAGACTCGGGGGAAGCTACATCCCCTTTCATGATTTGGGCTGATGAGCTTCACAACCCACCTGGATTCAGAGGGAGGAAACATAGACTTCACTGGCTGTCTTTAGTTGATGTGCAGCAGTACTAATCAAATGAGGCAACCTAGATGCAAGATAAGATAGAATATATTACCCACGCTGGACCACCACTTCAAAGTGACAGTGATGGTAGAAAGACTATTTGGTTGTGAGCTTTTTCATGTAATGAATGTGACCATTGTAATGCTCCCTGGTCAAATGGAGACATCTGCAAAGACATTTTGTAGGGTGTTGGCAGAGAAAGCAGCACCATGCTGTGAACGCTTGAGTGTCTGCTTGACAGGAAAATGGGACCATGTGGTTCCCAGATGGCATCCCGACACTCTCCACCTGTAACACATTCCAGTGGATCCTGGCCAGGCCAAACAGGCCTTCGGCTCAGTGTGGCAGCTTCAGAAACATAACAAGGTGGACACTTGATCACAGGTTCTGCCCTCATCAGTTATTGTCTCTGCATATCCTTGGGCTCTCTCATCTATAGAGCTTCTCTGACCTCTGTGGAAAGAAAGCATTGCTGTGGTGAAATTTAACAGATTTAGCAAATTTAATGAACATCTACTATGTGCTAGACACTATGCTGAGCACTGGAGAAACACCGACCTAGACCCACAGATGGGCAGGGTTATCACGTGGCAGGATTTGTGCCTGGTTTCACCTGCACTTCATCATGCAGAGTGCATAGAGACAAGGTGAACGAGGAACAAAGAGTGTGTAAGTGACTCCCAAAGCATGCTGGTGGCTGCGTCAATTAACCTAATTAAACTGCCTAACTGGTTAACTACACACTCCCCATGTCAGACATGTAAATCAGTGATGGAAGATGAAATGATAGGGGATATTCTTGCCGTACACTTATCCAGGGGCAATTAATTATAACAGCCTGGAATGGCATTTGTGCCTTGGAATATGGAGGCGGCTGAAGGAATTATGTATGTACTGCTGCAACTAATTTGCATTTAATTGTAATCGGCATTCACTTAGGGTCCTGGCAGCTGAGCTGCACTATGTGTCAGCCAGACACTTCAGCAGATCATGAAGTTACCCCGTGAGTGTTTCAGGGACGCTGACTGCATTTGTAACAAGTGGCATTTGGCATACAAGAAGCGTCTTTCCTCAGAAAAGAGACAAACCATGAAAGAAATGTCAAAATCAGGAATCGAGAAAATCGCTGGGTGCCTTTGGCAAGGTTTCTCCCCACCCACCCTTGAAAAAAAAATTCCCAGACCCTCTTTTATCCTTCCTTTCAGCTGTAGCAGTAGAACTAAAGCATGTTTTTCTAAATTGGCAGAGAATGAGTGGTATTTGAACAAAGAACACATCAAATGTGGGACAACTTCATAGGAAGAGCTTAACAGAAAGAATAAAGAATGTAGAAGCCCAAACCCTTGCTGGTTTTGATGCCTGTCAAGGGAAAAGACTTCATTGGTCATTTGGAGAGATTAATCCTTGTTTTTTTAAGAAGTTGGAAGCCACCCTATAGGATATGTCTCATTTGAGTACATAAGATGTGACCATTGAATGAAAAGACTTAAAACATATTCAGGGTTTCTGTATTCATTTGCAGCTTATTCCTTTGGAAGTGCTTACCTTGGGTGGCTCTAGACACAAGCTGCTATGATGTTAATCAAAACATGCTTGGAATTCCTCTGAAGAGACTAAGGCATGTTGTTTTGAGTACCTTAGTTCTAAAATAATTTAGCATCCAATCTGGGGAACAAGGTAGATATAAGCTCCATCTAATATAGATGTGTGCATGTGTGTGCTTTTGTAATCACAAAGGAGGTGTGCCATAATGCAATCAGAATGGTTTTCTTATGTGCATTTTAAGCTAGCTCAGAAGGTGTTTCTTGGAATGCTATTCAATTGTTAGAAAGACATTGGCATTGTTGGAAGGTGTCTGTGACTGTTGTGGTGTCCCCCAAAAGCTCATGGGTGAGACAATGCAAGAAGGCTTTGAAGTGAAATAATTGGGTTATGAGAGCCTTAACCCAACTGGTGAATTAATTCCCCTGACAGGGATTAACTGAGTGGTAACTGAAGGCAGGTATGGTGTGGTTGGAAGAGGGGGATCGTAAGTAGGGACTTTGGGGGTATATACTTCTTTTTTATCTGACAAGTGAAACCTTCCTGCTTCCTGGTAATGTCCTGAGCTGCTTTCTTTCACCACACTTTTCCACCATGATGTTCTGCATCACCTCTTCTACCATGATGTTCTGTCCCACCTCAAGATCTGAGGAATGGGGCTGGCCCTCTATGGACTGAGACCTCTGAAACCATGGGCCCCCAAATATACTTTGCCTCCTCTAATTGTTCTTGTCGGGTCTTGTAGTCACTGCAGTGAAAAGGCTGACTGAAACAATGACCTAACACTACTTATTTGGTCATGGAATTGTTTCTTTACATGTCTTTATTAACAGCCCTGGTAAACACTGGTTCCCAAAAACATCCTTCGGAAAATGTTAAACCACAGTAACCACAGTGAAAGAGACGTGCAGGAATGCTAAAGAAGACAGTAGGGACTCTTGGTAAGACAGCCTACACTGACCTCATATGTTTCTTTTTCCATTATCAATGGGTCAGCCTAGGAATAAATAAGAAACAAATTCTCAAAGGCAGTAAAAGAAAATAGTAGGAAAGGAATTAAAAAAAAATTTCCCAGGAAATGAGAAGCCTGTGGATATTGAAATGATTTAGGAAAATGGAGGGAACTAAACCTAGATTTCTGAGAAGAGATAGTATGAATGGTGAGCAAATTGACTCTCTGACATCCAGGGAGGCTCAGAACCTGAAAGCATAAGACATGGCTTTGAAACATCTTTTTAGATGAAGTGCTAAAATAGAGAAGCCAGTCAAAAATCTACCTGAAGAAAAGATAGGTATCCCGATAAGTTCTTCATGCTCTTTTCTCACCAGGAGCTAGAATTCCATTCATCATAAGATCTGAAATGGCTATTATAATAAACAAAACAAAAAAAATTAAACAAAAGCCAGAAAATAAATATTGGTGAGAATGTAGAGAATTTGCAACCATTGTGCATTTCTGGTGGGAATGAAAACGTCACTTTGGAAAACATGATGGCAGTTCTTCCAAAAATTTAAAGTAAATACATGATTGAGCAATTCCACTTTATCTCTGTGGCCAAAACACATGACAAGAACAAGAGTAGAAAAGTCTATTTTGGGTTCATAGTTTCAGAGGGTCAATTCATGGTTGGCCAACTCCACCGCTTTGGGCCCAAGATGGGGAAGGACATCATTGTGAAAGGGTGTGGTAGAAAAAAGGTACTCAGCTTATGGCAGCTGGGATGGAGAGGGAGGAAAGGAGTGAGTGAGTGAGGGAGGGAGGGAGAGAGAGAGAGAAATAGAGAGAGAGAGAGAGAGAGAGAGAGAGAGAGAGAGAGAGAGACTCAAATGAGCCTAAGACAGAGTAAGAACAAGAATCAAGGGATGAAATATAATCCCCAGAATCATGACCCCAGAGATCTACTTCTTCCAGCCATGCCTCTCTATAGTTACCAGCCAGTAATCCATTCAGATTATTAATCTGTCAAATGGAGTGATCCACCAATTAGGTTACAGCTATTGTAATCTAATAATTTCACCTCTAGACATTTCTGCATGAGCTTTTGGGGACACCACATATCCAAATCATAACATCTTTCCCTGAGCCCCCCAAATCTTATACCTATCTCAAAATACAATATTTATTTAGGACATCTCCAAGAGTCCCTAGAGTCTTAACAGTTCTAACATTGTCCCAAAGTCTCCTCCAGGACTCAAGGCAAACTCTTGACTGTGAGTCCCAATGAAAATCAAAGCAAGTCGCATACATCCAATATATAATAGCATGAGATAAACATTCCCATTATAAAGAATTAGGGAAAAGGAAAGAAGGAATGGGAACAAAACAAGACAAAAACCCAGCTAGACAAATGAGACATGTAGCTCCATGTCCATGGGGGTCATGGTGGTAAGATATGATCTCCAAGAGACTTGAGCAGATCTACCTCTTTGGCCTTGATGATTCAACACAAATAGCCCCTCTCTTAGACTAGGTGTGTCTGCAACTAGCATCTTTCCTCAGCAGACATTCCACATTACTTGCATGTTTTAATACCTGGGATCTCCATTCCAGCTTCAGCTTTATTCTCACAGCTTCATGCAGTGCCCTTTTAGTCACAACCTGAAGGGGTTACACCCCTGCCATACTTTGTCTGCTCTCCCAGGCTTCCTTTGAAATCTCAGTGGAAACATCTGGGACTCCTTAATTCCAGAATCCTGCATTCCTGAAGAATGAGCACCATGTGGATGACACCAAGAATGGCCACCAGCTTAAGTAGTAGCTGAGCCACCTTGGACCATGACTACAGTGGCCTCTGTGTGGGCTGGGAAGCTAAGAACTATGAAAGGAATCCTGGAGAAATAGTTTCCTAGGCCTCCCTGTGTGATCAGTGTGCATCAAGTTCTTTAAAATGAGTTTTAACTTTTGCACATTGAACCTGCAGTGGGTGAGGTCTTGCTGATTCCTGAGATGCCTTCAAGGTATCTTTCCTATTGTTTCTGTGCAAGTACTTAGCTTCTCTTTAGTAGCAGTGATGTCTTCAGCAACACATCTTCCACAGCCCCCATTTTACATATCCTTATTCTCTGGCCAAACTTGAAGTTTTTTTTTTAATATTCTATTTTTTGGTTGTGGTTGGACACAATACCTTTTATTTTTTTATTTTTATGTGGTGGTGAGTATCGAACCCAGGACCCTGCATGTGCTAGGCGAGCACTCTACCACTGAGCCACAACCCCAGCCCCAAACTGGAAGTTTTTCAGGTCTTTCCATTCTTTTTTTTTTCCACTCCCAATTCTCACAGTGAAACTGGCTAAAAGCCACCAGCAATACCCATGCCAGTATCTGAATTCTGCTCTGTCTTGAAATTTCCTCCACCAGAGTAATTACTTCATCACTTTTGAATTCAGGGGCATAACATCATGAGACTTGTGATAACAAAATGACCCTAAAAGGTTACAAAAATCAGGTCACATATAAAGGATTGAGAATGAGAATAGCATTGGATTTCTCAATAGCAATACAATAAGCCAGGGGAAAATGGACCAATGTCTTCAACATGCCAAGGGAAAATGATTCCACTTAAAAAGGGACATAGGCATCATGTAAAGAAGTTTTTTTTTTTCCCTAGAATGTAACATGGTTGGCCTTTAGTCCAGTTCACAATAGAGTCCATATTGCCTTCTAAAATCTCATTATCACAGTCTTTACTGACTACATTCTTATTGACATTTTGGTACTCTGAGCTCCCATGAGAATAACCCATGAAGCTTGGCTTACACATTTTAAAGTGTCTCCATGCTTTTCCAAACTCTACATGTAAACCAGCTCAAAAGACTTCTAATTCACATGATCATTGAAGTCACAGTAAACACCCTACTCCTGGTACCATTTTTTTGTGTCAGTAGGTATTGTTTTGTTTTTTGGTTACTGTGAAAAAAAATGTCAGGCAAGAACAACTTAAGAAGAAAAAGTTTATTTTGGGCTCGTGGTTTTAGAGGTTCAGTCCATGGTGAGCCAACTCCAGTGGTCTGGGCTTGAGGTAAAGGAGAATATCATGGTGGAATGGTGTGGCAGAAGAAAGCTGCTCAGTTCATGGAAGCCAGGAAGGGGAGGGAGGGAAGAGAAGGAGAAAGGGAGATGAGGATTGGGGGCAAGGAACAAAGTACAATCCTCAAAGTAATGCCCTTAGTGACCTACTTCCTCCCACCATTCCCCACCTGCCTACAGTTACTACCCAGTAATCCATGCAAATCATTAATATATCAAATGGATTAATTTTACTGGTTAGGTTACAACTTCATAATCTAGTCATTTAGTCATCCCACCTCTGAACATTTATGAATTAACTAGCATGAGTTTTATCATACCTCATATACCTCATATCTAACCATAACAATGCTACAAAATTAAAAGCAGGGACTTAAACAGGTATTATGCAACAATACTTATGGCAGCATTGTCATAGAAGCCAAATGGTAGAAATAACTCAAATGTCCATTGATGTATGAATGGGCAAATAAAATGTGCTGTAAGCATTCAGTGAAATATGAAGTTTAGATACATGCTACATGTATGAACCTTGAAAACATTATGCTAGATGAAATAAGCCAGGTCCAAAGAAATATTGTATGATTTTGTTGATATGAGGTACCTAGTCAAGTTTATCCAGACAGAAAGTAGAATGGTGGTTTACATTAGGGGGAAAAGGAGAAATGAGGAGTTTTTGTTTAATGGGTGCTAAGTTTCAATAGCCTTATTGATGGAAAAGTTTGGGAATAGTTAGGAACGGTGCTTGTACAGCATTGCAAATATACTCAATATCATTGAATTGCTCACTTAAAAATAGCAAAGGACAAATTTTATGTTATGTGTATTTTACCAACACTTTAAAAAAATTGGGAAAGGAAGATAATGAGAGAACTAGAAAGTGATTAAAGGGATTAAAGGTAGAATACCCCTCTTCCAACATTTCATTAGAAAGACTAGAGAAGAAGGAAACATCTCAGGTTGGGGGGAGATGATAAAAGGACAAATGGAGAACAGGAGATGAAGAATTATAAAGCTATAGATTCATGAGAAATTTCAAGATCTGACCAATAGGAGTTCCAGAAACAAAAAATAAGAAAATAGAGAAACAGAGTATAGAATTATCAAAGGATTACTACAAGCAAATTTCCTAGAGCTGAAGGACAAAAGTCTATACATTGAAAGGGTCCATGACATGTTCAGAACAATAACCAAAGTCTGAAGAAAGGCCCACACAGGGGCATAACATCATGAGACTTGTGTTAACAAAATGACCCTAAAAGGTTACAAAAAAAAATCAGGTCACATATAAAGGATTAAGAATGAGAATAGCATTGGATTTCTCAATAGCAATACAACAAGCCAGGAGAAAATGGACCAATGCCTTCAACATGCCAAGGGAAAATGATTCCACTTAAAATTCTCTGCTCACAAACGATCAATAAGAATATTCTGGTAATCTTATTGCAGCCTACATTGAATTCATGTAGGATTATTGGTTCCCTAAGGTCTTACTCTGTAGGCCAGTCAGAATGAGAAAGAACTTCTGCTATTTCAAACCCATGTTTAAAAGCATTTTCAGTTTGTTCTTTAATGCAGCTCTTGGGAGGTCTTCTCATAGCAGAGAAGGAATTCAGTTTACTGGCTCAACTTCCTTTTGCCATTACCCTGTTTGTGAGCCCCTGAATCCTAGATTCTGTGACTTCCTGGTTCTTGATTTCCTCTCTCATTTGGCAGGTTCACATTCTACAGCAGTTGTAGGGAAATTGAAATATCTACATACCTGCCTATCAGCAAATGTCTTCATTCTGCACTTAAATGTGACAGTAAATAATCTAAGAGAGGAGCCCAGGATATTGCTTTCTTTCCCCTTGCTGAATAAATATTTCCCCACGAGAACATTTTTGTGGCCTGACATCCCCATCTCACTAGCCTTTGTGTAGTCAGATCCTACTCATTACAGGGAACATCTTTGAAGTCTGGAAGTGTTGGGAGAAGCAGACCTTCCAGGGAGTCTGATCAGGTAAAGGCCAAGGTGTGGGATCTACAGTTCTTCCTACCTCAGGTTCAGTGATAGCCCTTGGGAGTGGCTGCATCAGCAGTAGTAGGTGAAGGTGCACCAGGTTCTGAGTTGAGCTGTCAGTTGAGAACCTAGGAGATAAAGAGTGGATGAGGGAGTGGGGACAACAGAAACTGGGGTGGTGCATCAAGCATATTTCTCTTCCTATCCCCACCTAGTCGCACCATCTGAGAGGTAACCACTATACACAGCTTTGCTTGTAAACATCTGTAATTTTGATGATAAAATCAAGAAGCATATGCTATTTTTTTTCCTTTTTTTTTGCGGGGGTGTGTGTCTAAATACAGTTCAACAAAATCTCTCTCAATTCAGGACGAACAGCCTTGTTAGATGGGTTTATTGGAAGACTATAAATACCTTGAGTGTGTTTTGTCGGTTACCTCTGTACCTGGCACTTAGTAAAAGTTAGTTGAATGGAAAGGTAAATGATTGTTGAGCATCAAAACATTCCCATTGCTGCAAAAACCAAACATAAAACAAACAAAAGCAACAACAAAAAATCCTCATGGATTTATTAGATTAGGAGAGCATACAGAAAAAACAAAGATACATCTCACGATGTCAATCAGTCGTTCTCAAACCTTCATGCACACAAGCATCACGCAGGTGAACTTGTGAAAACCGCACATCCCGGTTTCCAGTGCTATTTCCCATTTAGTTGATTTGTGGTGGAAATGAGAATTTGCATTTTTAAAGAGAATATCTCAGGTGATTCTGGTGCAGGTGGCTATGCTTCACATTAAGAGGAACCCTCCTGGCAGGTCTGGTGACTTGTGGCCAGTTGCCTGATGGATCTGCACAGTAGCGAATGGCCATGTTTTATGTTTACTTGTAGCAAGGGCCACACCTAGGGTTCACAGCTGCAGATACCACACCTTCCTTCCTTAGTTGTACCATTTTGAAGTGGAACTTTCTACAGAAAAAGGAACTTGATCACTACAGTAACAAACAACCTATAAATGTGTAGAGTGAGTTATCCAAACAATGTTGGCTGAGAAGGGCCAAAGTCCCATTTCGCTTCCAAATAACCCTCATTCCCTAGAATTTCACTCCACGGAGCATTTGCTAAGTACAGACTTTGTGCCTGGTTCTGGAAACAAAAGATAAGTTTAAGACAGCAGAGTCTTAAAATCTTTTACTGTGTCTGTCTATATTTCTTTTAGGTAAAATGTAGCTGTGGTCCCTGTGGATCTAGCAGGGAGATCAGTGAGCCTGAAGCAAGCAACAGGGAGCAGGTGAAGGTGGGTAGAAGGTAAGAACCTGCAAAAATTGCTTTTGTTCATTGACATCAGTGAAACTGTTTTTTAAAGAACCCAATGCAGTGGAAAGCTTTCTGTTTGATTTGATTCCATGGGAATTAATATTCCACTTTTGCCTGGAGGATCTGAGACTCCTGGGTCAATTTGACATAGGGAAGTGGCCTTGGTTTCCAAACCAGGCGATAAGGGGTTTGCACACTTCATTCCACAGTTGGCTTAAACTTTGCAGTTTCCAAGGAAACAGGACCCTGAGTCCATTTCTTAGACCTGCTAGTAATCAGACCATGATGTTTCTAACAGAATCTAAAAAATAAAAATAAAAAAAGAAATGGGCTTCTAACGTGACATGGCCAAGGCCACATAACAGCCTGTCCCCCAAGGCCATACCACAGCTTCAAAATGATGGGCAACCTTTGTCCTTTTGAGTGATTACTGCTTTCTTACCTAATGGCAACTTCTTTCCCAATGACTCCCTCAGCTCCACTTCAGTCTTCCTCCACTAGAATAATGATTGCCATGTACCCAATTCTTCAGCTGCCTCTGCTTCATGGCAGCACTCAATGTAGGGCTGTTTCCTTCTCCCTGCTCTCTATTAAAAATCATTCTGCACAAGTCCAAATTCTGTAACGACTTCCCCAACTCTCTCTTAGTGAGATGCCCCACAATACCTGTGGGTGCCAGCAAGTTAATAAATCTAATTTGGTGGTAGTGGGGTGGGTGTCACAAATTGCAAAATGGGATCCTTCCCTCTCTGTTAAAGTTTTACAGCTAAATCTTTGAAAGGATTAATAGTAAAAGGCCCTGATTTATAGTATCTGCCAGTGTCTGTAGTGGAAATACTCCCATTCTGGTTGACTTCAAGCTTCTAGTACGACTTCACTGAACACAGAGCTGCAAATAGCCGCACACAATCGACTTTTAGAAGTTGGCTTGAGTTGGCTCTAACACATTACTCCCCCCTCCTTAGTCATCTTCCTCAAACAAGAACATTTTTTTCTCTCATTGATTTTTCCAGAATTTTCTTTTTTTCCGTGGAGTAGCTCATGGTTTTTTTTTTTCATCCAGAATTTGTGCAAGGAATCCAGTAACTAGCTGATTTACAAGCAAGTTCTGTGGAATGTGATGACAGAGATAGAAACTTTCACAGACATAAACTCTTCATATGAAAACTGTCAAATGGCAAAAAGCCCAGAGTTTCAGAGACTAATAAATGCCCATAGTTAATGTCACTTACTTCATGGGAAGTGGCTTCATGGCTGGGCAGAGGCCTCATGGCTTCATCCTAGAGAGGAGAAACACACCCTTTTAGATATCAACACCAGCTCATCTTGCTTTGGCCTGGACTTAATCTACAAAGCCTTCAGAAAGACCTGACTTTTCTATCTTACAAAGAAAATTATCTTTGTGGAATACTCATGAAGTAATTATAGATAATGGTCCAGGATCTGGCAAGCTACAAGTTCAGCCTCTTGGCTGAGAAATGAATTCCCTATCTGCTACTACAAGACCTCATTATATGCTGTGTTCACGCATTGATAATGAAAAGACTTAAAATGTGTTTGATAGCAAAGACTCTCCTTTCTTAGCCTGACTGGCCTGTAGAGTAGGGCCCTAGGGAACAGACAACTGAACTCAATGCAAATTTCAAAGGCGATTACCAGCAGCTTCTTATCATCTCCTTGGAACTTTGGGAATGAGGAAACTGTGAGAAGGCAACAGACAAGATGGAAATACCATCATTAAAGGGGAGGGAGAGGGACTTTTCAATTTGATGGAGAAAGAGAAAATGGCTTAAGGAAGCCTAAGATGGTTGCTCTTATTTTTCTATAAAGGCTTAAGCTCCTTTGACAGGAATATAAGGAAAACGAGTCTCACTTTGAGTATTTTACTGAACAAGTGTATGTACTTTATTTCTTGTGCTGGAGATACCAAAATGAAGCCTACTGTCTACTGGGGGAGACAGGGAGACAGGTATGAGAGCAAGTCACTTGCTTTTATCTATCTATCTATCTATCTATCTATTTATTTATTTATTATTTATATATGACAGCGGAATGCATTACAATTCTTAATACACACATAGAGCATAATTTTTCATATCTCCACTTGTATACAAAGTATATTCACACCAATTCATGTCTTCATACCTGTACTTTGGATAATAATAACCATCACATTCCACCATCATTAATAATAACCTCATGCCCCCTCCCTTCCCCTCCAACCCCACTGCACTATCTAGAATTCGTCTATTCCTCCCATGCTCCCCCTCCCTATCCTATTATGAATCAGCCTCCTTATATCAAAGAAAACATTTGGCATTTGGGTTTTTGGGATTGTCTTCACTTAGCATTATCTTCTCTAACTCCATCCATTTATCTGCAAATGCCATGATTTTATTCTCTTTTATTGCTGAGTAACATTCAATTGTGTATATATGCCACATTTTTAAAATCTATTCATCAATTGAAGGGCATCTAGGTTAGTTCCACAGTTTAGCTATTGTGAATTGTGCTGCTATGAACATTGATGTGGCTGTGTCCCTGTAGTATGCTGATTTTAAGTCCTTTGGGTATAGACCAAGGAGAGGGATAGTTGGGTCAAATGGTGGTTCCATTCTTAGTTTTCCAAGAAATCTCCATACTGCTTTCCATATTGGCTGCACCAATTTGCAGTCCCACCAGCAATATATGAGTGTACCTTTTTCCCTGCATCCTTGTCAACACTTATTGTTGTTTGTATACATAATCGCTGCTATTCTGATTGGAGTGAGATGAAAATCTTAAGAGTGGTCTTGATTTGCATTTCTCTAATTGCTAGTGACGATGAACATTTTTTTCATATATTTGTTGATTGATTGTATATCATCTTCTGAGAAGTGTCTCTGTTCACATACTTGGCCCACTTGTTGATTGGGTTATCTGTGGGTTTTTTTTTTTTTCGGTGCTTAGCTTTTTGAGTTCTTTATATATCCTAGAGATTAGTGTTCTATCTGATGTGTGAGGGGTAAAGATTTGCTCCCAAGATGTAGGCTCTGTGTTCACCTCACAGATTGTTTCTTTTGCTGAGAAGAAACTTTTAGTTTGAATCCATCCCATTTATTGATTCTTGGTTTTAATTCTTATGCCACAGGAGTCTTATTAAGGAAGTTGGGGCCTAATCCCACATGATGGAGATTAGGGCCTACTTTTTCTTCTATTAGACGCAGTGTCTCTGGTTTTATTCCTAAGACCTTGATCCATTTTGAGTTAAGTTTTGTGCATGGTGAGAGATAGGGGTTTAATTTCATTTTGTTGCATATGTATTTCCAGTTTTCCCAGCACCATTTATTGAAGAGGCTATCTTTTCTCCAATGCATGTTTTTGGCACCTTTGTCTAATATAAGATAATTGTACGTTTGTGGGTTAGTCTCTGTGTCCTCTATTCTGTACCATTGGTCTACCAGTCTGTTTTGGTGCCAATACCATGCTGTTTTTGTTACTATTGCTCTATAGTATAGTTTAAGGTCTGGTATAGTGATGCCACCTGCTTCACTCTTCCTGCTAAGGATTTATTTAGCTATTCTGGGTCTCTTATTTTTCCAGATGAATTTCATGATTGCTTTTTCTATTTCTATGAAGAATATCATTGGAATTTTGATCAGAATTGCTTTAAATCTGTATAGTGCTTTTGGAAGTATGGTCATTCTGATAATATTAATTCTGCCTACCCATGGTAGATCTTTCCATCTTCTAAGGTCCTCTTTGACTTCTTTCTTTAGGGTTCTGTAATTTTCATTACATAGATCTTTCACCTCTTTCGTTAAGTTGATTCCCAAGTATTTTATTTATTTATTTATTGAGGCTATTGAAAATGGGGTAGTTTTCTTTGTTTCCCTTTCTGAGGATTTGTCATTGATATACAGAAATGCCTTTGATTTATGGGTGTTGATTTTATATCCTGCTACTTTGCTGAATTCATTTACTAGTTCTAGAAGTTTTCTGGTGGAACTTTTAGGGTCTTCTAGGCATAGAATCATATCATCAGCAAATAGTGCCAATTTGAGTTCTTCTTTTCCTATGTGTATTCCTATAATTTCTTTCATCTGTCTAGGTCACTTGCTTTTTTGATGTAGACTTAATCCTTAGACATTTCCCCCAAAGCTGAATTTCCTGGGTTCTCTTTGCACATGGCTTGGGGCCATGTTTATAGCAGTGAAAGCACTGCCTGGAGATTGGAGCATGAATATTAGGAGATGTCAGGATGTCCTACCCCATTTCTCTCTGTTTCAGTTCGTGGACCAGAGGCCTCAGCTTGCATGGACAAGATCTGGCTAGGGACCCTTGATTTTTGGACTCAAATTCCAAACGCGTGACAGGATCCCAAGCCTAACTAAAATCTGAGACATTTCATTATCACTCTGTGGTTTATCAATACTTTTATGGAGTCTCTCAATACTTCTGTAATTAGCTTATTGCATTAAATGCCTTATGTTGAACTGACCAGAGAGGACTTCATTTCATTGGTTATAGGCCAATACAGAAAATAAACAAATAGTTATAAAGTTAATGTGATAATGCTGTAAGCAGAGTTTGTCTCTAGCCCTTTGGGTACATAGATGGTGGCTTTCTCTCTCATTTATGGTGACAAGGAAGTTTCACATTGAATGGGAATTTGGGTGAGAAATTCCAAGACAATTTACTAGGGAGGGAGAACCAGAGGAGAGAGAGCACTCCAGCATTTGACAAAAGTATGACACTTTGATAGAAGATGGAGTTTCAGGGAAGTGTCAAATACTCAAAAAAACAAAACAAAACAAAACAAAAACAAAAACAAAAAACAAAAATCAAAAAAACAAAAAACTGACTAATGGATCAAACACAAAATTATTAGATTCCTCAGGGCTGAAATTCAGATTCTGGTTTCTCGATGACAGGTGTCACTACTGCCGCAGAAGCTCCAGGTTCCTTGGAACATAGAGAATGGGAAGACTCACCTGGAAATAACTGGAAAAGTTTAAGACTGTGTCCTCCTACTTTACCAAGGGAAGTCATTGTTTGTATTATCAACTTCCACTGGGGAAACTTTAAGCCATGTATTTACACATGATACCTGTTACCCAAGGTCTCTAGACCGCAAGATTCCCTATTGTTGAAAACCAGACGATCAGCTTCTGGAAGATTCACTGCTTGTTTGCCTCCTATCTTCTGTGAGTAGTGGCAGAAGGAGACTTCTGGAGTCACTGATAAACAAACTAGAACCAGGGTTTGGAAATCACCCAGAGCATAACTGTTTAATCTTTTTCTTTTAAAGAATTTTATTTATTTTAAAAATTTAATTAACACATAATAATTGTACATATTTGGGTGTTACATACAGTGTGACATTTGAATACATGTACACAATGTGTAATTATCAGATCAAGGTAATTAGCATCTCTGTCACCTCAGACATTTATAATTTCTTTGTGTTGGGAGCATTTGAAAATCCTCTCTCCTAGCTAGTTAATAATTTTCTTTTGATATTTTTCAAATGGTGTCTAAAATTTAATCATCACTCCTTTCCTAACATATATACATTTACAAAGCAATGGTGGCATTTCTGCTGGGGTGTCACAGCTTCTAGTTCGGGAACCAGAAGTTGAAGGCTGCCTCCATACCATTCTGATTAAAGCAGAATGATTTGCTTGCCTTCAGGGATGGTATTTACATCTCTGTGTTTTAGTGCATCTTTGTTTAGCTGCACAGAATGGTACATTTTCAAAGATGTTTCCTATCTACTTACCACTTAATGCTTCCATAGAAACCCATGAGGCAGCTGAATAGAGAACTCAGTTACTTGCTCTAACATCTCCAATAGATTTATCAAGACCAGGAATGACACCCTGGTCTGTATGTTAGGCAGAGGCACCTCCTGCCATTCCATAGTCCTTGTTGGGCTGACTGCTCTTGGGCAAGTTTATGACCTCCAGAACTCCAGAGCCAACATTCTCTAACCCACACTGCCCTGTTGGTCCTGGTGACACTTCTCTCTTAAGCTACATTTAGGGGACAAGGTTCAAGGAGAGATGTTCAACCCAAGACAATGCCTCAGGGATTTCTTTTCTCACTACCAACTGCTTGACCCCAGAGAGAAATGCCCTTCTGACCCCTACTGGCTAAGACGGGGCATGCACCAGACAAGAATTCATTCAGAGCTGATGTCAGAGCATTCTCCAGTAATGATTGGATAAGAAGGTTAAACATGGGGAACATTGACTCAATACTGATTAAACAGGCTGGAAAGACAAAAACAAATAATCAGCCTGTATGTAGCAATAATGGGACAACAAAGCAAATATTAAGGCAGAGGCTTGCTATCAATATTTAACTAGAGGATTAATGTACAGAGGATGCACTTTGGGGAATACAAAGATGACCAGAGAGGCGGAAATGGCTCAATTATGATACACAGACACAGGGAGGAGAAAATCCTGGTTTGCACCATGGAGCCTAAAATTATGAACACACAACAGAGGGAATCATGATGATTAAGCAAAGAGATGATGATGAGCTATCATGTCAGACTCATTAGTATAGGCAAAAAGTATCAAAAGAAAGGGATGGGAAACAAGTGATAATTCTGATCAAGAAGCTTGCCTGACATTCTTCTATATCAGAATTCCTCATACCAATAATGCTCCAAAGCTTTTTATTTTGGGTCTTTTATTTGCTTACCTGGGCCAAAGGGTCTCAAGTATTGCTTCTTCACCTCCTGGGACCGTGTTTCCAATCAGAACTGTTGTTCCTGTTTTTCATTGATACAACCAAATACATTGCTTAGTCTCTTAGTATCTAACCTTCTCTCAGAATGGGTACACTATCAAAGTAGTGCAAACAAACTAACTTTTCCAGGGGTGAATAGGTTTGGGGGATTCTAAATTAACCTGTACTTCAGCATATTCAAGCAACTTTAATGTGATTCTTCAAGAAGGATGCAGTTGTACATAGCATTTCTCAAAAACATTAGTCTGTAGAATGTGTTTAATATAAATACCTTAAATAACCAAGATTCCTTAGGAGACTTTTGATAAAGCTTAGTAAATTTCAGTTCCAGGGTTTCCTCTACAATATTTTGTCTACCCTTCCTTTGTGTTCAAGAGGAGATGGCTGGCAGCTGGTTTTCTGAGAATCTCTGCAGGATCATCTAGAGACTCAAGCCTCCCATGTGGTAGGTGACTACACACTCCTGAGTCTTCTCTAATAGCTGTGATCCCTCCGGTGCATTTTTATCCTGACACAGTAGAACAGTATGCAGACACATTGGCACTGAATAAATAAAAATCATTGTTCCCCAACAGGAAATGACAGAGTTTCAACCCCACTGGGAATGTGTTATATTCTGTCACTATTTCTTAAAGAGCTAATGAAACGTGAACTAAGATTCCAGCAACTTCAACAATCACATCTTTATGATTTAATATTGCGAGATCCCCAGTTTTCCTTCTGATCCCCACTGAAATCTTTTTTCCCACTTGATTCTGTGTCTCATTTATAATTTCTCTTTGAGCTGTGCAGAAACAGGGATGAGTAGTCTTTGAGAGAGGGTTTAGTGAAAAGAGGGTTTAAATAAGTGGGAGTGAATTTTAGGGGTCAGGTTTCTCTGGAAGGATCTGTTTTTTTCCTGCCTGGGCCGCTGGGTCTGGGCAAACTTGATCAGGTGGCTACCACCTTCCTGCTTTCTCTCTCCAAAAGGGTTACAGCACCTTACCAGGTTGTTCAAAAATGAGTTTGAAAAGTATGTTTAAGCCACGAGAATGTGAGGTCATAAAATAATTGAAAAGTAGTGACAGCCACAAACATTAGTGGGGTTCAATTATTTTTATCTTAGTACATTGATTCTTTCTTTAAAATTTGTTCTTTTTGTATGTATGTGACAGTGGAGTATATTTTGACATATTATACATGGAGGATAACTTATTCTAATTAGGATCCCATTTTTGTGGTTGTACATGATGTGAAATTTCACTGGTCATGCATTCATATATGAACATAGGAAAGTTATGTCCAATTCATTCTACTACCTTTCCTATTCCCATCCCTCTTTCCTTCCCTTCATTCCCATTAGTCTAATTTAATGAGCTTCTATTCTTTCCTCTCTGCCCGCTAAGTGTGTGTCAGCATCCACATATCAGAGAGAACATTTGGCCTTTGTTTTTTGGGGATTGGCTCATTTCACTTAGCATGATATTCTGCAGTTCCATCCATTTACCAGCAAATGCCATAATTTCATTCTTCTTTATGGCTACCATTCCATTTTGTATATACAACACATTTTCTTAATCCATTCATCTGTTGAAGGGCATCTAGGTTGGTTCTATAGCTTAGCGAATGTAGCACATTCATTCTTTCCCTGATGGTAAGAGATGCTGGGACAGGCCAAATCCTTTTATAGTAAACTACAGAGGCTGGCACCTTTTCAGATGGAAATTAATGGATGGCATGGATAGAAGTTGTTTACATCGAGGTAGAAACAGGCAACGGGTCTTATCGTAGTTACGGGGGGAGGGGCTGCAGTGTCTCCTTTACACTTCCCTTGTGTCTTAGTAGTTGTTTGCTTGACCCTGGCTTTAGAGCAGAGGCCAGGGAACCTTGAGAAGGAGTCTTCTCTGCTAGGGAGAGCAGAATTAAGTAAAAATTCATTCAGGGAAAAGAGAAGAATTTAATAAAGGTTATCAGCCAAAGGCCTGAGCTTGTCTAGCCTTAAATAAGCATCGAGATGGGAAAAGAGAAAGAAAGCCAAATTGCTGAGTACTAAAAATTAGGAGTTTTTAGTTTGAGTCCGGGAAGGTCAGGAATAGAAGGTGTGATGGCCTCCAGTCTGGCTGGTTAGGGGAGGTATAGGCCATCATCTCAGACTCAGATTCCTTTTCTCTGATCCTGTCTGTACCACCTGCTTGCCTGGCCACCTCTGTCACATTCCTTAAGCTTGGGCCTCTCTTTGGTACTTTGAAAAGTAGTGATGATAAGGATACCTAATTCATTGACATAGGATTAAGTGAGACATGCACAAGAAGTGCTTAAAATGGTAGCAGGAACAAGGAAAGTTCTTTAATATCAATTATATTATCAATAACTTATAAATATCAACACTTATCAGGGATTTGAATGGGGAAGAAGGAAAGTATGGAATATGCAAGAAGAGAAAATGATCTAAGTTTCTTCTCAACACAGGAGTAGCATCAAGTGTTAGATGAAGCTTGGTTTTTGTTTGTTTGTTTTTAAGAAAAAAAGTTCATTGAGGTGTCCCCAGTATTGGAAGTAGCTTTATGGGTGTTTAATGCATGTGTCATATTAAATTCTATTTTAGGTCATTTGGAAATAATGCAGCTTTTAATAGCTCTTCCATCAGCTCCCTATGTATGAACCCATTCCCCAACAGGAAATGATAGAGTTTCAACCCCACTGGGAATGTGTTATATTCTATTACTATTTCTTAAAAAGCTAATGAAACGTGAACCAAGATTCCAGCAACTTCAACAATCACATCTTTATGATTTAATATTGCGAGATCCCCAGTTTTCCTTCTGATCCCCACTGAAATCTTTTTTTCCACTTGATTCTGTGTCTCATTTATAATTTCTCTTTGAGCTGTGCAGAAATAGGGATGATTAGTCTTTGAGAGAGGGTTTAGTGAAAAGAGGGTTTAAATAAGTGGGAGTGAATTTTAGGGGTCAGGTTTCTCTGGAAGGATCTGTGTTTCTTTCCTGCTTGGGCCACTGGGTCTGGGTGATCAGGTGGTTACCACCTTCCTGCTTTCTCTCTCCAAAAGGGTTACAGCACCTTACCAGATTGTTCAAAAGTGAGTTTGAAAAGTAAGTTTAAGCCACGAAAATGTGAGGTCATAAAATAATTGAAAAGTATGAATTTATTTCCAAACTTTAAGTAACTATATTATAAAGAATAACCTGTGTGCATGGTTATTTTTGGGGAAAAGTGTTGTGTTCCCTATTTTGGTGGTGTTGCCTATATAGCAACGTGTGGTGTGGCAAGAATAAATCAGGCTCTGGACATGAAACTTCAGAGAAAGAACTTTAGCAGAAGCAACATTGCATCATAGAGAGAAGCATCCCAGAAAAGGGCAAGGGAGATGAGGAGGTGGATGATGCTGGGAATTCCACTGTATGTGGGATAGGGGTTCTTGGAGCTGCTGTTAATGTGATACCCAAGGAGAGAAGACCTCTCACAGGTGAAGATTATTTGGCTGTTCCAGGTCCAAGTTTCTTCCTGGCAACTGTGTTTCTATCTTTCAGCCCAGTCCTGAAGCTGGGTTTTCTTATTGGCAACCATACTGCATAGGGTGTTTAATGCATGTGTCATATTAAACGCCTACCTCCTGGTCCACTTGCTCTCTCAAATACTCCTGGTTCTCTGATCTCCTGGTCACATGGTTCACCCACTGCCAGCATGAACACCTGCTCTTCAATCCATTTCCTTATATAACCCCCCTCCTGAGCTCTACGCCCACTGCAGCTAGACCTCACTTTCTTTGAGTTATTCATCCACACATGGTTTTTGAGGACCTACCATGTGCCAGGTGCTGGAGATGCAGTAAAAAACACAACAGATGGGATCCCTGCTCTCGTGACTTAGTGAGGGAGTAGAAATGAGCGGTTACTCAAATAAATGTGTAATTGAGACTATTGATTAGAATGTGGGACAAGAACAGGGACTTTGAAAAAGAATAATAGAGGACCAAATTTAGATAGGGGGATCAGGGAAGGCTTCTAGGACAACATGATATTTAAACTGGGACCTGAGGCAACTAGGTAAACAGAACAAGTGAAAAGAACTTTCTAAGAAAAAAAGCACATATAGTGCTTTCTGAGGCCTGAATTATTTGACTAAGAGAAATAAGCCAAGCACAGAAGGATAAATGCTGCATATGTGGAACCTAGGAAAGCTGATCTCATAGAATTTGAGAGTAAAATAGTGGTTCTAGAGGCAGGAAGGACAGGGCAGGCGGAGGAATGGAGAGGTTGGCCAGCAGTTAGGGGCTGGGGGTGTAGCTCAGTGGTAGAGCACATACAGGAGGCCCTGAGTTCAATCCACAACACAAGAAAAAGAAGGAGAAGAGGAAAAGAAAAAAAAGGAACAAGAAAGTTACAGTTAGGCAGGAGAAATAAATTCTAGTGTTCTATGACACCCCAGGTGACTAAAGCTAACAATAACATATATTATATTTCTAGAAAGGATTTTGAATGTGCTCACTAAAAAAAATGATAAATGTTTAAGGTAATGGAGTTAAGCTAATTTCCCTAGATTGATTATTACACGATATATGCATGTATACAAATATCATATTGTACTCCATAAATGGTTCAAATTTATGTAAATGTGTCAATCAAAAATAAAGTCTATCTATCTATCTATCTAATTAATCAGTGTAGCTGGATTTCACTGAGCATGAGGTAGGAATGGCATGAGATGAAGCTAAAGAGAAGAGAAACCTCTATTATTGTGTTAACATAGCTATATTATTGTGTCTATAAGAACTCAGATCATGCAGGACTTATTATAGACCATATGCTCTGTTTACCCATGTCTGGGTAACAAACCGTCTCAAAACCCAAACTTGGTAACACAAGAATGACACATTTTTGGCTGGATATTCTGCTACATATGCTGTGGTTGAGATCACTCATGGGGCTTCATTTATCTGAGAGATCAGCTGTGTCTGTAATGTCCACAGTGGTCTCTTGTCTTCCTGGGTCCCATCTGCATGGCCCCTTACCATTTATTAGTCTTGCTGGAGATTCTAGTGCTAATAAGGCTGCTATTTTTTCTAGTCAATTTGACAAGTCAAGGTGGAAATGAAATATTATTTTATTGTGATCTCAAATTTATTATGTCTAATATTGCCCTCTTTTTTCTCTTGCTTCAAATTAGCTAGCTACAAACTCTACATGTGCCCCAATCAAACTACTACTGAATTAATCTTTCTAATCAGCTTAAGTGATTCTTCTGCCAA
Organism: Marmota marmota marmota; assembly: GCF_001458135.2. NCBI lineage: Eukaryota > Metazoa > Chordata > Mammalia > Rodentia > Sciuridae > Marmota > Marmota marmota. The sequence goes on along the minus strand of NW_026000016.1, from coordinate 7,673,394 downwards.
AATTTCAAGTGTATCTTTGTTGGAATAGATAAAAACAAATTAAGGAGTGGAGGATGTGTTCAAGTTTAGCTCATTTAACTCTGTCCTTATATTGAGGAAGATTTGGGGGACCCAGAAACATTTTGTGACTAGCCCCACATCAAACATGTAGCAGAGTCAGAATTTGTGACTAGATTCTCTGACTTGGTCTAGAATTTTTCAAGAAAAGAAATCATCATGCAACTTTCTAAGTGTTTTATGCATATTTCCAATGTTTTCTTCAGAACCAATCTTTGATTCATACAGTATTATTTTCATTTTTATAGATGAGTTAACTGAGGCTCAATAACGTTAAGTAATTTGAACATTACATAGTGAGTGAACAATGATATTGATATTTATTCCTAGTTTTGCTTAAATTTAAAATTTTCCTTATTTTGTCACATTTCCCATATAATTTACAAGTCCCTCGAGGGAATGATCCAGATCTTATATATCTTTTTCTATGACAAAAAACCTTTTGCAGATTGCTGCTTAATGAATATATATGGAAGAATGGGTGGAAGGAAGGAAAGAAGGAATGAGGGAGGAGGAAGAAAAAGGAGGAATTAAATGAATACTCAGGTCTCTAGAGGCAAAGCCTTTGTCTTCTCCACTATATTAAACAGCATCTGGAATATTATTGATCAGAACAAATGCAAATTACAGGCCTACATTGAATTATCTCAATTCATTTCTGGTTCCCATCCTCTTTTTTATATGAGAAAGTATGAACATATTGATTTAAAACAGTCTGTGTTGGCTTGCAAGTTAGCATGAGTTATGAAGAGTTAATGCAAGTTAGCATGAGTTATGAAGAGTTAATGCAAGTTAGCATGAGTTATGAAGAGTTAATACAGAAATTTATCTTCATGGCTCAGGCAGAAGTGAATGAACTTAAAAATAAGATTTTTACAATGCAGATCATTCAAGATACTTAAAGTTAACTAGGTAAGGAAATTGACTGAATTTGTTAAAGGGTTGCTTATATAAATAATAACACCTTACAGTGTTTTAATCTCATCTAACATCATTTATTTATTCCAGAAGTAAATGCAATCACTTGAATTTCTTTAAGAGGTATAGAACTCTAGTCTATTTAAATAATAGATCATTGGGTCTGTACCTTTTTTCTCTTATGGTGTGTTCCTAGTTTACTGCCAAGAATGGGTTGGAGGGACTTAATGGCAATGTTTGATATCTACTTTGCACAGCATGCTCTCTGGAGATCAGAGTCAGGGCCTAAAGTGACTGCAACCACATGACAGATCAGCTGTTCTGCATTAGGATGTATACATACCTTGTGATTCCAAACAAGACTACCCTGTACTTGCAGATGTCGATCTGTGGATCTGTATTTCACAAACATTGCTACATCTCCCTGATCCCTTGGGACTGAGGAATGACTTCCTAGAAAAACAGACACATTACATGTTGGCATAGCTCTGTGCTGAAGCTATTCCTCAGAGGGCTTCTGCTAACTTCAAATGGAATTCAGAGTGTGATGGGAAAATTGGACGTCATCATCATCATCAGCATCATCATCATATTTCCTTTTAAAAAGTTTCTTTTCCAAGGTGTTTAACTTCAAAGTGCTTTGCATATTATGGGTTCCCATAAGTAAAAAGTGTGTAAATGCAGGAACTTACAAGGAGGAGTTAGAAACCAGAATTTCAAGATGATATTGGAAGCCCAAAATTCTGCCAAGAATTTAATAATGGAGGCAAATCAATGGGGAGTGAGGTTGGCTGACTGATGCCCTATTTTATCTTGGAGAGAGCCTACAGGTGCACCAGCGATAGGCCTTCAAGTGTATACTGATGGGAAGCAGGTGCCATGTTTCTGGACTCTCAATAGAGAAAGATGGAACTGAGCTTGACTTACTGACTCAAACATTTCCTTTCTAGAGTGGTTGCTTCTAAGGTGGTTTCTAAAACAGAGAGGCTATTGAGGTCTTTGGGTTTTTTTTTTTTTTTTCGCATTTGAGTGTTTTTACAAGCAGTTGTTGCCTTCTTGTGATGGATATAGGTCGTTGATAGCTTTAGTTGACCAAAGATACCCAACTAGACTCCATAGTACCTTGAATTCTGTGGATTAATCTATTTTCCAGTCATTCATTCTCCATGTATGTGTCATCTTACTGAGTTCTTTCATTGTTCCAGGACAATGTTCTTATACTTTGACTTATCATGTGACCCCACGGTGGATTGACACCTTACTGATTTTTAAAAAGTCATTTTTCTAGTGTGACCTATTTCAGAAATGACTAGGTAGGTAATTTGGTTTGGGTTGTCATGCATCTTTTCCCTTGGTGAAGTCTCTTTCTTCTCTTGGTGTTTTGTCCTGTTATCCAGATTCCATTGCTCCAACATGCTACTGCTTTCCTCCCTTTCCAGAATATCTCATGAAGCCAAAGTTCTTTCTCTAAAAGCCACACTAGTCTTTTGTGGCTAGAACCAGCATAATGAGATGAAGCAATGCTGCCAATGTTCTGATTAGATAATGCCTTATCTTCTTAATAATGCAAATGCCTCAAGAGGAGTGCTGACATGTGGAATTTGAATTTGTAAAAAGAAAGGTATAAATATTGTAGAAAATAATAATACATGCTTGCTTAAATTTTGATTTAAAATTTTCTAATTCTAAATTTTTTCATGTCTCTGGGCATCAGGAATTTTAGGCAGACTGGGAAACCAATACCAGTGGATCTCAATGCCATGGGAGTGTATGGAACCTAGAGACCTGTCTTCCATGTCCAGTCTAAGAGAATTTCAATCTGTCATTCCTTGCTCCCTAAATCTTTTTCCTCTCCTCACTCATCGTGAGATATTTAACATTGATTTTTCAATGGATTTATGTTTTTATGAAGTTGACTTCAGCTGCTTGTCATCAAGAAAAAATGCTGGAGGCAAGGAATTACAAAGCTAGATGGCTGCCTGGCTTAAAATGAGGGGGAAAGGAAAAATATGTAGTGAAACAAGCACACAAAACTATTCAATCAATTTCCTTGACACATCTGTTTTCTCCATCAGTTGATAACAGTTTCTTTCTTGTGTTACTCTGAATTTTTTAAAGTACAGAAAAATACAAGTGAAACAAACTCCATCAATATTTCTATTATTAAAGCAGTTGAAGTATAATATAGATTGAAAATGGAAGGATGAATTATTTTTAGATAAATGGGATTATATTATAGAGGCAATTTAAATAAAACATTAATTTTTCTTAATGATAATAAAAAACTTACTAAATAAAAATGAAGGAAATGTTGAACTTCAAAAATTATTCTTCACTATTATCACTATTAGTTACTAAAAGATAACTGTATGTTCAACAAAGGAGATTAGGAAAATGTGTTTATGTTCAAAGTTCTAAGGAGAAACAGGTGTTCTAATTAAAAACGATACAGACTGAGTCCCTGCTCTGTAGGAAGGGGACATCAGAATAGAGAGGACATCAGCACTCTCACTTTTTCTCACCTCATTTTTCTCACATCCTGGTAAATATATTTAGACATACTATTATTTTTGCATTAGTCAAATTTATTACATTCACATTGTGTAATGCAAATTTGGTTGTCTTGGAGCTTAATATTCATCCTTTTATCACATTCTCCATTCTTGGCTTTCTTATTTTCAGTTCATCTCTGAATTGTTTGAATTTGATCATCAACTAGTTCTTTCAATAGCAGCTCAGGAGTATTGTACCTCATGATTTTTTTTTCCTATTTTAAATAATGTCTGCCTGATTCCTTTATTTTTGAATAACATCCTAGGTTGGCAGAGTTTTCTTGGTATCATACTTTCTTTCCCTTGAAACTTTATAGATTTGATTCCACTGTTTTTGAGTCGCATCATTCTGGGGACTATTCGGGTTAGACTAACTTCTTTTCCCTCTTTTTAGTAACTTCTTTTTAGTAACTTGCCTTAATTGCTTGGATGTCTGAAACATTCATTTAGCATTCTAGTAGTTCAGTAGCCCAACTCACATATAGCTCAGTGCTCAATACTTTCCTGAAACACAGTATTTTTTTTTTCAATCATCAGATTCAGTATTATATTTATCTCAAGGAAATTTTCTCACATTACATCTCTCAATACACCTTCTTTCCTTAGATGGACTCTTTAATTCAAAGACAAAAAGTATCTTTATGTTATGTTGATTTGCTCCTTTCCTTTATAGTACTGTTAATATCTTTTTCTTCTTTATTTTCAGTTATTATAATTATCTCAAGCCTTTCCTCTTATGTCAGTAATTCTATTTTCAACACTATTTTGCTTGCTCTTAAGTTGTTTATTAAAACTGTAGTAATGCTATTCTGTTTCTCAAGTTTGTCTCCTCTGCAAGCCCTATTTTGGCATATCCTATTGTTTTACTGTATAATCATAAGTTTCAGTTTATTGTATTCTTGCTTTCCATATAACATCAAGTAATCATGAGTAAATCTCATTTGTTTCTTGGATTTATGTTTTCTTCTTGATTGTGTTACTTGTTTTTCTCCTGATGTTTTTGTTTTTGCTATTATTTGTTTGCCTCATGCCAGGATACTTTTAAAAATTTTTCTATGCTTGGTATACAGGGGGCTACTCTTGACGCTTTTCCTTCTGATTTATAGTGTAAGAAATGAGAAAACAAGATCATCTTGGGGTGTCCAGTGTTTGCTAAGTTATCTGGACTCAATTCTCTAAGATTTTGTTAAATGCCCTAAATTAGATATCTAATCAGGTATTAGATGTGACACTGGTTTGGGCACAAAGGACAAAATAATAGTGACAAGTAGGACAAAGAAGTTGATATTTCCTGTTTTAGAGTGTCTGAACATCAGCAGTCTAGGTCACCAGCACAGAGGGTGGCAGCTCCCTTGTCTCAGAGACCCTTGATTCCTCTGTCTGGTTGCTTATCAAGTTTTCTATGAGTTAGAGTCATGCTCAGCTTCTTCTGGCAAATTCACCCGGGAAAATGATAAGGAAAGGATACAATTCGTTTTGCTTTGTCTTTTAAAGGCATGAATCTGAATTCCAAGCACCGCTTCTTCCATGTGACTGCCTAGAACACAGTGACGTGATCCCAGGAGCTTGGGGACTTGGAATTGTAGACTTTCGTCTGGGAAGTCATGCATGAGGTGAAATTGGGGGATTCAGTTATTAAAAGAAGAAATTGGAAAGCCAGACAGCTATACCTCACTGAGTTTCCCTTAACCTAACAGTGGGCTGTAGCTCTTTTCCAGGGTAGAGGAAACCTTGACCTCAAATTGGGCTTCAGATTGGACTCCCCCATTCAGAGAGCTTCACGGGGACCTTCTCCCATCTCATCAGTTTTCCCAGTAATTTTCCACTTCTTAGTCCGAAAAGGAAAAGAACGAGGGCATGCTCTCGGTTAGTGTAACTCAGCAAGAGTCTTTTTTAACCTAGTGGTAGGTGTCCCACTAAGGGCAGAATTGGGTGACAAGCAGGCCTTGCCACACCTCTCTGCTTGCTCTGCACCCTTTGGTTCCTTTGATTTTAGATTTTGAAGTTTACTGAAGTAGATTGTAGTCATTATCTTTTTGGTGATTATTTTTGCTGTTCTAATCACAGTTTTATAGTTGTCAGGAGAAGGAAAGTTTGTGATGTAGGTTTTTTTTTTTTTTAATGATTGTTTCTCTTTCTTTTTATCTTTTGCCATTTGTAATTGGCCTTTCACCATTTCCTGCCTCCTTCTTATCTTAATTTTCTCCTTTGCACTTATGTGGGACTATTATAACTCAGTATTTTAACTTGAAATTTTCATAGTCTATTTCACTCATTTTCTTTTTTTTTCAACAATCAGTTTTTTAATTGGTTCTTTTTAGATATACATGACAGTATAGTATATTTTGGCATATTTTACATACATGCAGTATAAATTCCCACTCTTGTGGTTGAACATGATGTGGAGTTACACTGATCATGTATTCCTATAGGAACACAGAAAAGTTATGTTTGATTCATTCTACTGTCTTTTCTATTCCCATGCCCCCTCCCTTTGCTTCATTCCCCCTTGTCTTATCCAATGAACTTCTATTCCTCCCTCTTCTCTCCTGTGCCTTATTGTGTGTTAGCATCCACATATCAGAGAGAACATTTGGCCTTTGGTTTTGGGGGATTGGCTTATTTCATTTAGCACGAATTCATTTCCATTCAGTTGTTGAACTTTATTTCTTAGCTCTATTACAATTTAATTTTGATTTTATTATTATTATTATTATTAGTAGTAGTAGTAGTAGTAGTAGTGGTGGTGGTGGTAATATTTTGTGGTGCTGAAGTTGAAATCCAGGGTCTCTAGCATGATAGCATGATAGGCGAATGTACTCTGATGAGCTATACTCCCCAATACCACAATTTTATTATTTTTAAAATATCATTTTTGTCAATAAAATAAAATCTTGGGAGAAAAAAAATGTTGGCTTATGCTTAATCTATCATTTAAAATCAGAAGCAGAATTATAGCTTATAGCTAAGTGTTTGGAGAACTTTTAGGAATCCTGGAACCACTCAGCAAGAGGTCTGTTTCCCTAACTGATCCTGTGGGTGATCTGGTTGTATTCCTCGAATCTGTCCCTAATGTTGGCATCCCACAGTTTTACCCTATGTGCCATTTTCTCCAAGAAAATGGAAGCTCATCATTCCATAATTGTTGGGAGATAGACTGCAATGAGGCTCCAGTGATTTTTTTTAAAATTTTAATTCTATTTTTTAAAGTTTTTAGTTGTTGAAATAAGACCTTTATTTTATTTATTTATACGTGGTGCAGAGAATAGAACCCAGTGCCTCATACATGTTAGGGAAGTGTACTACTGCTGAGCCCCAGCCCCAGCCCCACCACAGGATTTAAGTAAGTTACCTTACTTCCCTACACGACAGGGATAGTTATGAGCTCATGTAACTTCTCCAGAAGTGTGGCTTTGCCTTTGCAAGTTGTGGCAGAGACACTCACCTCTCACAGAATACACAGGGACTCCCTACTTTGCTCATAGCCCTTGAAATTTGGTAGGATCTATGTCAACTTCAGGCTGCAGCATCTAAGAGACGCATCTAGGGGATGATAACCTCATAATTCTCTCTTGCACCAAAACCAGAAGCCACATGATCTGGTTGGTAGTGCAGCAAGAGATAATGTGTTTGAATCCTTAAATCACTGCTTGGGACTAGAGCTTCTTGCAGTGCTACTAGACCCACATTGGAGTTTGTGTGAGAAAAAAAAATTACATCTTTGATTTTTACCTTTGTTGAGAATATTTGTGAGTTTATCTTTTACTTCAGTCAGAATAGCAATTATCAAGAATACAAATAACAATAAATGCTGGTGAGCATGTGGAAAAAAATAAATTCTTATACAGTGTTGGTTGGAATGTAAATCAGTACAACCATTATGGAAATCAGTAGGGAGGCTCCTCAAAAATCTAAAACTGGAACTACCATGTGATTCAGCTGAACCACTGCTTGGTATTTATACAAAAGAATTAAAGACAACATATGTTGGAGATACATGAATTCCCATGTTTATAGCAGTACAATTCACAGTAGCCGAATTATGGAATCAGTCTAGGTGTCTGTCAACAGATGAATGGATAAAGCAAGTGTGGTCTATATAGAACAATGGAGTTTTATTTAGCCATAAAGAACAAAATTATGTCATTTGCAGAAAAAAGGATGGAACTGGATATTACCATATTAAGAGAAATAAGCCAGCCTCAAGAAACTTAAGTGTCACGTGTTTTCTCTTGTGAGAGCTAAAGAGAAAAATAACGAGATGATTACAGTGGAAACGGAGATCAGATGAAAGGAGGGCCAGGGGAGTGAAATTGATCAGATTATGTTATATGCATGTTAAATATGTCACAATGAAATCCATTTGGTATAATTAATATTCAAAGACAAAATTTAAAAATATTCATTTATGGGTTAGTCCACTAATATTTGCAAGTTTATTTCTTATCACTTAACTGTGTTAAGCTATGTTATCACAGCATAACTAAGCTAACTAGTATCAGGCCAAGTGAGATTGGAGTACAAAACATTCCAAAGCATTCCTCAATTGACCTGTGACAAGAAGACTGTTCTTGCACTCTGCTGAGGCAGCAGGGAGGAGCTATTAGGATGATCAGCTTTGTGGTGGGCAGAGCTGGGTTTGAATCTTGGAAATGACCCTTTCTAACAGGTTATGTGACATTAGTTTCATTTCTTATCCTCTCTGGATCTCATTTCTTTCTCTCCTCAAACCATAAGGTAGTTTTAAGGATTCATTGAGACATCTAGTAAAATCTGGTACCCAGTAAGGATCATAAAATTCCTCCTGGTCATGATGATGAGGAGTTAAGAAATACGTGCAGAGTAGGTTCCAAAGTGTGCTCGCTGATTAGTTGAAACACACATGGCTAATGTAGTGGCTCTGTGTGTTTAGGGATCAGAGAAGAGACCAAACTGGTGCCACTTCATGGACCTCTCCAACCACCCAAACCTCTGATTCATAGATGAAATTTGATTTGTCATTTACAACTACAGGTAGAGTCTCCCTATCTAAAATGCTTGGGACTAGAAGTGTTTTAGATTTCAGAGTTTTTTCAGATTTTGGAACACTAAACTTTGGGTCTAGAATGCCCCTCAAAGGACCATGTGTCCCCAGCTATTAGAAGGTGGTGGAACCTTCAGGAGGTAGGGCATATAGTGGAAAGGTGTGCCTTTAAAGGGATATTGAGACAGCCCTTTCTTGTCTTCCTCTTTGCTTCCTGTCCGCTATGAGGTGAACAGCCCTCTTTCACCACATACTTCCACCATGATGCACTGTGCTGCTGTAGGCCCAAAGCAACAGGGCCAAGTGACCATGGACTGAGAGCTCTGAAACTGACAGCCAAAATAAACCTTTCCTTCTTTTAAGTTGATTTGTCTTGGATATTTGTTACAGTGATGGAAAGCTGATTAATACAGATACCTTGGTGATGGGACTGGCATCTAAATACAAAATTCTTTTATGTTTCCTGTACACCTTATACACAGAACCTGAAGGTAATATTTTTGGTGCTCCTGCATTTTGACTGTGACCCATCACCTGAGGTTATTTCGACTTGAAACCTCATGTTGACACTCAAAATTCTTTATATCCTAAAGCATCATATATTTTTGTATTAAGGATGCTCAACCTGTAATAGGAAACTCAGTGACTTAAATATAGAGAAAATTGAAAGTTAACCTGAGAAAAATTATATAGAAAACTCTCAAAGTTAGACCCTTTTAACAGGAAGGTGTGAATCATATTAGAAGAATTGTGCAAGATCTAAGGATAATGATTTGAGTCTGCTTTGAATATATCTTATCTTCAAAGCCAACACACAATTTAATCAACGTTGAAAAATTTCAGAAGTTGGCAGAATTGGAGCAATGATAGGTGATGGAGGGGTTTTCTGACAGAATTACATCAAGATCATTAGCCCTGACAGCATCATGTCTCTTAAAGAAGGTGATGGGGCCTTAGAGAAGGAGCATGGAATTGACTCGTGTCACAAATGATAGGTGGAGCTGAGCGCAGTTGTGCTCACCTCCCAGTGGCTTGGGAGGCTGAGGCAGGAGGATGGCAAGTTCAAAGCCAGCCTCAACAAAAGCAAGTTGCTAAGAAACTCAGTGAGATGCTGTCTTAAAATAAAATACAAGATAGCGCTGGGGATGTGGCTCAGTGGTTGAGTGCTCCTGACTTCAATCCCCAGTACTACCCCACCCCACCCCTGAAAAAAGAGGTGGGATGCCCAACCACTGGTGGGAGCATTACAAGATGCAGGAACCTACTCTCTGTCCTCTTGAGTCACTGTCTTATTCAAGCTGTAAAAGGTAGGATTCAGTAGCACCAACACAGGACAGTGTATCCGCTTCTGGCCCAACATTTTGCCAGAACAAGCTACATCCATCTATGATGATAAAATAGTGACATATTCTTGCTATGAATATTAACCACCCGTCGAGTTCCTATATTAAAATAGGTACCACTGTGTTAAGATGTGGAGGTGAGACACTCTCCATAGAAAAAGTTGCTCTTGGGAGTCACTATTTAACCACAAAGTTCTACTTGATACTTTCTCACTTATTTGGATGAACCCAAAGGAAGGGGATTAGAAATCATCAAGGAAATAGGGATCAGTCTAGTTTTACCACTCAGGATTTTGGTCTTCATACAGTGGTAAACTGTGTGGTATTGAGGCAACTTCTTTGGAGGATTTGGCTCTTCCCAAATTGGTGCTTGCCTTTGTTCCTGATTATACTATGATGAGTGGAAAAGTGTTTTGCTTCTTTACACTTCAGGATTTTTAATCCAGTAAAATACTGCATCAATATCTCTTTCCTCTCAGAAAAGTCCATGTTCCAGGTCCCTTACAAGCCCTTAGGCAGAATGACCACACAGTGGTTAAGTGAGTGAGATTTCACATTCATTAATTTTCCTGGTTGTTTTTTGCTCAGACTTTCCCAAAAAGTTATTTGTAAAGACTGCAGAGGCGTCTCCCTTTTCTCTGAATGTTTAGAAACCACCACCACAAGTGATGCAGACACTCATACACCTTGTTCAGGCAGCAGCAGACTGTGTGGGGACTTCTGACACATAAATGAGAATGCAGGTCATCCGGGGCTCTCATTAAGCTTGGATTTGATCATTGCACAATGTACACATGTGTCAAAATATCACATTGGACCCCATAAATATGTACAATTGTGATGTGTCCATCAAAAATAAAAATAAGAGAGAAAAATGGACTCAGTGGGTCTAGGGTACTGTATGAGATTCTGCCTCTCCAACAGGCTTCCAGGTGCTGCTGCTGCTACCTCATGGGACACTCTTTGAGTAGCAGGGCCCTAGTGAACACCTTGCAAGCTACTTACTGCCAGGCCATGAAGTGGTGGGAGAAATGGAAAGGGAGATGAGACCAAATATATCCTGAATTCATCACCTAACCTCTCTGAACTTTAGATTCCTCATTTATAAGGTGGAATCAATGAAATTATAAAACTTATATCACAGAGATGTGTGTAATTAGCTAATGCTCTCTAAAAAGAAGGACAAGGCCATCACCCCAGAAGATTGCCATATTCTACCCTAAAATGACAGGGTCACTTCATAGAGATTTTCTTGCCAGCTTAGAAGTTATGTGTATGTGATAATGTGATGTTCTCATCCATTCCCGTCTATTGTCTTGCAGTGTTTCAAAACAGTTATCATCTGGTTCTCACATGCTTCTGGATGCTAAGTTTCATGCAATGTAATGATCCTTTCATTCAAGTTTTTCAACCCCCAAGTTGCAATTCTGCTTAAGATCCCTTAGTGGATATAGTTTAGGGAAAAGAGCTACTTCTTGGCAGAACAGCTTTTTAATGCAACATATACAGTTATAATTCCCACTGGGAGGCGGAAACATTACAGAATGGAAACATTAAGGAATGTCTATTTGATTTGCACAAAGATACAGTGCAATTCAGCTCCAGTAGCAATGAGTTATCAGGAAAGACAGGAGACAGGACAATAAATTATTTTCATGTTTTAAGTTAAATGTACAAATCCTCATGATGTGTTTAATTCCTGAGTTTGGAAAGTATTATACAGTGACTTACCTTGTTAAACCTGAGAAAAGCTTGGCTTAGCAGTTAACTAGCAATAAGGAAGGGAAAGCATCCATGCTTAAACTCTTCTCAAACAATGAAACAAAGAATACTAGTTCCTGGTCCTCGGCATTTTTCAGAAAGTATGCCTGGATTAGTTCTGATAGATTCCTTGCGGTTCATTATATTTTCTGGAAACATCTATGAATGTCAGTAGGATTTATTTAAATTTAGGGAAGTGATAACCTTGCTTTATCTCTATCCTTGACTCTTCTCAAAGCAGAGAGACCTAAAACTCCTCTCAAAAGGGAATATTTTCCATTCTTGGTTAAATCTTGGGAGATGCCTGAAGTGTCCAGAGAAAAGCAGGAAGTGGAGGAAATATTGATTCATTGGGAAGAGTGATCCACAGCAGTACATTCCACAGGGAGTCCCTGTGTTTTCTGGGCTAAGTTTTTCTGCAATCAGAGGAGGGTAGAGAAAGAATTATTGGTCTATGGACAGTGGGGTTTGGGCGAGCCAAAATATAGTTTATTTTGCTATAATAAATTTCCTAAAGGACTCTACTCCACCTGCTCTGGCTCAACATTTCTGTTGTCTTTGTTTTTGTTATATATTTTTTTCCAGTTATTTTGATCCCAGACGGATCAGACATTTTCCCAAGAATTACCAAATAGCTGGTTGTAATGCTATTCTCAACTTTTCCCTTCTCTAAATTCAGCATAAATATATGCATAAAAATATTTATCATTTATTTTCTATATGACCAAAACTTACCAGCAGTTATTTGGGAATGTCATAAAACAAATATTACCAAGTGGAATATAGGACATTGTGGGATTGAAAATTTCCACATGTAAAGTCAAATTCTGAATCCTTTGTCTTGACAGTGTCCAAGTTGGTCTCATATTCTACTTTCAGGAAATGTCTTGTTAATCTTTGATCCTTATGAGGATATTTTAAAAATTTAAGAAGTTTTTCAAAGTTATTGGGTGGTGGGGTGACACCAACTTCTTTAACAAGAACAGAGCTAATATAATAAAAGCCATCAGGTTTGGGATATTTTATGAAAATGTTTAATTCAACTGTTTCTTTGGAATGTAGTAGTCATAGTTTGGAATTTAAGTTACAGTTCAGTTTTATGTGGTTTTTATGCTACTCAGAGTCTTAGAATACAAATGTCATTTAAAGTTAAGGCTTTGCTGTTCATTTTGAAACAACAATTTACAAGTGTCATATTGTCATAGAAAATAAAAATTTCTGTAAAAAAAATTTGCACAAAGTTTTATGATGGTACAAAACATGAAGCAATAATATACCAGTAAAATGAAAACATTTTACTACAGAAAGTTTTATAGATCTCAATAAAGAAAAAATATGTTATTTTACACCTTTAAAAATTACGAAACAATCTAAAACAATATAAACTGAACATTTTGTAACACTGCCTTTACAAATTAATAACTTTATAAACATATAATTTTTAAATATATTTATCAGTGCAAGATACTTTAAAATTTAAAGTTGCAGTATCATTTTTCCTTGGCTGAGGACAACTTTGAAGTCTGTTGCCTTAAAAACAAAATCAAGTCTTACTTAATGCTTTTCTCCTAGTATGATTATAACAACTGAATGAATGCCTCTGGGAACAAAAATACTATTCTTCTTTCCCGGTGATCGATACTTTCCTGGAACCAAAAGGCATTCTCCATCCCATTAAAACAAGATGAATGGGACTGTGGCATCCACAATGCAAATTCGACTCCCAACAAATGTATCTGAATGAGCCCTGCAGTAACTTTCCTGCAGGAAAGGAGAAAGATCTAAAAATTCTTATCCACACATGGTGTGACAAAAAACACACCAAAACAACCAAATTATCTTTTGGTTCATTAACATGCTGCCTATGAGATATTTATTTCTTTGTGTTGTTAGGGGCTTAGGTCTTGCCAGCCCTAGGCAGGCTTTTTCTTTATGAGCCACTGGAAGTTTCTAGAAGCATTCATTCAAGTCGATTTTTTTAGAGTTGCTTCGGATTGGTTTTTGTCAAACATTTGTTTTGACTTTAGGTCCCCCCATCCCCACCCCCTTATCTTAAAATACTCTGCCCCCAGACAACAAGATTTATAGTTTCTTTCTTAAATTAACTGTTCTCTTTTCCACTTCCCTTGACTGACTCAATATCAAAACAAGAAGGTTCACAGGATCATTCTTGCATATTTGGATGTAAAAATTTCATGTTTTTTTTTAGATATTTGGAAGATTTTGTTTCAGTCCTTCCTTTAGGTCTCATTTGAAAGCCAATTAGTATTATTTCCTCCCTCAATTTATCACTATCTTCCATTAAATACAAACATTCTATCAAACCTCATTCTGATCAGAATAGACAGACAAATGGCTTAAGGAAAAAAGATACTGTCACTTTAACCAGTTAACGAGAAAACCAAAGTTAGACTTTGGAGGGCAAAGTTAGGAATTTCCCTTATTTATTTATTTTTAAACATAAAGTCTAGTAAAATTGTTTGCCATTACCAGCAGGTTAAAGCTGCAAGTTTCTTTTCTGGACAATGGCAAATGCTTAAATTCTAGGAGAGAAAAAAAGACAAGAGGAGAGAAAGAGCAAAGAGTTTACATTTGAAAATACATTCCATATGAAAGAACAATAAGAGAGAATATTGCAGCTTTATACAAAAGGGTCAAGAGACATGGAATTGAACTACAGACAAAGCAGAACAATTAAGCCACGTTGCCAAATCTTCAGAGCCCTTGCCTTCCCGGGGGGCTGACGTCTCACACTAAAATATACTTTCTTCTTGGTCAGTGGGCCACCAGGTTTGATTAAAGAGTAGGGCTTTCACCAGTGAGAAACAGAGTGGGTCGTTAATGTAACACAATGAACCAGTACAAACAGAAAGGCACTTGAGAGGACATCAACTAGCCAGTGCCAAGGATTTTTGTCGTGGTTGTCAGCAGTACACCCAGTTGCCAGCAGTGTTTGGTGATGGCACGGTTTCCTGTTTGGAGTTCACGAGCACGAGACTTAGTACAACACTGGAAAACATCAAGAAAATTTGACGGTATTGCTTCGTAAACAGAGCTGACACACTATATCGGTACTGAGGCTACAGTACTTTCAAAAGAAAACACCCTAATCCTTCTTTGCCTATGCACGACGTGGGCAATTATACACAAGAACAACTTCAGGAGTCCACCGAAATGCAGTTATGCTAATATATTCTGGACACTGGGGTACAGGTAGCATGTCCATCAAAAGGGCCCCACTGAATACACTTGGTGCCAGCATCTTGGATTTTGCACAGTTTCTGAAAAGAATCCATCAAAGGAAGAGGAGAGAGAGAGAGAGAAGGGAGAAGGGGGAGTGGAAATGAATCATTAAGTCAATCATACTTGGTCTCAACACCAGCATCTGATCATTCAAATTAAACCAACAGAAGAAAGCTGACTGTACATGATTCCGATTGTTAACACAGCTCACTTGTTCATGTCTGTCGGCCATACTCATTGAAGCTCCTGAGAAAAGCCTGGCTCAGTGTCATCAACGCACTTCCCAGCCTGTACAGTGAAAGCAGATCAACAGTTCCCCAGCACGCTCAAAGTAAGTCCTTCCACTTGGATTCTCCGACTTGTCTTTTCACCTCCGTCCGCCTTCATGCCTCTGAATATGTACTCTGTGTATTCAGTTTGTCTTTTTTCAATTTCACACCGTCCACGAGTTCAAAGTTATAGTTCTCCAGGGCTGACAAGTTTCTTTCTGACATCCCATTGTGCCAACAAGCACAGTACAGCACGACCCCACAGACAGCACCCAAGAGGACCCCCAGGGCACTCATAGCTATGATGGTGATAAGGATGGGATCCAAGGTCTTCAGCACATTGCCCGGCTTCCTAGAGATGTTCTTGTCGCTTTCTCCCTCCCCTTCGTATCCTGGGGTGCTGCCTGGGGATAAAATAAAATTGACTCCATGAGCACCACGGATGGACCAGATGAGAGCAGACAGAAAAATCCAGAAAAAGAAAAGAAATTAGAGTAAATTCCAGGCTCCAGTTTTTGCCTGTCATCTTTGACTGGTTGTTGGGAGTGAGATGTGGGAGGTGAGGGTGCTGGGATCGAGGCAGAGATCTTAGCACATGGAAAGAGAGGATTCTGCATCAACAGTGAGGTTTATGTTCTAATCTAATTCAGATTTCATGCAGTCTCTGTTTGCACTAGATTGTAATCTATGTTTATCATCCTGGGCCAGATACATGGTCATTACACTTTGGAAAATACTCAGTCACCATTTGTCTAGTCTGTGTGTGGGGGGGAGGAGTGGGTTGGGGAGGGGTGTGTTAAATGTTCCCTGTGCATGTCTCTGACTACAATCCAAGGCACAAGGACACTTTTAGTGTTGAGTTTCCAAGAGCCATTCCCAGAGTCAGGCTCAGTTTACCTATGTGTTTATTCTCCCACCTGGGAAACTGGCAAGTTAAACAAGGTTTTCCCAATTCTACAGCAGTTTCCCTGTAGAAGGACAGATCTTTCAGAACAAGAATGCTGGTATAAAAGGTTTTGTGGCTCAAATCAAGAAACCGTGTCTGTGTCATGCTGAATTGAAGACATTTAATAATCAGCATCTCCACAATGCTGGTAGTTTCACTGGAGACGATCACACTGCTCTGCAGCTGAGTCACTGGGGACATGTTTTCTTTAGAGTGGAACAGGAGAAATTATTAACATGGGAGCTTTGAGCCTAATTACCTGCTACTAGAACAGGACTAAAATGTTAATGTGCAACATTCGTGGTGTTTACTTAATGATGTTCTCATCAACAAAGATTCCAATCAACGAAAACTAAAAATATGAGATGCAAGTCCCTAACCAGGGGAAAACAAGCCTTGGGGGCATATTAATATTCTCTCCCTTGATGAAATATTGTTTTGAAACAGCGTCTAATAAAGTTTATGTCTCTGTGTGGACTTGGAAATGTGTTAATATTTTCAACAGCATAGTGCCATGTTTATTTGTCTCGAGACAAGGTCTGGCTATCTAGGACCACGTTTCTAATGGCAACAGTTGGTGATGAACACTGATGTTCTGGGTGCAGTGCTGCCTGCAGCAGTTATGAATAATGTTGGGGCAAGTGTCCAACAACCCCCAGAGCCAGCCAGGAGGAACTTCTGGGAATAAAACAACACCAGGCAAAGCCTAACTCTGACCAAATGTCTTGCATTTGATCACAAAGCAACGTTAAATGAAACACATTTTAGAGTTAATCAGACTAAAGTCCAAGGCTACCATCGAATTAGCTGTATCACTTAAGTTTTAGTCTCATCTATAAAATGCAGATAAACATACCCAGTGGAGCTGATGTGAGGTTTAAATGGGATAATGTATGTGAAGTGCTTGGAACATAATGGTTCCTCAATAAATCCTTATCAACACTGCCATCATCATCACCAACCAGGGTTCCAGTAGAGGAAGATGGCAAAAGATGGATCAAATGCTATAGATTATTCTAGAAATTGGGCTGTAGACTCTATTTTTTAAATTTTTTTATTTTTTATTTTTATTTTTTGGTACCAGAAATTAAAACCAGGTGCATTTAACCACTGAGCTACACCCCCAGTACTTTTTATCTTTTTTTTTTGAGACAGGGTTTCACTAAGTTGCTGAGGCCCTTGCTAAATTGCTGAGGCTGCCTTTGAACTTGCAATCCTCTTATAAGTTTAGCTACCTCAGTCTCAGCCTGCTGAGCTGCCAGGATTATAGACATGTGCCACTGTACACAGCCAGGGCTCTAGACTCTTAAGGATTTTACCTGCATATCAATGAAACACAAAAAATTGAGTTGGTGTCAAATTATTGTATGAAAATAATCTTCACAAGTTTTCTATCTTTATAATTATAAAATAACAGCATTTCACTTGATTATCCCTCAGCAATAAAGCTCAGGCAGGTAAAGGCCAGGGTGAGCTGCACTTATATAAACCAAGCTGTCATTGAGGCTCCAAAGGTCCTATGGGCAGCTTAGGAAAGGGTATTCTGTGACTGCAACCCAATCTAGTAACTCACTGCCTCAGGCATACATGTTTATTTTATTCAAACTTCTTTGATATGTCAGTGTATTAGAGTTCCAGAAAAGTTTCTTCACAGACATAATGAAAGGCACAAGAAGTTTAAAAATAATTTGTCTACAAAACATATTTACCTGTTTCATCAATTTTAATTTCTGTGTTCTTTTTATCCGGGTCTGCTGGTTCTGATAAGTCAAACAAAATTGAAAAGATATTGGAACTGCCAACAAAATATAATACACACAGCACAGACACACAAATATGGGCACACACCTCAGCTGGGCTTCCTATGGAGTTTTAATTTTTTTTTTAATTGTAGATGGACACATACCTTTATTTTATTTATTTAATTTTTTTAATGTTGTGCTGAGGATCGAACCCAGTGCTTCACATATGCATGATGAGTGGCCTGCCACTGAGCCACAACCCCAGCCCCCCCTTATGAAGTGTTTAGTACAATCTAAATCTACCAAATGACACTGTTGAGCAATACAGAGTCCACGTGAAATGACTGTAAAGTTGGTGGCATCGGGGTGCATCACTCCCTTTGAGAGGTCACATGGAAATCCTGGTAGCATGGCTATCATTAGTGTGTGTTGTTTTAGAGAGAAGGGTAGAAAGACCTAGTTTGGGCATCTGGAATATGGGAAAATCTGGCTTTAGGGAAGAGAAGTGATGTTGTACCTATGGTTACCAGGCTATAGTTTATAGATGATTGTTTCCTAAGTTTGGTACATATTAGTTTGGCTTCCCAAATAGCAAGGTAACTCTTTCATTTTTTTTAATTTATTTTTTTTTGTAATTGTAGATGGACAGCATGTTTTATTTTATTTATTTATTTTTATGTGGTGCTAAGGATTGAACCCAATGTCTCACATGTGCTAGGCAAGTGTTCTGTCACTGAGCTACAGCCCCAGTCAAGCAAGGTAACTCTTGAGGCAAGAGACTGTATCATGTGTATTATCAAAAATAAATAAAATAAAATAGAATTCTCTGAAAGAAGTGAAGTCCCAATACCTTTCACAGTACTGAGTATAGGGGAGAGTTTTGAGCATTTTGTTCATTGCTATAGAATACTGTCTAGAATTTAGAATAATGTATGCACATAATAGGGGCTTTAATAAATTTTTGTTGTATGAATGAATAATTAATAACTAGTTTATACTGTAATATCACCCATGGCTAGATGTTCACGAATATGTATTTGAAGAATAATTATGTAATTATCTTTGACAAGTAAATAAAGTACTCAAATGGAACTCTGGTTTTTATTTTCTGAGGATAATAGCTTCTAGCACCTACAGCTAAGCAGACAAATCACAAAAAGCAAAAGGCTCACAGAATTGTCTTAATCTACACTCACAGTGGCACTTGGCATATAGTGTGTGATCAGTTAAAGCTTGTTGAGCTGAATTAATTTTATTTCTTTGTTTTAGTTTGTGCTCACATCCCTAAAATATCACCAGCATTATTCTCAACTTGGAATGGGAAAGCAACGATATTACATGCACTGTGTAACGATATGAAATACACATTTTAATTGCAGTAGACTTGGACATGGGTGATTTGTAAAACTGCTGCAACTGAAATACTACACTGTATCATTTGTGTGAAGATCTGCAAGGGGGTATGGCATTAAATAGATTTCCTTACACACAATGAAAAACAGATCTGAATTCCCCCCCACACAATTTCTTCAATTGACCCTATCAAATTATTGCTACTTTAGGAATTATATACATTCTATATATTGTATAATAAAAGCTTTGCAGTTGATGAAATGACCAAAAATCTATTAAAGCCAACAGGCCTCCTTTGTCTTAAATTTGCCCAATAGGCTTATTCCATTTTCAGAATAATTAACGTCCTATTATATAATGATATATAACAAAAGTTTAAGTGTAGCAAATGGAGCTTAAGACTAATTACTGTGCTATTACATTGCCATTAGTGATGCTATTTGTAATTATATATCAAGAACTAGGGAATATGAATTGGTTTTCTATGTCAGATTTTTATGCATATAGTACCAGACCCATACAGATCAACTCCGAAATAGTAGGCAGTCTCTGAATTCATTTATCCTTCAAGTCATTTCAGCTTTCTTTAGAGTCAGAAACATCTACTTATTTATAATAAAGCAAATAATGTTGGTTTCTGTGATTCATTAACAATATAATCTTATTAAATTCACTGTGATCAAAATTTTCAAAAGCCTGCTGTTTTGTTTATACACTCAGATATTTGGAATTATCCAGATGTCTGAGCTTTCCACTTTTTATCAAAATGTTTGGGTATGCCATATGTAGTTTGTAAGCTGAGTCTTTCTGCTTTGATAAAATCTTTGGAATCCACATTGTTGACCAAGTTTTGGACGCACCAATCAGACAGTCTAAATAAACTAGGTTAGGTCAGAGGCTAGGGTATGGTAGACTGGCTCAATTTTAAACCTATTGCACCAGAATATGCATTTCATGTGAATGTGCCTACAGGTTACACTGAATTTTGGTTCTAAATGAGCAAGACAGTGACTATCAATGGCAAGTGCTCTATTGTTTCTACATCAAACCTGTACTTACTTGCACAGTCCTCTTGTGAAATGTGGTTATTAATGCTAATGTCATCCACGGCAATCCCACCGAGATTTCCTTTTCCGATTTCGCCCTCAAAAATCACCTAACAAAATGAGACCATTTTCACAGTATTTGAATGCTCATCCCAAATAGCAGTGTTTACAAATGCTTGTTCAGCCAAAGCAATGGCACATAAATTAAATTCATGAGATATCGCATAAGCACACACTTTGCTCATCAATCCATATCAACTGCCTGGTGATGGCAGAGAACTTCTCCTTACATTCTCTTTCTATAACACAAACTTTAAAATGGGGGAAAACCAGCAAATAACAGGAATGATATCTTGTGACAGCTCCAAAATAGATAACAAAGAAGCCTCTCCCTTTTCTCCACAAGTTGTTTCTCTTCTTATAAACTAGGAGACTGTGAAATATGCTATGGAGATAATTATCCCTGCAGCAATAGCTCAGGTTTGGGAAATACCTAAAATCATTTCTTGGAAGAATTCCTGCATCTCATTTGCATAACCTTCCAAATATTATCCCAGCTTCCTGAACCTATTTTCCTCTCC
The DNA here is from genome assembly GCF_001458135.2 of Marmota marmota marmota. Classification (NCBI taxonomy): domain Eukaryota; kingdom Metazoa; phylum Chordata; class Mammalia; order Rodentia; family Sciuridae; genus Marmota; species Marmota marmota. The sequence continues at coordinate 7,652,560 of NW_026000016.1, read as the reverse complement.
AACCTAGGAAAGGGGGTCATACCTGATAGAGTTTCAGAGACTTGTGGAGCAAGACACGCCCTTCCTTCCAGTGGTCTCCTTGGTGCCCAATGGCCATCCAGACTAGCTGATCATACTCCTCTGGCTTCTGGTAGCGCAGTTTGACCCGAAGGGTGCCCACGTGGGAACCAGACATGTGATACCAGAAGGTCATGCAGTGGGCAGAGTTCTGGGAATAGACCACAGGGCTCACCAGGCGGGCCACTTTGCCCTTCTGATTTTCATCAGCTTGGGAATAGATGAAGTTGCCATCTCCTGCTGTGACAAAGAACTGCATTAGGGAGTGTGGCCAAAGTACATGCTCCTTTGTTTCTTTCCTCTCAAGATCCACCAAACAACATTTCTTTTCTAAGCTGAGCATGAAGAACCTAGATATCCCGTGGAAAGAAAATGCCCAGGAAAGGCGCAGAGTTCCTATTCTAAACTTCTGCAAGTTGACATTTGACTGGGGGAAGGCTGCCAAGCCATACTGATTTGAATAGTAGATGTCTGGAATGCATTGTCAAATAGACAAAGCTATGATGCAAGTTGACCTTGGTACCTTTGATGGTAGATTGGAAGCACAATTGTACCCAGACTGCATAGAAAGTGGTCTCACTGTCTAAGAGAAATTTATTTTAATGTGACTTTAAGATCATTTCAGCAGCAACTAGGTAAACACAAACATCAAATGGAGTAGTTTTGATGTCTTCATATTCATCATCTGAGCAGCGGGACTTCTGGTTGGTTGATGATGCTTTGGTCACTATTGCTGCTTGATGAAAATAAAGCTGTGGTTTTGGCAAATAACCTAGCAACTCTTTTTGCTCGTTCTTTTTAAATTTGATTATCTTAGCTTATGTTAATGTTTCTATGAATTTCTTAAACACACCCCAAGAGCCTGATTGTCAACTGTGAGTCCAGCTTCTATTTGATGTACTTCTGGTTCAAGGAGAAGCAAGGTTGCATTTTTTGAGGCTCATTAGAATGTGCCATTTTGGCAACGTCGACACTTGCGGAGTGGTGAGGATTGACTCTTGGCTTTGCTTTTAATTACCCCCAGTGGGAACATTTCCTCCTGCCACCACCTGGTCTAAACACACAACTCATGTTTCACTGTTTGCTCTGCAAATAGAAATCACTGACTCTTATGCCTCACCTGATGTAAGTGTGAATGTGATGCTCAGCCTCAGTGGACAGCAGGATGTTTTGTTTGCTGCCTAGGAGACTTATGTGTTTGCAAGGCACTTTTTCACCATGCATATGTGAGCACGTCCTTGTGTCTGATCACCTGTATCAACAGTGTCTGGGTGGAAGTGAGTGATAGTGGGCAGTTTTCTTTTCTTACCTGACTGCCTACATAAGATCCCTGTCCCCAACCCCCAACATTCTCATTTAAACCAAGTAAATGAAACGAAGGGTGTACATAAGCCAAAACTCTAGCAGGATGTATGATACTGCAGCACATCTCTCTCACTCTGCCCTTGTGGAGGTTCCCTTGTGTTCAAGCAGATTCATTTACTCCTGGGATTTGTTTTGCCCCACTATTTGACCAAGCCATGGTCACCTGCCTGTATGATAGTGCCGTGACTAGATTGGTCCACTGAGATGGGCAGGGAAAAAATACACCCACCCTGCCTTGGCTCCCCCAACCTTCTGGAAGAAGACTGAAGTTGGCAATGCTGCGGAGAGGAAATGCATTATGGAGCCTATTTATGAGCTTATTTTTTGGGTTTAGTTAGGCTAGTTGGAGAACAGGTGGTAGAAAGAAGGAGAGAGTTGGTCATTGGTGGGGAGAGGAAGGCTGCCTGAGAAGTGCCTCACAGCTCTGCCCTGCTGCCATTGTTGTCTTTTAAAAATTCTCTCATGTCATTCCTCTGCTTAAAATTCCTCAGTTGCTCTCTCCTGCCTTCTGCCCATCCGGATTTCTTCATAGCACTTGCCTGCCATAAATCTAACTACTGTACATGAAGCATCTGTCCAACCACTCCAACTTGTAACTCATTAAAATAGGCCTAGCTTAGCCAGTTTCTAAGGCAGGACCTCTTCCTCTGACCCCTTCCATGTTCTTTTAAAATCATGGCTCATCTCTGCCACTGAATGCCCCCACTCAGTGGCATTGTAATGGTTTCTCTCACACAACTGGACTGTGAGCTCCCCAAGAGCAGGAATGCCCTTCTGTATACAACAGTCCTTCAATATCTGAAGCAGGGTGCTTGCTTATAGGATCCCATGGAAACAAAGTCCATGCGCAAGTCCCTTGTACAAAATAGTGCAGTGCAATCTGCCTTCTGCACCCATGAGTTTCACATTCATAAATTTAATTAATCTCTGATGGAAAATATTTGAAAAGAAAACTGCATCATAGTCGAACAGGAACAGACTGTTTTCCCCTTGTCATTGTTTCCTAAACAGTATGGGATAAGAATTAGTGACATAGAATTTACTTTATGGTAGGTAGGTATTATAAGTAACCTGGAGATGATTTAAAGTACACAGGAGGATGTTGGTAGGCTCTATGCAAACACCATGTCATTTTATACACAGGACTTGAGCATTTATAGGTTTTGATATCTATGGGGGTCCTGGAACCAATCCCATGTGAATATAAAGGGATCTATGACTATATTTGCACATACCCTATACAATGTCCAACACAGCTTCTGCCATGTAAAAGAGTTACCCCAAAAGCATTTGTCCAATGAATGAGGCAAAGAGGCTGAGCTTTAGGCATCTTCTATAAGGAAGTACATAGTTTTAATTCTTATGAGATCAAACATAGATCAAACCAAGTGGGATTCCTTTCACTAAGTAGTAGTAATAATAATAATACCTCAATGTCTGATTTGCAAAGTTCCAAATAGTATTGTTAAAAATTGCTATATACTACCCAATGTCCATCTGTGAGTGTATGTGAGCTTTGTATAGCTCTTTTTATCTAGATTTTTTTTTCTTGTTAACAAGTTCCTGCCTTTAAGACATCAGGCTCACCCATCTCTCTCAGACGATTGTATTTCTCATGCTGTGGGAGGCTCTTTCTAGTCAGAGCAGACCTGGCACCACAGCCAAGTAAATCTGGGTGGCTGGGAGAACAAAGGAGCCAAATCCTTCTGAATCACACTTCTCAGCTGTTAATCTAAGACGAGCTCTCCTTCTCTGATACTCCAACACATAAAGCGCTGATATTTTCCCTTTCAGGGGTTTTATCACAGTTCTGGGTCAGGAACTCTGTCTTCATTTTCTCAATTAGCACTTTACTTCTGCAAGCCTTTTAGCTTTTGTCTCTGGCTAACATAGCTTTTAACCTCCTTTGAATGTCAGATCCTACTGAGCCATTTTGCTTCACTTTGCATCAATTTTTCCACCATTACTGCCTTCATTTCAGCTAATTGCATTTAGTTAATTTGATGCCACTTATATGTACAGTGCCATTTACAGTCAAAGTATTTTAAGTTTTCTAAAACTGCTTGTCTTAAGATTCAATGGAAAGTGTCTCAGAATTGAAGAAGTCCAATTTTATCCAATTTCCTTGTCATTCTCATTAGGCAAGGAGGTAGCCGTGGTGGAAGGAGGCCTATTCAACCTACTTAATGGTTATGTTCACTGAGAAAAAAGTGAACAACAAAATGGGAAATGCATGAAGAGCCCTGTGCCCAGCCGTCAGCCCATAGACCCAGTCAACTACTCTACCAGTCCGGAGAGAACTTAATCAGATTTCTCAGCATCTCCAAATGCCCCTCTGGGGTACCTTATGGGAAGCCATTATTTGAGTAAGCAGTCTTCTGTATCACTGAGTGGAGTAGGAGTTTGGGTTTTGTTGTAAGTGTGTTTATTTAAGTGTAGTTTGTGGTGTGTGTGTGTGTGTGTGTGTGTGTGAGAGAGAGAGAGAGAGAGAGAGAGAGAGAGAGAGAGAGAGAGACTGAGAGAGACTTCTTGGCAGGAACCTACTGATTCTTTATATGGTACCTTGAAGTTATAAAAGTGATAAAATGATTAGGAGGGGAACAGGATGGAGGTGGAAAAAGAGTTCACTGGAGCAATGTCAGCTCTCTTTGTTTTCTAATTCCTTCCTTCCTCACCCATTAATCTTAGGAGAAAAATAAGGGATGAGGGGGGATGGGTTGTGAGCTGGGGTGTGGTAAGGTTCCTACATGGCAGGAGAAAAGATTTAAAAGTCTTGCCCCAGAGAATAAGAATCTCACCCATTTTGTAAGCATTGGACTGGCTTCTTGCTTCTTTAGTTGTAAAATCAGTGAAAACACATAATGCCTGGACATAAAGTAATCCAGAGTTGGGAATGACAGAGATAAATAATCCAGAGTCAGGGATGATAGAGAAGAAATAAGATTCTTATGATGTGATTATTGTTGAAAGAGAGGTATGCTCATATAGTGTTCACTATTTCATTTTTTTGCAGTTGAATATGTTTAAAATTGTTTCAGTAAAAAGTTCAGAAAAAGTGTAAGACGAGAATGAATTCACCTATCCTTTCCCAGTTTGCTGCTCTTAAAGGAGGCTAGTCAGTGGCTCAATTCAATCGTATTCTTATTATTTGCCCTAAGCTCTTCTCTACCTGGGAATGAGAACTTGTTTATTCAGAAAATTAGAAAATGATTATAGTATTTTCTAAGGCCCCTAAATTCACAGGTACCAGACACCCCCAACCCCCAGTAGTATCTTCTTTTACCAAAAAGGATTTGCAATGCCCTTAGACCATAGTGCCCTCCCCTTTACCTGTATGATCCTGAATGGGTCCTGTTTTGCTGGTGAGGACACTCCACTTGAGCTGTACGTGATTGTCATGTTCCCAGTGACAGAATGTCTTGTGAGAGCCCCAGCCAAACTCACAGTTAAAACCATATGTTGGAAACTCTTCAGTGGGTGGAAAGGAAAAACAGAGACAAGCAGAGAAAGACAAATTTAATCATTCAGGGTCAAAAAGGCCTTTTATACGATCACGAACAGCATGATTTTTATAACTTCACATCCGTTCAAAAATTCTGGGAAAGCCACAAAATCCAGGATTACCAAGAAATCAATTGATGTATGGAGATGTCAAAATGTTTGCAAAATCCCATTTAGTATTACTATTATTTTGTATCCAGCTTTAAAAAGATTATGGACTGCCTGTCAAATTGGGTTTACATAAAACTTCCAGGAAGGCTACTTTCCAAGGCACGTATATTACATTTGCAGCATTTTCCTTATTTCCACAGTATTTAACATGAAAGATATTCTGTTCTTGAGGATGAGTCATATAAATTGATATCCATCAATGAAAAGAATGTTATTAGAGATAGACCCCCCAAATCTCAAAAACCTAGAGATGAGGATTGGTTGAATGCCTCACCCTGGTAGCTGTCTGTTTGCACCCCACCAGCTGATGTTTCAGGTCTTTAGTGTCAGTCAGGGTAGAAATCTTTGCAGCATTTTCTTAAGACTATTTTTTCCCCCTGAATTTCCATCAGGTCAATTAATTTAAGAATAAGTTTCTGCTTTTTTAGTGAATTTATAAATTTGCATATAAATTGTTCGCTCCACTTAAAACCCCAATGCAAGGTCATGAAAAGCCAAAGCACATTAAAATAGGCACCCATTTTAATTTTTTTAATCTTCAGAATGCTTCCTTTGGAAGCTGAAAAGAAAGCATGAATAGATTCACAGGAATGATTCAACTCCTGGGTTTTACAAGGTGCTGACTATGGTTGTGTGCTAAAACTCATAGCTTTATTCTTTTATTCCTCCTTTTTGAAAGGAGCTAGACATTTTAAGAATGGAAAACAGAAAATCATTGATACTAGGAATTTATTTTGGTAAAAAGTAAGCTAGCAATAAGGATAATTCTAAAGATGAAATTCTCATGCTCTGTCTGTCCCACACTCACCTCCCCCCAAAGGAAGAGAAGCATACAAAAGGGCTATTTTCTCCAGGAAGGAGGGCCTTTGCGTCTCCTTGAGTTCAGGCAAGCCACAAGATGGCAGCATTGAAACGGATAGAAAGATGAGGGCCTCTAGCCAATTGAACTTAAGCCTCAAAAGAACTGCTATGTACAATAATGGAAGTCTGGATAGTGCTGCCTTAGGGTCAGGCTGAGACCAAATCTCATTTTGAGCCTTTCTTTAACTTGCCCAAGTGTTTAACACAGATTTTCTTGCTTTCCCCTCTGTGTCTGGTCTCCACTGCCCCTCCCCCCACTTTAACAATGGCCAAAGGAATTTTAATGGAAAGATTTATTAAATAGATAAGGATGATTTACTCCACATTTCTGGTTTCCAAGGAAACTTTTTCAAGGCTAATGTCAAATTTTGGAAGGAACCCACTATATGGATAGTTAAAAATGAACAGGATGGATTCCCCAGTATTAATGTGACCTCCCAAAGGGTGGACAGGGCCACTTTGGAAAAATGCAGTAAGCCATGAGATGTTTTTAATGTGAGCATGGTCAGTTAGTGCAGAAGGGCTGTGTTTTGCAGCTATAGTGTCATGGTAGAGGTGTATTTCATGTCTAGTCTATCATAACCATGAAACAGGTCTCCTTAAGGGATGAGAAACTCTCCTCCAAATTGACCACACTCTGGTGCAACAAGATGAATTGTGCAGAAGAAATAGTCCACTAAACAGTGAAAGAATGGTTGAGCAACTTCGGATGTTAACGTCCATGGCCGTGGAATGTACTGTTGCATAATCTCATATTAGAGAATGTTAATATTGGAAAATGTTACTGTAAGTGCCGTTTTGATTTTTCTCCTGAAATGTACTTTATGAGACCCATACATACAGGAGGGCAGAAAGCCATTACAGCACACACATTTCTGATTCTATCTGCCTTGTTAATACATTAAATTTACACCACAGTGCAGAAAACCACATCGTCCATTATTTTGACTATTAACATTCTAATTACATGAAGTATATGAACTTGGATATTCTTGTAATGACCAGAGAAGGGAACAGCTTTGCCTGGAAAGATAGTTCTAGCATTTCTTATCACTGCAGCGAAGGGCATCTTTATCTTCCAAAGGCCTTTCCAATCCTGTGAATTTAACTAGGAGAACTGGTCTGTTTTTTTTCTACTTTACTGGTCTTATGTCTTCTTGCCTTGCTCATATAATTGATGGCCATCTTGTTTATTTAAAAGAAATGTTATTAAATCAATGCATTTTGTTGGGGAGGGCAGTGGAATACGTAGCTCAATTGTTGAGAATTCAGGCCAGAATAGAAAAATAATTAAATACACAAAATACCTGTAAACATTTATAGGTAGGAAAAAAGGAAGCCAGAAAGGGAGGAAGAGACAAGCCTAGAAGGAGAGAAGAAAAAGGCAGAGAAAGGACAAGAATAAAAGGCAAATGGACAAAGGGAATAAATATATAGGACTATTGACCTTTAAATTTTCAAAATATTACTAGGGCCCTGTAGCTGCACACAATTCTCATTAAATTCAATGGGAATAATCTGGCTAAATCCCTTCTTGACTCTTAAAAATAGCAGGAAACAATATTCTGAACTTAAAACGAATTTATAGCCCCTGTAAGCACCAGCTGCGCTTGTTGAACCTATCTTGCCCGCAGATGAATCATTAGCACCATATATGCACAAGGATTTAATTTTTAAATCTGGCATTCAAAGCTTCTATTGAGTAAGTTCACTGCTTGCACATAGACTGGTCTTTCAGCCCAAACAAGTATAGGTGCCAAGGCCCATGTAATCATGGGTTAAGAACACGCTGTGGGCTGCAGGAGTCTAAAGAACTCTGAGAAGAAGAGCCCTCCCCAAAGAGAGCCGGATTAAAAAATGCAGGGTTCTCATCATTTTCAGGAGGAATATTAATAGGCTTTTCTGCATCTGACCAGAACCCAGACAGTATATGAATATTGTGTGCCCACTGAGTTTATTTTAATGATAAGAATCCTCAAAATGAAATCATAATAACTTTGCCTGAATCTATAATGGCTCCAGCAAAATTGAATTATAATGAAAGTTTAGGGGTCTGATCTGCAGCTGCTTGTGAAGATGTCAGAAGAATCTGAAGTCCGCAGAGCAGCATGAATCAAGGTATTGATTAGATGAGTCCAGTCACTGGGTGAATACCCCAGAGTTAGACAGCAACAGAGGGGACCCCGACGCAAAACCTGCTTAGGTCCTTGTGAAGCTTCCTGAGAATGGACTTAGCCGGAAGGAGACAAGGCACAGAACGCTTCCAAAAAGGGTTCAACAGTCCATTAACCACCAAGGAAGGCTTGGAGATGAGATTCATAACACAGACAATGGAAAAACAGGAAACCAAGACCATTTGTAAAGGGCTGTGGGCCAACTGTGAAATTCCAACAATATCCTACCACCCCTATCAGCAAGCGGCATGGTTTGAACTGATCTCATTCAAATGGTGGAAGTAATGGGTCTTGCTAGTTTGTGCTGTGTACACCTGCCCTCTAACCACAGCAGACCCTAGATAAGGAGTCTGCCTGGCCCCCCTTGGTGAAGCCATCCCACAAGTGACCTTGAGGTCATGCACAAATCAAATGGGTTACCCAAATCATTCCTGCTCTGATAATAGAGACCTTCCACATTTAGAGAGGATTTCCAGTCTCAGAATTCGATGTAATTTTCCATTTTCTCCACAGCTGTGGTTCACTTTCATTTTTAAAAAAACGATCCCTACCATTTTTAATAGGCAAGAAGAGAGATGAGATAAAACAAACGAGTTGGCAACTTCACAGTGGCTTTAATTACTTCTCTGGGAAGAGAAGAAACTAAAACAACAGTTAAAATGCGGGTGACATTATCAGAACTCCATTTATTCACCTCGCTCCTCTTCCTGATTGCAGAGAGTCATACAGAAAGAGCCACCTGGCAGTCACTATCACTTCTCCACAGAGAACCATGCTGAGGGCAGAGAACTCTCAGGAAAGGTAGGAAGCCGGGAGGGAAGAAGCAGCACTTCCCTCGGCTTCCTTTATCAGGGGTGGCTGCACAAGCCCCAAAGACCACATTTTATAATTTGAAAAGACCTGGGTAAGGCTAAGAACTTTCAGAATTTAGGTGCTTATTCTTCTGCTAAACCTTTTGGTGTCTGGGGATGTGTGAGCCCCTTGGCAGCAGGAATTTTGTCAACCTGAGCATACCAAGGGAAATCTGGGATTAAGTTCAATGGAAAAAAGAAGTTTGTTTTGCAGTTGAATCCGGCCAAGAGTGACAGCGTCCTTTAAGGAAGCATACTAATTAGAGCGGCCCTTTCTACTTTCTGCCTCGCTGGGGAGTGTCCTACTGTTGAGGAAACATTAATACACACCACACGCCCCATTAATAAATGACTGTGGAGGCCAAGGCTGACTGAGCTTCAATAAAGGAAATGGAAGGAGCTGGAAAACTGACCTGTTCACCTTACTCTAATGATTAACTTTAAAGTATTTAAAACCTCTGATTGCTTATACTGACTGTTTCCCTTCGTGAGTGCCTGTGGGGAAGAATGTCACAGAATACTAACAAAAAAAAACAAAAGAGACCTCGAGGGAGGCCACCGAGTCACTGTGGCACTGGGGCTGGCCACTGATAAACAGCACCACCAGGGCTTTAAAAGTCATTAGCCTTTTCTATTAATAAAAGGATGAGGGGGCTGTTCCTGAGGGCGCTCCTCTTGGTTTCCTGAGCCCTGTTGCGTGGCACGCCCACTGCAAACGCTGTTGTACAACTGCCAACTCCGTGGCCAGCAGAACTGACAAACTTTGTGTGTCTCGGTTTTGCAGAATTGAGATGAAAATAAATAGTCAGGCTGCTGCTTGTGAGAGTTCCTTTTCCTGTAAGTTTGCAAACACAGTCCATGTCCTAGATGTGCTGCGTTTAAACAAAGTATGTTACTCAGTTCCTTCGGTTGAGAGCTGGGATTGTCACCATTTGGCAATTACTGATGGAGAAGGAAATCTCACTCCCTGCTGCATATACATGTGGATGAAAGGAAAGCAGTATTTATGGCTCATGCTTGGAGACCAGATACTGCATGGCATCTCTCCTTCTAGGACTTTCAGGGAAACGGAAAGCACAGAGCACAATGATGCATTATTTTGGGGGGACACTGGAGGAGGCAAATGGAATCTACCACATTTTATCATTTATTTGGTACCTGATTGTATCGTGCTGTCTATTACTGTCGGCTTTTCTGTGGTCAACACAGTGGTACCACCTGGAAAACAAAAGAAATAACATACAAAAATAAGAAAATGCAAGATAATGTGCAGCTATGTATGTTTACATCAATCAGAGGCAAACATTTGCTACAGAAAATCCTTCCTTTAATTCCAGCTGTAACAATTGTTTCATTGAAATCTTGCCCACCATGATTTCAAATGCAAATATCATTACTTTTCACCTAACACACTTGTGTTTTAAAATATTTCACTAAATCAGCAAACATACATTATCTAGATTTATGATGTACAACATGATGTTTCAATACACACACACATTGTAGAAAGGCTAAATCAAGCTAATTAACATATGCATTACCTCACACGCCTATTCTTTTTTTTTTGAGGTGAGAACACATAAAATCCATTATCTTAGCAAGTTTCAAGTATTGAATATATCATAACATATTTCTTTGTAAAGCATGAGGAGTTTGAGACTTTGTCCCAATGGCGTGCACTGACTCCCAGGCTAAGTGCAACAAACAGTTGCAACAGTGAAAGGCAAGAGCCTCTGAAAGTCCTGGATGACTTTGAGTATCTTGACCTAGACCTCTAAGCTTCAAACAGTTTCCAAGGTTTCAGATGTATGCCTGTAGGGGCATTGCAAGGCTAGTCTCCACAATCTATTTAGAAATCAGAGGCTTCATGTAGATGGTAATTGTTTCTCTTCTCCCACCCCTTTCTCTGTCTTTTTTTCCTTTGCTGCTGTAGCTGTTTATTTTTCTCAAGGACAAATATTCCACCCAGTATGTGGTTTGGAGAAGCGGCAGGAAGCAGCACAGAAAGGGGAAGGAGATAAATGTTTCTTCACATCCCAAGGAACTAGAAGCTTGAACAAATAGTACCCACAGTATTGTAAGCTCTCAATGAGTTCGGATTTCTTTGGAATTCCTGGTCAGGGGATAGGCACCACCTTATGGAGACTTAACTTTACCTCCCCCTTTCCCACATTTCAGCTTTTCCATTTTCTACACACCATCAAACCTCTGTAATGTTCTTAAACTTGCCCAACCTTAAGAATGACCTTGATTGCTTGTTGCAATTGCAGTTTCCTCTCCACCCATCCTTTCCAGACATAACTAGGAACCAGACTCTCTAGGGGTAAGCCCTTGAAGTTTGTCTTTTTCAATGATTCTCAGATGAGTCTAATAATCCATCAAATTTAGGAAATGGTGGTTTGCTTTTTATCACTTAGGTGCTTAAGAAGGTTGTTTCTACTTAAGTGTATCTGTCATGCAGATTATGGTTGGAGGAAATCTTTTATTCTAAAAGATAAAGTACTGGGCCAATTCAGGGTAAGGGCATGGGGGTGGGCCAATGACTTATGGGAAATTTCAGAGATAGTTACAAGGTGTTATAATTATGCACCTTCCAACAGTATTATTCAATAAAGATTTATTCAGGCCAAGCTTATCCTGCAGATCCCACAGATCAGAAATCACGTTATATGCTGATATCATGAATACAGAGATATAAAACTGTGCTCTTGGAATGGTCTAAGATTTCTAAGTTAATCAATTATAGCACCAAGTCACGTTTACCCCAGTTCTCCCAGTAAAGATGCTGCATGAATGGTCACACGTGTGCATGGCCTCAGTAAGGCAGGCACTAGGAAAAAAGAGTTATATATATTATGGGTTAAGAAGGTGAGTCTATAATGGTAGAATTGGAGGGAGGCCAGAATACATTAGCATTCTGTTCCCAGTGGTCTTAGAGGAGAAAGATTCAAGGTGAAAATTCACTTTTATATCCGATATGCATTATCAGTTTTGTTATAGGTTAGGAGCCAAATTCCACTGTTGGGTACACACAGCTCCAATGTGAAATTTGGCCTCCTCATGCCTTTGAAGCCAATTGTATTATCTAATGACTTCAAAGGCATTTGCAAATAAGTAACTTCAGGGGTAAATTTTCACCTTAGCAAGCAAGCATGGTAAAGCAAAGGCTCTCCTGTTTCTACATACTGGGTACAGCTCACCCAAAATTCAGTGTTGTTAATAAGTAATGAGCATTTTTTCTAGAGTATTTCTCCCTCTCTACACAAATAGGTCACCCCAGGAGGAGAAATTAAATAGACATCATCTGTGTTAAGTAACTGAACACCACCAAAGAGAGCTTTGGTCCCAATTTCCACATTCCCACCTATCAGGGTTAAAGTGAGAATGCTCTTGATTTGGTTTTATTACACGGAACATCCAAAGTTAAAGCCCTGACAGAAAAGTCTGAGATAATTAGCAAAAGGGATGAGGAATGGCATGTGAGCACAGAGGTGCAGTTTTTAGATGTAAAAAGGTGCTTGGGTTAGGTGAGGGTTTTAATCCTTGAAAACAATTCATAGGAGCACAACCTTTTTTTGAAAAAGAATAGCACATAGCTTCATAAAGCAAAATATGCTTTTACAAAAGGACAAACTGACCTTGATGCAAGAAATGACTGTGAAGCATGAGAATATCTTTTAAAATTACTTCTTGATGAGGATGTGGGGTGGGCATTATCAATACCATCAGAGGTTCTTAATGCATGCATATATTCATAGAATAGTTGTTGAAACAAATATACTGGTGTGAGAAAACTTCCCCCCATTGGTAATATGTAAATACTAATAGAATTAAATTTTTCTCTCTCGACTCAAGAAACAATCTTAAACATTGTAGGTAAAGCAAAACCTTGTACTTTTAAAGGGTTGTCAGTGTTTCCACTATAAATGACCCATTTTCTGTGGTTTGTGACTCCCCGCCATACACAGTTTGCTCCAGGCTAACATACTTGCCCTATTTCATTCAAAGGCTTCAGTTTCAATTGATTCAGTCATGAACTAATGCAAAAAATGAGAAGGTTGTTTGTTCTGATATAAGGACTAAATCTGAGGCTTTGTTTCTAATCGATATTAACTGACCACTTTAGGGTTTATGAAGAAAAGAACCCCTCAAAAAGAGGGCAATTGAAAAGGGTATATTGTGATTCTGGGATCATTCCTTTTTATGAGGAATTTCACTACAGATGTGTGACAAGGTCTATATAATCCTGAGGTTTGTGAAAGAGTGTTACAGTAATCCTGGGAAGGTTCCACAGGACCTACTCATGGAATGGTAGTTTTTTACATCAGGGTTTTCAACTTGAACTTGACATCTGACATAGAAAAATACCTCTGCATTAGTTAATTTTCATGGCTTGTGGTTACTTATATGTAATATTTATAGTCAAAAGCTCATAGCAATGTAATGCTTATTGGTTATGTGAATGTAAGTGATAATCCTTGAAATCTGGGGAGCAATGGCTTTAGGAGGTGGGATTAAAAGGTAAACCCAGTTCATAGGACACTAAATTTGGGGGAAAATTTTTTTAACCCTTTATTTCATTTTGGAGTGCAGAGTTCTCTGACTCCTGAGAGAAGAGCTTCTGAAGTAATTGGAAATGATGGGACATTCCCTGAATTTTAAATGAACATATTAGCCAATAACCTGGCTCTTCCATAAAGTTACATGGTAACAACTTCAGTTTTGACCATGGAAATTAATTATGTGGGCTATCTGAGTCTATTTTGGGCAAAAATACAGACTTGCACTGAAAGGTTCAAGCTTAATCTAACAGGAGAGTCACATGCTCTACAAAACTGCATTTTTGACCCAGGTAGCAGTTACGGTCCCATGATACCTTTTGCAACAATTGAGAGCAAATTCTAGCTCCCTGGTCAATTCCCAAATCCTGTTTCCCCACTTGCCTAATATTTTCCTCTGCCATTTCAAGTAAAAGAGAAGGTCACTTTCTAGCTTTTACGGTTGTAGAAATTTGGGGTAATACTGGATTAATTATGAGGCATTCAGCACACACCATCTCTGAGATATTTGCTAGTGGTGGTGGTGTGCAATAACAACTAATTCTACCTTTGTAAATTTTCATGTAAAATGATTTATAGAATCCTCCTCACTTAAAAGTTGCATTTCAAATATAAGCCTAATTGAATCAATTAGTTAGATAAAGCTCCACTCAAAAAAAAAAATATTGTCCTCATTAGGAAAAGAAAATGAACATTTTGAAGAGTGTAGCTCTGAATGGGTGGTGTACCACGTTATGGCAGGAGTTAGGGTCTGAAGATGAGTATTTGTTTAGCACATTCAGTCTTGGAGAAATTCTTATTTAATTAAGAGAATCCTAACCTTTGGATCTGAAAAGGATTCAACCCATTCTTTCAAATGGTTACTTGGAGATGTGTGAAAATGAAGATGATGTGGTCAGGCTGCCTCTATTCCTAGTGAAGCTTTGCCATTATGCTCATGTCCACCACCATGAGGTGTTAGAACACACACAGACATTAGCTGGGCTCAACCACCACATGAACTGAAATGGAACAGCGATGGGATGAAGATGGTTTCTGCACCTGTGAGCTGGAAGTCATCACCTGTTCCGCTGTGGCAGTTGGCCTGGTCGTCATCACATTCATCCACTGGGTTCCCATTGGGAGTGGTTGGTCCAGCTGTAGGTGCTGAAATGAGATCCAAGGATTACTGTCTCACACCTCTGAAATGTATTCTCAAGGTTTGGGCTGTTGAATCTGCTAAAGCTTTTGCAGAAAACTCTAATCTGTAGTAAGAAGGCCAGAGCCATGCTTTGCCTCTCTTTCAGGAGGCTAAATACACTTGGATTTTGCAGAATGCACCAGAGTTGCTTTGGTATTTGATCTGTATCTGCTGAGTGGAGCTGGCTGCCTTAGCATTTTATATATTGCTTTCTACATAAACATCCTCTTTCCGAAAAGCTCTTGAATTCTCACTGGCCTGGAGTTGAGAACTCTGATGATAGAGATTTTGCTTGAACTGTTTTTCATTTCATTTTTAAGGTGATAGAGAATTCGCTTGTCATGAATTCTTTTGTATACTTAGTATTGACCAAATTTGTTAGGTGTATGATCTTTTTCCCCAAAAGGGAGCATCAATATTCACACTTAGAACCACATTGTTCTTTTTTAAAAGAGTTATTCCATTTCTAAGTAGCTTCTCAACCTGTGAGCCCTCTTGCCAGAGCAGGTGTGTGAGAGGAGTTGTCTCATATATCCTGAGGTCATGTTACCTGGACTCCCATGGGACTGCATTCCAGAGTTGGCAGGTATTCCCATATCTTTGAATTTGTAGTTGAAAGGTAGCCAACATTAATCAAAGACTGCTTTTGAAGTCCTTTAAATTTAGTTCAGTCTACTTTTTTGTTTTTCAGGCTGTTACTCATTTTTGCAATCTGTTTAATATTTTACAGTTTTCAGGATTGCATTTCACTTTATGAGACTTGAGATAAGGTACAGTTCCCTTGATGTTTGAGAACCATACAAGATGCTGAGAGTTGGGGGCCTCTTCTCTTACAGCTTCTGGCTAGTAGGTATGTACCAGTAACTGCTGCTTTCTCAGTAAAAACTTGATTCTGTTTGTTATTGTGCTTAAGTACCGAGAAGAGTTATGACTAATGTAAAAATATAGCTAAGTTTCAACTATTTCAACTTCCCAAATACATACACTAAAGATAATTCAGTAACTCAGAAACCATCCTGTACACGCCATTTAGATATGCAATGCAGACTTTGTAAAATGCACAGACATGTCTCCTGGGCTCTATTGCCACCACTGAATCAGCAGAACTCTTTCTGGAAATCCACGTAGTTATCTTCTCTAAGCTGTCCTTGATAATATGTTGCTTTTACTATCTTAAACTATTTACTCACTTTACTGATTTTTCTGCATTCCTAATGCTGTTTAGAAAAGAGAAGTTTGGCCCGGTTTGTGGCTCAGTGGTAAAGCGTTTGCCTAGTACGTGCGAGGCCCTGGGTTGGATCCTCAGCACCACATAAAAATAAATGAAATAAAGATATTGTGTCCAACCAGAACTAAGAAATATTTTTTTTTTTAAAAGAGAGAAGTTCCATATTGAAAGTAATCCAGGACAGTGCCTAGGTTAAATAGCAAAATGTAGAAAGTGAATGATTTTTGTGCCCCAGTTTCCCTACTTGAAAATATTTTATTTTCTGTGGTTCTGTTTCTTCGATGTAAGTGCTACCTCAAAATAGGAAAGACACTCATGGAAGGCTGGATCGTGTACCTCATCTTCTCTGTATCCCTTTAGTATGTTCCCCAAAGAACAACTGGCAAAGCAGATATTTAATAAGTCTTGTCGATCAATTTAAGGGGAAAAAATAACAGTCCCTTTCACCAATTGTGTTAAAAAAAACTTTGACATTACTCTCAGATATTGGTTTCTCATATGACTGGGGGTGACTTCCTCATTTTCTTGAGTGCTTGGAAACATCTGCAGTCAAATCCCTTCACCAACGATTTCTAGCTCACTCACTACTGAGTTGACACTGTCAAACTGCCACAAGGCTCAGCGTTTTCAACTGTCCATTCTTTCCACCTCCTAAATCATTGCTGCCTTCCAGAATCTAGATTAAACACCCACCTGGTAGCACCAAGCCTCCCTTTTCTAGATGACCACATTTCTCATGCAAAGAATGAATGTGTCTGTAAGGAGGGTCTATCTGTCCATCCCTTCTTTCTCTTGGCATCTTTGCCAAAGCCTTGTCACATGGTCATTCTTGGTTTGTGCTCCTAACGATTGGCTAATTCAGAGGTCTGGGACATGGCTACAGATAAGGAAACAACCACCCAGTAAAAAGTGGGAGATAATGACCTACCTTTAAATAAACATATAGAAAAGTAGCCATGAATTTATTCACTAGTGATTGATAGAAAGCTTAAGATCCTGTAGTGTAGGAAAAGTTTCATGGTATTTAATGTGCTTAGGAATGTAATTACATTTGGTTAGCTCAAAACACAAATAATTTTGAAACCCAAACAAGGTGATATTAAAAAGCATTCTTTGAAACAACTATGAGCATATGCTCAATTGATTAACATCTGGGTACCAACAATAGCCATTCTTCAAGCTAACCTGGAGTAAAAAAAAAATCTCTATGAGGATAGGAAAGCCGGTGTAAGGTTACTCATTTATGCCCAAATCTAAGGCAGATGGGAATTCTAATGCACAAAAGCAGTAAATGTACAATAACCAACTCAAAACATCCATCTCAATCATCATATGTTAAAAGAGAGTGCAGACTTGAGGTCAGTGTGTGCACTGGATTTGTCCTTGTTATGACCTTCATACAACCATCTAAATGTATGTAGTCATATTTTTAAACAGATCCAACCATACTTTCATACACATGATCTCATGTAAAACTTTGTTTCTACGAAATTTGCAGCAGACTAAGAAATTCATCCAAGATAAGTCTTGATGTCTTACTTGTCAAATGCTGCTTCCTGCTAGTAGGTGACAGTAGTCAATATCACAGACAGAAACTTAGATCTGATACAGAACTCTAAACAATATTAAAAAGTCAAAGGACTTGGTAGGTTAAGGAAAAGGGTAATAGAAGAGAAACTGTTTAATGGGTAAGAAGTTTTACTTTGCAGTAAAAGAAATGTTTGGGAACTTGAAAGACATGGTGGTTTTACAACAAAATTATGAAGGTAGTAAGTGTCATGGGGTTGTTCACTTTAAAATGGTGAATTTTGTGTTATGCAAATTTTGCCTGAAACAATTATGATTAATAATCATAATTATAATCAGAGCTACAATTCTATAGAATCTGAGGAGAGTTATGCAAACAACTAGCACAAAAGGAAGATTCTGAAGATGCTGCTTCATGGTATATGCTAGAATGCTGAGCCTCACTGATTGACAGGCAAGGAGATGGAGGGGTCACCTGGGTGAAAAGGTGGCAATTTTGCAAAAGCACCATCAGAGGCAGAAATGCATGAGGAAGGAAATAAAAAAAGGAGGAAACTAGAAGGGACTCTGGAAGTTGTAATTACCTTCTACTTCACAGCCCAGCAGCTCCATTCTTAGCCCTAGTCCGCCATGAGTGGCTCTCTCGGGGTAGATTCTGATGAATCGTGTGGAAAGAGGTGGAAAAGTCCGTAGCTCAGGTGTGTCGTAGTTGTTGTTGCCTTCAAAAGACTGTGAAGCATAAATAACACAAGGTATTTAAAAAGAAACCTCCTTTTTTATTGTTTTTCTACCCTCTGCAGGAGAATAAAAACTTTTCCTCTATGTTTTAAGGGTTCTATAATTGAGTCTATGAAATAAACTAACAGTAGATAGATTAAAAGGTGCACAAATTTATTACATGTTTAAAGGTAAAACATGCGAGATAATTGACTGAGTACTCAACAAGATCTAGAAGTTCACATATCCTCTTCATAGGTGTGAGGGGGGCAATGTAGGAAACTTAGGGGTGAGTAAATGACTTGGGAAAGATGAAGAGTTTCTTGGAAGAACAGCTGATAACATGTCTGTCTGGGTGAGATATTGACTCTGTTCTCTTCTTCTGTAATTGACCTTACTCTTCCCTAGTGGATGAGATTCCTGGGACAGTATTCATAGCAGCTGAGTTCCTTTGGAAGATACCTCTTTAGGCAGATAAGGAAGTTCAGAGAAATTCCTTCCTTGCACATTCTGTGCCTCAAGTGCCCTAGAGTTTGGGGGATGGCATTTCCTGAACTCTTTCACCTCCTTTAGGACTCCTCAGAGAGCAGAGAAATAAGCCTCATTCTACCACTTTGAAAATGGTGAACATTTCTTTCATAAATGAGAAAGAAAAAAACAAACCTTCTCTAAGAGGTGACAGATGTCATTTCACAGGAACCCCATAGTACACACTGAAGTACTGAGGCTGTACCAGAAACTGAGCATTTAACGAGACATATTTCTGAATGATATACTGACATGCCTTGGAGAAGTAACACTTTTATCACTACCCTGAGGTGGAGGAAGATAACTCAGGAAGAAAACTAGTCATTTCCAGAGTCTATAGTAGATAACCACATTTTCAATAAATACTACAGTTACATTCACTTAAATGAGAGGGTCCTAGTTTTGGTAAAACTTGGTTCTCTGGAAGAGGAGAAATTAAATTCTTGAAGTAGACGATAGTAATTTTTTTTTGGGGGGGTGTTGGGGATAGAACCCAGGGCCTTGTGTATGCCAGGTATTCTCTCTACCACTGAGCTACACCCCTAGTCTAGAGACAGTCAGTTTAACGGAATGAAAAGGCTACTTATTAAGAAAGTGGATTATTCCAACCCACTGAGATTCTTAAGTACTACTTGTTGGAGTCATGTGTAGATAAAAGACCTCATCTTAGGAAAGTAACCCGGGTCCTGACTACCAAGGAATGCTCTGATTCCTGGTTGAATTGTATGTAGTATGCATTGGCACCCCTTTTGGAATGCATACATGCCTAGTTTGAAGGCACTATGACCCTTTTCAGGAGCTAGGCCACTATTGCAGCACTATTGCTGGGTTAATTTATTTCCCTTGTTACATCAACAGGAGGGTAAAAAATCACTGGGTAGAATCAAAAGAAACTGGAGTGAAGATTAGGCCTCATTTGTTTTTCAAGAAATGAATAAACCTCCAAAATCCCCTTTTCTCCAAAAATCACTCTGAATCTGTTGAGAATGGAAGAAGGGGAGGAAGATTAGAAAAATAAATTTTCTATTGTGGTGTTCATTAGTGTAACACACTAAGTGCTTAAAATATATTAACCTATTTATTCCTCAAAACAACTCCAGGAGGTAAATTCTATCATTACTCATCTTTCACAGATGGGTAAACTGACAGTAGAGTGCACAAGGAATTTGCCTCAGCCATGTAAACAGTAAGGAGCAGAGCTAGGATTAGCACCCAGCCAGTCTTAACTGGGATTAAGACATCTCTGCTCTTAGAAATCATATAGTCTAGACTCCTTATTTTATCTGTTCATCCATCTATCTATCTATCTATCTATCTATCTATCTATCTATCTATCTATTTATCTATCTATCTATCTATATATCTATCTATTTATTTTTGAAGGAGAGTGTCTTGCTCTGTTGCCCAGGTTGGTCTTGAACTCATGGGCTCAAGTGATTCTCAGTTCAGACTCCCATATAGCTGGGATTACAGGTCACCACAATTGGCCTACATTTTAATAGGTGAGAACATTGAGGTCCAAAAAAATGCCCATGCCTAAGGAACCATAGTTTCATTAATTTGTATTTAGCTGGTGACAACTGGCTACTAGAACTGGTAGCTCAGATGGACTGGTTGGCCCCTAAGGCAGTGCCAGTCATGAATGGGAACCAGACCCAATAGTTGGTCAAGACATCACAGAGCTACCTAAGATGTGATCTTTTAGAGGTGGAAATGCTATGACAAGAGAGTGGAAGCACATACGTGGTGACACATTGGATAGGCTGTAATATGACCAGGGGGTTTCTGAGTTATAGAAGTAAACCAATTGGTCTTTTCCAACTCAGAAAACCTACACAGGAATCTGAGAATGCTAACATAAAGCTGCTTCTCACAATTAGTTTTCTTCTATTATTATTATTTTAAAGAATGTCTCACTATCAGGGTCCCGCACTCTTGATACAACTGCAATTGCTGCCAGTAATTGAGAATCTGACATATATTATTGTTAGGCCCAATTAAGTTGTTGTCAGTAAGATGCTAATTATAATGAAAATACCATTGCACACGTGCAAAGTCTGTCTGTGTTAAGATAACTCCAAAGATCACAGGAGAAAAGCATTGGTATCTATGGAATCCCAGGCTCCTCTCTTAATTTTAACTTGAGCATAGAATTGACACACTGTAAATATATTATAAAAGCTGTCAGTAGTGAGCTGGGAAGAATACTCACAACTCAAACCCATATGGACCTGGACTAATTTTGATAGCAGAAACCTGCTTATGAATTACCATGGTGTTCTGCAACTAATTATATTTTAGAAGACAAGGGCTTTGTTTGGCTCTATCTGTTCCTGAAAAGTCTAGTTAATTTAAAGGGTCAATACCTTCTCCATCATGCACTGTTTGTGGGTAGGAGTAAGGAGAGGGCAAGAGGATTTTATACCTATCAAAGTACTGTTTTATTTTATGAAGCAGAGTACTCATTTTACTTCTATTTAAAAGGTACTTGGCATCCTAAGCAGGTAGCCTTCATTTGTACGATAAAATATGTTTTAAACATCTTTATATAATTAAAACTATGTGCTGCTCTAAAATTGAAGGTTTTATCAGTTTCCTTTTTCATCTTTAGAGGTTTTATTTGAAGGGCATGTTAGAAATCATAGATTGGTCTCTACATAAACAATTTACAAGCTTTCATGGTTTTAAATATCATAGGAAGATGATAATGATGGATATTTTAGGAATAAAACCCAACACATTCAACCAATCTTGAATTGAGCATTTTGTTAAAGTTAAAACACATGCATGGGTTTCTTGTGGAATTCTGTACTCGGTCTACTACAATAGAGTGATAGCTTTAGGCTTGATTGCAGACGCTTGGATTAGATAACAAAGAAGGCAAGCATATGATGCGTCCTATCAAAAGCATATGGTGATTTGTTTTCTGTCTCTCTCAGAACTCTAGTGTTGAAGAACGTGTCACAACAGCACACTCTGCCATTGACAGCAGCCCCAGGAAGTTGCTGATCTGTAGCATATTCACATTCTGATGAAATCATAATGCTCCCTGCTCCTCAGAAAAGACCAACTTATAAGAATCTCCAGTTCTGATGTTTATTTTCCTTTCTCAGTCACCAGGATGAGAGAGGTAGACATAAAAGAGGAAAGAGAAATGGACACAGAAAAGAAAGTAGCCACACAAAGGTAAATATAGCACTGAAAATTTTTAGAACCCACAAGGTAAGACAGGGAGAGATGGTGGAGAATTTCTTACT
Organism: Marmota marmota marmota; assembly: GCF_001458135.2. Taxonomy (NCBI): domain Eukaryota; kingdom Metazoa; phylum Chordata; class Mammalia; order Rodentia; family Sciuridae; genus Marmota; species Marmota marmota. Next base: position 7,630,584 of record NW_026000016.1, on the reverse strand, counting down.
CTTCTGAGAGTACCAGCTCTGTCGGTGGCCAGTTGTTCTGATGCTGACCTGCAGCCTGTAGAGGACAGGGAGATCTTCTCAGAGCCCCACATCTGGAGGGAGTGGGAGCTGGCAGCACTAGCCAGGGTTATATTTCCTGCCTGAGATGCCTGTGGCCTGAGTCACTACACTACACTTGGTGGAGTGGGGGCAAGGATAAAGCAAGAACAATATTCCCTCCAATAAGCTGAATTTTCTTCTTTTGCAAAGGTCCTGGGCAAAGCAGAGATGGAAAGGATAAGGCCAAAAGGCCAATTGTGTTGGTGTGAGAAGTATCATCAGCTGAATGCAATTCTCATATTGAATACAGAAACTAAGCTGCTGATTGCCTGTGGGTTGATCCTTGTTTTAATCCTAAACCCACTTCCGGGCCACCCTGCAGACTCCTGGGGAATCTTTCCAAGTTGGTGTTGTGTACTCAGGAAATGCAAATGTAACCATCAGCCTAAGTAAAAGTTGATTATGTAAGCATATCTGTTCAGTTAAAGAATTATGCCACATGTTTTTAGAAATATTGGAATATTTTTATCTTGAGATTCCCTTCTGTTTTCACTGGATTATTAAGAGCCAACAGCTTTTTAAAAGGTTCCAGATACATCAAAAATATACTTAAACATTATTCACAGTAGCTCAAAGATGGAAGCAACCCAAGTGTCCATCCAGGGATGAATGGACAAACCAATTTGGTGAATTCATACAATGGAATGTTATTTAGCTTTCAAAAGGAATGAAATTCTGACACATGCTGCAGCATGGGTAGAAGCCTGGGGACAGAATGCTAAGTGAAATAAGCTAGTCACAAAGGGACAAATACTGTATTACTCTAGTATTGTATGATACTCTAGCCTCCTAGAGTAGTCAAATTCATAGAGACAGAAAATAGGATGGTGCTTGCCACAGAAGGAGGAGAGGGGGAAACAGAGAGTTGTTATTTAGTGGGTACAGAATTTCAGTTTTGCAAGATGAGAAAGTTCTAGGGACTAACTACACAACAATATGAGTTTATTTGACATTATTGAAGTGTACACTTAAAAAGATTAAGATGATAAATTTTAAATTACGTGTATTTTATCACAACTAAAAATTTAAAACAGGGACTGGGCATGCAGCTTGGTGGTAGAATGCTTGCCTAGTAGGCCCAATGCCCTGAGTTAGATCCCCAGCACTGCAAAAACACATAAATAATTTAAAAATTGAACACTTAATCCAGTGGTGGATAAGAGAAGAGGAAAAGACACCAAATAGACAAAGTCGAGTCTGCAGTCAGCCCCAGCTCCAAACCTCACTCTTATCCACCTCCCATCTGAATGTTGAGCTGAGACTTTTCCCTCTAAAGAGGGAAAGGGCGATGCTTTTCCATGTTGACCTCAGGCATCACTTTCCTTCCTGTACTCGTTTTCCCTAGAATTGGGGTCCCACTGACAAAATAAGAATGAGCCCTTCCTCAAGAAAATGCTGGAAGTCCTTGACTTACATCAGGGGATTGAGGAAGAACTTCGACGGGGACCTCTTAGTGGACCTCACCTTGGGCTTGCGCTTGCTCTCGTCCATGATCATCTTCCAGTCGGAGCCATTGTTGCTGTACCCTATCTTGAACTTCCTCATGAACACCTTGTTCTCTCGGTGCTTCCCACCCTGAATGATGATGCCCCTCACAATCTTCTCCTCCCCCAGGTCCACCTGGAGCCACTCATTGACGTAGGGGTGGGGTGCAGGCGGCAGTGCCCAGCCGGAGCGACTGGTGACCAGACGGATGTTTTCGGGCATCCAGTTTCTCTCCCCTTGGTTGGATGCTGCAATCTGGGAGTCTGAGATGAGTCCAGACACCATGCCCAGCATTCCAGAGCAAGGATAATCTAGGAGGTGGAACGAAACAGATAATGTAAAATTATTTTATGGGAAAATAGTTTCTAGAAAGAAAATGCAACCATTTGAATAAAGACAGTGTCTTCTACCCATTCATATGTTTTCGGTCTTTGGATTATTTTACATTACACCAGAGCCTTCCCTCCCTTAAATCTTTCTCCTACTTTTATAGAATTTCCTCTTTCTTCATTCGTATCCCAGTAAGGAAAATTTTTAGCAAGACACACACTCCCTCTCCCTGATTATTTTTAGTTCTGCTGCATTTAATGTCAAACTCTGGAGGGTTCAGTCCCATTAGTATTCAGAAGTTATTCCCAGATCAAGGATAGGTGCTGCCCAAAAGAAATTCAGAATTAACCATCAGTTGGAGATATATAAAGAAGCAAAACCCATATTGAGAAAGTTGCTCAAACAAAGATAAAAAGAAGATGATAAGGAGGTGAAGACACAGAGCTTGATTGAGCTTGGAGAGGAGAGGGGAGTTCTGGGAGGTGGCATTTGGGTTGAGTGTTGAAGGACAGTAATCATCTTCCCCCTCCTCATCCTTCTTTTTAATTGTGTTAGGAACTTTCCACCTGAATATCTTTTTGTCATCTCAAATATGCCATGTGCAGACTAAACTAGTCTTTTCCACTGACACTGCATCCCTTTACTGAACCCTGAATTTTAATTGGTGGCATCACCAATTACCTAGTTTCTGCCTGGTCATCTTGTCTTTTCTTATTTTGTACTTCTGTTTTGCTATCAAATACTGTCATGATTTCATTAAAAAAAGAAAAAGAAAAAGCTTGAGGTTGCCTCTTGCAGTTTCTGTTTCTTTGGGCATCATCGTGATCTGAGAAGCCATAGCTAAGGGGCTAAATAATATGGTGGTTGGCCTCCTACACTCTAGTTCTCCATCTAGAGTACACTAACGGCTGTACAGAAATTTTCATGAAATGTTGATTTTGCTATGTCATTCTCATGCTCAAAAATCTCCCGCTACCAAAAAGAATAAGCCAGACATAAAAGGACAAGTTCTGCATAATCCCAACTAATATGAGTTTCCTACAATAGTCATATTCATAGAGACAGCAAGTAGAATGACCATTGGGGTAGGGAGAGAAAATGGGAATCAGTGTTTAATGGGTAGAGTTTTAATTTAGGATGATTAAAAAGTTCTGAAAATGGGTAGTGTAGTTGTACAACAATGCAATTGTACTTACTACAAATAAGTTGTACATTTAAAATTGGTTAAAGTGGTAAACTGTACATCATATACTTTACCATATAATAAAAAAGAGAGATCTTTAAAATATATACCATGGCTTTCCATTATTTCTAGGAAAATATCAAAAATTTCTATCTGGGTTTCAAGACTTTCATTGTGGTTTTACCTCACTTGTCTATTTTTATCTAAGTACTAACAGCGTATTCCAGTTAGTTCTGTTTTCATGTACTATAGATATAACCCCATCACTGCCTTTGCTCAGTGTGTTCCTGCCACCCCTCTCTCCTCATGTTGACAGGAATATTCTGCCCAGACTTTAAAATCCAGCTTAGATTTACCATGGAAATTTCTCAAGCTACTCTCATCTTCATTTTGAGACATCCCTCCCCAGAAATATGGTGGCAGGTATGGAAAGTAGCCTAGAGCCTAGCACTGAACTGTATTGGTTTACGATTTTATCTACAGCAATATTTTAAGATCCTCAAAGGCAATAAACAACATCATAGACCTTTTCATATCTTCTACACCAACTCAAGTAGCTTTTGAGCATAGAGCATCAATTATTGATTAATTGATTGGTGGCCTAATAACAAAGTGTCCAATGCTTCAATTATTCTCTTTTTAAAATCATACATCTCAATCAAGAACCTGCCTAGGGATGATAATCTACTTTTCATTGAAACAACTCAATTCCCCATGCTGACAGTAAAAAAAATAGCCTAAAAATAAAACCTTCCTGAGCAAGAGGCACGCTTCTAATGCAATTAAACTACACTCATGTTATCAGTTGACCCTTAAGAATTAATTACTCAGATACTTTCCACATGAGTTGGACAGTTCAGATCATGTCAATTCTTCAGTGCCTGCTAGTCTAGGAATTATGCATGTAGTTTTCAACCAGGCATGCCAGACCTTCTACCTCACATTCATACAAGGCCTCTCCTCATCTACCCCTTTTACATGAGCCAGTTGAGATGAAGTACTTCCTGTCCTTAGGGAAAGCTTTCTCTCATTCATTCTCTCCACTAAGAATTCCCCCATTATTTTGCCATTTCCACTATCTGATCTGCATAAAAATAATGACTCATTTTCAAATGCCAAATCATTTCTTCAACATTTTGAATCTCTGCAGCTAGACATGGTTTTCCTTCTCTGGGATTCTTCACAATACTTCATCAGCATTTCTCATATGTTGACAATCATATTCAGTTCTTTAAATTGCTGCTTTTTGCCTCCTCAGATTTTAATTTTGTTGAGGGCATGAACCAAATCGTTTATTTTTTCTTTCATTCTTTGACTGTTTTATACGATGTTGTCCTCAGCAAATATTTGTTGAATGAATCAACTTATTAATACAATAAAAGACAGCTGTCATTTTCGCAAATACCCTTTCCTGTAATTCAGTCACAGTATTTGCTCCAGGCTGGGATCTGGAAACCAAGAAAAAACTCAATGGGGATTAAAAAAAGATTTACAAAAGGTATGTTACTGAGGGACTATGAAACTATAGTGTTAAAAATAGAAGTCACATTTTTTGGCCACTGTGGTCACACCTGCCTGATTCAAAACCAGCTCTTATAAAAGTCAATGTTCAGTTGGTAATGGGGACCAGATGTTACCATTTGTAGAAAAACATAATTAACTTGAGTATTGTAAGGACAGCAGAACCTTCACCAGATCAATGCCCTTTTTCTAATGCTGAGCTGGCTGAGGCACAGTTTATATCTCCACAAACCGTGGGCCACTGAGCCACCATTCAGCTAACATAATATTCCTAGTGCAAAGTTGACCTGCTATTCCTTCCTTATGTCCACCTCATCCAAAACAACCATGAAGGGCCACCTTAATCTGCCTTTGACCAATAACTATGTTACTTACTTTTAATAATTAGGAGAAAAATTATATTAGCAATTAATTCAATTGACTGAGATGCTAGTTTCAAACTGCATTCTTCTATAGGTAGGCTGGTTCAGATGTAGTTTAGCTTAACTTTACAAACCATTTGGAAATAGTTGCCAGTTTTAGCAAACAAACAAACAAATGAAAAAAGAAAAAATTGGATGCACAGCTAAATAAGAATTTCATAAAAGTAATGAATACTTTAAAAAATATATCCCATGCAATATTGAGGATATACTTATATAAAAAATATTCATTATTTATCTGCACTGAACATTCTGCATTTTACCCAGCAACCTGTTGGGAAAATGAACATTCAATCCTGGATGAGAGGGAGAAAAAAATTTTATAGTAGGGGACTGAGGTGGATATTTCCAGTGAGATATATATATATATATATATATATATATATATATATATATATATCTGTAAAATATATATATATATATATTTTACAGTAACATCTCTGTACTTAGCTTTAATGGAAAAACTGAGACATCTTGATAAATCAAATGTCCATTTAACCAGTTTTCAAAGACTGAGAAAGTAATAGGTGCTTTTGATGGGAGGCCCTAAATGAGAATAAGCTACTCTTTCCTCAGTGACTTAGCTGCGGCATCTAAGATGGTCATTGTGATGTGTTCACAGAGTAATTTTTAATTTTGTAGATTTTTGTTTTTCATATCTAGTCTGTTAGGATCTGCCTACTCAATAGGACAGGGTAAAAAAATTTGAGGTCACTTCCTTGTTAGAAGGCATGGATAGAACTGCATATTCATTCAAAAATAACCGTAGAGTGCTTATTGTGTTACTGTATACTTGTGTTACAGGTACAAAGGACACAATGGAAAATAAGGTAACCGAGGCCTTGCTTTCATGAATTTTCTAGTCCAACAGGGATACTTCAGTTCTACTCGTTCATTAATCTCCATGCTAAGGGGACCATGACCTCAAAAGAAGAAAATTTTCTGTTCTCATAACCAAGAGAGTTACCTGATACTGCCTTATTAGAAGGTCTCCATGCGAGGGCTTATTCTGGCTTCACTTTATGGAATACCACATCCTACTTTAAATTACTGGGTACCATTTAGTGAGCACTCACTCAAAGCCAGGTATATTGCAAATATGCTTTCATTTAATTCTCCTTACAGCTACATTAAGGTTAATCTTATAGATCAGGAAATGGACATCAGAGAAACAAGATGTCTTGCCCATGGTCAGACATTCGCTAAGTGGACAGTCCTGAGTCAAGCCTGGATATGATTATATACCCTCTATTCATGTGGCCATCACTATATTCTGGCCTCTCAAAAAACCATCCCAGATCAGTTACTTTGAGATTCTAGCTATCTTACTAGAGAGAAAGTATTTACATTACACGAGGGGTCATGTTTAAAAGATAGCACTATGAGCCTACAGGCAGTACTTTATTTGAAAAACAAAATTAGCTATTTACCATAATTATAAAATAGACTATGTTTAAAAATATTAGAATATGCTATTTTAGACATCTATTTTTAAATAACTAAGTCATTTAGCCAGTTTTAAAATCCAATAAATTATTTGCCTTCTTTGCTCACATTCCTAGAATTTCCTCTTGGGAATGTCTTTATGAAAATTAAAAAGGACAACTTGGGTTCAAATAAATATTTTATATAAGTAAAAGAATGTGACATAAATCTTTAAAAGGTTGGAAATTCAGAGTTCAGCCCAACATATCTGGAGTCTTTATGAAATTTACTTCATTTATTGAATATAATGATATGAGATAAGGTTGGAGAAATGGGCCAGAAATTTCTATGTAGACCTCAATTGGCCCTAATCCTACAAATTTATGGGTAGTCTCTCAAATTTGTAATGCTCTGAAATGATGTAGAACTTTCTGACATTCAACTGCTGATCAAAAGAAAAGCCAAGGTTATGTCTAATTTTCAGTGTTCTTTTTTTCTTCTTCTTCTTTTCCAAACCTCTCTCCACCCAATTCCTGCCTCCAAGTCCTTGTACTTTCTAATTCTTAGATCCTAAGACAATAAACAAGTCTGCCTCTGAGATGGAAATAAATAAAAATTTGGTATGGAGTCAGATGTGGTTTTTATTTTCCGAAATGTACTCCACTGTGAACAATGTATTTTCCCCTCATTAGCTCATCTTCAAATTGCTTGCACTTTCATGGAAAATTCTGGGGTTCCTTTTTTTTTTCCTCTTCAAAAGTCAATATTTTTTTCTCTAAAAATAATCATATTAAGAGAATAAATATAAAAGTGAAATAAAAAGTTAAATATCCTAAATAAGTACACTGGTAGAATATTGAAAGATGGTTCACAGACGTTTGGAAGTTAATTCAATTTTAATTACCTTTGAGTGGATCGTCTACTGATCTGTTTTTAAACTTTGAAGCTTACTATAAAGATTACATTTGTATTGGTTTTTGGATTGCCATTGCTTTTTTAATGAAAGTTTTGCAATGTATTTACTTAAGCAGTAAGGAATTCCAACATTACTGTTATCTACATCTGAATACAGAATAATTGTACAATGAGATCAATGGACAAGCCCTTGCAGCACTGATGACCATGAAAACACAGTAAGAATTCCAGTCACACCACTCTGTCCTGACCTGACCTACTTCTTCCATTACTTGATCTCTTGTATTTCACCTTTTTCATCTCTCAAATGGGAATAATCCACCTATGTATTCCACATTTAACAGGGACTTTTAAAGTCCTATTGATGTTTGAAGAAACAAATTGAAATAAAAACCCAAACATTTATGAGTTGATTTCCAATCTAAGTATTTTAATGTATTCATTCAACAAAAAATAGGAGAGTCTGGATAGTTAGTGATTACAAGGAGAAATTCTCATCAGTTAAATTCCTTAACTGAGGCTTATCAGTATTGGTTAAGTTCCTAGGCCATCATCACTGGGTTTCAAAATTAAAAAGAGAAAGTCAGTGGAGAACATTTCATGGAACAGTTATTTGCTATAAATCTACCAAGTACCCATCAGTGAAGTGCACACCTAGGAAGCAGAGATGGAAGGCATGAAGGTTGTCTTCATGGAGCATACAGCCTAGTGGAAAACGTACCAGGAAAAAATTTCTGCCACCTGCCAGACTGGGCTTAAATGCTTCATATCCATTATCACAAGTCACCTGCATGGTGTTTAAGTTCTACAACTATTTTCCAAGTGAGATAACTTAGGCTTTGAAATGTAAGGATATTGTCCAAAGAAGCAGAATAGTGGGTAGTAAGGATCCAAAGTGTATACTCTTAACTACTAAGTAAAAGTGATCACATTAATACCAAGTTATTTTCCTTGCCTGTGAAGGTTTGCACCAATCAAAACCAGGCAATCTTCAAGCTGGAGCTTACCTGTTATCTTGCAGCCATATACTTCAAATCTCATAGATATGCCAGTTTCCCAAGTCATGGGTTTGATTCGAACAAATCGTGTGATCAGTGGTTTGGGAAGAATTCCAAGAGCAACGTCGGTGGGATTGGTGTTTCCCTGAAAGATCTTCAAGGGAGAAGAAAGGGTCCTTTAATCACAGAAATTTTGTATTCAAAACAAATAAAAATGTATTTTCACAAATGCTTGTAAAAATTATTTACAATTTCAGCATTGTCTATCAAGTTGAAGTGGCGTTAATAACTTGTCATGTTATTTTTCCAAATGATGGTAATCAGAAAGAACCGTGTCAAATATAGAATGTTGTCCTAATTATCTATTCAATTTTCTGAGAGGCTACAGCCTCTCAGAAAGGATGACATTTATTAAAAGGCACATGCTTTTATCTTAAAAAGTGGGAAGTTATTAACTTTCTCAGAGGACTGCAGAATACTGCAGACATTTCCTTTCCCAGGGACCCCCAGAAAGAATGCTTTTTGAATTCAGTGAGCTGTATGGCTTTTTGAGGTTGTAGGTTATGTTCTCACACTACCATAGTAAGTCAGGTACTATCTTCCTTTTTGACTCTGTCCCTTTATAAGAGATTTCACCCCAGACATGAATTAATGACTTTAAGTCTTTTGGAACCTTGGTAAAATTAGGTTTTAGTGGCCAAAGTCAAAACGGAGTTACACATGCTTTTTAACTAAGTCAGCCTTTTCAGGGTTTCTGCTTCTAGTTTTAAAAAGGAGTCATTTTAGCTGGGCACAGTGATTCATGCCTCTAGTCCTCATGACTCAGAAGGCTGCTGCAGGAGGATCTCAAGTTCAAAGCCAGCCTCAGCAACTTAGCAAAGCTCTAAGCACCTTCATAAGACCCTGTCTCAAATAAAAATATAAAAAGGGCTGGGGATGTGGCTCAGTGGTTAAATGCCTGTGGGTTCAATCCCTGGTACCAAAAAGAAAAAAAAAAGTCATTTTAGTCTAAGAAAGATGAGACACGGGATTGCACATGTAAAGAGTGCCAGGCAAGAACCAATTTCCCACAAGTATCCATTGGGCCATTCTGGCCATGAGGCAGTGGCAGCATTCCCCAAAAGATCTCTGAGGAATGAGACTGTTTGCCTCGTGGAACATTCTGGCACTAGAATGGTCTTGGATATAAGTGAAAGTCTCCATTCCTGAGATTTCAATGTCAATTCTGGGTCAAGGACAGTCCTGTGCTTTGTGTAGGTAGCACGGTGCTTCTCTGTACAACCTCTTAGGTGGCATCATTAAGAGCATGGGCCCACCAGGGGTGTGCAGATTCTCTCCAGCCTCCCAGATAAGTACATGGAGAAGAACTGTGTTTCCCAAAGTTTGCTCTTCTCCCCAGGAGAAAGGGCTTGCATAAGCTGGGCTGGCGTTTTTGCTTCATTTTAGTTGAAGTAGCATTTAACTGAAGGCAGTCAAATGCATCACAGAGTTGGTTATCTGCATGAGCCTCTCAAGAGACAATTTAACATCAGAATTTATCCTAGCCTGTGATGGCCTTTAGATTCCTGTCCTACTGCAGCTTCCCCCTCTGGAAACAATATGTGTGGGAGAATTTTTGTGTGGCAGGAAATAATGGGTAGCTGCTGGAAGGGGAAGAGCCCCAAAAGTTGTAGTTCTCCTTACAAGGTCCACGAGCCCCCTTGCCAAAGAGACCAGAAGTTGTTTGGGAGTGCTGAGTGCTCATCTAGGAGGTTCACATTCTGCTCACACTGAGGGAGTTTCACGTGGCTTGTGGCAAACCCCATAAGCACACACATTCTGTCCAGCTGAGAGGGGCCTATTGGACTTGTTACTGGGTAAAGGCTGATCTTGATGAGGTCCATCCAATGCTCCCTGAGAAAATAGGAAAAGTTGTAGAGGCCTTTGGCTGAAAAGCCCCAAAATACAGAAAAAAAAAGGAAAGGTAGCAATCATTTGACTCCAACTGAATGTTTTTGTTTCATTTAGATTCAATTAAACTGCTCAGCCAGGTGGCAAGTCTACATCTCTGTTGAATCCTTCCTTATTTCTTTCTGCCTTCAACCCTAGAAGCCCTGCTGTATGCCAGGGTGTTCCTAGTGTGAGCCCTGTGAACTTTGAGACATCCCCTGTGAGTCTGGGTGGGCTCTCTGACAACCCCCTCTGAACCACAAAAAATCAATCAGTGGACAGTGGCTGAAGAGGACAACTGGGAGAAATAGCCCTTTTTAATATATATGTGTGTGTGTGTGTGTAAGGTTTTTTTTTAACCCCTCTCTCTGGGTTCCTTTTGTTTGTAAATGCATACTTGGCATTATTGGAGTTTTGTTTATCTTTAACTAACACACATCTTCAAAAATCTACTCTAAAATAACGAGTTCAAACTTAGGGACATAATTGACATCTCCATATGTGTTGATGGTGAGGGGTTTTCTTCCCCAGATGGAGAACAGGTTCCACGACCTCTAGGACTAGACAGGCCTTGACCTTGTCTGTCCACAGAGGCTTCCTCCCACAGAGCAGTTGTCCACTGATATCTGCTTCCATCTTGCCTGCCCAACCAGGAGTGGGGGATTTTGCTGCTAATCAAGGGAATTAATGGTTCTTCGTTCACTTCAACCTCCAGAGGCTTTTCTCAGTTCCAGACCCAAAAGGAGAAACTCCAGGCCAAGAATGCTCAAAAGTGAGACAAGGACATATTCACTGGCCTCTTTCCAAGCCCATAATCTCAAGTTACCTGAATCTTTGCTGCTATCCCTAATATAAATTTTTTTGGTCTTTGTTTTTGTATTTTATTCAGCCTCCAGGGGAAGATTTTAATTTGGGAGAAACAGTGAATATGAATTCTCAAAAATCTTTTGATTAGTAAATCAGAGGAAGTGTAACTTCAAATAAACAGATAGACTGAGAAAAACAGACCATGTGTGCAAACGACTGAGTGCTAAGAGCTGGGGGACACAGGGTGGTCTGAGCTACCTCCTCAGTTAAAAGCAGGAAGAGGGCAGCATGTCATTTGTGTGATCTGAGGGAACACAGCGAATGCCTTTAGTTCTACCCCTTCTTACAAGATGCAGCCAGATGCACTTGTAAATTAGTTTGTAAACCACTAATGTAGATGAAAAGGTGGTTTCTAAAAAGTGCCTGTTACAGAGAGAAAGAATGAACCTAACCTATGAAAGAGATGGAAGAAAGAAGAGTGACAAAACTCTTAAGATTCTAAGAGGACAGTGTTTATCCTATGCATTGTCTGTGTTCCCGGGGGAGGGTTAAAGTGATTCTTGAGACTGTCACTTAATTTGCCTGGTATTGACTTTTCTTGGAAACATCTGTATAATTTCCTCTTGGCTTCTGGATCTGGGAACATGAGACCCCTTGGTCAGATTTAAACCTCTAATTGCACTTTTCATTTTAAATCAATTCAAAAATAAACCAGGCCAGACAGAAAGCTCCCAAACAAACAAGTAAAAGATTGATCATCCATTTAAGAGACTGAATTGCTGGGAGGGGGGGGGAGGGGGCAGCCAAACTTACAACAGGTTTATTTCCTTCTTTTATGGTGATCCAGTCTTCCCCGTTGGAGCTAATGTCTATTCTGTAGGTCTTGACGTAATATTTCTTCTTGGTTTCCTTTGAAATGGCACCTTGTGTGCCGACAGCAGTGACAAAGCGCAGGAGGCCCAAGTCTACCTACGAGAAAATTGCAAACTGTGGTCAGTGGGCCGTGCCTGCACCACCATCACCTGGAGCATCTTTTGCTGGTGTTGCACATTGTTTTGATCCACCAGGAACCAACGGGGCCTTATTCCATCCGGCCCCAAGTTCCCATTCTGTTCCTTCTACAGAAAGGCAAAGACAGCAGTTGCCTAGGCTGTTTTCTATTGTTAAAAAGAAGAAACTTGTCTTACTTCTGCAACCAAGATAGCTCGGGGCAAAGGAGAAAACTGGGATTAATATTGTGTCATTATATGTTTTTGACATGAAACATACTTTTCAAATAGCGCATTAATATTGGCATTTTACAAACAGTAAATCAAGACAACAAGATAAACACCCACATTTACCACTGGAGAGGCCTGTACTAGAATTCACATTTAATAGGATCAAATTTCTCAACCTTTTGTAGCATCCTACCTCCTTCCAATAAAATGAAGACTGAAACAATACTGATCTGAAAGCACCACTAGGAATGTTTTGGTTTGAGAAACAGGCCACAGACTTAGAATCTGGAATGGGGTGGTGAGGAAAAAGGCAAAGTAAGAACTTTTGTTTCATCTTTAGATTCCTTCCTTCCCCATATCTTCCTGTGGTCTTGTTCCATTCAGCTCAGCTTGAGAAGCAGGCAGACCCCAAGGCATCATCTGAGAAGAAATAATGTCTCTGTCCAACAACTGCCAGGGCTTGTGAGCATCTACCAGTAAGTTTCCAATGGAGAAGCTCCTCACTCAACACAACAGCCTCACCTTCATCTCTCACTGACTTACTTCAGAACCCTGCAGGGTGAGCCATTTAGATGGAGTGACAAGTTTTGCTCTGCCACATACTCCTACCATGATGTGCTACCTTTCCACAGGCCCCAAACCAGCTGGCCAGTCGATCATTAAACTTCTAAAACTGTGAGCCAAAATAAATCTTTTATCTTTATAAGTTATCTCTTTATTTGTTATAGTAACAGAAAGCTGACTAACACAAATGGAAGATTCTTTTCAAGTCTGACTTCATATAATTCATTTTTTTTGTATGCCTAACATATTTCTGGTAAAGTCAAATAGTTTTTCTTTCTCTACATTTCCTTATGTCCATCATTAATAGCTAAATATAATCTCTTTTTTTATTTGTGTGGTGCTGGGGACTGAATGCAGGACTTCACGCACGCTAGGCAAGTATGATACAACTGAGTCACATCCCCAGCCCATAAATAAAATCTTAAAATTAAAGTCACTACAAGTTTCTATACATTATAAATATTTTCATGTCTTTTTATTAACACAGTAATTGTTCCTGTTGTTTCCCTTCATCTATTATATGGATAGGATTTTACAGAAAGGAACAAACTGTGTTTAAAGAAATCAAATACAACTCTATGGCAAATATTTTTTAAAGGGTATAGAAAGTAATTACACAGTACAACTGAATAGCATTGATAAAATATTTCAAGAGCACATTTACATTTATCATTAAAAGGCAATAGAATGCCATCGTCCTTAAAACAGGCAACAAAAACAAAGTAAAACTAAACAAAACCCCCAAACTCAGCCCTAGTTTCTGAATCTTGCTTTCTCCTTGCTACTTGACAACCCAATTTCCAGAAAACAATATTTCAATTAACCCTCCAGTGCCTACAGGCAACGAACACCTAAAGAATTTCCATATCATGCACAGCCTGCCTTGTGAAGAATGACTATTGTCTTTCATGAATTGCTTTTTTCCTGAAGGCCCTTGGAATAGTTAAATCAAGGAGTTGCCAATTCATTTCCAAAGTGAACCATGAGTTACATTCAGGAAAAACAGCACATAGAAGCAAATTTTAAGCTACACAATTATACAATAGTAGATTTCCTTTGGAAGAAGAGGGATGACATCCAGTGCAAAACAATTTTTTTATTTCATTTCCTTGATTTTAGAGATGTGAATTCTATGCTTTACATGGTTTTACCAGGTTTAAGAGAAAATGAATCACAATTTCACTAGAAACTGATATTTTAAGATGATAATGGTAGATGGTTTGAATTTTAATTTAACAAATAAATATTTACTCAACACAATTTTATCAAGTGTACATACTTGCTTACTGAAATTTGAAATTTGCATTTTTTTTTCAGGAGTAAACCTTGGTAACCTGATTGGATGTTTAAAATTTCCCATCACCGTTTTGTACAAATTTCAAAACTAAGAGATGATCAATGACTGTCACACTTAGGAAACAGAGATATAAGAGTTAAATTTGAATTTCAGATTTAAAAACATTTTAATTATGCCCTTGCAATATTTGAAACATTAATTATACTAATAACTGATTCATTCCTTCATATTCATATTTAACTAGTGCTCTGAATATTATCTGACCACTTTAATTTCACTATATTCCAGAAATAGGTGATCTCAAGTTGCTGCAAAAACTGATTTCATAATGCCGCAATCTGAAAGTAAAGGACACTCTAGACATGGCTGGGCTGAACAATTTCAACTGTTTTCAAATGCTCTCAGAACACTTAGTGCTTTACTGACTGTCCATTGAGTCATGCCCAATGCCACATCCACTTTCAAGCTGAAGGGTCCTTAAAATCTTGAAGTTCAAAGGAGCATGAAGCAGAGCTATTTAAATAAACCCTTCCTGTCAAACTTACAGATGGCTCTTCAGTTTGGAAAAGATTAAATTCCCAGGAGTGCATAACTCAGCTTGAGTTGATTTGAAATAACTCTAGAACTTCATTACCTGGTTGTCTTTTTCTTACTTTTATTATTATTATTATTATTATTATTAGTAGTAGTAGTAGTATTATTATTATGTGTGATTTAGCTGGTGGGTAAGAAAGAAGCTATTTGGTGGTCAAATAGAAGAATCCTAAGCCTAAGAAAGAGTCAAGTTTAGAGTAAGGAGCAATGGACAGGAATTAACTAGTATTCAATTCAGGAAAATGCCCAGTATTCCAGCTACAAAGCCTCCCCCAAACATGTGCATGAATCATTTGAAAAAAGAGAAGATATTTTCTTTTCTCAACAGCAATGAAATGCATTAGTAACATCTCCTTGTAATTGCATGAAGTTTCCTGCTGTGCTTTAAAACTCTGCAGATTCTCTTATTTGCCACACTGGGACACTTGAAATTTCATTTCATTTTTCTTCCTAACATTACTGCCACTGGGTTTAGGAAAGATGGATGACAACCTCATAAAATGATTAGGGCTGGGACCAAAACCAATGCAATTAAAATCGGATGGTACCCAAAACTCTAAAAAGATCCAGTCTCCCGGCACTGTGGATTCTCACTTGAGAATCCAACTCCTTTCTTTCCCAGTGCCTTTGGGGAATTCTCTGGAATGGCATCCCACATCCACTCTGAAGTGCCTGAGCTAGTTTGGGAGGGGACAGAGCCTGTCCGGCCTTATTAGCATCACTGCTTACACTGCTGCTGTCTGTCAGGGGACCCAGAAGGACTTAAGGCCTGAAGATTTATATCAGAAGGGTTTCAGAGTAGGCCACCCCAAAATCTGCCACTTTGGTGTAAAGATTATTTTGAACTGAAGGCAATTGAGAATGAACAGATACAAGAAAAGTTTTCTACCCTGCCCTTTCTCTGCCTAAAAGCAGGGCATTCATTTCCCCTTGTGAAGATGGCATGAATTTCCCCTCTCTCCCATACCAGGAGGAGGAACATGACCCTTATCACTGCAGACTGAGAGAACTGAGAAGAGTTTGCAAGAACAAACCTTACTAAAATAACTTTCGTTTTCCATTAGTCCCCTTCATATATACACTAGTCACTTTCCCACAGTTTAGCAGACCTGGAAGCCCCAATCCCCCATCTTTTGTCAAGTCATTTCTCTATAGTTTATCCCCCTTTATTAAAATGTTGTATATGCACCCAAATATAACCATTTTGGGGGATGTTTAGTTCTTTTCTACCAAGCCCTGCTGACATAAAATTAAAATATTAATAGAATTTTTATGTTTTATCTCTGGTTAATCTATCTTTTGTCATTTTAATTTGCAGATCCCAAGTACCTACCTTCCAACCTGAGCATGTTACCCTGGTCTTCTTGAAGTCAAAATGATCATTGGTCATGACAAACATCCCAAATCAACCTCTGGCCATCCTCTTGGTGGTTGAGCTCTTTGAATTATGAATTACATACATGGGTACATATGTAAAATATATGTGAATACTTGTATATGTTGTGATTATAAAAATGAGGCCAAATGACTTCTATGCTTGATAACTTTCCCTTTTGTTCAGTTTCATGCATAAATTTCTATGCCAACAACATTTTTCTGCATTATTATTTTAAATGGTGTCATGGTATTCCACTCTACAACTGACATAATATGGTCTACTTAGTCTATTAAGGTACTGAATTTTGCTCAACTAGATTGACTTTCACTCAGTGGACACTTATTACTGCTTCTCTGCTCAGTTCTGTATTGGACTGTTAGGATATAAAGAAGAGTAATAGTAAGAGAAGAAAACCCATGATTATAGTATGGGATGGTGCACATAAAGTGGCCCAGAAGAAGAACTAAACAATTCATCAGAGAACTGGAGGTAGAGGGAATTGGAGACATTACAGAGCGGACTTTCATGTCTAAGAGGTGTACTAGAGGATGCACAGTAGGAGTTTGCAAGTGGACACAAAGAGAAAGAATCTTCTAGAGGAAAAGAGAAGTGCAGAGGGAAGCAGGGGGAAATGAATAAATGAAATACTGCACACTAAGCAACCTACCATGCTTCCCTGACTAGTAGACATGTCAAAAAAAGTATTGATCTTGAAAGAGCATATGCTGTGGTTGTCTTGAAGTCAAAATGATCAGCAGTCCTGAAAACCATTCAAAAGCAACCACTGACCATCCTCTTGGTGGTTTAACTCTTTGAATTATGATGAGTTCTCACCAACCTCACATTCTGGTAGACGTGACTGGCGACTTAAGACAAGCAGCTGGAAACACAAAGATATGACCCCAGAGTGCTCTACGTAATGACACCACTCTGTGTTTTGCAGCGTTCATGGTACTAAACAATACTTCCTTTCTTTCCATAAAAATCCAGACATACAATAACCATAATTAAGTAACCTGCTTTCTCTAAACCCAATCAGCTCTTCTCCACTCACCATTTTCTGATTTTGAAAGAATATCATTATTTCCCAGCTGTTTTACTTTTAATTAGAAGATGGCTGTGATTTCATATCTGAGTTCAATAACTTCTGTTTAACATGAAGGGTGGTGGTGAGGGGGTGTGAAGACAGGAGTGGGGACACGTGGAACCAAACATCAAGTGCATTCTCTCAAATCGTTGAACGTTTCCCCTCTGTGTGTGTGACTCACATAAACATCTGGTACTTATCTGATGGCATGCAGATTATCTTGAGAAGTTGATCAAACTTCTTTGGAGTTCCAGTAGCAGCTTTCTGAGTTAGCTTAAATAGCACCATCAGCAGAAATGACCCATGTGACACCTTGTTTCCAATGTCAATATAAAATCCTAAGCTGATGTAGACTGTCCACCCACATCTCATTTTCACTGTGTTCCACACACAAAGAAAGGGCACTGCTAAAGACACAGAAGAGGACATCCCAAGCTCTTCATGTAGGTGGGAAGAAGGACCCTTGTAGAAGACAGTTATCCTTGTCAACTTTCAGGGGCAGGGGATGGTGCTATAGCAGGTCCTGTGCACTAAGGACCTTTCATGCCTCTGGGTCTTGACCATGCCCCTGACTTGCTCTTTGTTCTAAGATTTCTACAGGAACAGTCCAAATGCACTTTATGGCTGTGGCATTGTCCAAGTAGAGGCAGGAAATACATTCCCCAGATAAAGAGAAATGAGGAGGAGCACACATTTTACTGAGAATCACTTGGGGACAAAGCAGCAGGTTTTAGCATTGTGTAGTAAATCATGCAACAAATCTTTGCAAACTGCTGGTTAAACAGCAGCATGCAGCCTTTGAGCCATGAAATGAATATCATTGCTTCCTATAATAATACATAACCAGCTATTGGTAATGTCATAATGTGGGAAGCCTCATTTCGAAAATGAAAATCTGTCTTGCTCAATAAAATACTGCCCATTGAGGTTGCATTGGCAAGGGAGCATTTACCCGCTTTTAACACTCCCTAGGCAGGTCAATACAAGAGCCTGAAAAAATAAAGGACAAAGAACTGAGCTCTGATTAAAAACAGGAAAATATTTTTTTTTTGGGGGGGGGGCTATGTTGAATTTTCTTTAGAGCATCTTTGATGACTCAAAGAGCTGTTTAATTCATCACTTGACACTACAAGCTAAAGAAAATATTTTTTAGCAATTGTCTCATTTCCTTAGATAAAACACATGTTTTCTGACAGAGTCTGAGCATGTAAGCATCGGTGCTATTCTAGTCTATGTGGGCTGAATTCATAGCACCTGATGTTTGTGTTTCTAAAATTTGGGATCTGGGACTTAAACAGTTACGAATCAGAATATAATCACTACAGAGTTAGTAACATAATTTTCTTTCTCTTTATGTAGTTTGTCATTATTGTGCTACATTGAAAAATGCTGATAACTAAGATTACTCTTATTAATAGAAAATGCACAGGGCAACCTTTATATTATGCATTTTGTTAAAGGCTAAATTTATAAGCATTCTCCCTTTCAATTCTCATATCAATCATACAAGACAGGTTTTATGGACACATAAACTGAGGAATAAAGTGATATGTGAACCTTGTCCAGAGTCACATAACTTATCAGTGACTGAGCTGGGACTTATATCCCAGGTCAACCCAGTGGCCTGGTGCAGTGAGCCACTGCACCCATGTGTCCCCCAGTCCATATTTTAAAACCATAATTACTAGAAAAGCAATTTAGAATTTCTTAGTCAATGATCATGAAATCCAATAGCTCTTCTTTTTGGAAATTAAATGTTTTTCACAATTGTAGGAAGTATGAAATCATTTGTGACTACTTTGATTTTCAGTTTGAAATGTATACCAGCTATTGGAAAGTACAACTTTGCAAATGATTATATGGTTGAAAAAAGATGATGGTTATGGATCATTTTTAGCAAAAGCTATGAAGAAACATTTAAAAATTCTAGTAAAGAATGAAAATACCCAAGTATGAGAAAAGTGCAACACTGGGAAAAATCTCATCCATTTTCTTTTCTCATCTTAATTGTTTGAATTAATTCTTTTTCCACAGTTAAATTAAAAGAAAGTATTTTTTCCCAGGTGGAAACAGACTACTGTTTGCTAGAAAACCCTTTGCTGATAGTAAAACAATTTTAAGTGAAAGGATAGATGAATTTTCCTACCAGAAGACTTGAACCCGCCAGTTAGAATAACATTAGATAAGGCTGTTATGGCCCAGAGGCGCGGGAAAGGCTGGCTTCTCTGATTGCCACTGCCCTAACAGAAAAAGAACAATAAGAAAAGAGGCAAGAAAAATGAAGTCCCCTAACAAGGGACGACCTTTGCTTGTTTTGTCAGATAAAAGGAGATAATGCTCCTGTGGGCTCCCAGTGGCATCTGGATTCATGGCACATTCTACTATTTTCATGTTAATTTCTTTTGCATAAATCAGAAGCAACTAATTAAAAAAGAAATATTTAATTCTGACATGTTCTTTGAACTGGAGTTCCATCTGGTTTGTTTGAATACTGAAATCTGCCTTCGTTGTTAAAATTGTAAGGAAACAAGAGGGACTCCACGAAGCAGGTTAATATTCTAGCATCTCAGCCGGAGGGAGATGTTTCCAGAATCCAGCTATACAAATCACTCAAATATGGAAATGTTCCAGATCAAATGTGGAGGAGAATGCTCTTCTGGGGTGGAGACTCTACCACTGGTCTATATTTCCTCAGTTTGATGGATGTAGAATTAAGGCTTCAAATGACCTTTCAGAGCAAGGCATATACCATGACAACCCAGCAGAAAATGCTTATTTTGTAAATATATTTAAGATAAATATGGAAAGGGAATCTTCAGATATTCTCTGCAAAAACCTAAGGTTTTTTCTTCCATTTTTTTTCAATACAGATATAACTGTACTCAGAAAAGCTAGACTAATATTCCATTTTAAATTTTTTTCTTACTTGATAAACCTGTTAACTCTGGACACCAGGACACAATACATTCCGATAACAAAGGAGGAGAAAATGAAATAGCTTTTATAGACTCTGGGACACAAGTAATCAGCATTTAAGGTAACTTGAAACTCCTGTGTAGAGTTGAAAAGAAAGACTGATTAAGTCTCAATGCTGAAGAAAAGATTGTTTTAAACAATTTCACACCCACTCTGCACATCTTTTCTCATTTAAAATGAAGTAATTCGTTTCAATGGCACTGTTAACTTGCAGATGGTACCTCAGAAACCTTTAACAGCTTGTTCAAGAAGATGACATTTAAATGGTCCCCTCTTCCAACTAAGACTCTCAAAGAGCTCTGGCTGGACAGTAAAAATTTCAGAGACTTAATACTTTTAATGAACATTTTTTTTGAATGCTTATTTATAAGTTACATTTAATTTCAAACCTGAGTCTAATCCTTTGATGTGGAATGAGGACAAGGACTCAGAACAGATCAAATGTAATCCCTAAGAAATTAGCTAATAATTTAACCTAAAAGCTTCATAATAAAAATGGCCTAACTGCATAGTTATGTAGAAGTAAAAAGTCCTGGTGTGCTATTACACAGTAGGATGATTATATGCAAGGATAATGTAGTGATACTTCAAAAAACCAAAAGAAAGGATTTTGAATGTTTTCACTCCCCAAATGATATATTTTTTTTGAGGAAATAGACAAGTTACTTAGTCCTGAACTAAATATTACACAATATACATATGTGTCAAAACATCACTCCTCTGTTACATACAATTCTTACATTTTTATACATCAGCTTAAAATATACATCTAAATTTTAACAATCATCAAACTAAATCATTTCTTTTTTGGTACTAGGGATTGAACTCAGAGGTGCTTAACCACATCCCTAGCTCTTTAAAATATTTATTTATTTATTTATTTTTACTCTGTGACATGGTCACACTAAGTTGCTTAGGGCCTCACTAAGTTGCTGAGGCTGGCTTTGAACTTGCTATCCTCCTGCCTCAGCTTCCTGAGCTACTGGAATTACAGGCATGCACCATCACATCTGGCTGAAATTTTTTAGCAGCAAGTATGTTCTAGATTGAAAACAATCATAACCAGCCTCAAATCTACAGAAGGGGCATGCAAATTTCCTAGTCAAGTGCCTCATAGGGGAGTCATAGCAAGTGCTCTTACTGGCTGTATTTACATGGTAAAGAGATAGTGAGCACCTACTGCATGGAAGTCATGGCTGATAAATCCTATAATGCCCTAATTCTCAGTTCCACATTATTTTTGTATATATGCAACTCCCATGAAAACTAGGAAAGTTTTCTCCTAGCAGAAGACCTACAAGTTAGGAACTACGTTGGAAGGAAGGCATGAGCAAGGTTATGAGTCAAAAGCTATTGGTGTAGTAGTTGACCATAAAGAGGCAGCTCTAGATATTCTGGAAGACCAAGCAGATTGTATACACAGGTATCTAGCTCCTGATATTTGTTCCTGCCCAAAAAGAAAGTGTACAGAAATGGAGGAATAGAGAAAGACTGGCCTGAGTGACAACTACTTTATATCTCTGCAGTAGAATTCATTGTGTCTACACATCTTTTCAGTAGGACAGTATTATAGCTAAAATAGTGATCATTATTATTGTTGCTGTCATTATTATTAAAAACATCTTTGGGACTACTACTCTGTGCCAGGTGTTATACTAAGTGCTAAATTTCTATACGTCATCTCCTTCAATTCTCATATCGGTCACACAAGGCAAGTTTTGTAGATGACGAGACTGAGACCCAGAGGAAGCATGACCCTTGCTCAGATTTTGACAACTAATAAACTAGGTAGTCAGGTGCATGTTTGCACAACTGTGTCCTAAAGCCCCCTCATAGTGCTTCACATCATATGGGCTCAAATCAAAGTGTAAAATTAAACGGAAAGATATCAAGTGTCCAGATAAAGGCATTTAATCTGTTAAATTCAATCCACATTTATGAATGCCAGGCCTTGGGAACACATAGGCCTATAAAGCAATAATGGTATTATCAGACTGAAAGTAAAAAGTGCTGGTGAGCAATGAGGTGTTGTAGGATTCAGGAGAAGGGAGAGTTACTTGTGGAAAGGGGATAGAAAGGGCTTTATGGAAAAAAGTTCATTTGAACGAGATGGATTGGACCTCATAGGATGGGGTAAGACTTTGGCTGAGGAAGTAGCCAGGGTTTATGAGCTAAAGGCAGAAGGAATGGGAAAAAAATCCCACCCAATTGCCTACATTTGAAAATACTTGATATGATGAATATTTCACTTCTATCTCATATGTCTTGGCAAAATTCTTTTAGGGAACAAGGATAAGTGACCTTCCCTCCCCTCCCCACCACCATATGCACACACACACACACACACACATTCCCTCTGTGTGGGCCTTCATGCAATCCAGGAGTCTAGATCATGAAGTGTTAGGCTAGTGACAGACAATGAAATCTGCATTGTAATTAAACTCATGATCATACACTGCACTGCTGAGATAATTCTCCTGAAATGTGTGCTTTTACTGCCTCTGGGAATTCAGGCATTCCTGAGAATGAGACTAACGTCAATCTGCATGAGTCAGAGAGATTACTCACTTGAGCTTCATGACACTCCACAGTCCTACCCTGTGTTCATGCCTACCTCAAAAAATATAATACAAAAGTAAAAAATAAAAAAAAAAATAAAATAAAGGAGTCCAATGAAATAGCATAAAAATTGTGTGATGTTTTCTTCAGGGATTCTCATTGCCATCAAAATCACACCGTTGGCTCCTGAAACATCCAAGAAGAGGTGCGTGAGTTGGGAACACATGTTTATAATGATAGGTGTTTGTGTTTTGAATACCCATCCCATTGTGGAGGGAAGATAGTGACTGGCAATTATTCATTTATAACAAAATAAGTGCTAGGTGTTTGGGTGAAAGGAAGAGAAGGTTACAAGTTTCTTGTCCTCTAGTCAAGAGGGGAGAAGTCAAATAAAAAATAAATCCCTACATAAAGGGAATGGATTGTGTTAAAACTACTTGGTGCTTTCTGGTACAACAGGGAGACAATACGGGTGACAGAGGTAGCATGTGGTGGCTGAAAAGTACAGGCCCCAGAAGTAGCTCTGTAGCTTTGACATTAAAGAGTGACCTGGATAGTGTTAAGCAAGTTAATTAGCCAATTTAAGCTTTAGATTCTTCCTCTCTCCAACAGAAAACCAATGCCTAGCCCATTCAGGTTATTTGTTAGGGTTGTTATAAAGATCACAATGACGCATATATACACACATTAACCATGAGAATGTGACTTAATATTTTTTTTTCCTCCCCAGTCATTTGGGTAATTGGAGTTGAATGTGCATGTGTGTGTGTGTGTATGTGTGTGTGTGTGTGTTTGCACACACACGCATACACACAGAGAAAGCTTTGCCTGAAATACCTGAATTATTATTCCTTTGAAGAAGGGACAGAGTTTTCTGCACTTTAAATTCACCTATCCCCACATATCCTTAATCCTTAGCAGATGCTCCATAAATGTTTGTTGAATTTAAATTCAATGCTGTGTTAAGTCCAGCACTGCTGGCAAGATCTAAAACTCCTTTCTTCCAAACAAAAGCCAAATGCCTGTCATTAAAGTCAACATTAAAGTGTTTGGGCAACTAACTTGCACTCTTAAACCAAAAATGTGATTATTCTTATCCTGGTATTTCTTACTGCAAATATTATAACTAGTCATAAAGTTTCCAGTTCT
Organism: Marmota marmota marmota; assembly: GCF_001458135.2. NCBI lineage: Eukaryota > Metazoa > Chordata > Mammalia > Rodentia > Sciuridae > Marmota > Marmota marmota. Next base: position 7,606,646 of record NW_026000016.1, on the reverse strand, counting down.
TTTGAAAGGGCCACTACTTAAAACTGGAGTCTCATTGAGTTTCATTGGTCAAGTCCACCCTGTGTCAAGTATTCCTTTTTATTTATTTTTCAAATGACCTCTCATTAACTCGGTAAATGTCTCATTTCTTGGAAGTTACCCCACAGGGCAGCATATATTAAATAATTTTTCACTTTATCTGTCATAGTCTCAAGACCTCAGTCTAACTTCTTCTCCACCTTCCTATTTTAAAGCTAAACTAATGGCAAGCATGACGTCCACAGGATATTTACGTACAAGATGTTTATGTATCTGGGATCTTAAGCTTCTTCCATACCCTTCCTGTATTTAACTTTGCTTTTGGTAGTGATGGGGATTGAACCTAGGGCCTGGTGCATGCTAGGCAAGTGTTCTACCACTATTGCCAGGCCCCCTTCCTATATTTAAAAAACACCAGAAAAACAGCATTAGCATCATCTAATTGCATTACTATAGGTCACCACAGCTTCACCTGAGTCACATGTAATCTTTATAAAGAGTTGGAATTATAACTTTGTGTGGCTAAGACATAAGTGCAGATTTCAGGCCCTAAAATATCTTAATATTTCTTTGTCTCCTGAGAAGCAGCCCACAAGCAAGACCCCTGGCAGAGGCACAGATGGCTCTGAGGTTTGGCAAAGCAGGTTGACTCCTTTCTAAGGTGCAGTTATGATCATACAGACATCTTTTTGTGTCTTGGCAATTTAAAGAGATTTTTCCAACCTAAAAGACCAAGAAAATATTAAATAGTATGCATAGGTAAGGTACATTTCTTTTCAAAAGCTATTGTTCTATGGGGCTGGGATTGTGGCTCAGTGGTAGAATACTCACCTACTACATTTGAGGCCCTGGGTTTGATTCCCAGCACCACACAAAAATAAATAAATAAAATAAAGGCCTTGTATCCAACTAGAACTAAAAAATAATTTTTTTAAAAGCTATTGTTCTACTCTACCCATAAAAGTTTTGTCTGCATTGTTGGGATGATTCCTTAATGACTCAAGATAAACATGCATTTGTACATACCATCTGTCTGCTTTAGCACAGACAAATGACTTGTTGATTATTCGTTTTCAGTAAGTCATGCCTTTAATTCTTCTCCCTCTTCCTAAAAAACTTGGTTTTAAAAATAAACGCAGGATGAATTTCTGGAAACTAAAGACTTGCAGATGGGGGTGATGGTCTAAATCAGTCACTTGGCCTATAAACTTTGACAGCATCCTTGTACACCAGTTTTCCATATATTTCTCAGTAATATAGGTGGGCCTCTCATGATAATGAGAGTTTCATGTGTTGATGTAGAATCTGGAAGTGCAGGTGTCCAAGAAAACTTCTTTACTTGGCATTAAAAGTCCTGCAAGAAGCTGATGGGATTACTGAGATTAAAGTCGGCTACCCACCTAAGGTTATAAGGAATGCTACCCCAGAGAGAAAAAGAAGAGAAAGAACAGGCTGTCTAGGTACAGCTGGTTGTCAGAAATTGTGTGTAAACAGTTAGTCTCTAAAGGGATGCCAATCATTCCTGAGAATAGGTGAAATGAGCTTCACAATTTAATATTTGGTCAATTGTGTTTTCTCTGTTGGAAGCTTACGATGCATTCTGTTACAATACACTGATTCTTTTTTAAAAAATCATTTATAAGGGGGATGGGGAAATGCATTTTCAAAGTATTAGAATTCATGACTGGTGATCTATACTTTTGAACTGAGCTAAGGACAGCATAAAGCAGGAGGAAGACAATCCTGTAGGTGCTCCATGGATGGAGGTGCAATATGGAAACAAGGGAGAGAGAAGCAATAAGCAAGGACCTGTGATTTTCTCATTGCTCCCGGAAGACAGAGAGAGACACAGAATGGTGTCATTCTGTGCTCTAAAGACTCTTTGCCATCTACATATTATCAGTCAGTGGACAGAATTGCAAACTGTTTTCATGTTCTGAAAAAAAAAAAGTCCATTTTGCTAATTTCATGCATTGCAGCCTGGGTCACACAATGGGAGAATGTGTCTGCGTGACAACTTTCAAACCACAAGAGCATAAGCGCAGATGTCACCCTCAGCACAGCCTGTCATTGCTTCCCTTGCACGGCCTGAAGCCCATCACACAATGGAAGCGGTAACTTGCATTTATCCACTGGAACCATCCTTAACACATGGCTGGACGTATCTAATTCAACCACATACTTGGCAGTGACAAGAGGTGAAAAGTCTTTTGGGGAACATGGCCACACTGTTGTATATATGTCATCAGGTGGGTTCAGAGGGATCTTCTTGGCAGAAAAAAGAGAGCTAAGGCACATATTGGAAAATGCTGAAAAAGACATTCTTTCCATACAACTTTGCAGGCTTTCAGAACAGTGAGAATTCTACCACCTTGCCATTGTACTTTGAGATGCAAAGTTAAATCAAAATCCCAACGGCATTTCTTGTAGAAATAGAGAAAGCAATCATGAAATTCATATGGAAAAATAAAAGACCCAGAATAGCTAAAACAATGCTAAGCAGGAAGTGTGAATCAGGCGGTATAGCGATACCAGACTTCAAACTATACTAGAGAGCAATAGTAACAAAAACAGCATGGTACTGGTACCAAAACAGGCGGGTGGACCAATGGTACAGAATAGAGGACACAGAAACCAATCCACAAAACTACAACTATCTTATATTTGATAAAGGGGCTAAAAGCATGCAATGGAGGATGGATAGCATCTTCAACAAATGGTGCTGGGAAAACTGGAAATCCATATGCAACAAAATGAAACTGAATCCCTTTCTCTCACCATGCACAAAAGTTAATTCAAAATGGATCAAGGAGCTTGATATCAAATCAGAGACACGCCGTCTGATAGAAGAAAAAGTTGGCTACGATCTACATTCGGTGGGGTCGGGCTCCAAATTCCTCAATAGGACACCCATAGCACAAAAGTTAATAGCTAGAATCAACAAATGGGACTTACTCAAACTAAAAAGTTTTTTCTCAGCAAAAGAAACAATAAGAGAGGTAAATAGGGAGCCTAAACCCTGGGAACAAATCTTTACTCCTCACACTTCAGATAGAGCCCTAATATCCAGAGTATACAAAGAACTCAAAACATTAGACAATAAGAGAACAAACAACCCAATCAACAAATGGGCCAAGGACCTGAACAGACACTTCTCAGAGGAGGACATACAGTCAATCAACAAGTACATGAAAAAATGCTCACCATCTCCAGCAGTCAGAGAAATGAAAATCAAAACCACTCTAAGATACCATCTCACTCCAGTAAGATTGGCAGCCATTAGGAAGTCAAACAACAACAAGTGCTGGCGAGGATGTGGGGAAAAGGGTACACTTGTACATTGCTGGTGGGACTGCAGATTGGTGCGGCCAATTTGGAAAGCAGTATGGAGATTTCTTGGAAAGCTGGGAATGGAGCCACCATTTGACCAGCCATTCCCCTTCTTGGTCTATTCCCTAAAGCACCTAAAAAGAGCATGCTACAGGGACACTAGCTACATCGTTGTTCATAGCAGCACAGTTCACAATAGCAAGACTGTGGAACCAACCAGATGCCCTTCAATAGACGAATGGATAAAAAAAATTGTGGCATTTATACACAATGGAGTATTAACTCTGCATTAAAAAACTGACAAAATTCATAGATTACAGGAATGAATGGCATTAGAGCAGATTATGCTAANAGATTTTATAGCTTTATCGGGGAGGGGGGATAGTAGAGGATAGGAAAGGTAGCAGAACACAACAGACACTAGTATGGCAATATGTAAATCAATGGATGTGTAACTGATGTGATTCTGCAATCTGTATATGGGGTAAAAATGGGAGTTCATAACCCACTTTAATCAAAGTGTGAAATATGATATATCAAGAAATTTGTAATGTTTTGAACAACCAACAATAAAAAATTTAAAAAAAAAAAGAATTAAAGCGCAGAAATTTGCATGCTGGTAATACCATTGCCAGGATTTAAAAAGAAATGGAATGGGCTGATTCTTAATCTGTTCGAATTAACTTTGATAAAAAGATTTTAATTGAGATGAATCTTATATGAGAAACACACACATTCTAAACTAGACATTCTAAAGAACAATAAGTAGATGAACAGATGTTCTTATACACTCTTGTTGAAAGCAGCAACATTGTCCCACTAAGGGAACTGGATCATTTTATTACTGATAATTGGAGCTGAATTTCTCCATATACAGGTGGAATCTGGAATAACCTCTGCCTGCCCACTTTTCCTTGTTGTTCTATTTCCTGGAAGACTAAGGGAAAGTCGAAATTGAGGTCATGTAAAATGATTTCCTTGTTTGTTTCAGCAAATTACATTTGTCTATTATTAGTGATTGATTTTAGAAGACATATCATATTAAAGGCACAAAAGTGTTGATTGATTTTTTTCCCTATGGTAAATATTTGTTAAATAAATTATTTCTTTCATCTTGGCATTGAAGCTTTCCAAGTAAATAACAACATACTTATAAATGCATATGTACTATTTGGAAACATCTGTTAAAACTAAAGAAATCATAGAATATGTGTGCTATAAAATGATTGAGAATAAGAATGACAAGTCTGGATTTTTAAAACAGTATTCAAATATTCAATAAGATTTGGCCCACTATAACTTCATTTTGTTAAGATTGGGAACTTAAAATATTATTTTCTGTTCTCCTCATAAGTTCTGTGTGCCCCCTAAAATATATATTTTAAGAAATGCCATCAGGATTTCAGATTTCATATGATTTTCTAACTTCTTTTCATTATCATGAGTATTTCCCACTGGAAATTTGATATTTCATTTCCAGATCTTCAAACTTAAGGCTCTGTCAAATTTCCTGCTCCTGTAGCTATTAACCTGTGCACCTACCTGGCTCTTGGTCTTTCTCTCTCTTCTATGATGGGATCTACTGGCATCAACATTATCCCTTAGTAAACATACCAAGTCTAGAAGCCTAAGACAACTGTAATGACTTTCTTCAGACAGCTGGATCTCTGGTGCTCCTTTTTCTGAGTAGTATTGCGGTTTATAAAATCCTTAGAATTGAACGTGATATTTGTCATTTTAAGAAAGGAAAAAAGTCTGGATATTGGCAGGACTTTAAGGTGTGAACCATCTGTCATGGTGGGTAAGTCCCTGCCTTACGGATATTTCCTTCAAAGATTGGAGAGACATGAAAGATGAACTGTCTGGGCCTTTTCTTATCTCTCTTAGTGGGCTGCACTTCCCTGCAAGCTAGCACAAAAGAACCAAGGAAAACAGGCCCCACTAAGTGAAGTTGCAATGTAAAATCCTCAGATAAGATGCATAGTGAAGCCAATCCAAACAATTATTTGATCTAAGGAAAAAGAGAGAAACCTTCTTAATGGAAAAAAATTTGCTATGTGCTGCCTCACACGATTATCAATAGTATTTAAAATGAATTTCAGCTATGCTCCATATATTTATGTTTTATCTTAGGCAAGCTCAGGGCACTAGCTGATAGAGTACATTTATTTTTAATAGAATCAGGGAATCTTAAAATGCTTGAAAGAACCTGAGAAGCTGTCTCGTCCAATCACCCACCCCCTGAAGGATTTCATCGATAGCCCTCTCAGGCTTGCTAAAAGAACAAAATAGTTGTTTTTTAAAAAATTTTTATTTTGATTAAATCCATAAAATGTACTTAGAAGTTTCAAGCATTAGAATTGTGAGAAAAATAAAAGTGTGGTAGAATTAAGACCTCATCCTCCTAAAGGGAGGCAATTAAGAGTATGCAATCAATGCATTTTTAACCCCTTGAGGCAAAGAGAGCTGAGAAGAAAATGCACAAGTCACTTGCACAAGTATATATGCGATTATTCTGAGTCATAACATGTGCAATTAGTCTCCAGTGCTTACTCTGTTCAATAATTGGAAATGCAAAAGCATAATGCATTTTATTACTATTGGGATTTATAGAGCATTTTAAAATTTAATCTACTTTCCTCTCCTTATTTGAACCGAGAATTGAATGAGATTAGATGGATGAGGGAGGGAAGAGGGTGGAGAAAGGAAATTGTGTGTGTATGCGTGCACATATACTTGTGTGTCTGTCTGTCTCATTTTCAAGTCAGCATTCCAACTTGTTATTTTGATGTGGATCAAAATTGCCATTCTAATGTAGAGCTTTCAAATCATGCATTAACTGACAGTTATAAGAGGGCACAGGTTCTCTGTCCACTCCCAAGCTTTGGAATTTCCAGGGTGTACACTTCTCCCTGCTGGAAAAGGTTGCTGTGGGTAATCTAGAAGTTTCAAACTATGGGTTCTGCCAATTCTGAAGAATACATTTTTTTTTTTGATCTGGGATTTTCAAACTGCAATATGAAAGTTATTTAAAGCTTAGGAGTGGGTGTGTTACATTACATGCAGCATAAACGTAGCCATTGCTCCTAAATGTGAACATTAATGCACTCTGTAAAAGGTACAATTATTACCACAGGGACAGAAATCAACAAACCCCACCAAAGGAATTTCTTAAAACTGCTATCATAAAATCTGTGCATGTTATGGATTTCATTAACATTTTACTCCCTGAGGATTCCCAATTGTATAATAACAGAAGTTCTTTAAATTTTAAATACCACAGACAGGAATAGCCTTTCACCCAAAACAGATGTGAAACAGTCAACCTTGCTTTCTTATTGGTCCACAGATATGAAACTGGCTGGTAATTGATAGCTCTTAATGTGTTGTTCTTTAGGTTATAGAAATGGAAACTTAATATTATTTTTCCCATAAAAAGATAAGTTAATAAGCAATAGACTGGCTTTTCAACCACAGTGTTTTTGTTTTTGATTACATTTGAAATTAAGAAACAACAATAATACACCTTTGACTTCATACTGCATCAAAACTAAAATAGATCCACAAAGGCTGGTGACTCTCAATAATCACATGTCAAAGAGCTGATTTCAGTCTTATTTTGCCTTCTTGTTAATGATGACTTGCAATTTTATCCTTGTGTTTCCTTTTTTTTAATCCCATCCTTATCTTTGCTGATTTCGAAGTTGTCTAAAATAACATCTGTATTTATTTAACTAAAAATAGCTCATTTTTAAAAGCTAAAAATAGTGAAGCCTAAGATAAATCAGCAGGGAGGTTTATGATGCCATTTTCCTGCATAAGGTAAACAAATATATCTGTATTTTTGGAAAACAAAAGAACTATGTTTCTCTTTAAATATTAGCTACAAGTGGCTGAAAAGCAACAACTACCCAAGGGAAAAAAAAAGAAAAGAAAAGAAAAAACAACAAGTTACTTTTTTAATTTAAAAGATTGACTGATTATATAAAAATGGCTTGATTAGGGCATCTTCTACAGCAGTGGTTTTCACCTGGGAATGATATAAATGTCAGAAAACATTTTTGGTAGTTGTAACTAGGGTGTACATGAGCTTGGGTATTTTTTCTGGCTTCTACTGGGGAGAGACCAGGGATGCTCCCCAACATCCTACAATACCCGGACAGTTCCTACAGCTAAGAATTATCCAACCCAGAAGGTGAACACTGTCCAGACCAAGAAACTACTTCAGATATAGTCTATTTTACTAAATGGTAGCTTCTGTAACAACTGTTCAATTTAATAGACATCATCTGCCATTCAGTAACTAAGTAAGGCGAGGTTGGGATTTAAACCTGTTTACTGGTCTTCAGGATTGCACCCTCAAAAGGAACCCAAATCCACTTTCCACATTTTTTTAACAATTGAGTGAGAACAAAAATTTTAAAATTTCAGCCCTGGTTCTGTCATTAATTTGCTATGTGGTCTTGCAAATCATTTAACCTCTGAACCTATGCAAACTAAGGGATTTAGACATAGATGTTTGCATCCAACTAGTATTGCAGTTGAAGTTGAGATCTCCTAGGGGAAAAACAATTCTCTTCTAGTATAAACTATGAATGTTGATTACAAATAGACACTGGCATAAACTAATGAGAAGCCAAAACTAAGCAAAATTGAATGTTCATGCTATAAAGATAATTCATTTTTAAGTGCAATTCTATCTAAAGAGTTGTGGTTCATTCAATATTGTTTTCAAATGTTATATATTTCCTTTAGGGTGTGTTAACATGAAATATTAATTAGTAAAACCATTGGATGCTTTTTAAAACTGAATTAGGTGATTTATTTGACCCAAATGGTTAACATCATTTTAGTAATTTCTACATGACAAAACAATTGCTTAAAAATATCCAAGTAATTACTTGTCACACGTGCTTCTGATTTCCCCAAATCATATTCTCCTTAAAAACATTGAAATCTCCCCCAAACCCCAAACTCTAAATTTAATCTGTCCTTATATGTTTCCTCTAAATGAATTTCTGAAATGTGAAAAGCCAATGTCCCAGAGACAGCATTATTAGGAAAAGTGCCTCAGGAGGTGCAAACTTTGGGAACACAGACTTCCTGGGTGGAAACATAGGTAACAGAGATGTGATGTCCTAAGGAGTAGGATATAAAGCATCTATTTTATGGAAGAAGTATAAGTCAGTGCAGAATCAGGGTAAGATAACCAGACTCATGTTGGGAAAATTTTAAAGCAAATTATACACCTTTCAGATGAGTGTCTTAACTAAAACAGCATGTTAATATTAGTTGCCATAAACACACACACACATACACACACACACACAGAGAGAGAGAGAGAGAGAGAGAGAGAGAGAGAGGCGCACACCTGGAAACACATTCAATTGAACAGCTGTATTTTTCTGAAATTTGCCAACATTATGTTTTACATGCATCATTCCACATTTGGGTAAACCAGGGAGCTATTTTTGTCAGTTCTCTAGTTACAGATTTATAAAGTATCATTTTATTGTAATTTCAGCAATTTACTAATGATCTGAATGAGTTAATGCATCCCCTAAAGTGTCTGGTTTATAAACACACAGTGTTTACAATCAGGATAACCTGGCTCTATATATTTTCTGGATTAGTCAATTTAGCAGATGGAACTGATTTTGAATATAGCATTACAGATTATAGACTGCTAGAAACTGGAAATTTTGTGGAAAATGGAAAAAAAATGTCATTTTATAGGAGATGCCTACTCTACACTAAACACATTAAATATCAGAGAACGAAAGGTTTGTCTAGAAAGTCTAGGAGGAGAGAAAATACTACATGAAATTTAAAATAAATGACATTTTATACCTTTAAGATGAATTACTTCCATTTCTACTTTCAGTTTGGGGAAAGTAAAGATTAAAAACAAGTGTTTTAAGTAAAAACAAAACAAAACAACAAAAAAAAATTTCTAATCAAATAAGCATTCATTACTTTCCCACTTAAAATATGATAAAAGCTATGACATAATAATATTATTTGTCAGAGGAACTATTTCCAAAGATTTATGAGTTATTTATTCTCTTTAGAGGCTAAAGGAGGTCTACCAGTACCATCTTAGCTCATGAAATCAGGTCTAGGCTTTAAATTATCTTTGGCCTCCTATCTCAACAAGTTGTAACTGAGGCAAGTTTTGAATTGTGACTAGGCTACTTTGGAAGTGTCTGGTAGCAATAATACATGGCTCTGGATGGAGATGGGGGAGTGGTTAGGTCATAAATCTTGATGGAGTGCTGGCCACAGAAAGGAGCCTGGGAAATGAGGGTCAGAGGAGTCTGTGATGCATGAGCCCTTAAGACTTCACTCGGCTTTGTCATCCTTTCCCTGAACAGTTGGCATGAGGGTATCATCAATCCAGCATACCTCAGCCAAAAGAGCATTGAGGTGGAAAACCCTGGTAAGAATGGCCGGAGAGCCAGGTGAGCATCAGCCACACCCCGGGTCTGTGTCAGATCCAAACACAAGTGGTGATTCACCAGCTGTCTGTGGTCTGGACTTCTCATTCACTGCCCACTGACTTGCTTCACAAGCACGAGGAAGGAAGTCCACGTCAACTGTGTAAGACTGAGATTTCCCACAAGGTGGGAAGTTGGGATTTTCAGTGAACCGTTGTAACTTCTCTGGACTTCAGCTGTCTCACATGAACAGGGACAAAAGAATCATCTGTCCTTATCTCACCTTCTAAAGCTAAGATGGGATGGCACGAAAAGGTGCTTTTGTAGAGGAAAGTGCTGTAGATATGTTAGATTGTATTGTTAGAACATGTTTCACAATTTTAAAATCCCTAAGGCCCCCAAAAGTCTACTTGGATGTGACCAGCTTCACATGATGCATCTATAAAGATGGCACTTACTTTTTTATTTCCTCCTAGTGGAACTGATTTTATTTTAGTTGCTATTAAAAGTTCAAATCAAGGTCCATAGGATCTGATCACTATAAAGGACAATATCTTATTATGGACCATAAACAGAAAAAGATGAACATTTCTGAGAGTAATTAATCCCTTGCACCCTCAGAAATGGCCTTCCACTTTAGTAAATAGATTTGAAAAAGAGACCAGTTTGGAGTAAATAGATCCATTCTTGGGTTGCTTTCAAATATCTAGTTTCTACTTTCTTTATTAAATTATTTATTTATTCTAATTTGTTATACACGATGGCAGAATGCAATTCATTTCATATTACACATATAGAGCACAATTTTTCAAGTCACTGATTATATTTTCACACCATTCATATTTTCATATATGTACTTAGGGTAATGATGTCTAACTCATTCTACCATCATTCCTTTTTTTGACAGTGTCGTTTCAAGGGAGTGAACATGATTGTGTGTGCATTGCTGTGGGTATGTTGTGATTCCTGTTAGTGTTCTGCTTCCCTACTACATTAGGGGATTTGGATATTGTGTCTGCTCTCAAAGAACCTTCAAAGAGCAACTGTGGAAGACTTGAATGTTATCTGAGAAATACTTATCAGACAATAGGAAAACATAGAAACTAGTGTCCTCAGAAGGTAAAGTGCTAGCTACTCTCTTCTGGAACTTTCCTTTTCCTCACACCTCAGAATGAATATCCATTCTAGAAAATGTAACAGAGAGAAGACACTTTTGCTTCAGGGGTCTGCACATATATTCTTGCAGTTGCAGACTGTTTTCCTGGAGGTTTCCCTTCTTCTGTATGAATAATCCATAATAGGGCTGATTTACCAAACCAAACAGGATGTGGTTGAGAGGCCAACTGTTTTGTGCTCCTCTGAAATAAGTGGAGGCATAAATAATCTAGTACAATTTTTTTCCACAAATGACAATGCCCTCAAATTTGAGGAGCAGTGGAGTTGCAGTCTGAGTTGGTTTGTCAAATCTATTTCTAAAGTCACTGGAGGGTGTGGAAATCGATTAGTCCCTGGTGCCATTTTGATTTCTCTGGATCAAAAAGTTCACATCCCACCCAGGCATTGTGTCTCTTGTTTTGTTTTGTTTTGTTTTTTTGTCTCCTGGCATTTTAATCAGGGAAAAGTCACAGTTATTTGGAGGAAAGCACTCCCAAGAGCTTTAATTAAAGCTGGAAGGATGAATCCGTTTACAGTGTGGTGACCACTATCATTAATAAAACATTGGAATAATTAACGAATTAAATTGTGCTTTGGATGTGAATGGCTACATTTAGGATCTCTGAGGATATGTCTTCTGAACAGTTAGAGTATGCTATGCATTTAGGTTTTAGAGAAGAAAAGAAAGAACTGAGCCTGCATTTTTCTGAGATTCATAGTATCATAGACTGCTAGAACTTGGAGTGAAGGCTACATTATCTTTATTTTATAGGAAACAAAACTCAGTTTCCATGAGTTTAATGGCATGGGCTCCAATAATGTACTTAAGAAGAGTTTTTATTGCACCGTGGGTACACTGAGTCTTTATTCTGAATCTTAGATTGTTTAACTAGAAACAACGAAATAGAAAAAAAAATTAATAACATAAACAGCTGTAGGACACAGGATAGAATACTCTGGGGGCAAAATGAGCAAGTTTTACAGGGTGATCAACTCTGTTCATTGACAAGAGTTTTGTAGTCACTCAGGACATAAGGTGGCCTTCTAAGCAGGATGTGGCCATGTGTAAACCTTCAGATTGGGACTTCCCTTCGAGTCCCTTCATACCGAACGCCTGGCTCCTGGGCTTGTTTTTAAGCTTCCTGGCAGACAACAGATCTCACAGGAAGCACCAATGTGGACATTCAGATCCACAGCTAATGAGGCATTGTTTTTTTATGTCACTCAGTAATTTCCTAGAGAAAACAATGGGAACCAAAGACTGTTCCTGTCTTGAAGGAAAGTCAGCTTCCAACGTTACCTTATATTAATTTAACACATGCAAGTATTTGTCCTTGTTGTTGCTACAGCAACAATCTTTGTGGGGTATACTTCATGCAAAATGGGAAAAGGCTGGAAAAGAAAACAAATGTCATCTGCATACTTCTGTGCATAAAAATAGAAATGTATGTGTGCTAACATTCCTGTGATTAGAGGTATGTGCTTCTTGCCCTCAGTCTAAATTATACTGTAGTACTTGTTGGTTAATTTCTAAAACATCTATCCAATGCAAACAACCAGCCACTACTTCCAAGGAGCTTCAGAAAAACTGGAAACACATGAAATTATTCATAATTAGGTGATCGGTGGATGATAACAGTTCCTGCTATGTACACAGACACAACAAGCATGTCAATGAAGCCACTAAGCCCCAAAGGGAAATGAAGATAATTTTAACACAAGGTGAATCAGAAGCTAAGCTTTTGTGACGGTCGCTCCTCAGAACAACCAAGGAGCAAGATCCCTACCTTCTAGATTTAGAAAGGGTCAGCACCCAACCCATCTCAGTGTGAGACTTTCCAGCTTAAGGAAAAGCATAGAGTATATCCAAAGATATACTTGAATTTGTAAGAGTGGTAACGAATGATAAAGATACTGCACAATCTCATTTAAAGAAACACGTATTGGAGTCCAATCAATCTTGTTTCCAAATGCTGTCATCATCTGTGACCTTGAACTTTCACTAATTTCTCTGAATCTCAGTGTCCTCGTTTTTATGATGGGGATAATTACATTCCCTACCCAGGACTGTGGTGAGGATTAAATAAAAAAAAATATGTCAAGTTCGTAGCACATATCAGGCCACATAATAAGCTCTCAATAAATGGTAAGTGGTCTGTGAATGGTACAATTGCCATTCAAGCTGTTCAGCAAGAATTCCCCTCTCTGTTCCCTGCAGCACATGTCAAGCTGTGCCTTCTTGCTGCCCCTTGGTTAAGTATGGCTAAGTAATGTGCTTTGGCAATGATACGTGGAAGTGCTCTGTGAGGGAACCTCAAGAGCCAGCATGATTGTCCACACCTTCTTTCTCCTCCTGCCTTGGTGGCAGCACCATTTCAGAGGATGGCAGCTCCCTCAGCCTGGGTGGCAGGGTGAGAAGATGTGGAGCAGACCTCCAGCTGGCCCAGTGCTGGAATAGCACAAGCAAGAAGTAAACCTTCATTTTGGAGGTACTTGGGTTACCTCACTTCTCCTGACCATGCTATTCTGTGAACAGAAAGAGTTGGATGCATCAAGATTTTTTTTTTCTTCTGCAGCAATCTAAAATTGTGCCTAACTCTGAAGAATGATGTAAAATCCTGTCCTCTTGACAAATGCTTTGTGAAAGCCCATTTGGTCTCCATGTTTCTGCAGGCATAGAATTGCCTTGCACAGAAGAATTGCTACAGTTGCAATTTCAGAACTCTTGCAAGACCAGTGGCCCTACATTATTGAGCGCTCTCAGCATTACCAAGAATAGGACTACATTACCATGCAAACATGCTTAGCACTGCAAAATGTAAGCTTTCCTCTAGAGGCACATCTGTCAATCATACTGAACTGCTTGTTGGTTTGGAGATGTGGAAAAACAAGTTACCAAGAGCTATTTGACAGAGGCAAATTCATTTTGTTTCTGGCTTAATCTAGAGCCCGATTCAGCAATCCCAAGTCTCATCTTTTCTCACCCTCTCCACATTTCTCAGTGTTATCATTTAGAGGTTAGCGTGAGTTCAGTCTCCTATAATAGGCTATTTCATTTTAAGTGTATGTTAAACTAATATTGACCTTTCCAAAGTAAAACAAAATCTGGTATTTGTGCTCAAAAGACTGAAATAGCAATAGATGTGGAAAGGAGAGGATAAATCATCTTGGTTTTTTTTTCTTGCTTAGAAACTCTCTCTGAGAATTAGTCATTTTTATATATCTGGCATGAATGTAAGACAGGCTCTGGATACTCTCCTGGATGGGAAACCTGGATCCTTTAGCAAATACCTTTTTGTATAATTCGCAGTTTAACCCAAAGATCCAGATACATCACGCATGTTTCATTTGAAAGTGGGTGAAAAACTCAAGAATGTGTACATCAGGACTTAGTAGGAACATCCAGATGTCAAATCTGGGCAAGATCAGGTATTAGGGATGGCACTGGGGATGAGAATGGGGTAGGTTAGGTTGCTAGAAAATGGTGACAATGGATGGGAAGGGGGAAGATGAGGAGGGATCAGTGGGGTATATAGTTGTGGCAGGGAAGGCCATGTCAGAGCAAAGTTAGAAAAGCAGAAGCAACATCATGAATGAGGTCACCTATATACAGTCCATACATATACATGAATAATAACTAACAGAGAGCTGAGCCCTCAATTAAACCCCTTCTTGGGTGTGTGCTCCATAGACCTATGTGAAAAATGCAATGCAGCCCTACTTTCCCTTCTTGAGCTCTGAACAACCAGAAAACCCTAAGCTTGAAAACAGTAATTTCATGCACAGCTACAAGTAGAATGAATATATTTCATCAAGGGAATCAGAATATGTCAAAATAGGAAATGTGAGGAAAGTATATAGTCGCTGGAAAAAGATCAGATCTTTTAGTCGTTATCAGCCATCTGTACTGAAACTGTGTGAAGAGCAGTGTATGAGGATCTGGGAAGGTCAGTGGATTTTCAGGGGGGTTTCTGAGCATGCCCTCCTGACTGTGTAGTGAGGGATCATTCTGCAGGGTTTTGCCTAGGGCCTTTCCCATCTCTTCTCATCTGAAGGCACTTTACCTGATATTGCTTCTACTCAGCAGCTTTTCAAGGCAACTGGAACCATCCATCCTCTACCCTAGCTAGCTAGGCCAGGTCTTGTGCTACATACCTGTATCCACTCTCTGTAGGAATCTTCCCCAGGAGTCCACCCATTCTCAGGGTAGTTCAGGCGGGAGCGCTCTGCAGACCAGTTGGTGCTATACTGGGAAGAAGCTGTGATTTGGTCAGAATGGATCTCTCCTGATTCCATGCCTAGAGCTTCCATACATTTGAAATCTGGAGGGAAAAAAAAATGTGACCCAAAGTCATCAAAACATAAGGGATCAAAGTGCAATTTTCTTTTGAATCTGGCAAACTAAAGAGTTCATTCACTCAGAGTTTTACAAAAAGTTAGCAGCAAAGAACTTAATAAAATATAGCATTGATACATGTATTTTCATTGGCATCATTTAAAAATAAGGCCATGAATATCATCACAGTGATTAATGATTTTCTCAAGTAGGTCTAGGTTGACAAAAATAATATTTGAAAGACATTAGGAAAGGGTGAAGATTCTGATTTATTTCCAACGTTGAATCTGCATGCATGTGTGCTGTGCGTCTGTCAGACAAGTATATATCAAAAACTGTATTTAAATAAAATTTTAGTTTGGATTATTTTATCTAATTATCTTGAAAATTTGAAAAAGACTCTATGTCTATTTGCAATTCATATTCAGTAGACAGTAGACTGGAAGTCCCTTGTCTTTCAGACTCCTGGCAATTGGCACCTCGGCCACCTCTCCCTGACTCCTTTTGTTCTCATGCCCCTTGATCCTGGAATGGTCATAATTATTAACATTCTTAGTTATTTTATTAAAACATAAAAGTATCCATTAGGGCTAAACTACAGCATCATATGGCCCAAAGAACATCACAGTTTTATAACATAAAATAATAATGCTCACATCAATGACCACAAATCATCAAAATGTGTATTCCATTAGGCCTCGCATATTTAATGATATTGGGAAGAAAGTAATCAATTTTAGAAAAATTCCAATTCAAAAGTGGAAAGCACACAAAGCTTTATGATTTAAATGGAAGTTTCTCAACCATCCAGAAAATTCCAGTTTCATCGTTTGAATTTTAAATCCCCAAAGGTTGATGTATGAAAGGCTTTGTTCCCAGGGAGGTGTTATTGGGAAGTGGTAGAACCTTTAAGAGGTGGGGCCTGGTGGGAGGTCTTTAGGTCATTTGGGATGTGCCCTCAAACAGTATTATAGAACCCTGATCTCTTTTCTACTCTCTTGTTTCCTGAACATGAGGGGAATGGCTGTTCTCTACCATGCACTCCTGCCATGATGTACCATGATGTACTATCTCACTACAGTCCCCAAAGCAACATAATAAACAAGTATGGATTGGAACCTCTAAAACTCTTTACAATCTATTTATAATTTTGGTCTCTTTATATCTCAGGTATTATATCTCAGGGATTTTTGACCATAAGGAAAAGCAGACTAACATAGTAAGGTAGACTAACATACCAAGGTTTCGTATTGTCTGAATTTTCTAACCTAATAGATAAGGTTTTATGACATAAAAAAAAAAAATTTACCCACTGGTTTCATACATTAAAGTTAGGTTCACTATTTGTAATATAAACAATATTTATTGGCACATAATAGCTCAACTAATTAGTCAAATTAAGTACAAATAAGATATTCAAATGTTATTGGTCATTTTATTTTCTAGTAAGATCTTGTTGAGAAGATACTAGCATCTCTGGAATAGGTCTCCAAATACCCTATGTCCTCTCAGTAAATGACTTGGTGGCCAGAACTGATGAAATATGAAAATGTAACTTTGTTCTTCCAATTTTGTTCTCAGACTCTAAAAAGAGGTGGAAACCACCTAAACTTTGAGAAAGGGTTGAGTTAGTTGAGTACTTTAATAGGATATAAAAATATGTTACTTTCTTGTTTTGATCGCAAGGCATTAACAAAATATAAAATGCGCTGCTTTTACATGAATATCTCCTTTTACTCAGGTAAGAAAGAAAATAGAATGGCTTCCCTCAGGGTCCTTCACAACCAACTGCCACACACTATTCACTCTGTGACTGTTCCGCTCATCATCTACCTCCTATTTGTCCTTATCATCTGGGATCCAAGCCTTTCCTTTTATGATTCTTAGTCTATTATTCATGTGAGGGTGTCAGGGAGGTGGTCTGGTCATATTTCATTGTTTTGAGGCACTCTTTTGCCATTTTCCACTTCTTACCACAATTTCAGAGGCTCATCCACAATTTTATGGAGAGAGCACACCAAATAGTTTTTCCTGTTGATATTCACACAAACACACATACAAAAAATTTTTAAAGAGAAAAACAAACACTTAGCACCCCAGTTCACAAAACATAGCTTTAGCGTTTCATGTGGCCGCAGGTGTGTGAAGACGAATAACAGGGAATATTTACCACAGGGCTTTGCAAGATGAATAATACTGACCTTCTGAGACACTGCTCTGCAAGACACTGTAGTTTGCTGAGAAGCCTTCTTTTGCTATTGCACTGTCAGTATAAAAAACCATGGATAGAATGCCCGATGAGGAACGAATCCGACCTGGTGTTTTCTGTCCACAGTAACGCCCAATGTGAGGGCCAACTGGAAAGGCAGAAATATAGAGAATGTCAAAGTGTCTTTTCTTCTACAGCAGATGTAAAAATAACCATTTACAAACATGGGTCCCAGCAGAATCCAGAAGTCTATTCTAACCCAAAGCAAGTCTTCCCTAGTTAATTGGTTTGCAGCGAACATATTGGATCAGGTTTGCAGAGAGGATTTTAAAGTGTACTCAAAAGGGCAGTAACAGGCATAACCACATTCCCCAGTGAGCAGGATCATTTTCAGGAACAGAATCGAAATGCTTGCTTCAATTGCAAAGAATGAGATTTGGGCTGTCAAGTGGCACCTTGGCATTCATTTCCAGGGCCAAGTTGTAGGCACAGCCCAGCACTGAGAGACTCCAGCTAGACTGTGCTCACTGAGTTCTCTTGGATTTGCCTGTCCTCACTTCTCCGTCCTTGGAGGAGATCCTCTGACAGACCTATGTCCTGAAAAGCAGAGCAATACAGGGGGTCTGCTCTAGGACTGTGAAAGCCCAATTTCCTTCCTCATTCCATTTTTCAGCCCTGGAGTCCAAATATAATCCACATCATAGACTTAGGTGAAAGACAAAGGATCATGTTCTACTCAGGACTGCATTTGAAGACCAAAAAATAATTGCTATGATTTAAACATTTAAAAACTATAGATGCTAATGATTTATACATAATAGTAAGTTATAATCAAACTGAATGGAAATTGCGCCATTGTAGCTTGTTTTATTTTCTCTTCCAAGCCTAAGAGAAGTGACTACATTTTACTGTCTGGTGGCCAAGAAATGGCCCAAAGCAGCCATTTGAGTATGCACAACAGGAGAAAAAGTGTACCTGAGGCAATGGACAATCTAGAACATTGACAAATGCGTATTAAAGTCAAAAATTGTTATTTGGCTTAAGCTGGTCACACCTTTGTTAAAGTGCTTTAGACAAACCTTGGCAATGAGTGATTATAAGTTTCCTCATGAATAATGCAGAAGTCCCTTGTACTAGGAGAATATTTCCATTTCCCTGCCCAGTTCAGCAGCAAGACAAAAAAAAAAAAACCAAACTTTCTCTCTAGGTTTTTTTCATTGCACATATGGTTAAAAACACACCAGATGGTTTGGACTTAGAAGGACAATCTGGTATGGACTGTTTTCCCCTCCCAGAAATACATGGTTCTATGCATTTCAACTAAGAATTATTGCTTCATTTAAGAAAGCACAGTAGGTGGATATTTCCCTGGGGGAACAGGCCTTCAAGGGGGCATGGTGATCCAAGGCCTGTGTATGCAACTCGGATGCACAGGACAGCTGATAAGAGCTGGGGGATGTTTCAAGTGTGATTGCAAAAGCAAACCCCACAAGAACCCATCTTCCTGGGGCCCAGTGTACCAACTGAGTTCTTAATGGGCAGCTAACCTCAACACTTTCCTTTTTGGAATGTGTAGATCTTTTGCTGATATTTTTGCAGCTCGACCAGTTCTCTTAAAATAAGCAAACTCCCTACCCCTAACAAAAGAAAAACTAAACTAATCTGAAGTGGTTCATATCTTTGAGTTCCTGCAAAATAGTTATATTGAATCCCTGAAAATGTTTCTATGCATTCAAAGTAATTAATATGTCTGAATTCAAAGACTGTTTCTTTCTACTGAAATCCTCTCTGATAACCAAATGTCTTGTGTATACAGAATGCTTTACCATGAAAAAAAAAAAAAGAAAACAATAACAGAGGGTCACCCAATGAAGGGGACTGATAACAAATATGTGAGGAGCATCACTTTGTCATGGACAATCAC
This sequence comes from Marmota marmota marmota, assembly GCF_001458135.2. Taxonomy (NCBI): domain Eukaryota; kingdom Metazoa; phylum Chordata; class Mammalia; order Rodentia; family Sciuridae; genus Marmota; species Marmota marmota. The sequence goes on along the minus strand of NW_026000016.1, from coordinate 7,587,237 downwards.
TTTGCATTATGGGAAGAGAATTTTGTTAAATCAGGCTTCCCAGTTCTCAGAAAAAGTATCTCTAAAAGATAAAACTTACTGTCTTTTGCTTCTTTTCAGGTAAACCTCGGCCTCAAATTCTTCTACAAATGCTAATTTTTGCTAGCTTTGATTCATTCTGGATGTGGTCCTATCATGAATCCAATATATTTTTCCTTCCCTGAGGACTTCCATGTTGTCCATAACATATCCAGGAAAATATCCTGCTAAGGCCACAAACTCAGGTCTTTCCTTCCCTCAAATAGAATCCCACTTCTTGTCTGTAATTATAAATGGGAGCTTAGAGTCCATTCATCCTCCCTCACATTTTTCCCTCATTTAAATTCCATTAGTGTGGTTTCATAATCTTTTTCTTTAGTTTGTGGGCAAACTTTTAAAGCCCTAATCCTCAGGGTTGTTTTCTGATCACTACAGCCACTGACCTTCTCAAGAATATGGCAAGGGAGGCCGTGAACATCCCAAGGAAGTTCTGACGGCTGATCCTCCCCCTCCACTATCACCCCATTCCTTTGGGGAGGGTGGAAGGGGGAGTCTCTTTGAAAGAGGAAACAGAAGAGAACTTGTCTAATGCAGACTCATAATTTAGAGAGTCTCCATGACTCACTGGTTTATAATGTTTAAGACATGCTGGGTAAATCTGCCTTCTGTCCTTTAGAACATTGCCCCCAGACAGCAGCATGCAACTCTCTTTAGGAGCCCTCAAGATAAGAGAGTGAAAGGCTTTTGCCACGATAATACAAAGAGGTATTGAATTTTCCTGAACAACAGCGAGACCTTAGCCTAGCAAGCTAATGCAATATTGATCTGAACCAGAGTGGGTGAAGTACTCTTATCCGGCTCGTGTGTGTGCTCATTTGTGTATGTACATGAACGCAGCTATTGGATTTCCTCTTTGTTACCAGGGACCTAAAGGCCAAGGAGATGAATGAAAACTCTCACAAAAACCATAAGGATAATTCAAAAATTGAATTATAGAAGAATGTAGGCAGGCAAGATGCACCAAGCTATCATTTGGGGGAGAACAGAACTAGAAGGTATAAAATTAATAGAGTATTGGTGATGTTTAAAAGATCCACTGGCAACAGGGGGTGGCAATAGCACACTGTTTTTGTTTGTCTGTTTATTTTTGTTTGTATTTTTCCCAATAATTTCTACAATAATTACAACCCTATCTTAGAACCAAGATAATTTGGCTTTCTACTGCTTTCTAATGAGGGGGTGGGGGGAGCAAAGATTGACTGTGATATCATCCTTTGAAATGAAATATTTTGAATAAATAAAAAAGGGAATCATTTTGAAGGCACAAGATAGGCCATCTACGCCTTACTTAAACTAAGAAATCTTTTGATGGAAAATATCTACAGTACTAACAATAAATTTTGGAACTTACACTCAATAGCATATTCATGTTTATCCCTGTGGTTTAGAAGGTTAATTTAAAGGTAAAAGTAAATAAAAAACAAAACTTCCCTTCTTCCTTTTATGAGACTTATTCCTGAGATGGTTGATTATTTGGGGAGGTAGGTAACAATGGCAGTTCTGTCCATAGGGACATCAGCTTAGGTGGAAGGTTGACTGCATCTGCCCCCAAGCGCTGTGAGCTAACAAGTCCTGTGAACTAAGCATTCATCTCTTGCTCCAACATTCAGCACAGGCTCCTGCAATGTCCACCAGGGCAGCATGTCTACTGTTGGCTCAAACCATATGTAAACTTCCACCAATGCCTCCAGAGTAGTTACTTGAGAATCCATAGAGTTTCAAAGACAGAGATAGATGGAGATGTGTGATTGACAACATGCATGCCTTGAATTTTGAGTTTTGGAGTAAACTGTTTTTCTTCAAAGCCAATTTGAATCAATGGATAGCTTTCAATTACTTAGTCATTTAATTCACTGTTTATGATAAAGTGCAACATAAAATCACTTGATGGTTAAAAGCCTTCAGCGCCTTCTGCTTGTTGTTTTTGGAAAAGATATCAAAGACTAACAGCAATTTTGTTGGCAGAGGAAGTGTGTGTGTTGAACTACTATGACAAAATGTTTCTAGTGACACATAAACCACAGGAGGACAATTTCTCATTTTGCCTAAAAAAAGAGCTGTTATGCAGGTGTAGCTGGATGAGGCCAGGTAAACAGTAACAAAGATACAGACATTTTTTCATAGTCCAAAGCCAGTTTCCCCAGGAATAAGTGAGAAACACACCATATTTCAAAACATGGGTGAATTGCAAGGCTGATGATTCTTATTGTTCATTGTTCTTTGCTTCAACTCAGTGATTTTCTAGAGCCATAAAATTACTACTTTGGAAAACCCTTGACACTAATAACAATGTGCTTCTTTCTGAAAATATTCTAAATAAGTTGGTTGATTGGACCTTCTCTTCAGATGTCAATTTAAATGAAAGTTCTAGAAAGGAAGGATGCACACTTGGGTTATGAACAAATAAACCCATTATTAAGTGTCCCAACTATTGTTACAACATTATTATAATATTGTTTTCCTAATTATCATATTGCATACTTGGAAATCAGTCAGTACTGTTTAGAAAAAAAAAGTCTCATTACTTAATGAAGTAATTGCTAAGATCATCAAAAACCTATTTATAGATAAAAGACCAAAGAAGATATTAAACTAGGGTTAACTCACCCATTTACACCAATGAATATAAGGCATCTTTAAAATCAGTTGTTCTCTAATGCAATTTACAGATAAAATTACTTATAATTGTAATGTTATTTCAAAGACCAAGGCAATCTCTTTCTCATTCTACTTGTTCCATTTTTTTAAAAAAAATTTATATATTTTATATATATTTTAAATATAATTTTATATATATTTTTAGTTGTTGATGGACCTTTATTTTTATTTATTTATTTATATGTGGTGCTGAGAATTGAACCAAGTACCTCACGCATGCTAGGCAAGTGCTTAGCCACAACTCCAGCCCCTCTATATGTTCTTTTTTTTTTTTTTTTTACAACTTATTCTAACAATTTTTCCTCCTACTTGAGAATAAACTCCAATTCTGTTTCATAAATGGTTATAATTCTCTAGTTGAATGACCACTAAGAACTTCCAAGTTGTCCTTTCTGATCTGTGTAGTGTGTGTGCACTGGAGAAATCTTAATATTAAACCAGAGCTAATCACAAGACAAGCAATGCAGCTGCAACACATTATTTGATGCTACCTCCCTCCATTCAGAATTTGGGTATATATTTTTGCCATTCAATCTTCCAATTCACTAGGATTGAATGGTAAAAAAAAAAAAAAAANTTTTTTTTTTTTTTTTTTTTTTTTGTAAAACAAGTGGTTTTATTTCAGTGCTCTCTGACAGTTTATGAATTAATGACCAGTAGGCGGGACAGTGAAATGAGCAAAATGATTTAGTCGGGAAATGTATGTGTTGATCTCTGCTCTAAAGACCTTGAATAATCCTTCATGGCCTCAGCTTCCTTATCTATAAAATGAAGGATTTGCACAGATAATTGCTAAGGTCTTTCTGAGATAAAATACTTCATCTCTGGCTCAGTGGAGAGCTGCCATTTTGCTTTGTTTTCCCTTGTCCTTTTGAGCTATTATGGAAAAAAAAAAAGATGCATGTATCATGACACTTGTAAAAGAATCCCCATACCCTTCCCCCAGGTCTTTCCTCTTTGGGGAATGCTTCGTACTGATCTTAGCTCTTACCATCAGGGAATCCATCCCAGATTTCTAGTCGGTCATAGCGACAGAACATCCCCCCTGGAGGATTTGAGTCAGGCTCTAGGTCAAAGCTTTCAAATTCCAGGATAATCTCAGACATCTTTGGTGCAAAGATAATATAAGTGCATTCAAGGCCGTTTGGATATTTTTCAGGGAATCCAGGGGACTTTATCACTCCACTAGATGTTGTGTAGTTCTGGGAACATTCAGGACCTATGAATAAACGAGAAAAAAAAAAGGAGGAGAGTGAAAATCCCACTTAAATAACTTCACTGAGAAATAACCTGGGCAAAGACAGAATATTTTTCTAATGAAAGCCCACCATTATAATCACTCTCCTAATCATGCATTACTCAGCCTTTTCATATTAGTGATAGGTATGGCAAGTCAAATTCAGATTTATTGTGTTCTCCTTAGTTTTCCATTTATGTGGAGCAATTTAAAGCCTTCTGCTGTTGCAGGAGGGAAAAAAATGACAAATATAAAATCATGTGGGAACAATGAATGAGTAAGCTGCAGAAATCTCGACAGAGCCCTAGAGAAATAATTATAGCCCCTTCAAGCTTAAATCTTTAAATCTTGAGGCTGACAGCCCTTTATTGGTGAAATAGAACATTTACAAAGGCGAGGGAGAGAATTCTGCAGAGGGAGTTTGGGTTTCAGATTCCTACACCAGTGACTCAGTAACTCTGCCAGATGTGACCTATGCCTCTTTGACAAACTAAATGTGAAAGGTAATTCGTACATGTACCCAGGGCGAGTGACTCATTCTGAGTGGTGTTGACACAGGTGTGCTGGTAACGTGTGGCTGTTAGTGAGGGCACGATAAACTGTGATTACAGGCCACGGTGCTGGAAGTCAGTCACCTGATATCAATGTCGACATCCTAACCTTCCCCAAAGTATCAGCTACAGTACAGTATACCTTTCTAAAACTGCATGTTAATGGAGGTGTGTGTATAATGTGTGTGTACTTATACGTATAATGTGTGTGTATGTACATATTTGTAATGTGTAATTTTAATGACCTTTCAATATTATGAAGACTTTACCAATTATGGTGACTTGTAATTGAAAATGATCAAGGGCATTCATACATAGTACAGGTTGACCTTATGACTGTATGAATGAGCCCAATTTCAATTCATGGTATCTAGCACTGAGTAGGGTGGAATTGACCACACCTCCAAAAGACCACCTACCTATACTAACATGAGCACATCCATTCTGCCTTTTATTACTACCACCACTGCCGTGATTTTCAAATCGCTACATTGAAGACTGTGAATCAAAGATGACTTGACCCTTTTGAATCTCAGGATCAAGCCTGAGGGTATTTGATTCAACAATTTTATTTTTTCCTACCTCGTTCTCTCACTATGGCTCACAGGTGGAAGTGATGGGCCTCCTGCAATGGTGTGCAAGGATTGAACTCCAAGTAAGGTGGTGTATAGAGATTGCTCTTAAGTAAATACCAGTGGTAAATTACCAGGCATCAAGGCAGATTAAATTTAACTTACAGATCTCTGATTTTAGTGGCTCAGGTCAGTAAGCTGAATCTCCATCTTGGTGCTTTTGACAGTGTACTGAGAAAACAAAACAGTGCCTCTCTCCTTGCACACATGAGCTACCCATGGCACTGGAGAGGCAGAAGAATGGTATTTGCTGTATGGGTGCAGAAATCCTGGCCTGCAGAAGTCTGACTGGTTCAAAATAACTCCCAAACCTTGTTGGCCCATGCTTCACCATGATGGCCTCAAATGCTTATCTGTTTGATTCTGGTTAAAAAGTTATTAATGTATTGCATTTTACCAGGCCAGTTCTAGGTAAAGGTTTAAAAATCCATTCTAAATTACTCTGGGGCTCCTGAGATAACAGTGACTTTGCCAGTTTGAGTCACTGTTCTTACATTAATTCACAAAGAATATCTGTCAATCAATCGGTCCATCCTTCCATCCATCCATCCATCCATACATACATACATCTATCTATCTATCTATCTATCTATCTATCTATCTATCTATCTATCTATAGGATATTGAGAATGCCTAGAATTTCGCTTTCAAGACATGGTAACAGTGACCCTGGACACCTCCATCCTTCTCTCTGGGGGAAATGTGTTGGCTTGGCCTTGTAAGGCAAAGCAAATAGCAAGGTTTAATGCAAGTATTAATATTCCCTCCTTCTCATCCATATTGTCAGTATAGTATTTGTCAAGTTATCTACATACTTTAATAATAAAAAACAACATTTGAGAATCTTTTTAGTCTCTAAATGTTGAATACCTAGTCAGGGTGTTAGTAGTTAAGTGTTTTGAAGCTATCTCTTATTCTACATCCTGAACCCTACCATGGTCTCCCTCACCCTCTAATGCAATTTGTAGAACAAATGTTGGGAACTACAAATCACATTTAATGCAAAATGTGTTTCTGGAATAATGACATATCAATGACTTCTTCAGCCTCTCCAAACATGTGACTGACAAAAGCCACTATTCAGGAAGGCTTTCTGCTGTGTTACACTTTAGAAGTAAGAAACAATACAGGAGGACAGCAGAACTGTTTCATTTCTGTTCAGAGAATAAAGGTATTTTTTAAGGTATTAAAAAAGAAATTTCCCTCCTTCTCAAAAAGATAAACTCATCCATGTAGGATGAAGACTTAATAAAAGAAAAGAAAGTGACAGGAACTACGAGCATACTTTCAAAACTAAGTGAATTTCAACATTTCCACTGGGTCCTTGTCACATCACATACCTTTGAAAGCTATCCCAGGTTTTCTAGTTATCTTGATACAGCATGGGGACATTTCTTGGGATAATGGAAGAGAACCAAGTTGAATGTCAGGAGATCTGAGTTCCAGCCTTGCCTTTACCACTAACATGCTGTGCAGCCTCAGGTGGCCTCTTAATCTTTCTGGTTCTCAGATTCTGTGTATAATGTAAGAGTTGGGTTTTGGATTTGAAAAAAAAAATCTCTTCTAACTTAAAGATTCTGTAGTTTCATATTTTCTCCATTGTACATCAAACTTTGTTTCAATATTAATATATATCTTAGTTACTGCCACAGATGAACAAGTGCTTCCTCCAAAAAGGACAGTGGAGGGAACGGGTTCAGGAATTCTGCAGTGAGTACCCAAGAGTGAGGCCAGCAGCCCTGTATGCAGCAGGAGCAGGTATGCTGCAGCTGTGAGGGCTGCTCGTGTGCACATCTGGAGCCAGTGATAGATACCATGCTTTTGATGTTATTTGTAAGATCAAGAGTACTTGGATAGCCACAAGTTGTTAATGATGTTGGGGTCAGATAATAATAATAGTTTGAAATTATTATTAAATATATAGACTCCTGGGGTTTTTTGTTTGTTTGTTTGTTTGTTTTGTTGTTGTTGTTGTTTTGTTATCAGGGATTCAACCCAGGAGCACTTAACCACTGAGACACATCCTCAGCCCTTTTTATTTTTATTTCGAGATAGGATCTCATCAAGTTTCTTAAAGCCTTGATGAATTGCTGATGCTGGCCTCAGACTTGTGATCCTTCTGCCTCAGCCTTCCTAGTCGCTGGGATTACAGGCATGCACCATCGCATCCAGCTTAAATACATAGACTCTTAATTGTATAATGTATATCAAGTGGCCAATCCTGCTTTCAACAAATGACACCCATCCTGCATGCTGAGACCCACAGAAACTGCTCAGCCTCTTCCAGCATCACAGACTGGATGACCCAGTCCAAAGAGAAGGACAGGGATAGACTGATAAGTAGGGAGGCTCAGGTTTCCTGGAGAAATTTCATTAGGTGAATGGGGATAACTATAAGGCTTTTGGGGAAGAATTAGGGTGGTCTAGGATGATTCAGGAGGAATGGTTTAAGAGGTGGGGACTGGCCTTGCTGACTGTCAAGGAAAATGGGCCTCTAGACAGGCAGCCCTAGGGATTCAGAAATGGTCTAAATCTCGAACTGTAATCTTTTGAAAAACTCAAGGTCATCAGGTAAAAGATCAATTTCCTGGTTGTATTAAACTGTGATTAGCATAATTTGTGTGTTTTGAGGAAACTTGAAATGGCAGCACCCTGAAAGAAGAGGCATATTTTTAAAAGAACAGAGATTTACAGATTCTGCAATAGTATTAAATAGTTTCTGGGCATAAAAAATTCATGATATATATAATTACGTGTATGCAGTGAGTAAAAATGTGTGTTATTTGCATTTTTCAAGTAGTATACATTTAGTTGGGAAGTAAAACATACATGATATGAAATAATTTGAAAATATTAGTGAGTGGAGTATGTGTGTGTATGTGTTCTATGCTTATATACATACAAAATATTCCACATACTGTATATAGTATATAGTATACGACATAGATGACAACTTGAGTGCATACATTTTTTTTAAAAAATCAGATTAATCACAAAGAGATTCCTGAGGAAAAACACACCAGAGTCAAATTCCTAAGAAGGGAATGATTACACTGGTTGAGAACAAGGGCTCTGTATTTTGAAGGCACTATCTTTATCCATAATCACTGTTAACAGTATTGCTTAGCAAACATGTTGTCAGTGGCAGGCACTGGCCACATATTTTCCATGTTCTCATCTGATTTTCACAATAAGCCTGTGCTGGGTATACTCTCCATATTTGATTTGTTTGGCATTTTTGTTGTTGTTGTTGGTTTTGGGTCTTTTTTTTTTTTTTTTTAGATCAGGAAACTAAGGCTCTGTGCATTCACACAGATAGCCAGCAGCAAAATTCAAATTCACACTCTGTTCTGCTGGGACTAACCAGTGCCTTGTCCTGAAGCAGGAAGACAGGCTATCTGGGAGAGTCGCAGGTGGACAAGTCCAAGTGCAGGTGTAGTTGGCATCCAGCCTCAAGCAGGAACTGAGTGTTAACCCAACAGGCGATGGAGACCCATTATAGGTGTTCTGAGGACTGCACTTGATGCCTGTTTGACAAGCTGTGTGTAGCACTAAGTAACATGGGAGAACCACAATCTGTGCCTATTTGGTTAATGGCAGTGGGACATATAGGAAGCTGTGATTTGTTGAGACATTTGGATAAAAAGTAAGAACTAAAAGTCATGCTAGATGTAGGGAGTCCAGAAGAGAAAGAAAGGAAGGCTTTGATTCCCAAGGATGCTATTGGACAGCTGGACAGTGGAATTATGGTCATCTGAGACTAAAGAGTATAAGGAACTGAGTTCCTCTGGAGCATAAGTGAAGAATTCTTGAGGAGCAAAATAAAGAAAAGTAGAGTCATCAGGAGTTTCTGGAAATAGAGGTATTTTTTCAAATTTCAGGGATATTGGTTTTGAAAGATCTCTCTCTCTCTCTCTCTCTCTCTCTTTCTTTTGAGCATCTTCATGAGAAAAACTGAAGACTTTCTGAAATCTTTTCTCTTTGGTAGTGCTCCAGGCAAGAAGGCAAGAGGATGTAGACATGCATGTGTATGTACATATACATACATGTGTAATATGATTCATGTAATGAATCAAACAGCTTTTAACACAAGAAAAAATGTACATATATAAACATCTGTTTATACTGATGTCATATGTATACTATCATTTGTACTAATGGCATTTGTTATAAGGAAATTTCTGAAGAAAGTTCTGTCTCTATGGGGGCAGAAACAAATATCAGAAATTCCCCCAAATTCCCAATGACTCGACTTTTCATTATTTTCAGTTGATACTGACCCAGAGGACCTGAGATGTTCAAACTGGTGTGGCTGGATTTTTTCTGTTAAGCCAACTTTCAACTATACTTTGGCACTTCCTGTTATACTTCAGTATAATATATTCAAAATCTGGGCATCTATCCCTGGATTGTCAACACATTAACACTAACTTTAAAATGCATGGAATACAAAAGGCTGAACTTAATACAGAAGAGTAATCTACAGTGACTTTCAAATAAAGTTACCTTGTCTTGCTATAGTTTGGATTTGGAGTGTCGTCTAAAAGTCCATATGACAAAGGTTTAGTCCTCAGTTTGGTACTATTAAAGATGTAGAAACATTAAGAAATGGAGCCTAATGCGAGGTCTTCCAGTCATTGGGGGATTATGGGACCCCAACCCTTCCTCTCTCTTTTTCATGTCCCAGCCAAGAGGTGAATAGTTGGTTCTGTTGTGCGCTGTGCCACCAGGATGTGCTGCCTCACCACAGGCCCAAAAGCAATTGGGGTCACTTAACCATGGTCTAAAACCTTGAAAACTGTAAGCCAAATGAAATCTCTTTTTAAGTTGATTTATTTCAGGTATTTTGTTACAGTAACAGAAGGCTATCTAACAATACCTCAAGTCTGGGAGCCTATGAATAGTCAGATTCTATTCCAACCCAATATACACCACTGCAACAGAAGATAAGTAAATGCTTGTAATAGAGAGGGTAACTGAGATCTCATTCCTGGGGGAATGCCACTAAAAACATTGCTCTTTTGTTTTCTATAAGAGGTTCCTCACCCAACTATCCTCCCATGAGTAGAAAGCCTCTTCCTACACCCCCTCCCCAAGTAGTGATGGAAACTATGAGGCTGGTGGGCAGTTTTGTTCTTCCTGAGAACTACCAGTTTTGAATTTTGTAATAAATTAAAGGGAACAAGATGTACATGGCTTTAAGATAAGAGGGAATAATATATTTTTCACACATAAAATATCAAACTCTCAGAGTAAAAAGAATACTCTTAAAGAATTTTATGGAGTGTATTCCTTATACACACTGGTGAATACATCAGAATAATGCAATTTTGATTCTTAAAATGCTTCTGTTCAATTTTAAACAAACTTCCTCTACACAATGGGTAGTTTTATTTAATGCATTTTTCAACATGTTATAAGGGGCAAATATATTCTTTAGGAAAGAATAACAGCATCGCCCCCATCTTTCTTTTGACTTTGTCTTTTGTAAAATCAATGTTACATTATCTTTTAGTAATCCTTGTTCTGTCAGTTACTCACTCACCTCTCTTGAAAATTTCATAACGTATGGAAAATCCTGCACCGTGCGTCTCATAGTCAGAGACAAATTTGATAAAAAGAAACGGCCCTGAAGACACCACAGGAGAAGGAGCAATCTTTCCACAAAACTTTCCCCATAGACGTCCATTTTCATTTTCTCCATCAATGACTTCCACATAGTCATACCTAGCACAAAAACAGGGAAGGAAACATTAGGTTGGCAAGAAATGCCCTTTTAATTTCAATAATTCAGAAAGTAACATTATGCAGCACAGTCTGTCAAGAGAAAAAGTGCTTTCTGCGTTCTCTGCTGCTTTACATGGAGGAAAAAAATATCTAGCAAAATGAAATAATTAAAATGGACTACATCATGTCTGTATACATCATCTGGCAACACAGAACTATTAAAAATAATGGTGTCCATTATACTTGCAGACAATGTCAGTTAAAGTAACCAATTAACAAAAAAAAGAAAAATCTCATGAGCACAATTCTCTATTATTAAATTGTGTTCCTTTGTCTATGGTGGTGGGGTGTCAATACATAATGCTATGCATTCTTTTCAAACTGTGAAGTTCTTTTATGAATTCAAAATGTCTCCTTAGCTGGAGCTCTCCATGAACAATACTTTGATTTCTGTGAGCGACCCTCTAAACATATGGCCATGGAATAATAAACAGATTCTTTACTATTTGACTCAATTCTGTCTAACTCCAGACTTCTTAGAAAAAATTCTCTCAGTGGCCACATTCAATAGTTCAAACACAGATTATCTTCCCCACTCTATGTGTGGATCATAGAATATAATTTATTCACAGAAAATAAATTTATTCAAAACTGGAAAATAACCTTGTCTATACTCACCAGGCTGAATGATTCGAGAAATAGCATTTGAAAAGGAAATATGACACACTTGAAATCACCAAAGTGATATGATTAAAAAAATCTGGTTTAATAATGATACACTGAAGAGACAAATGATAGACTGGCAATAAAATATTATTCTAAAGATTACACTGAGATAACTGATATGCTTGCAACTTATTTATCTTTAAAAGGTAGAAACCATCACTAGTGTCCTTGAGGGAAATAAAGAGATTTTTGTTTATTTGGTGTTATCTGTTTCTTAGTATCTTGCTCTTTTCTTTCTTTTTATTTGCCAAGTCACATAGGAGCCAGAGGATCTGATTTGTTTCCATTTTTTTTTTCTCCTAGAACTAACATGAACACATTACAACCCATTCACTTCAAACCTTTATTTTATTTCTATGTTTCCCTTGGTTCAAAAATCCTGGTATATATTAATTTCAGGAATGGTTAAAATATGGCAGTCATATCAACTTTATCTAGCAATTTAAAAGAAATCAAAGTGGGGAGAAATCTTCATGATGACCGATGTCATCCTTAACAATCTCTTTCAAACTGCCCAGGACACATTACTTACGTTTACATAAAGTCTCAGGAGACAACTGCAAAGATGATATCACTGGTTTGAGTGGACAGCTTAAGGCTTTCTAAATTAAAAATGACATTACCTCATCAGTTAAAATTGTGTGCCAGCTTTGTGTATATCAAGAAGAAAATAAAGCTGACATTGATGGAACTAAGCATTAACATATGTGAATTATTGTCTAAACTGCATTTCCTCTATTACATCTGATATTTCCAGTAGTAATCACTTGGCCTGCTAACATGGCTGTCCATTTGCAAAACTATGGGAATACACAGAGGAATTGTTCCTTTCTCAATACTTAGATGTTTTGCATTTAAAAGAAGACAAAGAAAGAGAGGGAGGAAGAGGAGGAGGAGGAGGAAGAAGAAGAAGAAAGCTTTCTGGTCAAAATCTTAACTAGCTTTTACAGTCAACTGGGGGCAGCTGGAAAGAACACCATCTCTGTATTCATTAAAGCCTCCCAAGTTGGCATTTATAGAGTAATTCCTTTTATCTCTACTGCTTCATTGACAAGACAGGTCTGCATGCTTTGCCCCACGCTTTCTTATAATCTAACTGTGATTTGAACTGTTGACTGTGTTTGGTCTGGCAACTGTGCATCCAGCTTTGCAATATAGGCTTTTTACTTGAATCTGACATGGTCTGAATACTAAGTGGCCAAATCCTAGTGCATGTTGCCTTGCAGGCACAAATAAGAGAGGTGGGTCAGGCATTCTGAAGAACTAAGGGCATTTCTTTCTCTCAGGTATTAGCAAGCTCGGCGAACGTAATGCCAATGAAATGTAAGAGGGAAAAAAAAGCGAGTATTTTAATTCACATATCCTCCTCTGATAGTAAATACTAGGCTCTCCTCTTGGCAACAGTAAAAAGCTATTTTTAAAAGTGAGGGGGGATTAGAATCCCTTCCCAGCAAAAGATAATTCTTTGCATAGTTAGGTGCCAATTTTAGGAAATTGAATTATTCAGGGATGCTATAGTTACATTTGTAAACTGGAAGTCTGCTATCATTTTAGCACTTGCCTTCAAAGTATCATCCAACCAGACCCCAAAGAGTATCACAAATAGTAGTTCTTGTAAATATTCAGGAGGGTGTACTACGCACAAGTTGCAAAGGATAGTATTGCCAAAGAAGTTAAGGAAGCAGCTTGCATCTCCCTCTGGAGTTGATACCAGTTCCACTCCACAAGTTTCTCACTGGCAAACGCAGTGCCAAGAATGCAGCTGGTGTGCCAGCATCCCTCCCTAGAGACTAAACGTGTCACCACAGCAACGCACCCAGCCTGCATTGGCCTGAGGCCCAGGATACTGAGTTTGCAAATTTCGATCCCCCAGCCGGCTGCACATTGCTCTGTTGCTGCTGCCAGTGTGGCAAACACCGCATTGCTTGTAACATTAAGATCCCCAGAGGTGACAAGGGAGGCCTGCAAAGGTGAAAGTGAAGGCACCTGTCTGACTCACTGCAAACAGCCCTGCTCCAGTTGCTGGAGGAGACCCGGGAACTGCATCCAAGGAATCTATTTCATAAGAGCTACAGGAGGGCTTATAAAGTTGGGGAGTTCTCCTTCCATTTTGGATCCTGCTCTGGAAAAAGAATGCTCTGGGTGACAAAGGTGCCTGCCTGGGTCCAAAGAGCCATCATCACCCTTCTAGGCAGGGGTCTAGAAGCTGGGCCTCTTCCTGTCCCTACTCATAGTACAGATGGACCCCATCCAAGGAAAGATGCTCCCCATTTATCATGGGAAGTAAATAGAATGTGGGTAGTTAAAATATTCGGAAGGTGACCAACCCTCCTCCCTTAGACATCCTCCCACTTCTTAAGTCTTCTACGTTCAAGCTTTTCCCTTGTGGAGCAGCAATGGCAAAACAGGTGGCCTTTTGCTCATATTGCTTCCCCACCCCAACAGCACCTAGGTGTATGCTGGTGCTGAAACATTTTAAATCCTAATAATAATCACAAGTTAGGTTTCCCATAAGAGTGATCAAAGAATAAAAGTTTCCTTCTAAGAATTCTTGAAAGGATTACCCAGAGATTATTTTTTTTCCTTTTGGAAAGTTTGAATTATGGTTTTAGGAAAATGGCCAAGTAGGGGGAAAAGTGATGGGAAAATGGAAATGTATTTAGTCACTAAAGAGCCATTTTGGACACTTTATAGGTATGTGGTGCTGAATAGATGAATAGCATACTTTACTTAAGTTAGGTTTCTCTTGTGAGTACGAATGACCCCTGACTCTCTTGGTGGAGAGGATGAAATGTTAAGAAAGCTAATCCTCTGCAGGGTGTTGTCTGAGATAGTAAGCTACCGTACCAAGCCCCCCAAGGCTTCTGGACATTCTCAAAATATTAGGAAGGAAGTTTTTAGGTGATGCCATCTTTTTAATCTCCTTCCAAGGGGATCCACCCTCATCGACACAAGAACATTCATAATGGAGAAATTTGATACCTGACATCATACCCTAGAGTAAGAAATGATGTTGACTGACATAATTTCACCTGCAGAAATGTATTTCTTTGGTTTATTTTGCACAAGGCATTTAATAGGGATCCCAACTAAATGCCTGTGAACAATTGCTGTGCTGCTAAGAATTGTCTTAGATCTTCCCCAAAGTATTAGAAAGAGGATTTGAAAATAAAAATACATAATGATGGATGTAGGAAGAATCAATTTGTCTGCATGTGTGCTTTCAGCAGTTTTACATGAGATTCATCCCCTAACAGTTCTGGCTTGCTTGCAATTCCTCTAATCAAGATATACGAAAAACCTAACAATGGTTTACTTAGTAAAAACATTTTTTAGAAATCTATTCTAAGTAAATAATTAATAATATTAAATTTTTATATACAATCACAACATAGAATAACATGTAGCCATTAAAAAGCATGTCCAACAAAAGATTTTCTTTAGAACATAGGAAAAATGTTTATATTATAAGTAAAATATCAGAATATAAGCCCCTATATACAGGATAGCCTCAATTCTTATTAATATGCAAAAAAAAAAAAAAGAACTGGAAGAAAATATGCCAAGCTGTTACAAGTGGTGATCTCTGGGGTAGTGACGTTATGTTCCTATATTATTTCTGCATTTTTCTAAAACTTTTACAATGGACAAATGTTTTTTTTTATAATCAGATAAAAGTTATTTTGAAAAGCACTAACTACCAGTGTATGAAGTGGCAAATCAATATCTGTTTGCCTTGCTAACAATTTTGTATTGCTTATTACTTTTATATGAAAGTAAATCAAAGACTTTGCCTTTTTTTTTAAACCACTGAATCAACGAGACTCTCTATGTAATATATTTTTCTTATGTTCCAGAAAGTTAAAATGAATTGGATTTGATCGCATACTTTCTGAAAGGTTGGCAATAATAATTGATATTGTACAGTATTTTCCATGTTACAAAATTTTCTCATATATATTATCTAATTTAGTCTTGATGGGGATCCCAGGAAGGCAGGTAGTGTCATTTCAGAAGGAGCCCAGAGCTGGGGAGCTGACCTGAGGGAAACACATAGAGGAGGGAGTTTGCTTACTTTGGAGCAAACTTGACTCCAATATGCACTCTTTTTTTTTTTTTTTCTCATTTGTTCTAATTAGTGACACGTGACAGTAGAATGCATTTTGACACATCACAAATGGAGTATAACTTCTCATTCTTCTGGTTGTACATGATGTAGAATTACATGGGCATGTAATCATATATGCATGTAGGGTATTAATGTCCAATTCATTCCACTCTCCTTCCTACCCCCACACTCCACCCTCCCTTCACTCCCCTCTGCCTAATCCAAAGTACCTCTATTCTTCCCTAGGCCACCTCCTCCATTATCGTGAATTAGCATCCACAAATCAGAGAAAACATTCATCCTTTGGTTCTTTGGGATTAACTTATTTCACTTATCATGATATTCTCCAGCTCCATCCAATATGTACTTTTGTTATTACCTTTCTTACATGTTTTGTGGGATGGCTTTTAAAAATAGTAGTCATTAACAATGACTAATTTGTTGTCTTTTGTTCAGTTGTTTGTTGTTGCTAGGAGAGTACCCCCATTAAATAATAGTTCACTGTTTTTTTTTCATGATTCTTAGAATTTTCTAAACAAACCTCTTTGTGTGAGCTTTTCAATACTGTAACAAATACCTGAGACAATCAACTTATAAAGAAAAAATGTTTATCTTGGTTCACAATTTTAGAGGCTTCACTACATGGTGGGTTGGCCCCTTTGCTTTTGGGCTTGTGGTGAGGCAGCACATCATGGCAGGAGTATATGGTTCAACAAAGTTGCTCCCCTCAAAGACAAGGATGCAAAAGAGAGGAAGAGGAAAGGAGGGCTAAAGTCCTGCCACTATTCCTCAAGGGTACAACCCCAATGACCTGAAGACCTCTCACTGTGCCCCACCTTTTAAAGGCTGTGCTACCTCCCAACAGCACCACCCTGCAGACCAAGCCTTTATCAAATAGATGTCTGGGACACCCTCAAGATGTGGATTATAGCAATCTTGGTGTGTACAAAAGTGGATATGCACGTGTGGATGAGAGAGAAAAAAAGAGGGAGAGACAGAAACCGCTTGCCCTTCAGAGAGACACCTGCACTGAAAGTTTCAGTGGAACTGATGGAAGTCATGGAATAGGGTTCCTGCCATGGCTGTCCTGGTCCTCTTGCTCAGGCTGGATGTTCAGGGACCACATGATACCTGAGCAATAGAGATGAAACCAGGGTAGGTGCCAGAGGAGAGCTGAATGGCAGATACAAGTTAGTTTTCTTCCTGCTTCCAGCTGACTAATCCTGAACACGGGCTGCCCCAGCACAGGCAGAGCAGAGGTGAGCCTGGACCACACAGACCAATGCCCCATCCACAATAATTACCTAAGTGGGAAGGGCTGGACCCTCTGACCACCAGCAGGTTGGAAGCCAGCCAGGGTGGCAATGCCCCAGATTTGGAGCACAAAGTGGGGCTGCACCTGGGAGCCCTGACTGGGATTCCCTGAACCTTCTTCAGCAAAACAGAGGCTGGGGTGTGACCTGGCTGCTGTCCTCTCAGCTTCTAGCCCGTGGCCACATTTCTATGAAAACCATTCTAAATCTGTACAAAATTTGAACTTCATGTTATTTACAGAATCTACTCTCATTTATTATATTGTCATAGTCCCCTTTAAAGTTTGTTTCTATATTTAGAAACCAATTTTCCTCCTTTAAATTCGGGTGTTTCCTCATGTCTTTTATTCATTTCTTTTTCTTAAACTCGTATGTTTCTATATACACTCTGTGTGTTATAATCTGAATTGTGGGACATTAATCTCTAATTTGGGGATCATTTTTACTTATGACACTAACTTTTTCTTATTTCCTTTCTAGTGGTACTTTCAATACATGCCACAAATCTGAATTTTCAACCATTGCATTATTATCTCTACACCCGTTATGTGTTTATGCATATTTATACTAAATAATTTGCTGTCCATGTATTTTTTTTTCTGTTGGGGTAACTACTTATCACATATTGATAACCTCATTCATTTGAGTAGACAAGGTTATTTTAGTAGCATTTTCACTTCTTTATCAGTAAATTCCTAGCACTCTTATCAACAAACTCAGGTTCCATCCATGAGAAGCCTGAGGGTCTAAGGTTTGTGTTATTTGCATAACTCCAAAACAAGCACAAATTCTTAGTTCAGGGATGATCTGCTGGACTGGCTGGACTGTGAAGCACACAGTGCTAAAAAGATCAGGGAACTTTGCATTCATCGGTGGCTGCTGGATACACCTAAGCCAAATCTTCTCACCCTCAACCAACTTCACTGATTGTAATAGGGAGGCTAACCCCTCACTTGTCTTGGAACATTAAAAAAAAAAGTTTGCAGAAACATTTAATGTCATTTTGTAATGTCATTGTCCTTATTAAAGGACCACACAGTGTTATTCTTGAGTTTGTCTGAAAGCTTCCAGATAATTTTCCTCCAAGAAATTCTAATACCATATAGTCCACCTGATGTTGTTCTTACAATATGGGCCCTCTGAGGAAGCTTAGGAAAGATTTCCACATGTTTCATACTCAAATGACTAGTTCTCTAATAATCAAAACACAGTGAAGCTCACAAAGCTAATTTCACACACTAAAAATTTAATCTTTAAGCTCTGTAATGCCTCAGGGTCATAATGACTATCTATAATTTCATTGCAGCTATAGAAGACTGATGATTAATAGTTTAGATAGGAACACATCAGGTGCATGAGTTTACAGTCCCAGGAAATAAGCTCTTACAAAATTGAAAAAAGAAAATGTGAAAGAAAAAAGTTTTACTGGAATAAAATTAAAAGAGATATTGGTTGTGTGAGGGACTATGAGGACTACCATGGGTCATAACCTGTCAAGAAGGAAAGAAATTGAGGCAATAAACATCTAGCAGGTAATAGACTATTATTTTCTACTGTGGAGGGACAAACTATCATCAACTTAGTGACTTAAAGCAACCCACAATTATGAGCTCACAGTTCTATGGGTCAGAAGTCTGGTTTGGCATAACTCTATCTCTGCTCAGGGTGTCATATGGCTACATCTCACTGGAGCTTGGTATCCTCATCAGAACTCTCCCTGTTGGAACAGAATTCTTTTTTTGGCAATTGTAGGGCTTCGGTCTCCATTTCCTTGCTGGCTGCCAATGGGGACTGCTCTCTGATCCTAGGAACTACCTGTGATCTTTGCATGTGGGCTCATCATATTCAAAGCCAGTGACAGAGACACTCACGTTAAATTCTTCCCATCTCATTTCAAACATTTTCAGGAAAAGCTTAGTCCCTTTTCAGGGTTACCTGATTAAGTCCTGTTCACCCAGGACAATTTCCCACTCTTAATTTCCACTCAGTGGGTTCCTTAATTAAACCTATAAGATCCCTTTAAAGCAGCACTGAGATTAGTATCTGATTGAATAACTGGGAGAAGGTGTGTGCACACCAGGGAAAGGGGATCAGGGGCTGTGGATCTTACTTAGAATTTTGCCTACCAAATAGGACAAGCAACTGGTGCCCGAGGCAGGAGGGATCATCCTGACAGAGCAGAGAGCAGTAGGGTCTAGTGTAAGGCCAAGCGCAGAAGTCGGAAGGGAAGTGATGGTGAAGGCCATTTGATGTTCTTGTGTCATACAGGCTGTGGGTTTGGGGACCTCAAAGCCTACAGGAGTCACTCACAGTAAAAGGGAAAGCAGGTTCCTTAATTGACTCAGACTTTCCTGGATTGAAGTAAAAGCAGAAATTCCAAAAACTGTCAAAGACACATATCTAGAAACTAAAAAGTAATAATGACAATTAAAAAAAAACAGGTATAAAAGAATTCAAAACATGTGGTATAAGATAATAATTAAACTATATAATTTTAAAAGAGAATATTTGGAGTTTTAATTTATTGTTTCTGAGGAATTTCACTTCATAATTACATCTTATTGACAAGAAAGGTTAAAAAAAAAAAAAACCTTCACGTTGGGGATGGGGCTGTGGCTCAGTGGTAGAGAGCTCGCCTGGTATGTGTAAGGTACTAGGTTCAATCCTCAGCACCACATAAAAATAAATAAAATAAAGGTATTGTGTCCACAACTAAAAGTTAAAAAACAAAAAGCCCTTCCCATTTATTAATTGGGTAATTCTTATTTTTTGGTATTAGGTTTTTTTGAGTTCTTCACATGGGAAACTATTCCTCTGATCCAATTCAGATTATAAAACCCGAAGATACATATTAAATGGAAGGGAAAGAACATTTCCCTTAAAACAACTGTGCTCTAGAAGTGATGGAGTCTTCCAGTGTCCACCATACAAGGCTCAGTATTTATAAAAAATTCACATGCCTTTAATTACAATAAATTCAGTTCCCAAGAAAAACTGTACCATCTGGAAGATATTAACATCATTTACAACTTGTTCACCTCCCTGTTTCATAGAGAATTTTTACTTCTTGCCAATTTTCCACTGTTCTCCAGGAAAAAGAAAAAAAGTTTTCATAGGTTGCCTCAAGTTGGGTTTATATACTGGTTAAAGCCATCAAGAAAGGACAGTGGGGCATTTTGGACACTTTTACCTCTTATTTAATTTAAGTCTTGCCTTTTTTTTTTCTATGAAGACTATTCTCTTCTGTCTGCTACTTTCTGCACAGCCTTCCAAAGTGATTTTTCTTTTAAGATAACTGAGCTGCTTTTAACATGGTCCATTGAGGGGACAGATGGGGCAGTATGAACTGTTTCCTGTCTGAAGGTTGGTAGCCATTCCTGCACCTTTGATTAAAAAGGAGTTTTCTCTATCAAGAATGGTCACTGCTATAGTTTGGATCTGGAATGTCCCCCGATGACTATGTGTAAAAGCTTAGTCCCCAGCCTGGTGCTATTGGGAGATAGAACCTTTAAGAGGTGTGGCCTAGTGGGAGGTCTTTAGGTTATTGGTGGTGTACCCTTGAAGGGCATAGTGGAGCCCTGGACACTTCTTTTTTTTCACTTCCTATCATGAGGTGAATGGTTTTGCTTCACCACACCTTCTCACCATGATGTGCTGCCTCTCAATAGGCCCAAAGCAACAGGCCTTTACAACTGTGAGACAAAATAAGCCTTTTTTTCTTTATAAGTTTATTATCTTAGGTATTTGTTACAGTCTCAGAAAACTGATTAACTGTCATCATTTCTAACATCCCACAACATTTCAAAGGGAACAATGAGGCAAGAAAATTACACTTGCCTGGCATCAGGTGGTCAATTTAGGTGAAACTGGATGACTATGATATGAGTCAATTCTTCCTCACACTCTGCCACGGAATATTAGGGAACCCTGACCAGGTCACTTAACTCTAGGTTGCTAATCTGTAAAATGGGCAAAATGATAATTGACTTGCAGAATCATAGGAAAAAATCAAATAATATATGCAATATCCTTTGTAGGGATTTGAAATTCCCTTTCCAAGTATGGTTGGAATATGGAAAAAAGGAGAGATAAATACACAGAAAACTAAATGGAGCAGATGTTTGTTTTCCAAAATGTGTACTATACTACCCTGTTCAAAACAGGCCTAACACACACTTTAGTTAGTCCAGGATATTTAGCTATTGTTATCTCCCATGGACATCTGTCAATTCTAGATGACTAACTCTTAAAAGATGACCTTAACTTGGTATTCTGAAAAATATCACTTGGAATATGATAGTGGTCTTGCCTCAATACTACTGCCAGAAATCAATTACAGCCATAGTCAGTAATGGAGTTAAAGAAAGCAATTTATGTATACCACAGTATGTTGGTTTTTAAATTTAAAAAAAAATCACTAAATCCGTTAAGTGTTTCCATTCATGAACCCGACTGATTTAATGATCTGCAGTTGCACTAGTGCTATTAGAGTGCAGGGCTGAATTTGCTCACAAAGCCCCTTAATTGGTATGGGTGGAAACACCAGGGTGCAACTTCCAGTTCTGGAAAGGCAGGGACTCTGGCTTACAGCATCACGAAATCATAATCCTCAAATTTTCTTTCTAATTCTTTGGAAAGAAGAAATAAAGCAATAATCCTGTTCCAAACTATAGGAGCTAATGTGCTAATTTTAAGAGCTTAAAAAAAAATCCTTCTGATTAATTAGTAATTATTCAGTGGGGATCTAGGTAGTTTGCTAATCAGAGCTTCAGGAACTAAAGTTGGCAAATACTTGTTTTCTTAGGGTTCCCCCCCTCCACCACCCCCTTAAATTACCGCAGAACCTTTTCAGAGCCAAGTAGGTGAGATTAATTCATTCTGCTGGGGTGGGGGGTGGGGGATTTTGGGGGAGGAGTTCCTTACCTTGAAACACCAGCCACCTTTCCTGGAAAAGTGGAAGGCAGAAACTGCTGAAGAAAAATAGGTCTACCGACATAGCTTAGAGGCCTCTTCCTTTCAGTGACACCAGTATTAGAAAATAAATAAATAGAAAAGGTTAAGCTGAATTTTAGGTTTGGGCAGTGATCACTGAGTTAAGCCAAAACTGTGTCTTTCTGTTCAGCAGATCCTTCAGGTTTACTTAAAGTAAAAGCCACTGAGCTAACCACAGCCACGGAACAGGGATCTTTTAGATATGGTCCTAATGTATTTATGATGCTAGAATGAAATGCCCGTGAGCAAAATAGATCATGTCATAGAGAGATTTTCTTTTTCTTTAATCCCTAATGTTTATTGAAAGCAGCATACCATTTGCTGTAAATCATCTTTAGGGTTTCATGCATTCATGCTTACAATATTTTTTTTCTTTTTCATTTTTACCTTATTTGAAATTCTATGTAGTCAGAAGGTGGGTGCATCTGGTAGACAAAGGGGCCACTAGTAGTCTAATTACCACCCAGACAAACATTCTTCATAAGCTCCAGATCATCCATGCACTGTCAATTCATAATGTGGTGAATAATTTATATGAGAAGTATCTCTGTGGACAGATATATTTCAAATGTCAGAAATGTTTTTCCCCCCATATAATAGAATAAAACTAGTTGAAGACAAAGTAAAGAATCATGGGTTATCCTTTAACCACTAGTTTATGTGATGTTTTTCTTTTCACTGCCTTCAGACTGAGTACTTAATTGGTGTAGAACAAACCTTTAACTCTCTCTGTCTCAGGAACAAGCTAGAGAAGAAAGAATTTTAATGACCTAGGTGGCCTCATGATTTATATGGAACTTAAGGAGTAATTGTGTGTTTAGAAGAAAGGCAAGCAGTGGCCATAAACCTTACTGGTAGCCTCCAAATGGGGGCACCTTCCTAGCTAAGTTTAACCATATGACTACATACCAGGTCAGCTTGTTGAAATAGGCTCTGTGATCAGAGCACGGATTCAACTCAAAGATGAGAACACAGACTCCCTATCCTACTATCTAAAGCACTCATCAGTCCCAAGATCTTTATGGCAAGATTACTAGAAAAAAAAGGGAAGCCAGACATAGTCGCTGAGGTAGAAGGATCAGAGGCCAGCTTTGGCAAATTGGTGAGAACCTGTCTCAAAACAAAACAAAACAAAAGGGTTGGGGAGGTAGTTCAGTAGTAGCGCACTCCTGGTTCAATCTCTAATACCTCAAATAAAAAAACTAAATACAAATAAATAAACAAGGGAGAAGAAAATATGCTCAAGTTAGCTAAAATATGAGTTTTTCCAAATGCACTCTTCTAGGAAGCACAACGTAAGTTAGAAGAAAGTATAAAAACCTCCCTCCATCATACTGAAGGCCCGGCTATAAAAGCAAGACAGGCTAAAAGGAGAGGGAACACTGTGCTTTGACCAATTGTTCCATAATGAAAGGGGAAACTTTCTTTTATTTTTGTTGGTTTTTTGGGTTTTTTTTTTTTTTACTAAAACATAATATAGAAAATGATTTAACCTTTCCCTCTACTTAGTGAATTGATTTCTTTGAACTCTTTTAATGTGGAGGGCTATAGGTGATTGTATTTCATCTCTGAATAAAAATTTATTAAGACAATTGATAGGGTTGATAAAAAGTCACAGGGAGAAATAGGAATAAGCTGGCTTTGGGTATTTTAGTTCTTGAATTATTTAGGGACAAATGGGCACTTACTTACAATTATACAGGAAACCAGATCTTTGGGGAATCCCTTCAGTGGAAAATTATTAAAACAATTTAGGTTCTTGGAATTGTCATATTAATTTTAAAAATAGGCCTTTTTCAGATTTTTCAATAACTTTGATTCTCTTTTCCTATAGTTATGGAAAATAATGTAGATCATATTATTATCATTTTTAGACACTTCCTAATCAGTTGACTTTATTCCCTTCTCTTTTTTTTAAGTTTTTTTAATTTTTATTTTTATATGGTGCCGGGGATTAAACCCAGTGCCTCACACATGCTAGGCAAGCAGTCTACCCCTGAGTCACAACTCCCGCCCCTCCCTTCTTTTTTAAGTAGGAAGTAGAAATAATACAGAACTAGATTTCCTAAAATGTGTTCCCCAGAATACCACTCTTATAAAACGCTTTAAGGAAAATTTATTTATTTTGCAAAATAATTTGGGAAATTCTGCATATAATATTCTTTCATGAATATTCACAATTTATATCAGCATATTAAAGACTCTAAGAAAGTCTTACAGCTGTGATATCTCAATTCAACTTGGTTTAACTCAACATATGTCAATCCCATTGATCAAAGGCCATTTTATTACATAATACTCATGAAATTAGTGTGCATCATAGGGGACTTTCTATGTGCTATTTTGAAAAGTCACTTATTTTTCACTAGCACAGATGAGAAGCAATAAAAAATAATTTAAGGAGGGAATCAATTTAGCAAATGATGACATAAATTTTGGAAAACAGAGATAAATTTAGGAACCTACTTTCTTTTCCTACTTGGCCTTAAATGTTAGGAATTTAATTTGAATCAGTGCTTTTAGAAACTGTTTTAAAAAGCAACTTTTTCTGGCTAAACAAACATGACGCTGATACCTAAGACTGCCTATATACTTGGTCAAATGGCTCAATCACGGCTGACAAATGCAGTTTGCATGCTTCCTCTCATTTGTCTCTTTCAGGGCAGGAATTAAAGAATGCCTTGGTTATACCACTTAGAGTCAAGGCGACCACTGTGAAGAGAACTAAGCAACATTTCACACTGGGAAGATATAATAGACCCACATTGTGTTTTATAGCTGAGAAAACGGAAGCCCGAAACACTTTAAGGGACTGAAACAATATTTCAAATCCAGTTACTAGAAAAACTAGCACTATCTACTGCTCACAAGAAAGATCAACCGTTACAGCTCATTTTTAGAAGATAGTGTGGAGAATCTTTGTTGTCATTGGGATTCACTTCTAATTTGAGATTACTACCAAGGGATTGCTCAGCCTTGTTCAGAAACCTACAAGAAATGGAAATGGCCCTGAATCCAGATGGGGAATCATTCCCTTTGATGCCCTGGTCATAATTCCAAGTCTTCTTTATTTGCCTTGAATTTGTTCCTTCAGTAAATATTTCTTCAGTGTTTAGTGAAACTTCCACTCGTCGATCCTAGGACCACTTGTAACTCCTCTTCCATCTGACAGCCCTTCTGTTAACTGCATCTAAATTTTTACTTCCCCTTGATAAGTCTCTTTTTGGATATTGTGATAAGAGAAAAAACTAAATCATGAATTTATTAGAATGACACCTAAAAAACAGGCACAAATATGGATAAGTAAAGGAATTGTTCCTCTGGTTGCTCAAAGATTACTGAGGTATCATTATTTAACCAAGACAGGGATGGAGGGCACTTTAAAAAGAATGATAAGTGGCCTGGTGATGTGGCTCAAGCAGTAGCGCGCTCGCCTGGCATGCGTGCCGCCCGGGTTCGATCCTCAGCACCACGTACAAACAAAGATGTTGTGTCCGCCAAAAACTAAAAAGATAAATATTAAGGTTCTCTCTTTAAAAAATGTTTTTAAAAAGAATGGTAAGTATTTCAAATGCTCTTTAATCTGTGCTGAGAATTTGCCATGAAGAGCAGCTAAATACTTGGAATCCTGTTCTGCTTTGTGTTCTAAACACTTCTGGACCTTCCTTTCCCCTCCAGTCTCTTCCCTTCTTGTTATTTTCGAACTAAGAAATCTATATAAGCAATCAATTCTCCTCAGGAGAATAAAGATATGCCTAGCACTCTTTGGAGCAAGGACCCAAGATATGGAAAGAGATACAGGGAGAAGCAGGGATTTGTGTCCAGGTCTTCCATAGATGGGCCCAGGAGGCAGAGGGCCATGTCTATCGTGAGGTTTGTCCTTCTCATGCCAAAGAAAGAATTTAACTTATTCTGCTGATTTCTTTTACAAAATAGGTATGGTAGCCAAGAACTCCAAAATATGGATGGAGAACATTTTTATTTTTGTAACTTTAATTTGTATGTTGAATTTTCTCTTGCTGTCTCTCTCCTCATGCTATTATAAAATCCCATGCCAAATCCTATAGTCCCTTTAACATTTCTTTCTGTGTGTAATATAGTAAGATTATTGCTGCACTGTAAAAATGTCATTGACTCAGGATACCTTTTTTAAATGACTCAGATTATAATAATCCTCCTTCCCAGACACAGGAAAAATACCCATTTTCACTAATTAAATGCACACATAACCTTCATAATTTTTTAAATCTTAAAATAAGCTTTTATAAATTTAGAAGTCATATGGCCTTCATATCAATTACTTGCTAAAGAATCCCCCTAATTATTTACGGATGAATATACACTCAGAAACAGGTTAATAGTTTAAATACTACTGAAGCAGAAGTAATGTTGGATTTGGCAGTCATTAAAAATAATAACTTCAACTTGATGTTTTTCTAATTTTTCTTCTTTAACATCCAATATCTTCAAAAAACGACTTTCTCCTTAATGTGTGACAGACATGTTGAACACAGGCTGTGCAAATGTTGGAACAGTAATAATATTGATCTCTTCTGTGGAAATTCTCTGGACAAATGGAAGAAGACCATTAGTAAAAGCTTTGATTTTTTGCTCCCATTATGGTTTGCAATTAAGAAGGAAAATATCCCTAGCATGTGTGATTATATGTATAATTTTCTGTGAAAAAAAAGCGTAATAATTATATTTATGTAACATTCTCTTCTGAAAAGCTGAGAGCACTTCATACTTAAAAAGAGTAGACAGGTAGTGTCTTGTTACATTGGCAATGTCTTTATTGCAGCTGTGTCCACCCTGCTACTGGAATGGCTAGTCGATTTTGTAAAACCACTGGTTCCACAGGCAATTCTTTACAGGACTAAATTAACTTCTGAATTTTTCACCCAGAGTCTCCCACAGGTGCCTGGACTGGAATGAATGGCCTGAGTGATAATAGAGCTGACTCTTCATCTTTGGGTCTGGACATCCCTATCAGTGTCTAGGAAGTGAGTCAACAGCAGGGATGCAACAAAGAAGGTAAAAAAAAGTAGAAGTTGTGCCATCTGAAGATGAATTTAGGACATTTCTCTAGCAACATGTCTGCCTGTGGTCTACTGAGCATCCCTTGCTCATTCACAATTGCAGAACTGTTTCAATGTGGGTGTAAGCTAAGCTTTTCTGGGTTGCTTACAACACAGAGAATTTCCTTCTTATTTTAGCTCAGACTTTAACAAAATGGAATTTAAATTTGAAATGAACTGTGATGGACAGTGTTTTAAAAAAAAGATAAAATATGGTTCCGAGTGTGTACATGAAAGAGTAAAGAAAATTAGAAAGGGGCTGGGGATGTGGCTCAAGCAGTAGCGCGCTCGCCTGGCATGCGTGCGGCCCGGGTTTGATCCTCAGCACCACATACAAACAAAGATGTTGTGTCTGCCAAGAACTAAAAAATAAATATTAAAAATTCTCTCTCTCTCTCTTTAAAAAAAAAAAGAAAATAAAATTAGAAAGAGCAGTTTAGAGTCAAATGTATGTCCAGGTATTAGCTGCAGGATTTTAATTTTAAAGCACAAATAAAAAGCCATCCTCTGGGAAGTCAAGTGTTTGTGCCAAGTTTCCATCTTACCATCCTTGGGATAGAATTAGTACTTCTGAGGGACAGAGGCAACTGCCTTTATGTCTCTCAACTAAGGATAACTGCACAGATTTTTTTTCTGGCATCTCTTTTCTAGAAGTTTCTCATTTTTTTTCCTGCTGATTCCAATCCTGTTCTTTCAAAGCTCAACTCAAGATTCATTTGTTCTGTGAAGTTTCTCTTGTGCTTAATCACTTCTAAATGTGCCTCTGCTTGAACTTGTGAAGCTCTCAGTACAAACTGAGCAGTTACAGTCATGCACCACATAGCAATGGTTCAGTCAACAACATTCATGTATGATGGCAGATCCAAAAGATTCTACTGCCTGATGACACCGTAGCACCTCAGTTTGGTGAGCATACACTCTGTGGTGCTCACACGAAGATGAAATCACCTAACGATGTATTTCTCAGAACATTCTGGGCATTAAGTAGCTCAGGACTGATTACGTTTGCCAAATATTCCACTGGAATTAACTTTTAGGTACTGCCATAACTTACTTATTTTCCTGACAAAATTTATATTTCTAGTTGATAGGATTTATCTCTATACATTTACCTTGTATTTTTCTGAGAATCAAAACCAATACTGTTTCCCTGGAGATGCATTTATACTTATGGAAAAAAACTGAATCTACAAGAAAAAACTGGAACAGATATCTCATAACCTGGGGAGTCAAACTGTTTTATATTCATACTTCTAAAAACATTTAAACCAAATCTTCTAAATTGTTTAGTAAGTAGTTATGGAAGACAACCCTTTGTACCTTCAGAATTTTTTTTTTTTCTAGAAATCATGTAGATCACTTTTGGGAAAACTCAAGGCACACCGTGTGTGCCGCTTTTGTTCCAATTACATTAAACTTATTAAAATAGTCATCATGACAACAACATCTCGTCAGAAGAGCACGCCAAATACTTAGGGGCATAGTCTCAGCTAGATGTCCTGGGATTTAGGTACTGAAAGCCTATTAGTGATAATAAGTATTACGTCTATAAATCCCTAGATGCCTATGTCAATGCTATCTGTTTCAGTTTCCACAGGTGGAATGATAATTCTAATGAGGTCCATGTCCTCAAGATTTCTGCTTAGAAAATAAAATGTTTAGATCTCAACTTTTCTGTTCATTTCTGGCAGGATTATAGATACAGGCGACATTTATACATAATCGTATGTTGAAGAACTGCAATTCATTATCTCTTACAGAAATTTGGTCCACGTTGGAGTCTCAATCTAACTGACATTAGTGTGTGCTAGAAACACATACAAATGGTAAATTTTGCCTAATGAAGCTGTTAATTATTTTCCCCTTAATGTGTGCTGTCTGAATTATCACTCTCCTCTACTTCCTCCAATTAGGCAAAAAGCATCAAACAGTTTCCTTTGCTTTATCTTTATCCTTCATCTTCTGAGTGTGCTACATACAATTCATTCTTTTCTTGAGTGCATGAAAATAAAAATAAACCACCATTTGTACTTAAGGTCAGTATCTACAGAGGCCAACATTTTAGACTGACTACTTGTTCCATCATTTAAATTTCAAATTCTTTTCCATGAATGATTTTTACTTCTTTAGAAAATCCAAAGCTTAAGGAAAATTGTGCATACTGCTCTACTAATGTTTGTCTTTTGTACAGTTTAGAGATGTGAATTACATGTTTCACTCTTTCATTTCTCCTTTTTTTAGTATTTAGCTTCCATTAAATGGGATATAAATCCAGCAGTTACATTGAAACCTGAGGATATATAATGCTTATGTGGGATATGTCTCTCTCTATAAATATTTATGCATACCTGCACATAAATGCAGAATATTACAATCTTTTCTGTCAAAAGAAGGTTAATTTACAATATACAAAGATTCCAAAATGTGCTCGTTTGCACAAAATTTTGCTATTTGGAGTTCATTTTGTGTGCCTCTATTTCTAAGAGATTTTCTTATCCCTACAGCCCACCAAGGCACAATGCAATGACCGACCTTGGTTAATCCAAACCACAGGACGGACAAGTGATTAATTCCAGCCATCAGATCATTAGCTGTAGTCATCTGGTCACAACCCTGCTTGTCAGTAACTTGCACCTAAACGCTTTCAGGAATGGTAAGGAAACTTGTATGCACCATTTTCAAAGCCAAACTCTGGGCACTTGTGACGGATCCTGTATTCTGTGCTCAGCTTCTCAGAGGAGTCCAATTTCCAGTTTTTGTTAAATTAGTTTCGTATCAGTCAATATTTGTTTAAAAACATGTCATAAGTCTCTGTGGCTTGTGCATGCTTCAATTACCTCTGATTATTACATCAAGATTCACAAACAAGATACCAGAGTCACTCCTATTTACTGGAAAATGCTATTGAAACAAACCGAAATTCAATTTTAGAACAGATTGCAATAGCCCGTCAAAACATCCAAGTGGAGAGGAAGTTGGCCTCGAGGTGTATGGGCCATTGTTAAATGCAAGACAGCATCTCACCTAATAATTTAAACATGGTCTTGTGGCCTGACATTTTTAATGCTTTCTTGATTTCTTTCTTTTGGCTCTGTGTGTTCTTTGCCACTGTAGGGTGCAGTGTATAGTGGGTTATGGATTAAATACCAAGCCTCATTCTGTCAATAGCACTTGTAGGAGGGGAAAATTACTGGGTATTTTTATAAATCGTCCTGCCGTAGGTATCCACAGAAAGCAACCTTTATTTGGGGCTTTTAAAAGCTACCTGCATTTTAGATGCAAACCAATCCATAAAACTACCAAGTTCAAATTTTCTGCTATTATCTGGGCAGTAAGTCTCAGGCACCTTGGTAGGCTGATTTGACATTTTTGTCAGCACAAATTAGGATCCCAGGTTTAACTAGTACATTCTGGTCCTAACAATTAATTTAACCTGCACAATCCCCAAGCAATTCAGCCCATGGTTCATATTTACTTTATGACTCACTGCATTTGGATTAATCTGGAGGGTCAAGAATTTTATGCTTGAGGCAGCTCTGACTCTGAAGAATAGAAACAAACCCGTATTTCTCTCATCATTTGTTGCCTTAAGGCAAGAAAAAGAAAGCCACTATATTTGGAGACAAGACTTTTCCAGACAACTACATATATGGCAACCAAGTTCCATACTGAAACAGAAATGTGTTGTGGAAATCTAGACTGCAGTTAATAAATAAGTAGGCACCCATAAAGTGGATACAAATACACAATTATCACAAATAAAACACACAAGCTCAAGAGATGGTAAACTTATTTATAATAAACATTTAAAGCACAGATTAAGCATTTCCTGGAAGCAGAGAATCATTTAAATGAGGGAACATTTAGAAGAGTCATAGGCCTTGAAATGCACTAAGGTTCAATACGCTTATTTTAAAATATGGAATCTGAGGCTTAGAGAGGCCAAGTGGCCCAACAATTAGTTTTAATGTCAAAAGGTCCAGGTCTTTTAACTCCCCTAACCTAATACTTTTCCATGAATTTTCCAAAACACGTTTTCCCATATGTATGAGTTAAAAATGCAATACCTCTATGCTAATTTACTTACTTTTTAGTTTTAATTGAAAAACAGAATTCAACAATGTCAAACTCTTGATTGTTGGGCCTTCTTGTCTTTCTGATCTATTATGAACACTAAATAAAGTGATTTTTAAAATCTTCGCTAAACAAAACACACTCTTCAGGAGGTTCTGATGGACTTGGCTCAAGTAAAGGTACTGAAGAAAGTAAGTTTTTTTGTGTGGGAGCCCTTGAGCTGACCTTGACACTGGCCACTGACAGGCAAAAGAGAGGATCCTGAGCATTTTGGTGGGAATCATGGCATCAGCAGGCCCGAAAGGTCCTTGAGAGTTCACTTTTACATCTTAATCCAGTTCAGGCAGATGAGCAGACTGTGTCTGTTTTGTTTTTAAAACCCGCCAAAGAAAGAAATTCCAGAGCCTCCCTGGTAACATTCCTATATTCCATATCCCTACTTTCAGGAAGATTTTAGGAGACAGTTCCAATCTGTCTTGTTTCAATTTGAGGCTGTTTCCTGTTTCTTTCCATTTGTGGAAAGGCATGTATCCACGTGTACTAACACAGCATCATCTGTTTTTGCCCCAGAATATTTAGATTACCTGTTTCTATCAGACAAAGTAAGAAATGTTTATTGCGTATTAACTTCAACACAATAATCCAGCAGGGACTTTTTCCAGGACTTTTCTTCCCTGAAATGTTTTAGGCCCAACAGACATAATTGGTAATGTATTTAAGAAACATCTTGGCATCCAAGGCAGAGGAAAACGAAACAGGATGCTTCCTGAGGATCCTACTATTTGCACTATACAATTAATTCCATAGTAGTAGATAAACAAAACTATCGTGAACTAGAATTCCAGAGGGGAATTTGAAAGGCATCTTCTCTGATGCCTAAATGTTACCAATAAAGAAGCAGAACCCCTGGTGAGTTCTGTGGGCAACCAGCAGTCCGAAGCAAAGTCAGTACAGACTCTTGGAATCTCTGTTCTGAATCCTGAGTTTAAATTAAAACATGTTCACTCGATATTCAGCAAAAAGAGGAGAAAACAAAAAACATGTTATCACTGAGGGAAGAATGCTTGCATCTAGTAGAAGCACACTCACATGCTCATAACCCATCTGCTCTTAAAAACACAGTTTATCTGCATAATAAAGATGTGGCATTCTGGCACAGAGAGACAAGTACCCTGTGATCTTACTCACATGAAATCTAAAAATATTGATCTCAGGGCTGGGGGAGTAGCTCAGTGGTAAAGCACTTGCGTTTAAGGCTGGGAGTTCCATCCCCAGAACAAAACATTAACCTCATAGGTGGTTATCAGAGACCACAGAGAGTGGGGGACAGGGAAGGATCAAGAAAGGCTGGTCAGTGGGTACTAAGATATAAACAGGAGTAAGAAGTTCTGGTGTGTTATTGCACAGTAAAGTGACTATAGATAATAATTACTGTACATTTTATAAAACCAGAAGAAAGGGTTTTGAAAGTTTTCACCATAAAGAAATGATTAAATGCTTGAGGACATAGATATATTTCACCTGATTTAAATACCACACAGTGTATACAAGTATCAAAATATTACATGGTTTTGATAACATCACCCCATTGATATGTATAATTTTATGTTTTTGTGTATCAGTTAAAAATGAATTCAAATGAATTAATTAATAATTAATTAAACAAATAAAAGATGTGGCACTATTACCACACTGTGGACTTAGAACTTTTGCATAGCCACGTGAATAAATGGATTTCACTTTTCCATTCCTAATGTGCATTCTCCCCACCCCCACTCCCTGCTTTGTTTTTGGTCAATTATAGTTTCAATAATCTTCTTCCTTCAAAATTCACTGTAGCATAACCCAAGGAAGTCACTGATAGCAATTAAATATGCTCTTTATTTCATGTTACCACCAAACAATGCCATGTGAGAGCACATTCACCTAAGTAGAACGTAGGGGTTTGCAATCTTAGTTAAAATCAATGCATTTTCTTCAAACTAAAGCAGTGGTTCCTTATTGATTTTTATGTGTACATACAGTTTTATTCAGTGGAAGTTCCCACAGACCTCAAATTGTTTGGTGAGTGTTGGCCTTTACCATGTAAGAATGTGGCAAGTTTAGTGTGACATTTGGCTTCCTACTAACTTTCGTGGTTCCTCATGGGGGACTTGGTATTTTTACAGAATAATGCTCAGCAAACCCTATGTCTAATCACTGTACTGAGAGATACAAAGGGGCCAGAAGAGTAAGTATTTGAATGTTAATGAGGAAGAACTAATATGTCATTTTTGTGACATCCTGAAGGGTTCACCCTGCATAAATGAACCTGGGAGAGAACCCATCTTCATTTTGTATCTGAACAGCAACAATAGCATTAAACAAGTACCAATTCCTCAGAGCCATTGCTACCAATCTGCAAAGCTGCAGGGTTCACTGCCCAGCTGAAGCATATAACTGTTATGTGTAACTGCGGCCGAGAAATCAGGAGAGCAGAGATCTTGATCAGACACTACCACTGTAACAGGTGGATAATGCTGGCATCACCCTACCTCTCTGAGCCTTTGTTTCCTCATCTGTCACCTGAGAGGATTGTCCTAGAAGATCTCTAAGGTCCTTTCCATTAACAACACATCATGATTCAAAAAGTCACAATGAGCTCTGGTCTCATCATGGCTGCTCCTCATAGCCCAGAGTTTTTGACAAGCCCTGATACTTTGGGCAGTGGAACTCAAGCCAGGCATTCTTTAAGTGATCAGTGCTTATAAAAGCATTCAAAAATTTTAGCTTTTCATCTTGATGATTCTCCTCAAGACACAACAATGTAAATACATTGTGGACCCCCTAGATAAGTACCATACACAGAACACTGCAGTGACTTTTATAGCCACAGGTGGATTTGTGTTTAGGATTCAATGAGTGTCAAGTGAAGGTCATAGGAAAGCATGAACCTGATGAAGAAAGGTTTCCCAGTTGTTGAAATGTAAAAAAATGGAGGAAGAGATGAGAACACAGGACTAATAGAAAACTACACTCAGAAGAATCAGCATCCTGGCTATTGTTACCATGTTCAGGTATTTGGGGAAACTGATAAGCAGTAACTCATTAATAGTGACTTGAGGCAGAAGTAGGCAGTGAAGAAGTTTTCATGAAAATTATTTTTTTCCAATATTATATTTTGGAGATATACCATTATATTGACCCATCAATGGCTAAAATGACAATAATAAACTTAAAAAAAAACAGCAAAGACAATGATAATTGCTAAAAGGGTTGCCAATTCTGCTAAAACTCAAGGAAATAAAGCAACAGGAATTGTGTTTCTACAAAATGCCATCAATAAGCCTATCAAATTGGTGTTATCTATTTTGGATTGGTATTTATGTTGGTATCAACATGCAAATATGCTTTGCTTTATTTGTTTTATGGGAATACTAAAATAAGGCATAAGTGAATTTGAGAATTTCTTTGTGTACATATAATAAGTAAGATTGTAAAAAAAATGATTTTCAACATTACAGGTCCTTGGAAATGTTTTCCTTTCAAAGAGCACTGTACAGTCCTTAAATCTAAGAAGCATTTTCTTTTCTTTTGGTTCTATCCTCAGGCCCATCAGTGAGGAAAAAACCAGCAGCAAGACAGGAAGAGTCTGTTTGAAGCCAGGTTGCCTCCTGGTCCACTGACCTTGCTAACAAGTTTGATTGTTCTGGAACTCTGTGGTCTCCTTTGCTTTGAGTTACTTTAAGTGGATTTATGAAAAATGGCCCTTTTCATCTTAATCCTGCTCCTTACACCCAAGGCAGCCTACAGTCATCTGGAATCCTTAGAATCGACTTGTTCTTTGATGAAAAAAAAGGACAAGATGTTTCTGGGTCCTCACAGGAGGTCTGGGTGCAGAAAGAGCACTTGGAAGGGTGGATCCTGAGCAAGAACTGTGAATTTGAAGGGTGGGAAGGAAACAGATAATTGACAGCCATGTGCTAAGGGCCTCACACAGTGGTTGGCTTAAGAGATTCAGTGAACTCACTGGAAGGCACTGGGCCACCAAACCCAGACAGGATTAGCATTTTCATCTTAATAATCCAATTTAAACAAAAAATATTTCATTTAGTACTTGAATAATTACAAACTGATTATAAATCACAAGTTGGAAGCCAACACAAGCTCTAAAACAAACCAAATACAAAACACTCATTTCTCTTCTTGATGCCAAATAATTTATGGCAAATTCAGTAAGGCCACGGACCACGTGCTTAACTATAAGCAGCAGCACATTTCTGAGGGGGTATATTTAATTCATAACCTATGAGTCAAGTGGTTTTCTCCAAGGATGTTCCAAGAAGCCATTTACTAGGAATTTCTCAGTTTCTTTATATTTATTTATTTATTTATAATACTTTTTTAGTTGTCAGTGGACTTTATTTATTTATATGTGGTGCTGAGAATTGAACTCAGTGCCTCACACATGCTAGGCAAGTGCTCTACCACTGAGCCACAACCCCAGCCCTTTCTTTAGATTTAGATCAAATAAATGATCCCAGAACCTTGCTGGGGCCTCTGCAAATTTTAGTCCCCACTGTATGTGTTCTGTGGTCAAAGCACACCTACTTCCAAGGAAACTGCTTTTCCTTCAAACCCTTTGCGGCTAAAAGGTAAGATTTACTGCACCCCCTTGGTAATTTGCTGAGATCCCGCAGTCAGATGGAATATGTCCTCACAGCCCTAGGAAATCGAACTCTGAGGTGCTATTCTAAGAAAAAAATTTCCTTGGAATTATGTTATCCTTTGAAAACAAGTGCCATGTTTTCTGTTGATAATACACTCTATCAGCTACAGATCACAGTTGAAATTCAGTTATCCTGTTAGTTTTGCTCATTTTGGCAAGCATGAACATCCACTTGTATGAAACCAGCAGGTTTTCAAGATCTTGGGATCCTTTGGGAATATTTTACCAGTTGGTAAAGGGGAATTTATAGGAGAGCATGATATTTTTCGGCACTGGGTCCCAGGAACAGTGTGTGAAAGTCACAATAAACTTATATCTACTTCCAGAGACTGAACACTCTGGGGGCATTCAGAAATGCAGGTGGACCTATATAGTCTCTGCTTCACAGGGACTTAGTGCCCAGGCTGAAGAAAGTCTCATGGATGTGAAGGATGCGCTGTATACACAGTTGGGTCCCACCCCTCCATGTCTCATTCTTCACAGTTATTCTGCCAGGAGAAACGCCTCATGAATTTTCAGCCTTGAAGTTGAAGGGCCCGTGTAACGTCCTAACTGTGTATATAATGCCTGAATCCCCAGATTCCCAGGTGCTGTTCACTTACTCTCTGAAAAGAATCATAATAGTTTCAGTTATATAGACAGGGACTATGATTTTAATTTTGCTGGCTGGACACCATTCTGAAGTGGGATGGTTTTGGTATCACAACGACCTGTTTTCCAGCTCTTTTTCTGCCATATCAAGTTCTGCATTCTTAGGCAGATCTTTAATCTTTTTATTCTTTGCTTCCTCTCTTGCAAAATGAGATGATCAAATCTTGCAGTGAGCTTGTGAGTATTAAAGATTATATTTATAAACATTCCACTAGACACACTGTAGACACCACACAAATTGTAGCTATTATTTTTTCTAGGTCTTGGCTGGAAATCTGCCAGAATGTAAATTCCATATTCTTCCCACTAATCAAAATACCCACCGTACCACAACTAGTACTACTACTACCTGCTGTTCATTGAGCACTTATTTGTGTCAGAAAGTTTACTAGGCATTTCTGCTGCACAATCTCACTTGTACATTTCAATAGCCCCATAAATTGGGCACTATTTTTAGATCCACTTTATAGTTGAGAGAAATGAAGTTACATTGGCCAAGGTCACAGAACAAGTGACTGACCATGGGTCTTGTCTACCCCAAAGCTGGGAATTGAAAACCATGTTATTCTTTTTCTAGAGAATATGTCAAGCCTGTCCCACCTCCCTCCATAAAGTAGTCTCCATAATCCCTCCAGAACTACCAGCTCTATCAGCCCTGCAGACATGGTACAACACACTAGCCAATGGAATCAGACACTTGGAAATAGGGTGTCTCAATCTGTTCTGCTCATCAGAATTGCCTCTGATCCTTGCCTGAGCACCATCCCAGGATTTTAGTCCAAGATATCTGAGGAAAATAAATGAGGTGGTGGAACCTTGGAGCTGGGGTAGTGGGAAGTCTTCAGGTCACTGAGTGTCCTTGGAGGTTATTAGGGACCCCAGCCTCTTCCCTTCTTTTTGTCTCTCTGGCCACGAGATGAGCAGCAGTTCAGCTTCTTCCACGATGCTTTGCCTCTCATCAGGCAAAAGTCACGGGACCAACTGACAATGAACTGAAATCTCTAAAACTGTGAGCCTAAAAACACCCATTCTCTTCACAAGCCGATTATCTCAGGTGTTTGTTACAGTAGTAGAAAGCTAACACACACATCCAACAGGAGGATACGACAGCCAGCTTTTGAGTATGAGCTCTGTGTGGCCTTACACGCTATATCATTCTCTCCCCTACGTGAGCTGAGCAGAGCCCAATGCAGGAGGCAGTTTGTACAGGAAAGAACATGAATGTTGCATTATTGGCATAGAGAAGAGGCTCCACACCATTCTTATTTGAGTTAACACCTGCAGCTGAACATGCAAGGTTGTCAGGGATATGTGCATGGGGAGCACTAAATTTGAAAAGTTTGGAGCATTTTTGTTTAGCTCCTCTGACCTAAGATTTCATTCAGGATTTTCCCTTCAGTCTTATGTTTAGGAGGTAGGTGGAATGAGGCTGACCTTTAGAGTGGGATTTTCATAAAATAAATAAACTGGATGACTGCATATAAAAGTTACAAACCTCTTAGAATGCCATATGTGAGCAACTTGTAAACAGTCCATAAATATCACCTGCTGGGTGGAAGTCAAGGAGGCTGATGTGGAATTCTGTACTAACACGTTTTCCGCAACACTGAACCATCTGGTAATGACAATTTATCCTCTAGTTGGCACAGGACTGCAATTATAAAGCATGCCACTACTGACTTCTGTCTGGAAACAGATGAGCAGGGCTCACACTGTAATGTGGATGTAGAGCTGGTGGGTGAGGCTCAGCCATTCACATAAGCCTGGGTGAGGTCAGGAGAGGGATTAAGGATGGCGCTGAGGATGTGATTCAGTGGTAGAACACATGTTTGGCAAGCATGATGCTCTGGGTTCAACCCCTAGCACCAAAAATAAAATAAAAGAGAGGGTGTTTTGTGGAAATCCCCATTCCACAATTGAGATATGAACAGCAGCCACCACACACACACACACATGCACATATACATCCAAAAGTTTTTGAAGTAAGAAAAATTGTTCTTTTCATAACAATGCATAGTTTTTGATCATTTAAAAAAAAAGATTCACAAACATCTTTGTCATTCTTGGGGACTAAGTGTAGAAAAGGCATACTAAAGAGCAACTTTATTCTTTACCCCTTTCTCTTATTGTCAGTTTTCTAATTACTAGTTCTAGAACAGTTAATCCTACGAAGGATAACAAGGTTTCCCCCCAGGTTTTATTTCCTGTGAAGGAAAAGGAAGTTTTGATTGTTTTTCTTTCAAATTGATCTAGGAAAAATCTCTATCCCGAAAAAATACTTTAGGTTTTTCAAAATGAAGAAAAATGTGATATGGGGAACATAACTGAAGGAGAAAAGGTGGACTAACGGCTTTATTATAGCAACATGTACAAAAACGAGTCATATTTTAATGTCATTATCTTCTCCCCACCCAACACAAACCTTCCAATTATACTTTTAATCAAGAATTCCTTCTAACATGGTTACTTCCTGTCCTTCTGGGTTCCTATGATATGCAGTTTCCATCCTGGTTTCATCCTGTTTGGCCTCTTTGCATAAAAGCTAAGGAGCCTGGCCCCCAGCCTGCCAGGGCTTTTCAAAGCCAGAAGTCTGTAAACAGGAAAGATTTCCTCTGAGGTAGTCGGCCCCTCCTTGATCAAAAGATGGCTCTTGGATAAGGACTTCCCCCAGTTGTCAGCCACTAGACTTTCCAGGTCAGATTCTCTCTTGGAGGGCACATCACCAGGTATCCATGGCAGAGGTGTTGACATCTTGCCAGGAGTCTGAGGGCCACACAGAAGTTGTAGGCATAAGTTGGAGCTTTGTGAATGAGGAGGTAGGGCTGAAGAAACACAAAGATTGCCTCTGAGGTCCCCTCCTTGTTAACAGTCAGGGAAGGTAAGTAGATCAGGCTTCAGTTCAGAGTCTGGGAGGGGGATAGGAGAACTACATGAGGTTCTCTGGCAACTTTGAGGACGCCAGGGTTTGAAAATAAGATTAATGACCCTCAACAAAAGGACTGGTTTTCTCCCCATGATTAGTGAGTAGCTTGTTTTGAGAAAAGGGAACATAGTCAATGATTCGTTAGTTGAAGATATCATTCCATTAAAAGTACTGGTTATGTCTGTTTCAAGGTTAACTTTTTTATTATATAGTTATAGCTCATACTTTATGTGTGCTTATTTGTCCAAGGCAGCTAATATTCTTCATGTGATTTCATTAGAACTATCAAATTCAGGGAAAATCTGTCATTCTTTTCTAGTTAGTCACACCTGTCTGAGAACCTGAGCTTGTAAGAGTGAAGCAAGCAAGAACCATCAAAGCTTATCCTTTATCTTCTTTCTAAACTACGCAAATAGATCAAAGTACAGCAAAACAAACAAACAAATTTTTTTAAAAAATTTCCTGTATAAATGTTCTTATCTTGGGAATCCATCCTTTTTTTAAATTACCTGACAAGAAAAGGGGGTACTTTGAATTGTTTTTTTCTTTTTAATTCAGTGCTGGGAATTGAACCCAGAGCATTGTGCATGCTAGGCAGGCACTCTACCGCTGAACTTTATCCCCAGTCCCAAATTCATATCTCACTCAAGATTTGGGGCACCAATCAAGCAGGCACTTAAAAGACTGGCTTCTTTCATTGTCTATCGTATTATTGAAATGAACTCCACCTTTTAAAAAAATAGTATATTTAAAAATTCCACGAATTACAGTAGAGTTCTTTGTCTTTTCCCTTCCACACTCCATAAGTACTAACAGATCCCTGTGAGTTTCATGGTTAAACTCTACCTTAGTTCATTTCCAGTTGACAATGATCAGGGTCTTAATTCATCATAAAAGAAAAACGAAATAATGAGGTCAACTCTTGATGGTGTGAATGGATATTAACTTCTAGTGTTTCTAAGTCACAAATTGGTGATTAATGAGAACAAAATAAATGTTAAAATGTGTTTGGCACACACAACCAAACTGGGTACCATTTAGAAAACATTTTATTTATACTTCCATTATAGTAGTTACCACCATAAGCTATGAAGGATCTGTTCACTAGTCTGTCTCCCCATTGACTGCAACCCCCTCGGGGACAACAAACAAGGCATTGTTCTTCTTTCTATGTCCAGAACCCACTGTGGCACTGGCATATAATATAAATTCAAAAATTGTTTTCTGAATAATGTTAAATAATACTGGCATGATAATTAGAAAGAAAAAAATGCAGATTCTGATTTTTCTAAATCTTGATCATCTGTGTTTCCTTCAAGATCCAAATGGGGGATTCAAATTACATGGGGGAGCAAGTATTTCCTGTGAGGTACTTAGCTGTCCTTGGGAAATAACTAAATGTAATTTGATTAACACATAAACAAAGCCAAGCATTTGAAAATAACTGAAACACATTATAGTAATTAGTTTAGGAGTTAACCCAAGATATGTTCTCATTAAAATTTTTCCTATTTTTGGTCTCAGTTCCTTCTTCTTGTTCTGATTTACTTTTTATTTATTTGAATGCAACTCCCAACCCTAGAAGTAACATATCATCATTGCAAAAAGGAAAAAAAAAAACTGCACAAAGCTAAGGAGACAGCCGGGAAGAAAACGAACACCAGAAGAGAATCTGGGACACATTTCCCTTCTATGGGTCCTCTGTCAGCCATCTGTGCCCTGCTCCACAAGACCCTGTTGGCTGGGAGGTGCACTTGCTTGATTGACTACCAGTTATTACCTCACTGGACCCTTTTGTCTTTAGTATCCAGGGGCACCAGAAACCCAGGGCACAATGATGGTCCCCTAGCAGCTATCCCAATAATATTATCCAATTCAAACTTAGCCTTGAGATAAGCTGTGTCTTTCATTAGGTACCCTGGGGAATGAAATGAAAATTATTCCGTCTAAACCAATGGCCATGTGGTTGGCACTCAATAATCTACTTGTCCCCATTTATTTATGAATCCAATTCCATCTAGGTCTAAGTCTTCACAGCAATGCATGGTACTCTGCTTAGATGGCATCTGGCCACCGCTTGAAAGCTTCTGATAGAAGGGAGTGCATTGCTTTTTTGAGGCAGTCCATTGACAGGGTAGAAACTGAGTAGAAAACCACATGCCTTAAGTCTATGCAATGAATCCCCAAAAGCAAAAGCATCTGTACAACCAGATTGACCAAAAGTAACATAAACAGTCAAATCAGTTCTTTGTCTTTGAAGAATGATTTTCTACAGAATGATGTGCTCTCTGACTGTGTACTCTGGCAGGCTACATAAGAGCACCCTGTGCTATTACAGTGGACCAATCCATAGCACGCAGGAAGGGCAGTGTGAATCCAGATGTAGGGTGATCTGCTGTACCTCAGTTCTGAAGGTTTGCTCTCATGTGTTTAGGTGGATAACAAGTACTATAATGAGCTGAACTGCATTTGCACAAACATTTATCATCTACTGAAAACATTTTTAAGAAATTTCGGTCCCTCTCAAGTGGAAATACCTCGACATTGAACCTGAACATCCCAGGGAAATAATATTTTATGAAAGTTAGAAGGTTTGTCATGATATATTAGGACTATAATTTCTATCCTTTGGTCCTTTCTGTACCATAAGGATGATAGAGAATAAGTTATAAACCCTCTGGAGGATTAGTTACAAAAGAGGTGCATGCATCCAAAATTCCAAATCATGAATATGCACTACCTGGAAAAAAAAAAAAAACAAGCAGGAAGAGGAGCGTGGTTGAAGAGGAAGTGTGCTTGAGGAGGAGATCAGGGTCCTGGGAATCCTGAGAACCAAGTTCTCACTATAGACTCACTCACTGTATAAGTCCCTCACTGCCCAAACTTGCTTCTGTATCCTCCAAATGCAGAGATTAGAGTACAAATCTGGAGC
This sequence comes from Marmota marmota marmota, assembly GCF_001458135.2. NCBI lineage: Eukaryota > Metazoa > Chordata > Mammalia > Rodentia > Sciuridae > Marmota > Marmota marmota. Next base: position 7,544,849 of record NW_026000016.1, on the reverse strand, counting down.
TATCTTCTCTACTAGCTACCAAATAGTATGTGTGTTTATAAAATTCTATACATTTAAAAAATGTACATCATGGCTAAAAGCTTATGATGATGGGAACACAATTTGAGGTCTTTTAGTAACAACATATTTCTAACCAAAATTTCAACTCCAGCGGTGTGTGTGTGTGTGTGTGTGTGTGTGTGTGTGTGTGCATGTGCATGCACCCACACGTGCATGTGAAGGAAAATTGTTGTTTGTATTAATTTGCAAAGGTTAAATTCATCTTTTCCCAACTCTTTGTTGCTTGCTTGGGCTAGTCCACCAACACACTTCTTTTGTTGGCAGAGAGCTGTCTACATCCAGTTCATGTTGTTTGTCCAACATAAATAAATCAAGCTGGAACAGTAAGCATAAAAATCACTGCTGGACTCAAATTCAGTATTTACTCAGGCAGCTGCCTCTGCATTCTGGGTTCAGAAGGGTGTTTGTGTGTGTGCCTGTGCGTGTGTCCATTCAGCCTATAGTCATTGACAGCAATTTTCCTCACCCTCTATTTTGATATAAAGAGTGTGAATTCCAAGTTCTTTTGGAAGCAACAACAGAACAAGGAGCAAGGGGGCAAGCAACCACTAAAATAATATGGTAAAACATGGTTTATGCCCATGGTTAGGATACACATGTCCTTGAGAGATAATTGACAATAATTGACAATTTGGTGGGCATTGTTTAGAAAAGTATAACTTGTTTTTTTATTTCCTTTGTGTTTCACATGTTTGCTAAAGGTAGTCAACGATGAGTTTTAGCTGTTCTATAAAGGGTCACCTGAGGAAAAGCAATTGTATGCTTAACATCTGGGAAAAATAGTTCCTGTTGGGAAGGTTACATGAGAACAAAGTTGTTTCTCAGAGTTTTTTTTTTTTTCCCCTTCCAGCTTCAAGCTTTGTGTTCCTAGGAATTGTGTGGAGATTCTGGGATTAATGAGTGACTGAGGCTTTGACTGAATAAATATTAGATAAGATTAGTTTGCGTACATGGATGCAGCCAATTTTGTGGGAGTTGGAGTGAATTTCTCAAAGCACAAGAAGAAAAGACTGGGGCAGAGCTGCAGCTGCCTGCCAGAGGCAGACAGAAGCCTGACTTCATAGACTTCTCCATACTCTACATATGTTGAAACAACAGGCTGATTCATAGCTTCCTTGCTCAGTTTCCAAATCACTTTGTAACAAAAGCAGGTTTCCTCCCTTCCCTACATTGTAACTGGGATTCAAACTTCTACAGGCTCAAATCTTTATAAAGGGAACACTGTAAACCTGGTTCCCAATTCTCAACACCCACAAATTCAGATGTTTTTACAAAACAGCAGAAATTTCAATCAAGATAGAAGTCAGCAAACGAAAGATAGAGGACCAAACCTGACTGCTTTTATATGTAAATAAAGTTTTACTGGAACACAACTGTGTTCATCTATGTGCCTCTTATTTATGGCTATTCTCATCCTTTAATGGTGGCGTTGAACACCTGAGGTAGAGATCGTCTTACCAGCAAAGCCTAAAATATGTAGAGCCTAGCTTATTTCTAAAAGTGTGCTAATTCCTGATTTAAAATATCAGTTTATACCATTAAAATTTTATCGATTTCTTTGAAAACATAAATGCAGTTTTAACATACACTTTACTAACCTCTTCTACCCCCAGGAGTTGCCGCCTAAAGCAAGTGAGTGATTTTCATCTGTCCTATTCTTTGGCCCTCCCCATTCTTCTAGAACATTCTTCTGAAGAAATTCCAAAATACATAAAGACTGCTGCATACAGATGTTCATCCCATCATTGACATATTTGTACTTTTTTAATGATTGAAAACATTATAATGACCCTAAGAAGCTCGAATAAAAATAACTGTTTTGAAAAGACAATGTGATTTACAAAAGACAAGTTTGAAAATTATTCATGAGTCTAATATAATGCTTAATATGTCATTTTAAGAGACAATGGTAGGGTAAAAGCTGTCTATCTAGTAAGGGAATTATCTCAGTCTTTTAAATATATGCTTATTCCCAAATGCAAAGAAAATAAACTGTAGTACACAATATACATAGTTGTCTTTGAGTGGTAGGGTTGTGGGTGATTTATTTTCTTATAGTTTTCAAATATTTATGTTAGGGAACAAATGCAGCATAGTTCCATTGCACATATGCAACCTTGGTATGTGTATTATGTCTCTATAAAATGATTGTGGTGCAAAATAAGGAATTTGCAAAAGCACAGGGAAGATTTTTATTTAGAACTTAAAAATCGTAACTTTTTAAATGTTTAAAAAGTGATGGGATAGAATATGTACTTTAGACTTTGTTTTACAACAAGGAAACAAATTGTCATTGGACTTATATAACAATATGTTTTAAAATTTATTTCTGATAACTCCATGCTCTAGAAAAAGAGATGCATTTTTATTTAATTTACAAAAATATTTATTCCAAATAAACATCTTTCTTACCATTCTGTAGTGTGCCTATTTCCAAAAGAGGTCACTTCTGCATATGAATTAGAGATGGTAGATTTGAGATGCTTATGCTATGATTTTCCCCTCATGTTCATAGCAGGCATCGCAATCCATTATGAACCTCTTTTCTGAGCAATTCTCTCAAAGGTATTACAAATGGCCACTGCTAAGAAATCAAGGGTACCATGTGATAGCAAACCTATTTGTGGTACCAAACCTAGATATGTAAGTCGAGTCTAGTTTCCCTCCTTCTCTCAAAAATAAAGAGTTAAACGTTTACTTTATTTTTTCTTTATGGAACTGGGATTGAACTTAGGGCCTTGCACATACTAAACAAGTGTTTTACCATTGAGCTGCATGCATCCCAGCCATTTTCATTTTTTATTTTGAGACAGGGTCTTTTTAAATTGCTGAGGCTGACCTCTAAATTGTGATCCTCCTATGTTAGCCTCCTGAGTAGCGGGGATTAAAAGTGTATACCACTATGCCCAGCTCTGTGAAACATATTTGAACTTGATCAGCTTGCTTTGAAAACAATAAAATGTTTTAAGTGTATTTCTTCCAAATACAAAGTAATTGTAAGTCATTTCTTCTTTTCTTTTTTTTTACTGTCATGGTCTGTGTTTTTTCACATGCATTCAATGCCTGATGCTTTGTGTTAGCACATATTGCCCCAAGAGCTGAGTAAAACCACCTTCTCAAGAGTCCCATGAGCCCAGTTCCTGAATCTACCATGTCCACAATCTATTTTTACAGTCTGATATGGTAAAGTATGTCTCCCTTTTTGGAATGCTCATTTTAGCCAGTCACTATTCTAACTCTGGCAACTTTCTCTTAACTCCCTACCATTCTTCTTTGAACACCCACTCAGGAAGGTAACTTTTTCTCAAGGCCCTTATTTCTTTTATTTCTCTGCTCTTGCCATTCTAAGAAATGCTATCCATTTTTTTTTTCCTCAACTTTTTTCCTCCTTCTCCTCCTCCTTTTTTTTTTTTTTTTTGGTACTGGGAATTGAACTCAGGGGCACTCGACCACTGAGCCACATCCCCAGCCCTATTTTGTATTTTATTTAGAGACAGGGTCTCACTGAATTGTTTAGCGCCTTGCCATTGCTGAAGCTGATTTTGAACTGGAGATCCTCCTGCCTCAGCTTCCTGAGCCGCTGGGATTACAGGTGTGCGCCACTGTGCCTGGCTCTTTTTGAACATTTCTAAAATGCCTCAAAGCATCTCAAAATGTCTGAAATCAGACCTGCTTGTCTTGCTTTTTTGCTGTTTATGTGACTGATAAACTGTTCTTTCAGACTCAAAGATGAGACATCATATAGTCATTAACATCCTTGTCTCCATCTCTTGAGATATTTCTTTTTGGTCCTACTGCTGCCATTTACCTTTAGAGAGTGGCTGGGGGTCTTCGGTGGGAGCAGATGAAGATGGATTGGTAAAATAAAGCATCCTACTCTTTCCTTTAGTTATTAATATTTATTGAAAATTATTATTCTTGGACCCTGGCTGGGGATATGAGGAAGAAAATATTTCCATGGTTCCTTTTAACCTTTCGGTATGATTTATGCCACTTGAAAAGTCAGTAACATGGCCTTCCAGACTACAACCCAACGCTGAAAAGTGACAGCTGGCTGTTCAGTTCCCCACTGCGAGATGAGGGCTGAGCACACAGTAAGTGGTGGGAAGGTGAAAGAGGGTTAACTGGACTTGCAGTTACAGGAGAAGAAGACAAGAACTGAAGTTAGACCTTTCCGTGAGTGTCAGATGCGGAGAATAAGCATATGCTAGTCGAGTATTCAGGGTTTGGGGATAAAATGAACTTGGGAAACAAAAGTAGCCTGGCCAAGGGGTAGAACCCCAGTAGAGGGTTACACAGAGAGCCCCAGCAACCAGGAGCTAACTGGATGCCCAGCACGCAATTGCCTCAGCCAGACATTCTTTATACATCTTGTTTAGACCAAGATCCAGGTCCCAAGAGGGCCTGACTTGGCACCTGCAGGTGAAGATAATGAGGATCGGCAAACTGGAAGGGCATGGGAGAAGCCCAGAGAAGAGACCCTGAATAATAGATTTATTTTGTTTATCACTCTCTTTCTAGAACAGAAAGACCAGGAGGGCAAGGAAGAATGTCTGTTTTGTTCACTGCTTTATCATGAATATAGTGATTAGTACAGTCTTGGTGGTCAATAAATACTTGTTGAATGAATGAATGAATTTGATAGGAGGCAGCTGCTGACATTTTCAGAGAAAAAATTTTGGTGACCCAAGCAAAAACATTTGGGAGAATTCCTGAAGTCTCCTCCAAGTTCCAAGTTCATGAGTTCTGAATTTATTACTGCATATATATTTTTTTCTAAGTATATTCTGTGATGAATGTTTAACAGTGAACTCATGTTCACCATCCATCAATCTCAGGGTTTGCATAATATTCAGTACATAAAGCAATCCCTAAAACAACATTGATAAGAAACATGAATAGTTTAAATCTCAAGGTTAGTCTCAGGAACGATGTAATAACAAGAATAATGTGGGTTGACAGTTCAAATTCTTTTTTTTTTTTAATCCGGGTGTTTGGAAATACTAGACATTTTCCAATTAATGCTGGGAATAACCCAAATAACTTTAGCTGCTAGTCCATGGTTGATCATTCACTTTAATGAAAACATGACTCAGGAGGACCAAATAGAGGGAAGTACAATTAATATGTTCATTCATTTCACAGTCTTTTTATTTTTGCATCTATCTGCACATATCTGTAATAGAATGATTAATAGGACTTTTTAATCTTGATTGGTAACACATCTATATTCAATTGTTTAGGAGTGCCCAGTCAGATGTGCTAAGGATCAGCTTAGAAAGATGTCAAGTTTTAAACACGTCTCTGTCCTTGTTTAGCCTTTAGAAAGTTGCTTTATCTTTATGCATTTTAGTTATTTCATTTAGAAATGGGTTTGGAACAAATAAACAATTTCCCAAGGAAGTGTGAATTAACCAGTGGTTATAAAGAGCTTTGAAATGATGATGTGCTATCAATGCTAAGTCAAATTATGAAATTGCACCTTTGCAAAAATGCTATTGTGGGAATAAATGAATCTGAACATTGTATTTACAGTGTGATTTGCCTCTGAAATGCAATATTCATAATGGGCCTCGGCAGGCGACAACAAAGTGCCATCTTATCTCCTGTTGATAGACCACAATTTCGGAAAATTATTTTTACAATGGCATATGAATAAGCTCCTTAATTTGAGGCTGTTTTACAAATAGATACACAGCTTATTACATGGTGTACGCTGCCTTGGAGACATAAAGAGTGAGGTGGGATTCATTAACAAAATCCCTGTTGTCATACCTTTATATTTTTTCCAATGTAATTTCAATTCTTTACAATCTAATTTAATGTTTTGTTGCACAAAAAGATGAAGTAAAAGCTACTTTTGTGTTAGTGATCAAAAGAGTTTAGGTTAATACTCAGGTTATCAACTGCATATTGTATTAAATTATACCTAAAATTTGGCTCACAGCTTATCACATTTCAAGACCAAACCTCTCATTCCTACATAGACTCTCCAGACTGAAAATGTTATATTTCACAACAGCAGAACAAGTATGTCTGAGGGCCACATTCTCTGTTCTTCTGAATGACTGATTAGGTACAATGTAATCATGTGTAAGATTGAGGTCTAGGTAAAAAAGTGGATGATGCCTTTGAATAGATCTTGACAAAATACAGTGTACAATATCTGATACAATTCAGGAGGAGAAAACTGACATAAACTGATTGCATAAATGATTGCACACCTGCAATCCCAAGGACTTAGAAGGCTGAGGCCAGAGGATTCCAAGTTCAACGACAGCCTCAGCAACTTGCAAGGCCCTATGTAACTTAGCAAGACGCTGTCTCAATCTAAAAACTAAGGCCTGGGGATGTAGCTCAGTGGTAAAGTACCTCTTATTTCAACCTCTAGTAGGGAAAAAAAGTGTCCAGGTGAAATAATAGGAAGGAGGTGGGAGGAATGGAGCAAGGTTGGTTGATGGCTACTAAGTTATAGCTGGATGGGGGGGGGGTAAGAAGTCCTGGTGCACTACTGAACAGGAGGGTGACTCTTCAATTCCATCAGCATCCTATATTTCAAAAAGCTAGAAGAAAGAATTCTGAAATGTTTTCACACAAGGAAATGGTAAATATTTGAAAAGAAAGATATGTTTGCCATGATTTGAAGATTATACAATATATCCATGTATCAAAACATCACACGACACCCCATTAATATGTGCAAGTCTTTTGTTTTTAGTGTATAAGTTTAAAATCAAAGAGTTTAAGAAAACAGAAGAGAATAGGAAGGGGTAGAGGACGAGGTAGAAAAGGCAGGGATAAAGTAGTAGATCCAGAGAAGAAAGAAAAATCAGGGTGTGTGCGTGGTCGTGTGGTGGTGGTGAGACAGCACTTAACAAAGGCCAAAGACGACCCAGGCTAAACTGCCATGAAGACACCTTTGGAAGATGTTTTATGGCAACAGGATTCTCCTTTGTAAAAGCCGAGTTAACAGAACAGAGCCCATTTCTCTTATTTCACAGATAAAAATACAGAGGCCAGAAAAGAGGAAACACATGAGTCACACAGCTCACAGAGGGGGGCGAGTTCCAGAACTCAGGGTCACAGTGACTATCTGCAGCATCACCATGGACTACACCATTAACCACAAAAGTCTCAAGAGAACTATGAACATGGTCAACCGAAAAATGGTCCAGAGCAGAATAAGCTAAGAGTCTGGTTAGGCCATGTGTCTGCTACTGCCCCAGCTAATCTTTTATCTCCGTAGAAACAGAGAAGTTTATCCCTAAGTCATTCTGTTCTGGGGTTGCAGACCTACAAGGGCTAAGAGAATGAGGCAGCATTCTTCTTTTTTGTTGTTGTTTGAGTCTAACAGAAACATCTGGAAATATTCCAGAAAACTACGTGTGAGAGAAAGACCTGGGGGAGCCAGTGAGTGAGATAAAAATACTATAGTGACAAGATTACTCGCTCTTGTAGTTGTGGTGGTGCATGTGCCAATGCTTCACGTCTTCCTCCTGGGCTGACACCACCTGCAGTATCTCATGGCCTTAGGACATGCTGCGGTGGGAAGGGCATCAGTCAGGTGGGCAGATGAACCCCACTGCTGTCCACTTCAGACACCCCACTCCAGCCACCCAGGACAAGCTAAGTCACCACCTCTCTGGATAGAATCTTTCCCTAGGACATGAGTCTTGGTATTTTCCTGGTGGTATGAATTGACATATTTACACCTTTCTGCAAGAAATACAGCCCAGGCTACCTTTTCTAACAGAGAAGGTCACTTTGTACATCTTCTCTGGCAAGCCTGCTCCAAAGTTCACATGTGCATTGACTGAGGTTGCCAGCTGGAACGGAAGAAGGCTCTCAATTTTATTTGTGTTAAATTTATGTAAAGGTGGTTTGGATGTGAGCCCAGATATGAATATACAATAGACCGAGTTTATAGGATTGTGACACAAAGTTCCAAGAGTTGTGGGGATGTCAAAAAATACTCAGCAATCAAGGTATGTGCTTACAATGTCAATACATTTTATCTCTTTAACTCCAAAACAGATTATGGAGATAACTGTGAGAGAAAGAAAAGCTCTCAGTTAAGCACTACCTTTGCATGGAAAGTTTTGGAAATTTAACTAGTTACTCATAGATAGAAATTCAGGCTTTCAGAAATAGAGGTTTTTAAAGGCAAAATAAAAATCTGACTTTCCTACCCAAGAAAATTAAAAAATGGCTTTAGAAAGAAAGCATTATTTCAGATGGAACTAGGATGTTGTGCAACATTGACAGGGAAACATAGGTGTGTGGCCCTTTATACACCTGTGTCTCCCCCTCAAAACGTTGCTACACACCTGTGTCTCCCTGCCAAAACACTGCGCACCATCCTAGTTCCATTCCATTCTATTGAAAAAAAGGGCATATAGCCTTTAAATACCTGTGAAGAAACCAGTCTAAGCCTTGGAAAAGCATAGGTGAGTGTGAAGAGCTACAGGATGACTGTTTGAAAGTACAGGGACCCAGGGAAACCCCAGGAAATAAGGCCAGAGAGACAGGTGGGAGCTACCATGGGGAAGACTGAGAAGCGAAGGCTAACGTAAGACAAAGTGTGGGGCCCTGGCTGTTTCTAAGCAGAGGACAAGGAAGAAAAAGCCCTTTGAGGAAGCTGATGCAATAGTACCAGAGACAGACTAGGACGCATTCAAATTCAGATGGTTACAGCAGAAATGGAACAGAAAAGGCAGGAGAAAGATTGCCGATATGCAATTTAAAGGCCTTTAAACTGACTGCATTGTGGGGACAAACAGGAATCAGGAGACATTCCAGAGTCCCAAATTCAGATAAGTAGGAAATGAAAGAATCAATGAGAGAAAAAGCAAAAGAGAAAAACATTTGCAAGGGCAGCTGCAAAGTGTGACTGTTTTCAGTTGTAGATGTTTAGGTAGTCCACATCATCCAGAAAGTATTTGGAAATTTGAGTCCAACCATTAGGTCAGATATGGGGCTGGCCAGAAATTTCAGGTGTTATCTAAGCCAAGAGACTAAGATCAAAAAGGTTATTCAAGGAGGAGAAATTCAGGGCAAAGGCAAAATCTTGGGAAATCCTGTATTTTGGTGTTGGAAGAGAAGCAGAAGTAAAAGAAAAGCAGTCAGAGAGATGGGGGAAAGTGCAGTGTTGTGAGATGTAGGGGAGCAGCGATTCTGATAGATGGCAAACAGCCTGCTATGCACAGAGTTGCACAAATGCTGAAGAAATGAGGGCCAAGTTATGGCCAATGGTTTGGAGCACCATAAGGATACTCTTGGCAGTGAGAGGAAAGAGAGAGAGATGAAATACTTATTGCAGGGTTAACAATGCCAAAGGAGGAATTCTTTTCCTCATGAACAAGAAAGACCTACAGAATCCATTTGACCCATGGAGGCCCACAACGGTTCCCCCAAAAGGAAAACAAATCCCTTCTGCTGGATATCCCAGGCACACCTGTAGTCATCAAATGAAAACAGAGCTCAGAGTACTTCTGAAGGGCTGCAGACATCATTGATGTCATCAAAGGTTATTCATGAGGGTGAAACAGGGAGAAGGGACTAAAATAGTAATCTCTTCTCTGTTATAATTCCAAGGTCCTTCCTGAAAACGTGCTCGTCACCACTGGGAATTCCTCCTACCACTGTTGTCCAGTCTGTCATACCCAGAAATGGGAGAAAGAGATAAGAAGACCTTGGGATACAAAAAAGAAGAGGGAAAGGGATAGAATGTTATGTCCAATCAGTTTAAAAATACTTATTTCCCAGTTGCCTTTCCCAATGAATGGATGCTACAAAAATCCATGTGTTTCCCCTTTCTTGGAAACGAACATAATGCTGCTATTTGGTTATACTACTTAGACTGATCTTCCTCTGGAGTAACCACCATGCTATTGGCTACGGCTTTGCTGTTCAAGCACAGGCTGGTTTACTTTCGGAGTGTGCTGAGCATATTTACAAGTACATGGGGAAAGAATGATTTTTTCTTAAAGTCATTCATGCTATTACCATCAAGTCTGTGACACTGAGATAGTGTCTTCCATGAGATTTCCAGAAACTCCACCCATCCAGATTTTTAGAAGATGGTGATTATAACACAGTCAACTCATTGCAAGGACATTCAGAAATGCTGGTTGGTTGAACACATGCTGAGCATTAGATGATATCTTTACTGTGGGCATGTGTGGTGCTTTTGAAATATTTGTGTCTACTCCTGAGGATGCAGATGTTATTGTTTACAGTCTAAATTTATTTTAAGGAACAAACCCTGCGGATGCACTTCCTGTGATACCTAGGCTTTGTTTCACATATTTGTCTTGTATTCATAAGACACTTCCACCTACAGCATCTCAGCAACACTGAATTACTGAGACAGGCAGGACAAGAAAAGCAGCACTGCTTCAAAAAGAAAGAAGGAGAAAAGGTGAAATAAAAGCTGCATTCAGGTAGTGTCTCTCCGCCAACCTTGAAGTAGGCATCCTGGTCTTTGTGTCACCTTGCCAAGATGCACTTGTTGACTTTCTCAGAGTGGCAGCATTAACTATGCCATAATTATGCCATTCATATAATTGTGACCTAGTCCATATGACCTATCTCCTGTCTCACAGATGGGAATGAATGGCAGAGGTGCAATTATAACCCTTGTCCCTAATTTTCACCAGAACACGTTTTCCTAGGGAGCCGGGAACACAGTCCCCTGATAATCAGGAATCCCCAGCTCGCGTTAATGAACTAGCACACACATCAGATATGATGCTAGGACAGTAGGAAAGGCAGGTGTGCCGTGGAGGACTGAACCAATACATCCTAATTATTAATCAGCTGTGTTCCCAGCCTCATGGACAAAGAAATTGGCATTGGAATAAAGGGTAAGGAAAATGCAAAACTTTTCCTGCGGGTGGTGGGGCGGAATTTTAATCAGTGATTAAAAAAGCAAAACAAAACAAAACCCTCAACCTTCTCTCAGCCTACTTAGTGAACCCCTTAGTGAAAATACAATTCTGAGCTACCCACTGTGGAAGGAAAGAAGCTGCTAGGGATGGATGTGACCAGATTTTTCTGGATGCAGAAATGCAGCTACTGCCTTTAGCTCCAGGGAGCAGCCTCCATAAGTCCTACCTGAAAGAGTGTCACTCAGCCCTTGAGCAGTTACCAAAATTTCCCCTTTAATCCTTTCTGTGGAACTTTACTGATCTCTTTTCCATATTGCCTACTGTGAACCACAGACTCTTCTCAGTGAAATATGTGGATTTTTTTTTTCACTTCTACTCTTCATATACCAGGTTTCCATGTCAATAGAAAGTGCCAGTTGTTTAGTTGAATTACACTGGTGCCTAGTGTGTGCAAAGCATTCTGTTGGGATTGTGAAGGGTGGAGACATACAGAAAACATAGCTACTGTCTTTGTGGAGTTCTACCAATGAGGAAACAAATGCTTACCGGGTATAGTTAGAATGGAGAACCTCCGGAGATGGGTGTTAATCCAGTTGTGCAAATACAGTGTTATGGGGGAGGGGGATGCAGACCATCAAATTAATTGGTATTTGTCATTTTTACTGGCTGCCATTTTTCCAAAAGAGTGGATCAATCGGAAATTTTAATTTTCTTTTATTTTAATTATCTTTTCTATAACAACATTTAACAAATAAGCGTATACTTTCTAATTTATTCAAGAATGGATAGACAAGGATGAACTAAGATAATAAAGAGAAAAGAGTAACAGCAGCTTCCTGGAACCCCAGCTATCGGGAGGCTGAGGCAGGAGGATTGTAAGTTTGATATAAATCTGGGCAACTTATACCCTTTCTCAAAATAAAATCTTAAAAACAACTGGAAATATAGCCCCATGGTAGAGCACTTGCCTAGCCTGAGTGAGATCCTGTGTTCAATTCCCAGTACTGAAAGATCTTTTTTTAAAAAGGTAAAATATCAATCTAATTTATCCATCTAAAACCAACACAACTCCTTACAAGACCAAGTGAGCTTAAATGCTACCAAGCTTGTGGAGTATGTGGGGGCCTTTTATTTTAGCATTAAAAGGCAGCGGAGCACAACAGACACTAGTATGGCAATATGTAAATCAATGGATGTGTAACTGATGTGATTCTGCAATCTGTGTATGGGGTGAAGGTGGGAGTTCATAACCCACTTGAATCAAAGTGTGGAATATGATATGTCAAGAAATTTGTAATGTTTTGAACAACCCACAATAAAAAATTAAAAAAATAATAAAAAAAATAAAATTTGAAAAAAAAATTATATTCTTTCTTTATTTTCGGGAGTTTCATGCTTTAAAAATGTTTACATTTATTTCATCACACTAAAATATTTACTCACATCTTATTTTTTTTCCACATTATTTCCCAGTTAGCTTGTATCCTGCATAATAGCTGCCTTGCACATAGTATCTACTGGTTGGAGAATCAGACAAGGATTTGGAATTGTGACTAGATTGGCCTTTGCCATCACAGTCTATTCTAAAGAAATTCAAGAACTTGAATAATGAGACATTTAGCATCCTCTTTCAGGCTGGGACTGGAAGCTGTCTTGGTGACATGCCAGTCCATCACAGAAGCTACAAGTAATCACCTCCAACCTGGCCTGGCTGCTTGTACAAAGTATCTACCCAGATAAAAACAAAATACTTTGCAGCATCTGTTTTTTCTCAAAAAACACTCCTCTGTCTCTCATAGGAACCCAGTGCCTGAGCGAACATTCCCTCTTAACCCTTACAGAACCACAGCAGAGAGTACCAGCATTAAAATTTGGGGAATAAGGAAGCTATACTTTCCTGAGATTAAGAAAATGAGCAGCACTTGGAAGGGAATACACCTTACTTCTGGGTCTGGAACTAAGTGCTGGATGCAGCTGGCATCTCATATGTCCTTTTAACCAGTTGTATAAATTCAACCCATGTGCTCCTTGGTTGTCAGGTTTTAAATAAATAGCGTATTTATATGTGCTTTGTGTTTTCAAGCTCCATCAACCAGAGGGACCAGAATTTAGATATTTCTCACCTGGGATTTCCATTTCTAAGTTAATGCAAATTTTGATTGAGTGGAAAATCACCACCAATTGGTTGGAAATTTTTGTGCACCATTTACACAAGGGCTTACTGAATCTGAACCAAAAGTTGAATAATTAAGTTCTCCCTCAGAAGTGGCTGGTTTATGTTTAAATTTTCATGTGAGGTAGTTCGTGGAGGAAGATGGCTATTTGAATAAAAAAATAAGCCAGCAACGTTTCATGAAAATTCTCTCATTCAAAAGGCACATTCCAAGTATGTCTTTGGCCACAAAGGTGGAAAGGTTCAGAAGGTGAGAACTTGGGCATTTGAGTTTTTCAAACCTCAGGGCTGTCATCACTAACATAGGTATGACAGGAAGATTAAGTGATATCATGTGCCCCTGTGCTTAGCAACATGGTGGGCACATATTGAGGACCCAGTGGTAAGAACCCTTCAACATCATTCCTTTCCAAACATTCTATTATTATTTAAATTAAAGGGGAATAAAACCACAATGACCAAATAAGATACAGCGATACAGACTTAGGCTTGAAAAGTAGGAAAAACATGTTGTAAGGCAAAAGTTCTCCCCAGTGAACTTGAACCTCTTTAAGCAACTGAGTGGACAGAAGCCAGAAGTTGGTGATTTTTCATCTGCTCATCCTAGAATTTAGTAGAGTTCTGAACAAATGCACTCCATTTCCTAAACTATCTGCAAAGACTCTGGATTATTTCAATCATAAGACAGTAGTTATTGACCTAGATATTAGACACACGCTAATCAAACACAGAATAGCAGGACAAACCTTTCTTTGAAGTGCTACATACTGCCAAATCACTGATTCTTACAATCAGGATTGATTACAAACATCCAATTAAGGGACATTTGGAACCTGATCTGAACACTGATTTTGTCTTTTTTTGGGGGGGTGGGGTGCTTAATTATCAGGCTTGATGGATACTTCAAGTGCAATTAGTTAAGTTTATTTTTTAGCCTCCTCTACATGGACATATGAGTTGGTGTGTGTGCTTCTTGCTGAAGCCTGTTATCATGCCCATGAATATTAAGTTTTATGCTGGAAAGAAAGGAGCTGAGAATATGCATGTCAACTGAAGGCATATGTCTCACTTGGATCAATTCTTAAGTACCTGCACCCCCAAAAGAAGGCTGGTTTGAAATGTCATACACATGTTGATTCAATTTGATAAAATATCAAATAACCTTCTCCTTTTAGCTTCTCATAAAGGTTGCTTCATTTAAATGACAGAAATGCCTAAGACAAAGTGACCTTGTCACACTCAAAATTTATCATGATCAAATGTGACTACTTAGACTAAAGAATAGCAAAAAAAAAAAAAAATAGTTTTATTAAACACATAGGATTCTGTTCAAATTAAATCAGTGCTAATGAAAAAAATCCAAAGGAAGAAAGTAGATAATAATCTGCTTGAGTAATAACCAAGGATGCTGCAAGTGGTAAGACATTGGCCAGCAGTTATCCAGAAGAGTTTATTCTTACCCACCCAATACTTGTTCAATTGAATTGAGCTTGGTGATAGCACTCCTAGCTTGCCCACAGAGCAAAGTCTTTCAAGATCAAAACCAGGAATGAAAAGATGAGGAAAAATATAAGGAAAGAGTTTTCTGGATTTGCCTTGCATATAAAGCAGGTAAAACATTTTGTCTATTTAAACATAATGGTGGTATATGAAACAAACACAAGGTATTCCTACAGTAGCCACTGAAATGAATTAGAAAATGCTTCAGTAGGACTCTGCTCTTTTGTCAAAAGGGGAACAGTATATGTTTTTCTTTTCAACTCCAAAAACAAAACAAAACAAAACAAAAACTCACAGTTTCCATTCAGAGCATAGCACACACAGACTCCTAAGACTATGGTTGAGTTTTGTTCAATTTTGAAATTCATACAAATGCAATCACACAAGTTAGGCTTGCCCCGAAGGGTAAAGGTTAGTGACTAAAGTAGACTCCCCTGGTTTTTTTGGAAGATGGAAAAGTCTGCTTCTGTATTGGTTACATGCATTTGCTTACCTTTCAATTTTATATCAACTTGTACATTTAGGTTGTATATTTTATATATATATATATTTTTTTTCTAAATATATTATACTTTAATCATAAGTACATGCATTATTAGAAAATGAAGAAATAGTTTGTCTTAAACTACCCAATGTTTGCCATAAAACAAAGAGGTTTTTTTTAGAAAAATTCTAAGTGATGCTCTAAAATATATGACTAAAGTGAGACGCTTGCCTTCAACACAAAATCCAAAAACTTCAAAAATCAAGATAAACAGTATTTTAATGCAACATCTAAAAAATAAAAGTAGTACAAAAATCCTCATGCCGAACAAAAGAAGGGGGAGAAAGGGTCAAATTGGAAAATATTACTCAAAGAAACAACAACAAAAAGGAATGCGTAGCCTCAAAATGACCAATTAAATAACTATGTGACCATTGTAAAATGAAACTTGAAGGAATAATCAGATTTGAGAAACTAACAGCAGATTAATTTTCATTCAGTGGCTTTATATTCCATGAAAATGAAGAAGATTAGTAGTATTTTAATGTTTGTGATAATTTAGGCAATTTGAAAAGTAGCATTAAGAAACAATGTGTGATTTATTTTGATAAAATTCCCAAACTTGACTATCATCTCTATTTAATTATAATTTCTCTGTGATTAGACTTCATTTGAAGTTACAAGAGTGAAATTTTCCTTTGAATACGCTGAATTAAGAAAAACACACCTATTATTGGTCTACACAAAGATGAGATTATAAATCTTAAATTATGGAAAGAAAAGCATCTACACTATGCTATTAACTAACACTGTCAAATCATATTGAAGTCAGAGTCTTGTCGATAGAAAAAAAACATAATAATGGTTATTTTTAGGTTATTTTAAAAAAACATTATTAAGTTTTTTTACTTACCTTTTTTGACTTTTTAAAAAAAAAATTTGGAGCTTCACATTCATTTTCTTAATGTTTTTAACCCAATGTCTGTGAAATTTTTATTGCTCCCCAGATGACGACATATGATCTGAATGTAACCACACACCTCTTTGCTCAGCAGTATTTGTCACAAACCATTATAAATTATCATGCTGATAGTTTGCATGGCTGGGAAACCGGAAAAGTTTCATAAATTCTAACTACTGTATCAATGACATTCTTGTTTATTATACAGATATAAAGTTTTATGAGAATCAAGATGTCTGCCTCACCACTGAAGAAAACTTTAGTGAAGTAAGAGCTAACGAGTTCCATGTAAATACTGGAAGCCATCTACAGTGTACCATGAATATTTCTTTCTGAGAAACACTCAGTTGTTCCGCATTTTTCTTTCTTTTGGACTTATCACAGTACTTTCACACTTCTCGAGCATGCAGGATTTTGCTGATACAAAAAACAGAAATCATCCATGTCTTCCCTGAACATTCTCTAGTGCTTTCTTGTACGTCAACAAAACAATATCTATAGAAATCCTCACCCTAGTTTGGCCCTGTGGACAGATGCTCTGTTGTTCTACTGATTGATTGACTAACAGCACACCTTGTTCAATAAAAAAACTGAAGGGGTCACATTATCATGGTTTTGATGTTTATTTAGGATGAGCCTGATTAAGTGGTGGCATCAACACCAACTGTTGTATTTTCAAACTATCCTACATAACTCACACGTTTACTTCTGCTGAGGAAATGTCCCACCTTCATAGCCACCATGAACATTTAACACTCATTTTGTAAAGTAGGGCTTATAGTTTAACTATGAACTGGGTTGGTCTTAACACTATTCACATGAAAAACTCTAACTATACACTATACTGTTGAAGTCACGAAAAGATTTTTTTTCATAATTATAACCCAAACAATAAATTTTTAAATAAAAATATTTTTCTTCCAGAACTATTCAGCTAGTCTATTTAATAATGTTAGCCATTCTACACCCTGGGAAAGAAAATCACTTATTTGTATCTCAAGGATGTTTCTCAATAAGGAAATGTGCTAAGAAATTGATTTCTTGAGCTTTCTCACAGTGAAAGTTGACTGAACAAATACTGACAATTTCAAGAGAAAATGAAGAGTGTATTCTATGGCAATCATCCCATTAATGGATCAATATATTCAGCTTGACATATGCTTAGTTTCACATTTTCAAATGCTCTAACAATAACCAAGTTGTTAAAGACATCATAGTAATGATGAAAACTGATTTGGTGGACGGCTTTTCACTTTTCAAAGAATTTTTGTATCTGTTACTTCATTTTATCCTACCAGTAAAGTAGTGACATCAGTACTGCAAGTACTCTCTGCTACTATTAGACATATACTGTAGCTGCAACAGGGTAAAATATTAAACATCTCAAATAAGATAAACAGCTTCTTCTTAATAGGAGTGGTAACTAAAAGCTTACCAGCTCTCTAAATGTGGCTCTCTAAATGTGATATACTGAGTCAAGTTTTGTGTCACTGCGCATTTATTTTTGTAAATCACCTAATTTACACTACAAACAAATTCCAAATCAAAAACAACAAAACACCCCAATAAAATAAAAGGGGAAAACAAAGGCTATGTTTTGTGGCATCTAAAATAAACATTGGACTCTATAAACTTGTCACTTAAAGAGGTTCTGTTATTTTCATTTTTTCTATGGAATTTTAATCACCTGTAAATTTGAAAGCTGTGATACTTCTCACAGTCTTACAAAAGGAGGTAAGTTTGGGGCCACATTTGAAGAATCTCAACTGCAACCTCAACAATGACCAGGAGTCATGTGGATCCGCTTGGAAAGACAGTGGAGGTAATGCCTAAAGTCAGTCTTCCTATATCCTCTTGGAATTTTTCTTGACTAAAAAGATCAGGTAGTTATACTTCAAAATATGACACAAAACATTTTCCATGAGCATAATCTCTATTGACTTCATCAGACTAAATGTATCCATCTTTCACCCCTGGCCAGGAGATGGCAGCTTCACAGAAAGCAGAGCCTCAGTTAGGACGACTAAGAAACCACTCTACTCCACAGCAAGCAAACAAATAAAACCTCACAAAAAAACAAAACACAAAGCAAACCTCATCATCATTCGATTGTTATAGAAACAATCTTCTTAGTTATGTTACATTCTCTAAAACCTTGTTGATATCATTAAAATTGTCTTTCTATAAATTACCATCATCCTTCATGTTATCTTTAAAATGAAAACAATGATCCTCCAATCTCACCCTCTCCTGTCCCATATGACAAATCATGATTTATGGTTTACTGTGCACCAGACACTGTTGTAAGCACTTTACATAATTAACTCATGCAACTGGCTTGCCTTCTATAACTTCTATCCCAGTTATGTGCTGGACCTGGTTTGCACTAGGTCACGAGAACCAGTTGTGAATGTCTCTTTTCAAGTGTGTGTATGATGACATCACATGAGGAGTTCACATGGTGGGAATTTAGACCATGGAAAGAAGCAAATGTTATAACTCAGAATTTGAGTCAACTCTTTCCAAGAGCCAAGTGCTAAACATTTACCAGCACACCACTGCTTATAACTAGTGATTATTTTAAATTCTTTATTATACTATTACACATATACATGGCCATAATTTCTTGAGTTGGAATTAGTAAACATAAGTTTATTGAAATCTAGTAGCACCTCATTTTTTTTGGTTTTACCCAATTTTCTTAAAAATATGTTTTACCAGAATTTCTTAAAAATATCTCCTGTAGCAGTTAAAGCATTGTCAAAAAGCAAAAATTAATTAATTAAAATAGAAGACAAGTCTCCAGGTTGTATATGCGGTTGACAAAGGGGTATAACTCAGTGGTAGAGTGCTTTCCTAACATGTGTGAGGCCCTGGGTTCAATCTCAAGCAACACACACATACACACACAGAATTCGTGGAAAAGAAAAAGAAAATACGACGGACCCCCTGTTTCCTAGTAGTCATTGGAACACTCTATTAATGGCAATTTCCACACAAAATTGAAAAATCAACACAAGGCCCAGAAGCATTTTTGAATCACAGAATAAAGATTAAATTGGAATCAGCATAATTTTATTGCATTGTAATATATGCTGATTATTTAGAAACCGATTATCAGTCTATGCTTGTATACTAATTCTCCAGACACCAAATTGTTGAATTAACCAGATGACCTAATTTCCTTGACTACAGAGAGTTTACTCTACCAACTCAACAGGTTGCTGGATACTTCCTACAGGTGGGAATATTTTCACATTATTCTATTCTTTCCTAAAATGAAGTATGTGCAGATAGAATATTTTAATAATGAATATGCCTCCATGATAATGTTTGTGTTCAATGAAGTAGTAGCTTATAGACACTGTTATATGATTAAATCAAAGTGACCCATTTTAAAACTTGCAAAAACAAGTCCATGAGGAATATTTTAGAATTGAGATTTAAAGAAATTATTTTCCTCTGATAATACTGCTCATATATACACATATAAACTTCATAAGATCGCTATGCAGGTTCAAGTTTCTGGGGACTACACCATGTTTAGTGTAGCAGAATGGAATTACATGGACAAGATGGACAGCTGGTGTGCTGAACAACAAGAGAGACTAGCAAAAATGGATCTGAGTGGACTTACACATGCAATGTGAAAACATAATTTCCATACTGTGGAAAGCAACATCAACACACTAGTATTTTCAAATAAAGTGAAAAAGTATAATTTGGGCTTCTCTATAGAAAAGTGTATTTGTAATAGCAAAATATGACAAAGTGATGCTTAATAATTTAACAATAGAAGGAGAGAGGATAATAGATGAAAAATAGGTATATTTGGGTTCTCATTATATTCAATGTACCTTAATTATTTTCTAGCATTTTTCATGAAGTCTTTCAGTCATTAATCTACCATTTTTTAAAAACCCTCATTTTATTGATCCTATACACTTTGACTTTGATTCAATGACAATTTGCTTTTTTCCATGTCAAATTCAATAAGAAAATACAGTTCTTACATTGTATCAAGTGTCACAAATTCGTTTTAAAAATATGCAACCCCCACCATCTGTGGATAATGTGTTCTGTGACCCATGATGTTTAATAAAAATGTAAGCAGAAGTTTGGCTTTCTAGTTCTCCAAGTCCTTTCCAGAAAGAAAAGATTCACACATACACATTTCTTAAAAGATTTCCAAAAACAAAAGTGTTAACAGGAAATAGTATGAGCGATTAGACGTTTAAACATCATCTTTCTAGTTTTAGGAACTCAGAAACGTAATTTAGTTTCTATACCATAGACAAATGATCTGGCCTAGATTGGAATCCCTTCTGGATCCATTTATATCCTACATTTTACTGCACAGGATTTCCCCCGTGGACATGCAAGACCACTAGATGGTGCTGTGGTGCCCTGTTCAAACACGTTTTCACTCACTTGCAGTCTCTGTCCTCCAAATCGAAGTGAGGGTTGAAGTTGATCATAATTCTCTGGTATTGGTCCGGTGCCTGAATCAGCCATTCACATTTTTCACTCGGGTGATAAGAATGAGGATAACCGGGAGATGTAAGGTACCCCGGGCTTTCAATTTTTATAGTACCGCCACATTTATCTGTAATAAATATAACATTTTAGTAGAGCTCTCCCTGACAATCAGTTAGGTATTTTAGTTTTATATATACATTAACAGTTAATAAACATTCCATAACTTTTTCAAGGGAACTCCAAGAGGTCCCCACAAGTCCTCAGGTGGCCCTGAGAGCAACACTCCACTAAGGAACACTCTTTGATCTCAGGGAGGTTGGCTCCAGCAGAAGCAAATTGAGATTTGAGAATACTCTCTCCACCCCCAAAGTTTCTGCCCAAGAAAAAGGTCTTCTAGCATTAAAAACATTAAATCCCCTCAATTGATGTTAACATGGTCCCCTGGGAGCTTCTGCTAGACCTAATTATCCCCCAAGAAGTGTAATCACATTAAGTAGCAAGTTCTAAGTGGAAGGTGACTAAAAGAAGCTGTTCGACCCCTTGTGTTGCTTTTTGATGATAAGCCTGGTCTATGTCATTGATCAGTGGGGATTGTCCTCCAATACTTTGATTGGCTTAAAGCCAAACCCCTTTTTGTTGTTGTTTTATCAGCCCATAAATCTGAGTGATTTTGAGTTATCTCTCCTCCTGAGATCCAAATCAACAGAGAACAAAGTATAGTTGGTGAAGCAGAAATAATTCTGCTTTACTTCTCCAAGTTGCTCAGGCTTGGAGGCCAGATCAAAGCAATGGGGCAGAAAGAAAAATAAATAGCCACAAAGCATTAATTCTAATTACCTAAATGTTGGAGGAGGAAAAAATCCCCACCACACTGATGTCTGTGGCTCACATAGAATGAGCCACATTCTCATTTCTGGAAAAGGTGAGCTAACTAGTTTTGAGTCCTCATTTAAAAAAAAAAATGCTGAAGTGATTCACTGAGAGCCAAATAAACCAGTCTCTGGGTTGGTTTATTGTTCAGCGTAGATCCCTATTGTCACTTTTTATGATGAATTTCATACTGGAGAGCCTCGGCCTGGAATGCTGCCACATTTATTGATGCTTAATTTTAAGCAATAAAAATTTGGTGCATAAACTATGTAAGAGGAACAGGTATGAAAGCAGTGAAATATATAAGCCTATCAATCACAAATATTCAGTAATGGTATATATAGATTTTAATATTGCATCTAATAGATTCCCTGTGGAAAGAGAATGGCATTCTTTGCTCTCAGCATGAATTTATAAATCTACAGAATTTTATTACAGGAAAACCAGGTCAAATGGAAATGAAAGATGAAGTGCACATCAAAAATGCATAAAGCTACATGCATTACAGAAGTCATTTCCCATAAATTAAAAAGAAGACAATATAAATTATATTGTTTTCTTCATTTGCTAGATGTTTCTGACTTTGTTTCTTAGATTGGGGATAGTCTTATACTGGTTTCCTTTGCATTGGCTTTTAAAAGCTTTAGGTTTGCCAAGAAGAAATGATGTTGCAACTGGCATTCAGAATCTCAGCTAATGATCATACTGGACTCTGTTACGTGATTCTACTGAGACTCGTGCATTATTTTAAATGTGCAGAAAACTTGTAAAGTGAACCTGTCTCATTAAGTCTCCTCCAGCTCTGTACAAACATCATGGCAGTGTCTGGCATCTGTTAGAAGAGTGACATAAAACAGCACTGCTTCTAGTCACTCGACAGAGTCACTTCAGAAGACATTTAGGTGGACTTGGTACCACACCAGAGCTCTTTAATCTGTGACTTCTGAGAAAGTGACAGTGTAATAAGATAATGTGGACTGCTAGACTCCCTGGCTCTGTTAAATCTCTCTAACAGTTGATTAAGAAAGAGCAATTTCTAATGACTGTAGACCATTAGTCCTAAATAAGGTTAATGAATTAATTTAGCAGTCACTGGTACTCGGAGGAGGTGGACATGGCTTTAGGAGGACTGCTAACTTATTGAGGCATTTACTGGCTCTGGTCACTTCAAGCAGAGCAATATGGCTTTAGCTAGTCAAGCTCACTGACTGAAGCCCAGATTCTCAGCATTCCCCAGATTTCTGCTAAGGAAATTAAGAAGTGTGTGTGTGTGTGTGTGTGTGTGTGTGTGTGTGTAGTTCAGAATGTAAAATCTCTTTGAGCTAGCTTTCAAATCCATCTTGTGAACCACCCCCACTATAAATGTAATATCAGGAGTTGTGTAGGATATAGGGTAGATTGCTATAATTTTAAAAGTTTAACCATTGAGCTCGTTCAGTTGGAAGGGAATGTTATTTTATTCCCTCCACATTATACAAAGATGCTACGAACTCAGGTTCATTAATAAATCGAACTCCACATTCACAATTTTTTGAGTGTTTGCTTCCCTGCCAGATTACACAAAGATGCCTCCAACTTAGGTTCATTAATAAATTGAGCTCCATCCACTTTCACTTTTTTTTTTTTTTTGATTATCTATTAGAACACTGCTTGTTACCTCTGGGTGCAGGGGGAATCTATTGCTTAAATCACAAAATCTCAAGGAAAAAGCACATTAGAGAGATTAACTTCCATCATAAAGACGTGATTTAAATTCCTCTTGCTATGAGCCTCTCCACTTGCAGTCTCTTATTAAAACAATATACTATAGTAAGTAGCGGATGTTCTTTGCTTCTAATTACTTTGATTGAAATCTAAGCCAGACAAAAGTAAATATTTGATCATTAGTTAATAATAATTGCTGAAGATTTACTGTAAAGATATTTCATGCTCTCTCTCTCTCTCTCTCACCTACTTTGCAGTGTAAATCGAACATGCTTACAACCAGATCATATTTTAAAACATATTATTTAGGTTACATGGTACTGCTTATACCCTAGTCTTTCATTTACTTAACAGTGAGTGGTTTTAAAAGCGAAGTGAAAGCGGCAACTAGGTTGGGGATTTTCAGATATGCTGGTGACTTACACTGTATATATCAAATTCCTTTATTGACACTATGTAACTTTCATTCATACTGCGGATGGACCAGGGACGATTTACAAAGGCGGGGGAGTTCCAGCAACAGACAAGACAAACCGCTATTTCTTGCAGTCGCCCACCAGAGGAAACAGTTTAAGGAAACTGAAAGAGAACCAGGAAGTTCTCCGGGAAAAGTGTTCATTAACTTTCAACAGCTATCAGATTTTTGAAAGGAGTCTCATTTAATTGCCTTTGGGAGGAAACATTATTAAGATAATTGGTGTGCTGATCTGGGAAGGTAGGCAGCTCTGCCTACCTCCAGCTCTGCAGGAAAACCCCCACAGCCAAACAACCAAGTTCAGGAGGGAGCCAGAGGACCTGGAATCCTCCTGCCCTAAACCGACTGATCTTATTTCTTTATTTCTCCGCCCAGATAAAAGTTTCCTACGCCCGGGAGGTGGTTATTCCTGGACGCTCGCAGCAGCTCTGCGTGAGTCGCGTAGTTGAGGCGGGAAGCCGAATCCAGGCAGGACGCGGGCAGCTGGGAAGCCCGGGGCACCGCGCTGTCACACGCGCCTCCGCCTGTCACTTACCGTTGCGAAAAGCGCTGGACAGGGCGAGGGCGAGGGCAAGCGCTGCGCAGAGGAGCGGCAGCCCCCTCTCCATCCTCCCTTCGCCGGATCCCCAGGCAAACGCGGGAGAACGAGAACGTGCAGGGGAAAACACAGCAAAGAGGGGAATCTAAACAATCCGAAGCGCTCCCACTCCTCCTAGAGCCGTAAAATCCTCAGTCCGTCTTGGGGAAAGGAAAGCAGCGAGGCAATGCCTTGATTCGAGAGAAACGCGTCTCTTTTTGTGTCTCAAGTCGCCTGCATCCTGTCATTTAGCTCCGGTTTCCTCTCCCTTTTCCCACACTTGTTCCTCTTCCAGGAGCCACTGCCCGGGCCATGTCTCAAAAAAAAAAAAAATAGAGCTGGGAGGGGCAGGAAGGAGGGAGGTAGGGCGACGTACACCAAGCCANCAGACCGCCCCGCCGGGCGAAGCCCGGCTTCAGCCTCACTCTGCCTCCCTGCCCGGCAACGAGCTCCCGGCTGGGGGGTCAATAGCGCCCGGGTGCCCCCCGCGTGCTGCGGACTTCATTGTTCCCCGAGATCTGGAGCTCTTCTCTCTGGGTCAGAGGGTGGGAGGTGTTGGACTTTTTAACTAGGGGGCAGCCGCCGCCAGGCACTGTCCAGCCTTGCTTGTTTCAGAGCCCAGGAGCTCCAGGGAATTGGAAATCAGGAATCCGGTGGCCCTTTTCTGTGCATCCCAAGGGAGGGAGAAGAGTGACAGAGAGAGGTGATCTTTACAGGGCCCTCACAGAGCCTTCTCCCGGCCACAGGCAATTACATATGCTGGCCTCAAAGCTCTGGCCCACCGCCCTCCCACTGCTGCGCGTCCTCAGTTGCTGCTGGACGCCCCCCAGTTCCATCCCCGAGGGCTTTCCGGGAACTGCTGCTGGAGGCGTATGCGGATATGAATAACAAGGATAATTCAGGGAACAAACAGGTTGTGGGCACTGATCAGGCACTAACAGGGCTAAATGCCCACGGACCCCCCTCTGAAGGAGTTTTGGGGAGGTGAAAAGGTCATAGGTCTTCTGGGAAATGGCGTTTATGTACACACCTCTAAAGCAAAGCCTACATCCTACCTGGTGCAAAGAGCTGGCAAAGGTGATTTAGGAATGTTGGCAAGGAGACTGGTCAAAGGTTTTGGCGGATGAACTAGGGTCATGCAGGGAGAAAGGACGCCCAAGGCGCGCAGGCCTCTGGGCAGGCTCTCGCCTATCGCGGCTGGGCGTGGTGACGCGTGCCCTTCAGGGGGCTGGAGGGCTCGGGGCGGTGCCGAGTTGCACTCTTGGCGTTCGCACTCGCCGCTCATCTGCTGCGGGTCGAGCCTTCTTTCTCTAGTGCCCGAGTCCCTGATACCCAGCCGCCAACCTGCAAAGCTGGAGACTCAGCCCTCTGGGCGCCACGAGCCTGTCCAGTCCCCGAGCGCCTCCTTTCCCTCAGCACTTTCCTCCTCAACAGCTTTCACTCCCGGGAGGCGCGGTGGGAAGGGCTTATAGAAAGGCCGGGGGTCAAAAGCCCCGGGCGAGCGGAAGGGATCGTGGAGGGGCCGAGGGCAGCCCTGGGCTGGAGCTGGAGGGCTAACTGGAAGCAAGGCGGGGACGCCAGCCGCGCCCAGCACAGACCCAGGGGAGCCAGCGCCGCGGAGTAAAGCCCGGGCGCCTGGTTACGACCCGCACACACAACAGCCTTCTGGCCGTCCTGCTTAACCTGGTGCAGCCCCGCCCGTTCCAGCTGTGCGGGTCGAGGGCATCGTCACATTTAGGGTGACCCGAGCGACCTAAGTCCTTGGCTTGGAGGAACGGGCGCCTCTCTGGACCTGGCAGGTTGACAGTGAAGGGGAACCGGGCGGGAGCAGCGGCCAGGGCGTCTGCGAGTCACAGATACTCGCTCTCTTCCAGCTGGTACGCGCTCGCGCCTGGCGCGCTCGCTGGGGGAGACAGTTTCCTCCGGTCTGTGACTGGATGGGGTGAGCGAGTGGGCACAAGCGGGAGACTTGAGCTGCGTTGTTTTTAGAAAACTGCCTCCAATCTCTCTTCCCTTTTCCTTGCTGAGTGTGCATTTCCCAGCCTAGACCTGCTAGGTCAACAAATACATCCACGGACCGCGCACCCCGGGAGGGACAGACCCCCAGCCCTAACATCCTCTGACCTCGCCCCTCTGGCTTCCTCCCGCTGTTCCCAAGGAAGGGCTGGCTGCTCCCGCGGGTTACCTCTCAGAAAACGCCTGTCTTTCCCACTCCCCAGCTGAACACTTTTGCCAGTCTTTCTGCAACCAACTAATAAGACATACACTATGTACTTTCCGAGAGGTATATTTAAATTCTTCCTCTGATTGTCTGGTCTTAAGTTATCTGCGGCTTTCCTGGACGCTTTGGTTTCCACACACAGTAATGAAACCCTACAACACTGATTGATAATTGCTGGCTTGTTGCGTTGGTACAGAGCAAATTGTCCTTGCTTACATCTTTCTTTTGCTGTTGGATTCCAGTAACTGGTGAAAAGGGTCAGTTTTAGATTTCTGTAATTCCCCAGCAAGGGAGACAGGCCGACTTTACATAAGAATAAGTGATAGACAAAGGAAGAATTTGGCAGTATACCCAAATTAAATTTATTTTGGTCTCCCCAAAACATCACTTCTTTTTAATATCACCGTTCCTCATATTAGATAGAACCCAGTTTCATTGAAGGGAAGATTGATCTACCCCTCTCCCCCACAGTGCCCAGCAGAGGTCCTTAGTGGTGAATACCCAGCCTTATTGCCTCCAGTTCAGGGGCTGCTACAGAAGTAAGGCACATCTTAGGAGGGCTGGAATGCTGGTCCTTTATAAGAATGGGCTGGATGGTAAATGCTCTCTTTCTTTCATCAAGTTCTCATTGATTTGTCAGAAATAAGATGAGATCCATTGCTCCCAGAAGGCCACTTGAGCCACTAACTTCCTCAAAGTACTTCAGATTGATGCAATATGGAGATTTATGTTGGTAGCTCAAAAGTGAATCAAGTATAGTCAAATTTTTGTTTGTCTGCTTTAAAAACGAAGCTCAGGCATTTCAGAAAAACAGTACAGTAACATATTTTTAGGAGGAGCTAACCAACATTTGAAATGAAGGAATAGAAGAAGTGAAACTAGGAAAAGGAAAAAAAAATGGCCCTTCTGTCTTCTTTTATAATGCAAAAGGTGTCTTTTGAGGTCTCACAGTTATCTCTTTAATTTGTATTAGTAGAGAAGGAAGAAAATAAACATAAATCTTTCATTTCTGATTCTTCATTTTTAGACTTTTAAAACTTATCTTCAAAAGTCTTCAAACACTGAACAAAAAAAACACTACCATCTAAAATTTTAAAACAAATGTGAAGTTGTTGTAATACAGTGTGTTCAATAACAAGAGGAAGGAAGGAAGATAATGCTAAATTTTGTATCATGTTGGTGGGTTCAAAATGTTGGTGGCAGAAGTTAAGGCTAGGTTTTTAAAACAGTATACTATTTGGAAGAATTAGATTATTCTGCTTTTATTGACCTTTAAATTAGAAAAACTAAAATAATAGTAACAGAAACAGCAAGGCACTAAAAATATCATTAGAGACAACATATTCTGATTTTCTAAAGGATTATCTTTTTGTAGAATGATCTTTAAATGTAAGTTGAGCAGTTAAAAATAGGGTAGTGGCTACTCTCTTAAAATTTAACCATAGTTTTATGTAAATTGAGAACTAAATTTTAAGGAGTCTTGAAAGAAGTTAATAAAATAATTTTTAAAAATATCAAATGAAGTCTTCAAAAGCACAGTTAAGAAAATTTATCCTAAAATAATTTAATTTTGTTGTATTTTTATTAGATGAGTCTGGCTATTGTGTAGAGAATGGGTCATGAGTGGATCAAGGGAAGAATTGAGGAGACTAATTATGAAGTAGCAACAGTAGAATCTAAATAAGAGCTTGAACAAGGACTATGGTAGTGCAGATTAGAAAAGGGGGCATACTACATGCATTTAGGAAATAGAAGTAACAGGATAAAACATGCCAATGAAAGGGGGTTGTCAAAGATGACCCTTAAGATTCAAGTTTTTATAACTGAATGTGTAGTGATAACTTTCACATAGACAAGGGACAGTAGACCAAGGTTTTGGAAGGGGAATTTCCAAAAGGAAGTACTGGACAAAAATTGAGTACTGTGCTGATCAGCTTTCCATCCTTGTGATAAAAATAACGGAATCAGTCAACTTAAAGGGAGTAAAGTTTTATTTAAGTTGATGGTTTAAGTCCATGGTCACTTGGCTGCATTGCTTTGGTGGCACAGTATATCATGGGTGGATGGGGGAGGAGACCTTTCACCTCATGGTACATGGTAGCAAAAACAGAGACAGGAAGGGTCTGGAGTCCCAATATCTTCTTTAGGGCACATCTAACTTCCTCCTACTGGGCCTCACCTCCGAAAGGTTCTACTACCTGCCAATAGTGCCTCAGCTGGTGACCAAGCCTTTAGCAAATGGGCCTGTGGAGGATATTTCGGATCTAAATCATAGCAAATAACATTGAGAGTTCTGGCTGGATGAAGACTAAAATGCAATTGTACTTAATGGTGTGATGGTTACTGAGAGATGATTTTACCAAGAGTCATTTCAGCAGAGTGAGAGAGGAGCAGGATTAGAGGCCAGATTAGAATGCACTAAGGAATCAGTGGAGAGCAAAGAAATAAAGACAATGCATGGAGAAAATTTGCTCTGGAAGTTTCTACAGAGAAAATAGACAATAGTTTTGGAAAGAATAAATGTGAAGGGAGGTTATTTTTTTGCTTGTTTTTAAGATGGGGTCCTTTTGAACATTCTTAAACATTGATGAGTAGAGTCCAGTTTAGGGAAATGTTGAGATTAAAGCATAGTAAAGATAATCAGGGTGTAAATAGCCTGAGAAGACAAGAGTATATGCAATCTGAAGCCCAGATGAATGAATACAAAAAGATACAAGCATCTCTCTGTTGCAGCAATAGGAAAGGAGAAGCTGATGGGTATAATTCTAAGTAGGTTTGTTATTTTAGTTGGGGGCAATTTCTCTATACTCTTCCATTTTCCCAGTGAAGTACATCATGTATGAAAGTAAGGATAGAGGAAAGGTGTTGAAGGTTTCCAGTGGGCAGTAAATTTTGACAGGGAGACCAAGCTCGCCACAGAAGCCATTGTCAATTTTATTTTATTTTATTTTTTTTGGTGATGCTGGGGATTGAACCCGAGACCTTGTGCATACAAGGCAAGCACTCTACCAACTGAGCTATATCCCCAGTCCAGTCAATGTTGTTTTGATAATTTTCTAAGTTTAAAGTTGAGTTTGTGGCACATTTGGGGTAGAACATATCTTCCTAGAAAAGTTGACTAGTTTTTCACACGATTCACAAAAAATCTGCTTAACTCATAATGAAGCAGTAATAATAATGTTAACGGTATTATTTCAGCTTTAAGGCCTCAAATTAGAGTTTCAGGAAACGTATTTTTTAGACAAGGAATTTCTCTAACAATTATTTACAAAAAATTAATGAACATATCAATTGATGTACAGGGAAAGTGTCCCCCAAATAACTCTTTGCAATAAAAATGTCTTTCTCTCCCCATTCTTTTCCTTGTTCTTTATCTGGCCAGCAATATCCATGGGAGAATTAAATTTTTTTTTCTATAACCTATGCCAGACATCCATACATTAATTTTATTTGTACAATTGATGCAAAATAGAACTAAAGTACTTCTCTAATGGTGTAAAGTCTAGATTTGGCATCATTATACACACATTTTCATGGGTACATATGACTTTTTAAAAATTGTTATATGATTTCTGGCCCTGATGATTCAGTCTAAGGATTTGGTTAGGTTTTCAGTGGGCATTCTTTTCAATAAAGCTTTTTTCCTTCAATTAATTATGTTAAACCATCAGATTTTCACAGTGCTTTCCTCCTATGTAAGAGGTGATAAATTAATGTTGGTTGATTTTCATCCACACAATACTTTGTTTCAATGGACTTGCTTTAATGCCGTATGAGGAATATGTTAGCCTTTTGTCACTACAACCAAAATGCCTCACAAGAACGACTTAGAGGAGGAGAAGTTTAGTTTGGCTCACAGTTTCGGGGGATTACATCATGATCAGTCTTACTCCATTGCTCTGGGTCCAGTCATGGCCAAAAATGGTAGAGGAGTGCTGCTACACTCATTGTGGCCAGGAAGTGGGGTGGGGAGAGGGCAGCAAGGGACACAAGATAAAATCCCAAGGAAATACCCCCCCCCCCGCAGTGACCAACCTCTTCTAGCCTCACCCATCTGCCTAGAGTTACTACCCAATATAATTGTCCTTTCAAATTATTAATCCATCAAATAGACTAAGCCATTGATTAGGTCACAGATCTCATAATCTAATCATCTCACCTTTGAATGTTTCTGTATTAATACAGGATCTTTGGGGAGAGGCACCTCATATCTAACATAACATTCCACCCAGCTTCAAAAAGCTCATGTCTAATCTCACAATGCAAAATGCATTTAGGCCATCTCCAAGAATTCACATAGCCTTAACTGTTCCATCATTGCCCAAAAGTCCAGGTCCAAAGTCTCATGTGAGATTCAACGTAAACTCTTGGCTATGAGACTCTGTAAAAATAAAAAGTTAGTTACATAAATCCAAATATTAATAACACAGAGTAAACATTTCCATTCCAAAAGTGAGAAACAGGGGCATAGAAGAAAGGATGATACCAAAACGAGACTGAAAACCAGCTGGGCAAACAAGATAAAATCCCCAAGGAAACACCCCCAGTGACCACCCTCTTGTAGCCTCACCCATCGGCCTAGAGTTACTACCCAATATAATTGTCCTTTCAAATTATTAATCCATCCTATAGCTCTTGGAACACACAGTCAATCCATACTTTAGCCTTGCCATTGTAGCACTTGTGGCCTCTCTCTTAGCCTGGCTTTCTTCAGATCCCACAGCTTTCCTCAGCAGATAGTGCACATTACTGGCATCTCTTAATTCTTGGGGTTTCCATTCTAGCTTCCCTTTCACCTTTATAAATTCATGCATCACACTTTCAGGGGCAGTCTGCAGGGACGCTGACCCTGTTATTCTTTGTCTGGTCTCTCAGGCCTTCCTTTTAAATCTTGGTGGAAGGCTTTGTGACCCAATTCCAACATCTTGCATTCCTGCAGAACCAGTACCATGTGGATGATGCCAATTTCTGCCACCAACTTGAGCAGCAGCTGGGTTACCTGGGAGTATGGTAGCAATGGCCTCTGAATGTTTTGGTGGCTGAGCACAGTGAAACAACTTCGTAAGACACCCCCACCCATGGGAGCAGGGTGCCCCTATAGTCTTTTCTGAAAGAAATTTTACTTTTACACCATTGGGACTGCAAGGTTGTGGTCTTACCAATTCTTGAGATCCCTTCAGTCTTTCATATTATCTCTTTGAAAAGTACTTATCATCTCTTTAGTGGCTGTGATCACTTCAAAAACCATACCTTCTTTGTTCCCAATTTACTTGCTTTTTTTTTTTTTTTTTTTTTGCCAAGCAGCAAGTTTTTAAAATCCTTCTCATTTGCTCTTTGCTTCTGCTGGTTATCACAGTAAATTTGGCTAAAAGTTGATAAAAATATCCATGCCACTGACTAAATGCTGTGCTGCTTTGAAATTTCCTCTGCCAGATTAATTACAATACACAAAAGATCTCACAAAAGATACATTTTGCCAGAATATAACATAAATGGCCTGTAGTCCAATTCCCAATACAGTCCCTTCCCATCTGAACCTTCATGAGGACTGTCTTTATTATCTGCATTCCTATTGGCATTTTAGTCTTCTGAACTCCCACCAGGGTTATCTATTAAGCTCTGCTTGCAACATTCTAAGACTTTTCAGGACTACATATTCAAATTTTTCCAAACTCCTCCCACAAACTAGCTCCAAAGCTTCTGAAACATATGGTCAGGTTAGTCACAGCTACAACCTCACTTCTTGGTACCAATTTCTTTGTAGTCCATATTTTAATCAGCCTTTTCATCTCTGTGACCAAAAGACCTGAAAAGAACAATGTAGAGAAGGAAAGTGTACTTTGGCTTACAGGTTCAGAGATACAGTCCTTAGTTGGCCTGCTCGATTGCTGTAGGCCCAAGGTGAGGCAGAACATTATGACAGAAGAGATGACAGAGAAATGATGCTCCGCTCATGGTGGCCAGGAAGCAGAGTGTGAGGGGATAGAACTAGGGGAACAAGAGAGATTATCCCCAGGGCACACCCCCAGTGATCCACTTCATCTAGCTACAACCTACCTGCCTAGAGTTACTGCCTACTACAGTAGACTTTTCAAATTATTAACCCATCACACAGATAATCTGATTAGGTTAAAGTTCTCATAATCTAATCTTTTTCCCTCTGAACAGTTCTTTTTACCTCTGAACAGTTCACAGGAGCTTTGGGGTGGATACCTCATATTCAAATTATACCAAGGAAGTCATGCATAACAGAACAGGAAATTTATATTTCAAGAAGTTTCTTTTGGAACTTTTATATTTTAAGAAGACTTCAGCCTGTTAATATAGCAGGTTACCTTTTGGCAGGCACATTTTCCTCTTGCTTAAATGATATAAACAGTCCAGCAGGGATGATACATCGTAATGCAGACAGCAAGGAAAAATGTTTGGTAAAAAAATACTCATGAACATTTTTTTCTTGATTTTTCCAGTATAAATATTGCTTGCAGCTCCTGAAAAGAACAGAAATGTAAAAGTTGAGATAGTAAAGTTGTAATGTGACAAGTGATAAAGCAAAATATATCAGTTTGCATTTTTAAATGCACAGCAAAAATAAAAAGCAAGCATGTATTGGGACTTTTGAATTTTAATTTTCATTCACAGAGTTCAAAACAGATCTGGGGTTTACCATCCTCTGAAGTCATTGTTTCTTCCCCTCATGCCACAAGTGGGAGAACTGAGGCTTATGGAGAGTTCCAATGCAGCAATTCTATGATGGAATAAAATATGAGAAATGTATGTTTTGAATTTGGGTCTGTAGGTGAAGTTAAAACTATGATAAAATAAAGCTAAATATCACAATTGGTTTATCTTCTTGAAAATTTATAGGAATTTCTATTAGTTTGTACTTTACAAGGTCAGATGGCATTCTTAAATTCATACAGTGTTATTTTGTCTAGCCTGTTGTACAAAATCACATTCTCCAACGTAGCTCTTTTTCTGCAAATATAAACCCCTTTGTAATTTCACAAGTTTAGTAATTATGTTGAGGCATGGACTAGATGTAGCCAAACATACTCAAATTTAACTCAAACTCAAATTTACTCAAACATACTCAAATTTAATGTTGTCTGCCAAAACGAACTCCTGTCTCATTGATTTCTAAGACTCTTAGGACCTTCATTTGAGAATATGCACTTTGAGTTTCAAAACAGTTATTCATATTAGGTTCATCAAATCTGATTTTCTGTATTTGATATTTGTTCTGATCATGTCAAGTGAATACTTATTATTATGCAAATATATGGAGCAACTTTCACATTTAAGAGGAAGGGTCTTATAAACTCCAGGATACATGAGTGAGTGGTGTCAGGGTTTGCTGGTTGTACATCAGGAACATAACCTGGATTAGCCTAAACAGTGAAGTGATTTAATGGTCATGACTAGGAAACCAAGGAATAGACTGGCTTCATGCATAGCTGGAGTCAAAGGTTCAACTGATGCCGGTCAGCACAATGTCATCCGTGTTTTCTTCTGAGCTGGTTTCCTTCTCAAGGAAGTGCTCTCCGGACCATGTCAAAGGGGTTAAGGACAGCTCCATGCTTAAGTGGTCCCTAGAATCATGATCACAAAGAAAGGATTAGGGGGACAAGATGGTTTCTTCCCCAGAATGTATAATTACCTTTAATAAAATTCTGACTTACTCCACTTGAGTTATGGATTATGTGCCTGTTCCTGGATCAGTCAGTTGTTCAGATAGATGGGTTACTCTGATCAGCCCACCTGGATGTGGCCATGAGAATGCATAGTAGACAGATTGCAGAGAAGCAACCAAGAAAAAAATAAAATTTGAATTTTGTTACCAGAAGAAATGGGAAGGGATGCCAGGGTGTCAATAGACGTAAGAGCCCACAATTCAATGGCCCCTCTCTTTATTATCATTAGTTTTTTTTTTTTTTCAAGTGAGAATACATGAAACTTTTGGTTTTTAGTTTTTATTACGGTTGGCATTCATAGGCTGAGTTTGATTTTGCTTTGCTTTTAGTGTTTTTTAAAATTAAAAAAAAATCCAGATAGTATGAACCTATGATATTTGAGGCTAGTACTTCATTCAGGGTCAATTGTCAGTAAAATTATAAAGCAGAAAAAAGTGCATTTTTAAAATTTCATTTTCTTTTTGGTGTATAGTCCTCATTATTATTCTCTCCTCTCTGCCTCCTCACAAAGGCCTTTGAAGAAATTTATCACTGGAAAGTGCAATACTTTGCCCATTTTAGGTGCCATAGTCAGCAAAATGGGGAAGGTTTTTAGAGGCAAGGAGATTTCTAGAAAATTTTTATAAGGATACTGGATTACAATTATAAATGCTCATGTTGGAGCACACCATTGAACTCTGAAATTTTAAACTATCTTTGAAGAAAAAATGAAGTTTGGGGAGATTTCCATGCAGTTATGGCTAAATAATTGTTTATAAAATAGTTTTCTTCAACAAGTATTTTGAATGGATCCGCAATTGGTGGACTCCCAGTATGAAGTTCACCAAATAGCAGAAATCAAATTGTAAAAGTAAAGACTTAGAATGACCTGTTTTTCAGCCAATGAGATATGTTTTCTAGAGATATGTTAACTATTGAAACAAAAGAATTACTTGGCTATATTGAGATATATTTGAAATAGGCCCACAAAACATCTGTGGTGTAGTTTATTCTTTTGCAAATGTGACCTTTTTTGAAATTTTAAAATGCATGCTTCAGTGGGGATGGGAACATTATCAAGGAATCTCATCTATGAACGTAGAGAGCAGAAAGCACAACCTACTTTCAGAGCACTGTGCTGGGAGTCCGGTTCCCACCCTCCTGCAACTCTGACCATGCAATTATGATCATGTTGTTTTGTTGTATTTCCTCTAATTTGGTCTTGCAGTATCTCCTGGAGCAGCCCTGCCCTTGTAGGGTTCCAGAGGTGGTGCTTCTGGATATTTATATGTGGTTTTTACAAGGTATTTCTTTATCT
The DNA here is from genome assembly GCF_001458135.2 of Marmota marmota marmota. Classification (NCBI taxonomy): domain Eukaryota; kingdom Metazoa; phylum Chordata; class Mammalia; order Rodentia; family Sciuridae; genus Marmota; species Marmota marmota. The sequence continues at coordinate 7,509,465 of NW_026000016.1, read as the reverse complement.
TGGTAGACAGCCTAATGTCTAAATATCTGACCTTTAAGCATGAGTCTCTATCATAGACAACTGGTTTATCCTGGTAGATGTTCCCATGGCTATTATTTGTTCTATGTTCAGTTTATTCCTACCAAGAATAGCCATTTTCTGGAAAGACCCTGATTAGAGAGAATGTTAGGTTCAGGAGTGACAGTCAGATGAGACACAGAGAGGACAACTCAACAAAATACATGAAATAACAGAAGCATTTTATTACTCACAGGTCCCAGAGGGAAGAGGGCAGCATGACTCATAAGACAATTGGGAAGGAGAAAAATGTCAAGGATACAAATGCATGCTCCATGGGTAGGCAGAGAACAAGAGAAAGAGGAGAGGCCTGCATGCCACAGTCTTTATTGGAGTCCAGGACATTACTCAATCAGGTTTCCTGCAAGGTATTTCAACTGTCGGGTGTAGAGTGGGCAGACACGAGTTCCATGTAGGCCCATAGTGACTGAGAGGAGGTCACTGTAGCATATATGTGCAGTCTATTTGGGATGAGAGAATCTGTATGGTAATATAGTAGGTTGCATTTAACTGTTCTATGGAAAGGTGGTGACTAGGAGGTGGATGCATAAGGTAGATCTGTGGATCAACCACCTTGAAGAACAAGGAGTAAGCAGAGAGCTGGAAATTAAGTCAAAGTGACTAAGCCCTGCTTCTGGAATGAGAAATCCAACTTACATTCCAAGTGGATGTTGAAGTAACATAAAACTATAAATTTGCAACTTACTTCATTCTGTTGAACTTCTAGTGTTTTCATCTGTAAAAGACAGGTGTTGAATTAAATGATCTTTCAGAACCTTTTCAGAGGCAAAATGGAATAATTCCACTGTTTTGTGATCAGTTAAAAAAAAAGATCCAATATTGTGGAGACCCTGAATATGTAGAGTACAGTTCCAGGATATACATGGGGTAGCTCTCACTGATGCTGACTCTCTCTGATGTTTGGAATCTTATAAGTATATTTTCTTTCTGAATTGTCTGTGCTTCTAACACAGACCATGAAGTTCTGAAGTGAACATGGAGACCATGTCCAATATACTGAGAGTTGACAATATGTTAAAAAAATATAACAAAATAAAGAACTATTAGAGGAGTGACAGAGAATGACCAAGACCATAAAAGAAACAAAGAATCTACAGAGAACATGCAGAAACCCTCACCAAAACTCTTCCCTGCCTGATTACTTTTAAGTATAAGGTGAGTCAGTAAGTATTCCTATTCAACAGAGAAATAGGAGCTTTTATTTCATGAAGGATCTTTGGAAATTAACTAAATTGAAACTTTTAAGAAAAAGATTTATTGAAAAGATATGGGTCAAACCATGGACATTACTCTTTGTTTCTCTGATCATGTGCTGTTGTGCTACTGGGAACATCATGCCTCTGTGAATACTGTTAATGAAAGTAGAATGTGCCATGATCTAGGTTTCTGCTTCTTCATTCCCAGGTTTGATCAGAAGACCAGGAACAAAGCACTGTTGGTGTTAGATTAAACAGAAGACAAAGAATAACACGTTTTGGTGGTGGCCCTCATTTTATATTATCTCTAGCTTTGGTAGCAGAGGTATATTATTTTTTCAGAGTATTTTTCAGACCAATCTTGGATTTAATAGCCAACTTGCTCATGAGGTTGGAAGCTCTACATAGAGAGTACCCTGCTTTTGATAAAGAAGGCTTTGGGGCAATTTTTGATTCTTTACAGAGATATTGGATGGGCTCATACTGATTAAGCTGTGGCCACAGCAAACATTCTCAATATTATGAAATCCAGCAGGTGGATCTTGTTGCTAACATAAAAATATTCTTCAGCCACATGCTGTTCTGACACACAAGAGGAGAGTCAGAGTGGAGCTTCTTCATCTATCTGACAAAAGATATATTAGCTGTAATTTTGACAACCACTTCAGTTAGTAGAAGCTGTTCTTGGAAAACAGCATAAATAAAATAAAGTTTTATAAAGGCTCCCAAACATTCCACCTTTTTCCTCCTGAGGCTATAATGACTATTCTGGTTTTAAGATCCCTTTTCTTATTCTTTCTAAGTTTTCCCATTTCATGCTCCCTGGGAGTATCTCTGTAAAATAAACCTGTAGAAAATGGGTAATGAGGAAATCGTTGCCTTAATTGAAGGTCACATCTACAAAGGTCCAGATAGGTGTACTTTGGCTGATGGAAAAATCCCCCAGAGTGATATCCTGCTGCCCTAAAATAGAGGCTCAGTTGTAATTTGTTAGAACCATGTTGGACCTTGGTTGGCATCTAATACATGTCTTTCTTAATCACGACCAGGTAATTTTTATTACCAATGACTCCCTGCATTTGAAGGGGAACAGGAAGAACCCTCAAAGGCTTCCATAATTAAGCACAAACATTTTACAGTATTAAGTTAAAGTCACACAGCTTCCAAATCCTTTGTGTTGAGTTCACATGTTCTATACAATTATGACCTTTATTATGTCCTTTTCAATTCTAGCCAGATTAGTACTGAGACTAGGCCTTGTTATTCCCCACCCCCAGCCCCCACCCCCAGCATTTTTCTTTTAAAGGATGGACTAAGAGAGGTATTTCTTTGTTTGCTTGCTTGCTTGCTTTTCTTTTCTTTTTGTTTGTTGTCAACATGCGGTGTTTTAGCTCAAAACAAAGAGGACATTCTCAAGACAAAAGATACTATACTCTCAATAACTTGATTTCTGAAGCCTCAAGGATTCTGGGATCAACTGACTAGAAATATAATTATGTTATAGGGGTTCTCAGGACATCATTATTTGCTACTAGTTTCACCTAAAAGCCTTCTTAATTTCTTTTTCTTTTTTCTTTGGCCCATAGGTTTTCTCTTTCTACAACTACAACTATTAAATATACACTCTCAATATTTTAGTTTTTCTTCTTTCCCGGCGGAATATTTTCAATTCCATAATTTCAGCCTCTACTGCTTGTTTTGGTAGATGATTATAATGCCTGGTCCCTGTCCTAGGAATTTAGATATCTGTTCCCAAATCAGTTGGTTAGAAGGCAACTCAACTGGGTGGTGATGGAGGTAGGTTTTAAAAATTTTGTCTTTGTCAACTGGCTTGCTCTCATGGGATTGCAAGGAGGAATGTCCTCAATAGTTGGGCTATAAAGTGATAGCTAGATAGGGGTCCTAACAATGTGCATAACTCCTGATGGGAGCAGCCCTAACAACTGAGCTCATTGATTTGAAGAGGGTCATAGGCACTGGGTATCTGCAATGGATGTGGAAAGGTTTTGGGGACTAGGGAGGGTAGTTGTTAAGTAGCAATTGATTCTAACTTATACATGGCTTATTTAGAAGTTAGGGCCTGTCTTATTCAATGAGGGCAAAATTATGACTTTTAAATCAACCACATTTCATGTTATTGGATCATTTGAAGTTTTCAAAGACTTGATGTACTCTCATCATTTTCCTCTAGAAATAAGGGCACATATCTCTCTTTTCTTCAAATCATGTTTTTGCTACTGGATGAAAATGTTTATGTACAACAAACTCTTTTTAAATTGTCAAGCATAGATTTAGAGGGCTATTATCATTATCCTATATGCTCCCTTTCATGACTCAGAAATATTTCACTTAGCCTTAAAAAATAGAACAATAATGCATTCAAGTATAAAGTCAATTGCTAAGTGACCCATATAGTTTTTGTTTGAAAATTATTATATTGTGCTGTTTATAATATCAAATCACCATTATTTGGAGGCAAAAATCATCATTTCAAAGTATTCTCAACACTCTAGCAGATATTTGGAAACTATTACCCCCAATCCTGCTGTAATTTTTCAGTTGTGTTATTACTGACAATTGTTTAGTGAAATCTTTATGATTGCTTCTCTTGTCTTATCTTTGAATGCTATAGTCTAGAAATATTTAGACAGCTTGCTTTTATGACTTCTATGTCCTTGAGGCCATCAGAAAGGCCAGCTCCTTTGCCAAACACCAACTTGATATTTCTTATATCCAGGATGGAGTTTAGAAGACCCGGATGTCATGATCAATAAGCCATTTTGAGAATTGCTCAGAACTTCATTTTATCTTTCTCTCTCTCTCTCTCTCTTTTTTTTTTTTAAACAACCTTTAAAATCAGAAATCCTGGCATAGCACTTTCCAACTGTGCCACAGAAGGACATAAGGATGTTGGTGCTTTTTCCTGTCTATTTTTGTTCCCTACCAAATCACAGCCCTAGAAGGGAGCTTTAGAAGTCATCAATCTGTTCCGTTGCCTTCATGCTCAACATCACAGAGGAGAGATAATCGACCCTGTTCTAAAAGGCTTGCCAGTGGAAAGTATTTCAAAATTAACCAACAAATATTTTGCTTACTTATGTACATGGGACAATATGGAAAGAACATGAAAAACTATGGCATTCTCAGTACCTCCAATAATTTTACATTTCATTTGAAGAGAACAGATACACAAATGAATCCAAAGCCACTGTCAAACATTCCTGAATTTGGAGATCTTGATGGAGTAACTTCTTGACCATTGAAAATATGCATTCCTGAAATTCCTGCCATTTAATCTTATAACTCATCAGAGGAAAATTCTAATTGCTAATAAATTCCTCCTGGTTTTAAATTCTAAAGTCTCTAATGCATAATTGTTAGGTCTGCAGGGGCTAAATTACTATTTTAGAAATAGTCTGGATAACAAATTTGGTTTTACCAATTACAACAGTGTGGTCTCAACCAAGTTACTTAAATGTTTTTTTTGTTTGTTTGTTTTTTACTTTTAATTTCATATGTGTAAAATGACAAAACAAAATTGTTATCTACCTTCTGGGTTGGGAGAGTTACATGTTGAATTTTCAGAATGGTGCTTGATATAGAACAAGTGCGTATCATGTTAATGGTATTTGCAACAGTCATTCCCTGTTTGACTTTTACCTTTCAAGTCTCCATTCCCCTGCTTCCTTCTGCTCGCTCTTTTTCAGGTGAAACCTTTCCGCTTGTATGATTAATGACATAACTGTTTAACTATTGGTCATAAAATAGGATTTCATAACTGACTCAGTCCTCCTCGTTTTTTAATGTTACTCTTACTCCAAATATGGTGTAAATTGAAAGTGACTCGATTATTATGTTCTAAATATTCCCAAGTTTGTGAGATGTTCCAGTCAAAAAAGGCAAATAAAAGACTGCCCTACCCCTCAAAGATTTTGTTATATGACAAAGACAGACACATAAACAACTTTCTTATTTACTAGGTGTGAAGGGGAAAACGTGGATCACCACACATTTGAGAGAAACCTGCTGTTGAAAGAAAAACAACAGAAAGGATTAATGATCCCCCAGGAAAAGAGAGAATTCAGGGGGTGAAACAGAAACTGAAGTGGACACACTCAGAAACACTTGAGAAGATACTGTACCTCAGGATGGGGAGTGCACAAGAGAGGGAGCAACATGACCTGAGTCTTAAGAGGTCACTTATGTCAGATAATAGGTGGTTATTTTATTGGTAGTGTTTTCCCAAAGTTCAAGTTTGTTCTGAAATTTAGCTTCTAATTTTGTGAAACTCTTCAGTTGACCCACAACTGTAACCATCAGTTCGCCCCCCCTCATGTGTGTTCTTTCACAAAACCATGGTCATTGGTGAAATACTAGTATTAGCACATCAAGTTCTTTGGAACACATTAAGTTCCTTTCCTTACTGGAATGCTGTGTCAGTGGGTGTGTGCATGCACATCTGTGTAGAAACACAATATCATGGTTCTGTTCTGCTTTAGCAAATCCTATCTCTTCAGCTATGAAAGTACCATAGCATATAGGATCAAGTGATGTTGGAATCTGAGAACTGTAAAAATTATCTCAACTTGCTGATGAGACAACTGAGGTCCAGAGATGCTTCCAAAGGTTATTTAGGAGTTACTATCAGGCTAGAAGCCATGGATGGGCCTAGAAAAGCAGAGTATACTTTTAGTAGGAAAGGAGCTTCCAGGATGTGTGGGAATTGACATGGCAGAGTTGGTTTGCTTCCATTTGTAGGCTAGAGGGAATTATGACAAATGTCAGTAAACTATTTTAGGCATAAATGCTTAGGGTTTGTTTGGTGACAGTGAGTAGACAATAGAAATATTTCTAGAAGAGAATATGAGATTGTAACTTGCATACAAATGGTCATTAATGCCAAAAAAAATTTTATACTTTGTCCTATAAGCAACAAGGAGTAACCTAGGGTTCTTTAGAGTTTCAAGAAAATGTATGTCATTAAATGAGATTGATTATGTTATAAAACAGGAGACACAGAAAGACTAACTGGTGCCTTTAGAATTGTCTAAGAGTGAGGGAGGCTAATATTCTCTTCAGGAATTGTTTTTCTATTTGGAACCAATACATAATAAGACATGAAGAAAAAATTCAAAAAGACATTTTGTCTTGTTTTTTAAGTGACTATAAAAGGAATATAGTGAGTTTTATTTTTTCCCCTAAATATGTTTTGACCTTCTTTCTGCTTAAAGCACAGCTGGTCTTTTCTGGCTTCCAAGATATTCTTTTTCCTAGTTCTTTTTCCAACTGTATTATTGATATCATATCTCTCTCTCTCTCTCTCTCTCTCTCTTTCTCTCTCTCTCTCCCCCTCCCCCCATCCCATCTCTCATTTTCATGCTATGTTCCACAGTGACTTCTGTAATTCCACCCTTAGCCCTCTTTTCTTATCCCTCTAAACTCTCCTGGTTGAACTCAGTCATTTCCTCGCCTTCAACTCCCACCTACTCTCTCTGATTCCTCAATTCATCATGATCTCTCAACTGAACTCCCATTTCATATTTTTATTTCAGTGGGCCACAGCCTATTCAAATCCAAAGGGTCCCAAATAATCTCCCCTCATTCTTCAATCCACTTGTCCTAACTTTTATCCTTGGTATCTTCATGTTGGTTATAATTTTCACTAAAATTGTAATCAAAGCTGTAAATGTGGAAATGTCTGTGGATGTCCCTGTTTTCTTCATTGTCTCTCCTCTTCTCCTACCTTTGTTTCACAGATCTCCTGGAACATCTTTAATGGTTTCTCCCTGTATATAGGATAAACTTCACACCCACTGTGGGACAAATGCATTCTTTAACAGCCTGGTCTTGTGTTCTTTCGAGAACCATTCTGTGCTTGCTCACCCTGAGCCTCCTCTTCTTTTAGGAACATACCTTTGTTATGTGTTCATAAGTCGACTCTTCATTCTTTAAAGACCAACTACACTATCAGCTCTCCTGCAAAGTCTTCCCAGACCCACTGGCTGGGCTTAGTCCCCCAATTCTCTGCTCCCCAGTATTTTGTTAATTCTCCTTCTTAATTGGTGTTCTGATGATTGATATGATTTCTGCTTCCTTTATGACATGTTGAGAGCCACAACCAAGTCAAGATGGTGCCTGGCATTTTGCCAGAAGGAGTGGTTGAGAAGTAACGCCAGCGAGCCATTAAGATGATGATAATTAAGTTAAGCTGTGTATAATTATTAAGATAATGACTGATTGCTGTAACTGGATGATGCTAAATTGAAACAAGCTGTGTATTCAGTTATGTATATAAACCTCTGCTGTCTGGCAATAAGGCAGCTCCTGCTACCTCGGGTGCCCGCTACTTTTGAGTTCCCGTTGGTTCTCATGGAGTTTCGAGGGAGTTCGAGAGAGTTCCCGTTGGGTTCGGGCAATAAAGTAGTTCCTGTTTGAACCTACAAGTGGCTCGTGACCTCCTGGTTTTGTGCCCAGCCAGACTGCGGCAATGACATTGCAGAATTTTTGAGAAAATGGGCCTGATCTTACCGTCTCTACATCCCAGACCCTAACCAGGTGCTATGTATAAATTTGTTACCTTGAACAAAGAAATAAGGGAAAGGGATGGGTGTGGTGGTGCTTGCCTGTAATATTAGATACTTGGGAGGTTGGGACAGAGGATCACAAATTTGAGTTCAGCCTGGGCAACTTAGCAAGACCCTGTCTTAAAATAAAGGAAGGTGCTATTGCCTAGTAAGTGTGAGACCCTGTGTTCAATCCCCAGTAGAAAAAAAAAAGAAATAAAAAAAGGAGGATATTCATCTTTATAGTATCATCCTAATTATTGGAAGGCCTGGGAGGAGAGCTGATTTATAATAAGCATCTACTTTGTGCCATCTACTACTAAATGTGGTTTATATATTCTCTCATTTGATCCTTGCAGGGATTTTATAAGATTAACATTATCATCCCCACTTACATATTACTCATAAATGAAGTTCAGAGAATTTGAGTCACCGGCACAATAATTTATAGATTCCAGGTCGTGGAATTCAATGAACACTAGGACAAACACTCAAATTAACTTGATGTTACCCTACAGCCATAGACATATTTAATGAGAAAAGAATGTGAAGTGGTTTGAGTTTTATGGAAAAGCTATGTAAACATGTAATGCCATTCTCCTAGTCAAAACCCGTTCAATAGCATTGCTTTTGCAAACCAACTAAATTCTAATTCCTCAGGCTTGCATTTAAGAGCCTCAGAACTGGGCAGTGCTAGGCATTTCTGTTCTTTCCTCCCATTACTTCTACCTAAATGTTGTGTCCAGTTGCGCTTCACTCTGGACATCCCTGTCTTCTGTCTTTCTATCTTTGTTTACTCTCTCCTATGGGGAGGTACTTTGTCAGGAATATAATTGCAATGCTAACTAACTACTTAGGCTTATCATAATTAATTGTATGATTTCCTTAAGCTTTTCAAAAAATTATTACTTTTTTTTTTTTTTTGCATCAGGAATTGAACCCAGGGGCGCTTCATCACTGAGCCACATGCTCAGGTCTTTTTAATTTTTTATTTAGATAAAGGGTCTCACTATGTTGCTAAGGATCTCACTAAGTTGCTGAGGCTGGCTTTGAATTTTTGATCCTCCTGCCTTATCCTCCCAAGTGCTAGGATTACAGACATGCACCACCGTGCCTGGCAAAATATAAAATTTTTGAAATACAGTTGTTTGTTTTGTTTTGGTGCTGGGGATTGAACCCAAGACCTCACACATGATAAATACTTACTCTACAACTGAAATATGCCCCAACCTGGAAAATCAATTTTTTTGTTTTGTATTTTCTTTCTTTAAATTATTTTAATTGGTGAGTTATAATTACATATAATGGAATTTATTATGCCATATTTGTGAAAAATCAAACTCTAAATGGATCATCATTGCAAAATCTGGTTCTTTAGTGGCTCAAGAGTTTGTTATTATTGTTATTATTATTACTACTACTATCATTATTATTATTTTGCAGTGCTGGGTCTTGAACCAGGTCCTCACACATACTGGGCAGGTATTCTACCACTGAGCTTCATCTTCATAGCAGAATCTTAAGCTAAAATAATTCTCAAAGAAAAATATGTTCACTTCAGTAAATTAAAAAGAAGGCTGATACTTTCATCAATTCCTTGGAAACATTACTAAAACTTAAGGATGCAGAGAGTTAGTTTTCTGGTGTTCATTCATTCTTTCTTTTTAAATAGCCCATCCTAAGGAATTGATCCAAACAATCTTGCCACATTCATTAGCTTGCTAATCTAAAGTTTCACTCAACTGATTCTTCTACTTACCCCTCAGTTCACTTGCCCAGGGTAGTTAGTGATAGCCCTGGTCTTGCCAAAATATCAGGCCCATCCCATTCATCTGCGAGCTGGACGGAGGCCAGGATTAGCCACAACTCTGTTTGACCCAGTTTTCAGTCAAACTGTGGACCGGCATACACAGTACAGTAATCAGAGAGCTGCACAATGGAGTATAATGTATATTTCCCAGCACATTCAACTCTGATTTTTGATTACAATTCACTAACTTAGGGCAGTGAGTGGGAGAGAGCATCTCTAAGATGACTGAGGCACAGCTGTTGGGTGGATGCTCCCTAAAAATATAAACCAGAGGATTGGGGCTGACCTCAGGACCACCCCAGCGCTGACATTCTCTGGGAGAATGTCCTCCATCCCTTCCCACCTCAGTGAATCTACATTTGTTCACATATTTTCCAGAAGGTTAAGTCCTTCACAAGTTGTGTGTAGAACTTGGAAGTGGGTTTTGATTCCTCTGGATGAGCCAGGATAAACATGTGTGACATTCAGAGAAAGAGCACATTAAAATTATGCCTATTGTTTGAACATTATGGGTCTCTTCCTTAGGGAGTGTGTGAAATCTCTTGAAGGAGAAAAAGAGAAAAGAAGGGGAAATTTAAAAATGAAAATCAAATGAGTCAGGGTAAAGAGACTTGTCATATTCATGACCTGTCTACACTCTCGACATTCAAAACTCTCTGACACGTGTATTTATTTATTCATTTGTTTATATATTTATGGACCACTCATTCAGAAGCTAAGCCTGACCAGATCTGAACACATTTGGCACAGCAACTGACCTGATTTGTTGGGAGTCTATTACTAGTCTTTATTTATCTTACTCAGTGTGGAAATGCATGATGTTGCTATAGGAATACTAATTTGTTTGATTAGAAGGTAGTACCCTGAACCTCACCAGAGTGTTATGTAACAAAAGGCATATGAACCATATTTCTTTTGTGAAATGTAAAAAATTCTGACTAGTGAATACATTTGGCCACATGAACTTTGAAAACTGCTTCTGTCCTAAAATGCAAGAGAAGTGATCTAACTCTAGAATTCCACACCAGCAATTCTTTGTTTTTAGTGGGGGCCAGAATGGGGGTCGGATATCAGGGATTGAACTCAGGGACACTCAACCACTGAGCCATATCCCCAGCCCTTTTTGGTTTTTTTGGATTTTATTTAAGAGACAGGGTCTCACTGAGTTGCTTAGCGCTTTGCTTTTGCTGGGGCTGGTTTTGAACTCATGATCCTCCTGCCTCAGCCTTGCAAGCTGCTGGGATTACAGGCATGCACCACTGTGCCTGGCCCCACACCAGCAGTTTTTAAATGTTATCAAGATTTTAAATCTATTGATTTCCTTCCTTCTTTCCTCATCATCTCTGTTATGGTTTGAATATGAAGTGTCCCCCAAAAGCTCCTCTTAGTGCAGGAATATTCAGAGGTGACATGGTTAGATTCTGAGATCTATAAATTAGTCCACCCTAGTTTGAGTGGACTAATTGGGTGGTAACTAGGGCCACTAGGGGCATGCCCTGAAGGTGCATCTTCCCTGTGGCCCCTTTCCCCTTCTCTCTATCTCTGCTTCCTGACCTCCCCATGAGCTGAGCAGTTGTGGGCCCTTCACCCATGATGCTGCCTCACCTTGGGTTCAAAGCCATGGAGTCAGCCATCTGTGAACTGAACCTCTGAAACTGAGCCCCAAATAAACTTTTCTTCCTCTACGTAACTCTTGTCAGATGTTTTGGTCACAGTGATGAAAGAGCTAACAAAACACTCCTTAATTTCCATAGCCCATCATCGATTTCACTTCCTTCATTTTTTGCCCCTCCTCCCTTTTTTTCACTTGCTTGGCGTAGCTCCATCCCCATCTCAACCAACTCTCCGTCTATCCCATGCTTTCACCAAAACTGCTGAATATATTTTGAGAAACATCACATAATTGTGCTGGCTGGTTTCACTTAAATTAATAACCATAGTCTTTACTGGACATTGTTATGCTTTATTGTTTTATTTCTCTGTTGTTGTTTTTTTCAAATTTATATGACTATGGTGTATCTTCTTGCTCTCTGTCTTGTCTATATTCAGGCCCCCACCTTGTTCAATTCATACTTCACTGTAAAAATAAAAATAGGAAGTGAAAATGATTAATTCATCTTCCATCCACTAAATCCTAACAAACCAATGGCATCTGTAACCATGTGTGGTTCTGTACCTCCAATTTCAGTTGGACTACCCTTGCTCCTATCTAAAGCCATTCCCTCCAATTCTGTCATCTCCTCTGGCCTTCTTCACGGCTTCAGTCCTACAGTTATTCTGTCTCTCTGCCCAACGTACATCATCCATTTCCACCGGCACCAAAACATGCCATAGCATTTCCCATATCCTCTCCAACAATCAAGACCCTTCTCTTGCTTTCACCACACACAGTTTAGGACAGAACGTGTCAACATCTATTCCTCCACATTCTCTCCTCATCGAAGTCACCACCATACCACTGATATTGCTCTTGTCTGGATCCCCACAGATCTGTAGCCATAAGGTGATCAACTTTGCTCTGCCATGCCTCTCTATCATGGTGTGCTTGCTCACCACAGACCCAGAACCAACAGAGCCAGCTGAAATGAACTGAAACCTCTGAAACCAAGAGTCCCAATACATCCATCATCCTATAGGTTGGTTTTCTCAGGCACTTAGTTACAGCAATGGGCAGTGAACACACCCCCACTGCACGTACAATAATTCTTCCCTTTGCCTTGGCTTAGGAGACTCTGGAATTCCAGGCCCTGTCTCTCTGTCTCCCATTCCTACCATCCTCCATATTCTCTCTGGCGATCCCCAAGCCATTCTGCCTGATACCTCTTCTTTTTATTCCCCAAGCTCATCACCACAGCAGGGCTTTGGAATGTGCTGCTTAACTTTGCCTATGAATTTCTCTCTTAGATTCCTACAGGGCTGATTCTTTTTCATCTTTCAGTTTTCAATTTAAAAACCACTCTTTCATTCATTCTGCCTCACGTCCCTCTGTGAGACAGAAATTTACATCCTTGTTGGTGCTTCAACTTCATTCACATGCAGTTAAAAGTGAGTTTTGTTTTTCTCTGGAATCTGACTGAAGTCCATTCATTTCTCTTGGTTTCCACTGCCATAATCCTAACAGGAGAGACTTTCCACTTTTGCTTGGGCTAGAGTAGTAGCCTATCAGCCACCTCCCACATTTATATTTGTTTCTTTTCAGTCTGTACCCTTCCAATAAAACAATTGTCTTATTCTGGTAACTTTAGTAGCTTCTCGTTGCTTTTAGGGTGAATTTCAGAATCATTAACAGCCTCTCCAAGTCCCTCAGTGATGTGGCCCCAGTGTTTCTCTTTAGCTGCATGTAAGTGATCATTGAATTCCTCAAATATTTCACACCATTTTACAACTAAACGTGCTTTTTTCTGAGTTTACTCTTTCTTCTACTTGAACTCCTGCCTATACTTTATGTTTTAGCTTAGAAATCATTTCTTAAAAATATTTTTTTTCTGACACTCTATCCTGCTCTTCCAAACTTTGCACCCAAACTGAATTTGCCCTTTCTATGATACAGTGTTCATAGTATCCTGTGCTTCTCATACTTAGTACATGTTGGTATTATGTTTAATTCATTTATCTTCAATGCCATCTCCCTTTCTAGACTGTATTTCTGCAGTATAACATCATGGTAAATGACTCTGGGACCAGATTTCCTTGGCTTCAAATCCTGGTTTCTTTTCTTCTCTAGGTATGTGAATTGGAATGATGATTTAGACTTTCTCAATACAAAATTATGGTAATTATGATACCTGCCATATAGAATTGTTTAAGGTTTAAATGAGTTAGTCAATATAAAACACTTAGTATAGCACCTAGCACATAATAAATAATCAATAAATCATCATGATTGTCAGTAGTATTATGAGGGCTGGAATTAGGTCTGCCTTCATTCATCATAGCACATCCAATAAGTATTTGTTAAATATGTAAATAATATTTTTCATAAGTCAATTAAAACTAGAAGCAACCTTATTAAATGTCTAGATGTGCTCTGGGCTCTTTAGGGGAATCTAGAAATTAATAAAATATAGTTTTTACTATCAAGGAGTTTCCAAGTCAGCAAATAAGAGTGAAATATGCAAATGAATCTCTTTAAAGAGAAAATCTGCATTTTGTACATTCTGTTCTCTGAGCATTTTCCTTGGAGTCTATCTTATAGCTTGAGTTCCAAGTATGCACACTAAGCAATCATCAAACTAGACATCTTGCAGCAGAGAGGATGAGGAGTTCTAGAGAGAATAAAGAGCCAGGAAGATGAAGTGGCATTGAATTTTGCCTTAAAGGACAGGTAAGTTTCAACAGGTAGAACTCAGAGTATGGTGTGAGGAGTGGTAAAAAGAAGAAAAATTGAAGTCATAGAGCTTGGAAAATGAATGGGGAATGCAGTCTAGGATAGTGGTACTGTTCTCTGAGTGTGGTTCTGAGACCAGCAATATCAGAAACTCCTGAGAAGTATTAAAGATGCAATTGTTGGGCCCTTCCCCAGATCCACTGAATCAGAGAATTCAGGAGGTGTGGCCCAGTGACCTGTGTCTCAACAATCCCTTCGGCTGACTTCAATGCTGGCTGAAGTCCATTGCTCCAGGACACTGTGTTCTCACCAGTGATCTGTAAACACCCATCATCAAAAAAGGTGTCCCAGAGGAGCAATGATAGCACACTTCAGGAGTCCCCCACCCCATCCCCAATGGGCAGGTGCAGCAGTTGTGGACATCAGAATTACTTGGACAAACATCACTGGCTGCCACCTTTATATAGCCTTTAGTGAATTTTTTTCCAGCCACATATTGGGGCTAAAAAGAAGGATTTTGTTTTAACACAGAATGTGAGGGACACCGATGTTATAAAGTATTAAGAAGTAAATGATATTTAAATTTCTAGAAATTTAGTTCAAGATTATTTTCATTAGCTCCACAACTCAGATATCAAAAATTCTTACAAAGCTCATCAAGATGTCTTAAATGCTTAAAAAATAAGCAGAAAAAAGGACAAAAATATAGTACTAATCTTATCTTATTTGGCTTTCATCTAATAAAAATATGTTGTTTGGAAAGTGCTTGCAAAATAACAGCCTATCAAAGAGAAGAAGCCAAAGAAGTCACGGACAGCCAGGGACACCCTGAACTCCGAGTCAAAGCTCAGGCTGCCAGGGGCACACTCATTTGCCAACAGCAATTTCATTTGAGCAAAGACCATCATCCATCACATTAAATTAATGTTGTTAGTTTGAAAAAAAATAACAGCCTAAAAAACCCTTTCATATCATCATTAGACTTAACAAGTATAAAAATGAATCAGTTGATTTTTTTTAAAACTTCAAAACACAAGAATTCTAAACATCAGCTACTCAAGTTGCCAAATCCTTATGATGTCACATGCAATTAAATTTTAATCTACATTTTAATATACATTAGCTCCCAAATCACATACAGTATCATTTTGAAATTTATTACTAAACCATCCCTTTTCTTACATAATTAAAGTAAATCAAACAGTATGTGTCACATAATAAATGAGAAAAAGCTAAACCTTTTAATACATAGGATAGATATTATGGAAGATTATATTCAATAAATTTTATAATATGATCTTTCATAATATGTTGATCTAAACTTTTTAAAAACCCTTCTTAGTTTAAATTAATTTTTTTCATGCATGAAAAATCCTAGGGGAAATTGTTTGCAAGATATAATAACAGAAAGTCACAAGAGGTTGGAGAATGCTGGACTTGAAACTAGGGTCTATGGGACTGGGTCCTGAGGGGAAATAGAGAAGAGTGGTCTGGTTGGAAAGGTAATGATAAGAGCAAATTCAAGAGATCTTTGGGTTATGGGAAGTATTTTAAAGCACACTTTTAATTAACATTTATTAATCATACATGACAATGGGGTTCAGTGTAATATTCCAACACATGTGTACAACATGGACTGAACCAATCAGGGTAGTTAGTATTTCCATCTTCTTATCATTTATATTTGGAGGTTTCAAACTCCTTACTTCTAGATAGTCATTAAAATATAGAATAAGTAATTGTGAACTACAGTCATCCCACTGTGCTCCAGAATACCAGAACTTATTTCTTTTATCTAATTGTGTTTTGGTATACATGATCCAACCTTCCTTTATCCACCCTCCCTCCCAATCTCTAGTTATCACTATTCTACATTCAGGTTATATTCCCATAGGAGAAAGAATATGTGGTATTTGTCACTATGTGCCTTACTTATTCCACTTAACATTATATCTTTTGCATCCATCATTTTATTGCAGATGATAAGATGTCCTTCTTTCCTCCTGGATGAACAATATTCCACTGTTAATATCTACCACAGTTTCCTTGTCCATTCACCCATTCATGGACGCTGAGGTTGATCCCCTATCTTAGAAATTGTGACTAGTGCCACAATAAACATGGGACAACAGTTATCTCCTCAGTATGCTGATTCATTTCCTTTGGATATATACCCAGACATGGGATACCTGGATCATATGGTGGATCTATTTTTAGTGTTTTTGAGGAACCTTCGTAACACTCTCTATCGTGATTGTACTGATGCATATAACCTGTGGGAAGTTTTGAAACTGTGAGCACAAGTGGAAGGCTTAGTTTTAGAAGATGAATCTTTTCTTCTTTTGAAAAAAGGGGAAAGGTACAGCTTTGAAATGTCTTTTAAATACTGTGCATACAAAAAGTCAGAATGCTCATGAAGCCCTCTGAGTCCCTGTCTCAAGGATGCGAGAATGATAGGTGTATTTCGTGGAAGCCACTTGTGTACGGACTCCATCACCTCTCATCTCCTCCAGGACCTTGTTCATGAGTTATTGTTCCCCTCTATGTGTTTCATCTATTTTTTTTCCCCATTTACCTTCCACTAGCATGTGGATGAAGACACTTTTTAAACCTGATTTATCTGCTCATGCTGCCTTAACAAAATACCACAGGCTGGGTGGCTTCACACAAGAGAAATTAATTTTCTCATAGTCCTCCAGGTGAAAAATCCAAGATCAAAGTATGTCAAAGTTGGTTTCTGGTGGGGCCTCTCCTCCTGGCTTGTAGACTGCCATTTTCTCACTGTGTCTTCCTGTGGCCTTTCCTCCATGCATAGCATGGGACATCTCTGGTGTCTGTTCCACTTATGAAAACAGCAGCCTTATCAGACTAGGAATGTGTTCTTATGTTCTCATTTAACCGTCATTTCCTCCCTATTGCCAAATAGAGTCACATTGAAGGGTTAGAACTTCAACATATGAATGGGGGAGGCACAATTGAATCCATAACAAAACCCTCCCATCTCATGTGTTTCCACCTTTTCCTCCATATTCCCATGATGGCCACATATTTTGGAAAAGTAGCTAATACATACATTGTAGTACACTGCTCTAACAAATGCCATGGACTGGGTACCTCAAACAACAAATATTCATTTTTCATAGTTCAGGATGCTAGAGTTCTGAGATCAGAGTGCCAGAATGATTGGTTCTTACTGAAGTCCTTCCTTCTGGTTTATAAACAGACATCTTCTCATATCCTTACATGACTGAGGGCAGAGAGGAAGCAAGTTCTCTCCTATCTCTTTGTCTGAGGTTATGAATTCCATCAGGAGGACTCAAAGGCGTCGTCTCCAAATACAGAGAAGGTTGAATCCCCTTTCTCTGAAATGCTCAAGACCAGCCAAGTGTTTTGAATTTCAGATTTTTTTTCTGATTTAGTAACATTTGCATATATGTAATGAGATATTTTGGGGATGGGACTCAAATTGGGGATAGGACTCAAGTCTAAAGACAAAATTCATTTGTTTCATATATATTTTATACACATACGCCAAAGGTTATTTCGTATTTTTAGCGCACCTATATTTTGACTGTGACCTGTCACTGAAGTCAGGTTTGGAATTTTCCACAATAATATGATGGCAGTGCTCAAAAAGTTTCAGTTTGGAATATTTCAAATTTCAGACTTTGTATTAGGGATGCTCAAACTAAACCATCATATTGGGGACTAGGGCTTTAACAAATGAACTGTGGTGACGGGGCCTGAGGCATGGAGTGCAAACATTCAGTTCACAGCAGCATGCTAACCTGTTTACCATCTCTTCTTTTTTGTGGTACCAGGGAATAAACCCAGGGGCACTTTCCACCTAGCTACATCCCCAGTCCTTTTTATTTTTTATTTTGAAACAGGGTCTTGCTAAGTTGCTGAGGAACTTACGGTCCTCCTGCCTTAGCCTTCTAACTTTCTGGAATTACAGTTGTGTACCACCATGCCTAGCTACTATGCTTTATTTCTATTTCTTTGGTAGAAGAGTCCTTCTGTGTATTGGTCACTACCCTCTTATACTACCTGAAGGCCAGAGAGCAAGATAAAACTTGATTTAAAAGATAAGACTTTGTTTCTATTATATAGACAAAACTAATATTATTATTGAGAGTAAATTATGTTTAAATACATCCAGTTTCTGGCCATTAAAGAATGTTTAATGAGCTCAGTTTTAGATTATCTGTTTTCCAGATAATATTGTTACCATTTTTTTTTGCCATTATACATGTACTTTTTTTTTGCACTACAATTCTTAATACACATATATACCATAGTTTTTCATATCTCTGTTTGTATACAAGGTATGTTGACACCAAATTCAAATCTTCATACATATATTGGTAAGGATGGGGGAATGTGATGGTCGTTACTTTTTTTAATGTTTATTTAAGATTGGAAAGCCAGATAGTCCCTATTTTTGTGTTAAAACTGTGGATCCTTGTTGGATTATGGAGATAAAGCAACAAGCCAGACTAAGTCAAGTCTCATCTCTATTTTAGGGACTCAGACATCAACAACATAACTTTTTACATGAGACATATGTAAATACATTAGATTAAATTATCTTTTCTCTATATTTATTTTGATTATTGATACATTTTGGTACCACTCTGTACACAAAGGATCTTTACCAAGGTATACTTTAAGGAAAGGAAAAACTTCCAGGGATTTTAAAGATTCCCAATAAGGGAGTCTAAAGACGAAATCCTATGCTTAACTGAAAATAAAAATTTAAAAACAAAAAGATCTGCCTAATGGAAAATAAAGATTTATGCAAAAGAAACATAAAGGTATATTATTCATATATGTATGTATTTAATATGATACATGGTTTTGCATGATTTTGTGGTGGGGGAAGTGAGGAGGAAGAGAGGAAGAGGAAGAAAAGATTAATAAGGTGAAAGGCAAGAAGAGGAGAGGCAGAAGAGAAAGAAGAGTAAGAAGACAAAAATCAGGATGAAGATGGAGGAGGAGAAGGAAGAGAAGGAGGAGGAAGGAGAACTTACGGTGCCCATGTATCTGTCTGTGTATCTGCATATTTTCTATTTTGACTTGACAGAGTATGCCTATTATGAAATTTCTTAAAAGGTTATTTGGTAAAGTGAAATAAATGACTTGGAAAAAATAATCCTAAGGGGAAATTGTTTTGAACAATTAAATCATAACAATCATAATTTAAACCACTTTGCAATTAGTCTTTTTATGAACATCTACAACTCCAAAATGATTTTTACAAAAATGAATCCTGGCAACCAATTAATGCTTGGTCTAGTCTAATTTATTTGATTTTCTTCAGGGCAGAGAAATCTGAAGACAATGTCTAGGAAGAATAACCATTTAAAATATTCACATGTAATAATATTTTTTGAAAAGCATATTACATGGCTTTTTATTACAAATTAAAACAATATACCTACTTTTTTTCTCATCTGAAATGCTCTTCAACAACTTTGAAGTAGTCTTCCACTATTATACTCAAGTAAAACTTGCATGATGAAGGTTATTATCTCCATTTATTAAAAAAAGTACCCAATAAACCATTTTCAGTAATTATTGCCAACTTTATTTAAAAATGAAACATCATCATCTGTATTCTAATGGTCATATTTATAACAAACTTATTTTTACATTAAATGTAAAAACATTTTTACTTAATATATATGGTTAAATTTATTTATGCAAATAAAACAATAGGGATGAAGTTGTGATGATGCTGGTTATTTAGTGATATATACTAAGCCAAGTTCTTCTCTGTGTCTCCCTTTCATTATTTCTCCCTTCCTCCCCTTTCTGTAAGTATGTCGTGACTATAAAGGGAAAAAAACAGATTTCATGTATAGCTAATAGAATGTCTTCTTATAGGGAAATAAGCCTCTGTGAGCATATACAAATATGTATGGCATTTTAGGTTTGCTCTTAATGAAATATCTTACATATAGAATATTCTTTAATATGAATTCACTTGTAAGTCAAAATCAAGACAAAAAACTTTTAAACCATATGTACGCTTGTTATTTATTTTATTTACACACATTAGAGAAAGATGACTGAATTGAAACAAAAAGGAAAAAAATGATTCATTGCTAACATTGATATATAATTTTAAAAAATCAACAATTGCTAGTTATTTCTCAAATGGCACCTGTGATTCAGAGCTTAATAATAAGAACTTTATAACCGTGAATATATCACAATCGGAAGCAGAGTATTAACTGCTCTGAATTACATTGCCCCTGTCTCCCAAGGGTATTATGATTAGAGGCAAAAATAAAACAATGCAAAAAACAAGATCCTATGGGTATATTTGCAAAATATGGAAAACAGTGGAAAGATCTGTTGATTTTTCACATCTCCTCTCTTTAGTATCTGTCTTTGTTCTTATTTCTTTGGTTAAGAGCCAGAAGAAAAAAAAAAAGTAGGAAAGTCAGAGGAGAAGGAAGACAGGATTGGGCAAAGTGAAAGTAGAAGTGGTTTTAGTTGACATTCCCCTTGAGCTCCGGGAAGAACATGCAGCTTTCTTTATTTTGCTCATTGCCTTTCTCCTCCTGCCCCCGCCCCACCCACCAGCATGTCTGCCTGCAGGGACCTCTGCTGAGCAGAAGGCAGAGTGAGGCTTATTCATATTGTACATGAAGCCTTCAGATATTTGTGATCTTGGGGAAGATATTAGCTTCTCTGAGCCTTTTTCTCTCTTCTAAAATGGGAAAAACTGAAGACATTACAAAGAGCT
Source organism: Marmota marmota marmota (assembly GCF_001458135.2). Classification (NCBI taxonomy): domain Eukaryota; kingdom Metazoa; phylum Chordata; class Mammalia; order Rodentia; family Sciuridae; genus Marmota; species Marmota marmota. Next base: position 7,488,734 of record NW_026000016.1, on the reverse strand, counting down.
TTGGAGCAACAACAGAAATAACACACATATACAGTATTAGAAACTCACATTCTGCCCCTTTTCCTAAGCCTAAACATGCATGACTTTGTTTATTTTTTAAAAATCAGTTTAAAAAAAATAAAGCAAAATTATACATTTCCCTGGCTACCCCAGTGAAGATAGAAACTTTAGGAAATTTAAGAAATATATAACTCTCAAAATAGCCACTAATGATTTTGGTATACTCTTTTTTAGAGCTTTTCTTAAATGAATATACATACATATATTTTTATCCCAAAACACAGTCATATATATCATTTTGCAACTTGCTTCTTAAATGTGACAGTATAATTCATATATCTTTTGATGTCAATACATATAGATCAATCTTGCTATTTTTAATGACTGCACACTTATGTGGCCATATTATAATTTATTATATCTCATCCTCTTTATGGATATTTATATAGTTTTCCTATTTTGGCTAATGCGAGTAATGTTTTGGCATACATATTATCTCAATTTTTCCAAAAGATAAATTCCTAAAGTGGAATGTTTGTGTGAAAGGTATGCTCCATTAAAAATTTTGATAGAAAAAAACTATCATCTTGCCCTTGAAAAGGTTATAATACTTGCAATACTTTTCATTTCAGTTTTCTAGAAACTTGTGGGTCATCACCAAAGGTATCCCTTTCATTTCCCAGCTTTCTTCCAAACTGTCACCTTCTTCTGTAATTATGTCACAGAAATGGTCTCCTAATTCTACCCTGCCATCTTCATCCTCTTAGTCTATTTCTCTTAACTCATGTCACATAGCAGAAACTTTCAAAAGTTATCCAAAGTCTATTTTTCTTGACTTTCTTGGCATCTCAAGGAGTGCATCATCTCCAAGCTTTGCTATATCAGCCTGGCCATGTCAATGGAATGAGAGTAGGAATGGCATGTGTCCTGTCCAGGCCTGGCCCCTGACAACCTACCACTTTGTCTTCTAAGCTCTTGCATCTTCTGCTGGCTGAGTGTTCCTAGTGATGGTGCCTGTGGCGTAATGGAGCAGCTAATGGCAGAGCTTGTGTTGAAGGACAGGTCCCCACCGTCATGTCTGCCTGCCTGGAGCAAAACCCCTTGTGTTGAGCTTTGATACATTTGGTCTGTTGGCAACAACAGCTAGCTTGCAGCAGAAAATGCAGAGGGATCTTCCCATTTTCCATTTCCACTACTGTAGCAGTTTTCTTGATGACCTCACTTCCACTTATTTCTTCCTTGTCCAGGGACCCTGTTGCCAAAATGATCATCCTTTGAACCACATGGACAAGGAATGCCTACTTAAAAGAATTTAGAGGCCCAATGCTCTATGGACTCAAATCCAAACTCCTTGGCTTGCAATGTAACAGCCTTTATGACATGGCCACAGCCTTCTATGAGCTTCTGGGACCTCGAGTTTTGACATCTAGGCTAATCCCAGTGTGTGGTACACATTCCTATGAGCAGTAGTGTTCAAGGCGTATTTGCAGAATAAATCAATGCATGATGTTTGTTTTAGAGACAAATACAACACAACATCTAGGAAGCAGTTTCATTTGAAAAAGTTTCTGTTGTTTCATAGAACTAGTCGTTTGTGCTTAACAATTGGTAAAAATATTGATTTTTACCACTTGCCTCTTGCAATGAGATAAGATGGCATGTTTTGGGCTTCACTGATTTAAGCCCATAAGATTCTAAGCTTAAAAGAGCCTGAGGCTTATATAGTACAAATTTTTCCTCTTTCAGACAAAACAAAAACAGACAAAAACAAAAACTATGCCTTATACCCCCCCGCAAAATTAAAACAAACCGGCAAATATGCAAAAATCACTGCAACTCAGGGAGTTGAATAAACTTTTATCCAAGCCACTCAATCAAGAGCAGCCTATAAGCAGGTGACACTGAGTTCACAGGTCTGCCTTCTATGACACTAGGTTGTCCTGAAGGGGCATGACCCCAGAACATCAGGACGCAGGATTTCTTCTATCTACTGTCTACATAGATTCAACTCACTTCTCGGCTCAGCTGAAACTGAAGTTCTACTTAAAAGTTTCACATTATATTCTGTTTGGTTTCTTCAGTTTTGGTCTAATTGGGAAGAACAGAGCCAGCCTACTGTGAAGAGGACAGGATGTTAGATCTGGCCTCTCAATCTGTCATCTATAGAATTTATTGAGCTCTTATGCATACCAAGCTTCCTTCATTTATCAGGGCCTGAGGCTGCTAGTGCAGAGGGAAGCCATTTTTCTGATGTGGTGGGAACAATGGCAGGTCTACAACGACAATTATGCCCTACAGAAAATAACTGCTACTTGTTCTTTGTACACCGGTCTAGCGATGGTATGTTTAGAAATCAATAGTGCAGTGAGCTAAACATTCAGCTCATGAGTCCCAAGCTCCCAATGGTTTGGATTCACCAGAAAGACAGAAGGACACCATATGGTTTGGATGATGGGTACTTACTGTGTTACTCTCCAAATGTCTTGCACTCATTCTGGTCTGTTTTACCTTTGCAGGTACCTTTCCTGCTCCCACAGGCACTTGTCCAGAGTAGCTCATTCAGTCACTTACAGAATATGGCAACGAGTTTTCTAGCTTGTTGCAATGGTGTATTAGCCATATACAGGCACCTTACACTTTGAAGCTATAAACCCACTGGAGGAGTCCCTGACAGACAGCAGTGCGTAGTGCAAAAGGTTTGACTGAAATTCAATTTTTAAAATCCCAGTTACAAGTGGTTCCAAGAAGTGAAATTCCATTTTCAAAAAGGTTTAATAATGAGAGAAAAAATTCTCTGAAATGTCATCTTTGCTCTTCTTGTTGTAATAAGGTATTTTTAAAACAACATGTTCCACAAAGTTTGCTTGGACTAAGCAGCAATTTCTCCAAAATATGAAATTGTTCATTCATTTATATAGTCATTCACTTGATAAGTTTTTACTAAGAATCGACTCCACACCATTGAGTGTATACCCAATGCAAGGATCTAAGTGGTGGGATTATAGCATGACAAAAACCCTATCCTCATGGAGTTTATATTCCAATGAGAAAATGATATTTTAAAAATATAATTTTTTAAATATCATTTTCTCATTGGAATGCCACGGGAACTGAATTGTTTATATTTCAGTAATAAAAAACCATTCCAAACTAAGTGTCTTAAAACAACAGGAGTTTATTTTTATTTATTTTTTCACAGTTTTGTGGATGAGTTGAATGACTTTCTGCTACCCTGATCAGGGTTCACACCTGCCGTTTCTTTGAACTAGAAGGTCATCATGTTGGCATGGCTCAGCTGGGAGAGATGGGAGGGCTGGGTTCTTCTGTCCACATGGTCTTTATCTCTGGGTGGTCTTAGGTTTCCATGGGAACAAGGACAAATGAGCAAGTTCTTGTTGAGTTTCTGTGTGCATCATGTTTGCTGATACCCCACGGATTGGAGAAAGTCACAACAATGCTTAGACCAAAGGAAACAACGTAGCATATTGGTGGTAGGAGGTACTTTAAAAAGGAAGAATGAGGGAGTGGATAATGGGCAGTAATGGGTAGTTATTTCAGATAAAGAGGTCAGGACAAGCCTGTCTGAAAAAAGATGATATTGGAACAGAGAGCTGTGAAGTAGGGAAAGGGGCCGCGTAGGTATCCAGAGAGAGTGTTTCAGCCAGAGACAAGTATACGCAAAGGTCATGAATGGGAAAAAGAGGTCAGTGTGGCTGGAGGATGATAAACAATACAAGTGTCTTGATGTAGTTGGTGAGATAAACCATGTAGGCCCCTGCAGACCACAGTGAGGATTTCACAAGTATTCTAAGATGACTTTGTTCTGGGAAGGGACAGGATTTGATTGATGTTTTAAAGGATCATTTTGGCTGCTGTGCAGAAGGTAAACCTTGTAAGAGCAGAAGTGGGAGCCAGAAAATAAGAAGAAAGAGAAAGTGAGGTGGTTTGGAATACAATAACAGTGTAGGTGGAGAGAGTCAAACTTGGGGTGCTTTGAAACCAGGGAGCATACTTGTAATGGATTGAATGTAGGTTGTGAGAGAAAGAAAGGCAAGATGAATGCCTTCTAGGTTATTGGTTTGACTGCCTGAGTGAGTTATGCTTCCATTATGAGATAGATGACATTGGTTGGGTTAGGGTAGAAAGCAATGAAGAGAAAATATTTTGGAAATAAAATCAACCACCTTGTCTCACAGAATGCTAAAGCTGAACTTAGAAGCAGCAGATGTAACTTCATCATTTTATAGATGAGGTAACTTGGGACCTGGAAACATGAAGGAATTTCTTTTTTTTAAAAGACCATACAGGAAATTGAAATTTCAGCAGATTTGGTTCTAGAAACCGTGGCTTGTTTGTTTTTTCCTCCAATGTCTCAGGGCAAAGATGTTTTCAGTACTTCATGCTGCCATTTTATGTTTGATGAAACTGCTTCCTGAATGGTATTAAAGTCCTCTTTAAAGATTTGATTCCACCATTATTCTCCTGACTGAGAATTGAAAAGTATTGTATATCTATTCTCTTTTCACAGAAGAGTAGTTTGAAAGAGAGATTATAAAAAATGAGCTGTTATTTCAAAAAGAAAGCAGAGGTTTGGAGATAGTAGATGCCCATGAATCACTTTAGTTTTATCTTACAGAGGAAATTAGCAGTTGCCATATACTTAAGGATTTCTTAGTAGGTTATTTTGATATTTTGACTTTAATTCTTTTTTGTTTTAGCCTATAGAGGATCGTATCCAATGAACACTTAAGAAAGCAAGAAAGGAGAGGAAGGAATTGGCATAGGGGCTTGGAGGAGGAAGAGCTTCCATGAAAATATAGCTGTAGGGACCTCTGTGTCTTTGAGAGGATTTTGTCATTCTGAAACTCAACCCCCAATAAAAGGAAGATCTGGGATGGAACCTTCAACAAAATTAGGCTGTTCTGCACATTTTGGTTGTCTTTTTGAAACTTGAAAACATTATGGCTTTGCATTGACAAAAATTAAGCTAATTTATATATATATATATATATATATATATATATATATATATATATATACATATATAATCACACACACATATGTATTTTATTTGTTGTTTTTAGATATATATGACAGTAGAGTGCACTTTGAAATATTATATGTACTTGGAGTACAACCCATTCCAGTTAGGATTCCATTCTTGAGATTGAATACAATGTGGAGTTTCACTGGTTGTGTAGTCATATATGACATAGGAAAGTTATGTCTGATTTATTCTACTGTCTTTTGTATTAGCACCCCCTCCTCTCCCTCCATTTCCCTTTGTCTAATCCAACGAACTTCTATTCTTCTAGGAAGTCTGCCGAAGAAGTTTTTGTATCTACATCATTGAACTCCATGTTATTGATTGCAGAGCTGATATTTTTATGTTAAGGGACACTCAAAGTTGAGCCTTCAGAGAAAGCAAAAGAAATAAGAGCCCAAATGAACTTACATCAAAGAGCCATGATAAAAAGGCACCTTGTTAAGGAAGCAAGAGGCAGGTTATTGTGAATGTATGGGTGAGATCCCCCAAATGAAACTACCAGTGCTTCTGTGCTCAGCCCTCTCCTCACCCTCCATCTTCTCCCCATTGCACTTATCACCCTCCAGTTGTTAAAGAGAGAAACTTGTGATAATGATCTTTATTAGGAATTTGATATATGCTGTGTTTGGAGTAAGTGCATTGTAAGCATTACCTCATTATTATTCTGTCCCCAGAGTCCACATATATCTGACTATGATCGCCCTAGAAGTTGGAACCCTATTTTTTAAAATATAAATTCACTATCTGATCTTAATTAAGTCACTAAATTTCTTATGCCTCACTTTTATAATTTATAATATGTTGGATTTATTGTTGCATATGCCCTCCAAATTTTCTCTGTTAAAATACATCTTATAAATAATTCCATATTTGGATCTAAATAAGGAGAGAAGGACATTAAGAAAAAGATAATAGTTGGAAACAGAATATGGGGGTTGAGAAGTGAAAAAAACGAACAAAGTCAAAGAAGTTCAAGTTTCTGAGGAAAGAGAAATATTCTTTTCCAACATTCCTTTTATGGCTTTGAATAGCAAGATTTCTTCATGTGTTTCTTCATTCAAATTCAAATTTGTTTTACTTTGTTTTTGTGAAAGTTACGTTGTCCTATCTTTTGGAGGCAAGCAGATAATCCCTTTTGGAAATCAGTTTAAAAAAATACGAGTAGTACAGTTTTTACATAGGCAGATTTATTAAGAATAATGGGAGAATATCAAACGAAGAGTAACCTTTAGCTTCACGTACAGAATCACCAATATCCTGGGCACTTCCAAATAGAGAATTCTCAAGAGAATCCATTAATCAATTACAGATGTTACTTCCCAAGTCCTTTCAAATTTCAGTTCCTATGGTTGTATAGGCTCCTTTCTTAAGTATTTCAAGGGTTTTGGGGATCGAACTTTGTCACAGATACTATTTCAATTCTATTAATGTTACTTCATATGAAAAATTTTCATTCCAAATTTTAAAAAGATTTCCTTATATCTTACTTGGTGATATCTTATGGATAGAAAGACAATGTCTAATACTAAAGTTTAAAAGTTGCACTAAGATATAAAGTTAATGTCCAAGTTTATGATGTCATTTTCTCACTTACCTCATCTGTGATGTACTTGTTATTTCATCTATATTCTGCATAGTGAAAAAGGGCAGAATGACAGTCATAAGGGTCTAAATTGGTTGTTTCAGTTACTGTTGATAATGATGTAGTCCTTCCAATGAACTAGTTTTGCTGCTTTCTGTGCTAAACCAGGCACTAATGCTGCTTAGCTCAAGGGGGGAAGCAGGTGAAAAGGGTGTGTATCCTGCAGTTCTTGCTTCTGAGACCCAATCTTGCATCTCTTAGTATAGTTAGACATAGGTACCAATTCCTTGTTAAAAAGAACATGCTGGTACACAGTCTAGACAAGATTCCAGCATTGTTATCAATACAGGCCATTCTTATAGATTCCTTTTGGTCTAGATCATCTCTCCAAACCACAGTCAGTTCTTGGCCCAGGAATTTGAATTGGCTTCCTGAAGTTTATTTTTTCTTTTGTGCTAAGTTTCACTCTCAAAAGTCACTTGTCATTCTCTTCAACATCACTCCCTTTCTACAAACTCCAGCTCAGATTTTGTCTTGTTCCTTCAACTCCCCAGTCCCTCTATGCAGAACTGTCTATTCTTTCACTGGGAGGACAGGAGACATTTCCTTTTTCTTGGACGGACATCACATGATTAAGAACTGTAAACTCTTTGAGTGTAGTGATTATGGGTTATCCATCATTTTATCTTCACTTGTGCGTAAGCACTGGAGAGCTATTCTTTTGTAAATAGAGTACCCACAACCAAGACAGCACAAGGGAATTCAACATGTAATCACTCTTTACAAAAACTGGATTTTCCAATATTTCGAATGTAGTGGATGGCAGCATTCTGTCCTTTTCCTTTACTTCAAATAATTGAAACTTTATAAGCCTTATACCTTCTCATGTTAGAGATTTGTGGGTTTTTTTGGGGGGGGTTATTTTTTTGTTTGTTTTGTGTGTCTTTTATGGTGTCAATCACAATGTTTGACACCTCCTAGGCACCCAGTATATGTTTCTTAAATGAATGAACATGATTCTTCAAGTTAAGTTCTACTTTGCAGAAGAACTGAGTCTAAGTGAATTAAACTTTTTTGATCTAGCAAGTCCTTCATACAAACCATTTGGGAAAACACCTATAATTTATGCTTCACAGACCTTCTGTCTACATTCTAAAATTTTATTTGCAGTGCCTACGCTGATTTGAATGAACTGAAAAATCAAGATTTTTTTTTCAAACAAAACAAACTAGGACTGGATATTTTTAGAGGTTTGGAACTGTAATTATTTTATTTCATTCTTTAATCCCTGTTTCTCCTACAAAATTAAAATGCAAGATTTAATTTGATGAGCTATAGTTACATTTTGTGTTAGTTTGATCCTTAATCAGGGTAATGAAAATACATTCTAAATGGAAAGCATTTAGTGAGATTGGGTTCAAATGTTGTTGAACTAAAGTTTAGTTATTTAGTTTTTAGTAACAATTTACCAAAGGTAATTGGCTTTTATGAATTATATTAAGATACATACTTCTTTGAAAGTGTAAGTATTAAGTCTGAGGATGAAACTTAGATGGAGGACCTAGCCTCACTGGAAGCAGAGCAGAGGTTGTAAGTGGAGGTTTCTGGTTTCTGTCCTGGGTTTGAATTCCAGTGCCAGCATTTCCTGAAAGCAAACTTCACTTTGCATCATTGTAAACAATACTCGAGAGATACACAGTTCATAAAGAGGAAAGGTTTCAGTCAGTGGTCGCCCGGCCCTGTGCCTGGGTTTGTGGACACATAATGCATCATGGCAGGAGTGAATGGCAGAGCAGACCTGATCTCCTCATGACACCAGAAAGAAAAGAGAGAGGTGATAGTGGAGGGGGAGACGGGTAGGAACCCTCAAATCCCCTTCAAGGCATACTCCTAATGATCCAATTTTTTTTCCACTAGGTCTCACCTCCTAAAGGTTACACCACCTCCCAATAGTACCACAGGTTAGTGACCAAGATTTGAACATGTGGGTTTTGGGAGATATTTAAAATCCAACTGATGGCACAAGGGTAGTGAACTGCTCAGCTCCCTATGAGAAGGCATGTATGTACTGAAGGCCTTCCTGAAACCCATACCCCTCTATGACTCTGGGCTTCTATTCTTTGAATGAAAATCTTTTGGGCAATGGAAAGAGGGAAAATAAATAAAGAGAAAAGGAAGGATCATTTATTGGGCATTATTAATAATTTTAAAAGCACTTAAAAAGAAAGCAAACGGAAAGAGGGTCAAGCAAATGAATAAAAGCTAGCAGCTGCTCCCTTTTACTCCTCATATAGACATTTCTTAGAACAGAAAAAATATCATGCTATATTTCTATCATAGTACATATTGATTCCAAGTATATGAAACATAACACTTTTAGTGTTTGATTATGTGAGAATTAAATGGCTTCCTGAGGAGAAAAATGCTGAATTTCACATAACTTATGTCCCTAATGGCATCAGATGGTTATACAGACAGGCCAGTTTTTAATGTTCCACCCACAAGCTCTGAAGTGGATTTGGGGTTTGGCTTCTCAATTTGTCATATCTACATGATCTTGGATGAGTTGCTTCATCTCAGTAATGTAGGTGGCATCTCTGCCCCACCTGTCATTGCTGATGGGCCCTGAGCTGGCAAAATAAAATCAAGTGCATAAGTTTGATACCCCAAAGTGGAAAATGTATGCTGTGTGCAGGTCTTATCTGTACCCTGAGAGATAATAGTCTGAGATTTAAATGAAAGGAATGACTAGAAACCAAACATGGAAATATGTCAAGTTGTTGACAAGAACATGAGATAAAGATCAGGACCCAGAGAAAGAGCCAGTAATAGAATATACCTATGCTGATTGAATTTTACTGGTAGATCTTTTCTGGCCTGTAATATATTTTATTGTAACCAAGCTCATGAAGACACTCTGTCATAGTCAGCTTCACATTACTATTACTAAGTACCTGTGATAATTAGCTTATAAAAAAGGTTCATTTTGACCCATGGTTCCAGAGTTTCCAAAGATCAGGCAGCCCTATGATTCTGGGTCTTTGGTGAGTGTAGAATATCATGGTGGGAGCACATGGTGGGACTAAGTGCTTACAGGATGAGCCAGAAAGCAAAGAGAGACTGAGATGACCAGTATGGTTCCTCAATTATTTTTAAGGGCACACCCTTCATGACCTAAGGATCTCTCACTAGGTCCCACATCCTAAATGTCCCACCACCTCTTAATAGCGCCACTCTGGGAACCAGTCCTTTAATATATGACCATTTGGGGTCCCTCATCCAGATCATAGGAGGCTCTTATGCCATTGCTTTTGTCTCAGCATTGTTCTGAGATCCAAGCAGAGTTTTCTCTAAACTCATCAGAGATATCAGTCAGGGTTCTGGTAGAGCCTATAAGTTGTATTCCTTTAACCTATTTTTTCAAAAGTCATCTTTCATTTCTGATATCCTTTTTCAAGTCAGCTTGAGTCAGAACAGTGTTTTGAAAACATCATGGACTTGGGAGTAAAAAATAATTCTGCAACTAGAATCAGTGCTTTATTATTTTTTATTTTGCTTGATTTGAGGTATTTCGCTTCTTTGAGGCCCTCCTTTTCTCATCTTTTAGTAAAGACAAGGATAACTATCTCTACATAGTGTGACCAAGCAGTAATAGAAAGAGTAAGTGCAACAATGATGTGAATAATGACATTATGTCTTTCTGCTAAGATTTACAGTTGGCAAATACTTTGACCTCTGTCAAAGGGATCTTCATAGACTCTTGGGAGAATAGTGAGGCACCTACCTCTGAGAGCCCAGTATATAATTTGTAGTACCCTGAAAGCCAGCCTAATGGAAAGGTGATACAGAAGAAGCAAGAGGGTGTTCAGTTGCCTGCTTTCACAGAGTCAGCAACTGAGAGGTATCTGAGAGCTTTTGCAGAGTATTTCACCCTGGGTTTTCAAACTAAGCTTTAAAGAGATCAGGGAATATAGCCCGGACTAGAAGATGGGGGTTTCAGTGCCACCCTCAACTTCAATCACCAGAGCTACATTTTCTTTCTTTTTTTTTTTTTCTGTATTATAGGTTGGGTTTCCATGTTAGGATTTCAATCAAAGAAAGATCTAGTTGAACACTTTCATTTTATAAATGGCAAAACTGAGGGCCATGGTGTGACTTATCCTAAAGGAACAAACCCATAAACCTTTACAGGTTAGGAAAAACATGGGGAGGGAAACTAAAAGTTCAAAGCAAAAAAGTTGACTCACAGGTTCATTGACTCACAGATATGGTAGATTTCCTCTGCCTACCCTCTCCTGACTGAATAAATTGAGATTTAATCCTTAGTTAACTTACCTGAACATGGCATTTTTGTAAACTACTGAAGGAGCTTATTTATTGCATAATATTTTAAAAGATGTGCTACATATAATTCAATATCTGAGCACAGAGATACCATCAAGATAAAACTCTCTCTCTCCTTAATACATATCTAATTCAAATTGAATAAGTGACTCAAATTTATGAGAAGGCCATAGATAATGTCAAACAAGTGTGGTCATCTTGCACAGAGAAATTACTCAAAAGTTGTGGGCGATACAGGAAAGTTTTATACAAAAAGTTGGAGTTTTTTTTTCTGGTTCCCAAAGAATTGATAAAATTGAAAAAGGAGGCAAGAAAACAAGACATTTCAAATGTGGAATATCTTCGGTAAAGCCACAGCCCTAGGAAATCTCATGGATCCTGCAGAATGAATGACAGCAAAATCATCTTACCTAGAGCAAAAGGTTTATGAAAAGAAAGTGGATGAGGCCTTGAATCAGTAAGCATGGACTAATGGATCATCAGGTTGACAGCTAAGGCCACTCATATGATTGAAGAGGGAGAGGTGATCTAGTAGCCAACTCCATGATTCAGAGTTGTGCTCCAGGGACAATCTTTCTCTGTCCTCTCATGCCAGCTACGTCAGTCATCTCTTCCCCAACCATATGGAACTTACTGATTAAACAAGGCTCAAGACATCAATTCTAACTCCCCTTTCTTGCCACCACTGTATACTCTACTCCCAATAAACTGGGAAATAGATAATATAAGAGGTAGATTTTGAGAAGGAATATGATATCCTCGAAGACAGAATTATTGCCAGATGTATCTGATCTAGAATAATCCACAGACAAGTGCAAGCAGTAGGGGTAGGAGTCTATGTTGGGACATTGCTTTAGTTATATTTTGAAATGTATTCTCTATGTATTTTTTAATTTACTTTTAAGACAACTCCATGAATTGATACTACTATCACAATTCTCCTCAGTTCAAAATACATTATTCTCTTTAATCTGTGCAAAACCCTTTTCTTATTTTATTTATTTATTAAAGGATACCTTTAAAAAAATCTCTGTGCCTTGTTCCCATTACCATCTTTCCATAGGCAACAATTTCAGTGTGTTTGAAGTACATTTATTTTTTTATGTGTTTTTGAAAAATTGTTGTCATTTTGTGTGCATATAATTTTAATTTATGGAAAAGATATTAATTATGAATCTTCTCCTTATTTTTTTCCTCTAAAGACTGTATTTTCTTAAAGATTCATCCATATTTCTGTGGATGATTCTAATTCATTGCTTCTAACTCCAACTTCTGCCCTTTCAATTTTATACAATTAATTCCATAAAGCGAGGGACAGGCTTGGGAGACATCATTTATAAATATTAATTAAGCAATTACCATATTAAAAGCAACTGAGTCAACAAAACATTTGTTGAGCACTTACTACCAGACATCATGTTTAATGCTGGGAATACTGAAATAAGTAAGGTTCAAAACACAACCATAAGAGACTCCCAGTCCGATGGTAGACCCAATCATGCAAACTAATAATTATAATTTAGTGATTTATGTGCAGTAATAGATACGAGCTTAGGCAAGAGTTCCAGCACAGAGCAGGGGTTGGTGGTTTCTGCTGCCATGGTGAGCAAGATTAGTGAAATGTAGAACAAAACAATGACCTTTTCAGGATTTCAAAGAATGAATAGGAGGAATATTTTGAGTGGATGGGTGAGGAAAGAGTATTCTAGGAAATAGCACTTTTGACAAGAATTGTTGCATCCTCTGTCCTTCCCAGGGACATAGCTGAAGGTCATCTCTACCTACACTCTCTTAAAATAATAGCAGTGTTTACCTACCTGTTTCCTGAGACATGGATGGTTTTGTAAGTTTGAACACCTGTTACCTGACACAAAGAAAATCCCAGTCAATGGCCCAGCAACCACACACATGTGCAGTCTGAGATAAACAGGTGAGTTAGTCCAGTTTATTGTTCCCTTTGAGAGCCTCATCCAAGAGGCCCAGCGTGTTGCCAGGTGGTCCCAGGCACTGGAGCTGGTAGGACTTGATGCCTGGTGACCAGTTGCATGTTGATGAATAAATACAGAAGTTGATCTTCAGAAAAGTGAAGGAACAAAGCCTCTTCTGGGTAAAGAGAGATACCACCTTGGTTGCCACTTTTCTGTTCTCAGTTTTCGTTCTGTGAGCTGAACTTTGCTTCTTACCTGGAGATATGTGAGGTTTCTCTGAATCTTGACAATCAATATCCCTCTATTATGAACTACTCTGTGTCTCTATTGCTTATTACCTAATGATGTTTGAATAAAGCATCTATTCCAAGGCATACAGACCTGAGAGACTCTGGTCTGTTTACAGAGCTATAATTTATTTGCTATTGACAAGTATAAAATATGTGGGTAGGGTGGAGGAAAAATCTGAAGGAATAATTGACAAGAGTTGGTGACTGATTAGCTATGAGACATAAAAATAACTAAATCTGGAGTTCCAAGCTAGAAAGTCCTGAAATAATGATACCAGGAAAATGGAAAAAAAAAAATAAAGAGAGAAGATAAGTGAGAAGACTGAGAAATGTAAACACGAAATGGTATGTTGCAGAATGATGAGCGCAGGTGTCTGCAATAACGTTAGAGAGGGGAAAAAAGGGAGGATTCAATGAAGAAAAGCCACGAATGAGACCATAAGTGGTCCAAGACAGAGGCAGTGAAAATTTTTTACTTTTTTTCTTTTGTTTTTGTTTGTTTGCAGTAGGATCAAACCAGGGACTGTGGACATGCTAAGGAAACACCCTATGATTAAGCTGCACTCCCATCGTAAAAAGTTTTTTTAAAAAAAGAAATTAATAATAGTCCAAAATACAGCCAAGGCGACATGTAAATGAGAATTACAGAAAGGCAGGACACATATGCAACAGTCTTACCAATCCTTCCATTTTAGAAAATTGTTCCGTGTCCTTAATATGCCTCCCTAGATCTGTCTAGGATAACATGAATGTTATCTTGGATAGTAAAATCCTGGTCCATGGGAATCTGTTCTGTTGAAATTTGCTTTTTTTAATACTCAATAGAATGCCATATGTATTCACCAACTATATTTTGATTAATAAGATGAAGAAGGTTCCTGTGCTAAAGTTATCTTAATAGACTGTTAAAATTAGAAGGTGCTAATCTTGGCATCTGTGACTATGGGGAGAAACATTTGAAGACTCAATGTTTAGAAATGACATATAATGGAACCTGTTCTCTGTGCATCCTTCAAGTAGTCATGGCTAATTTGGACGTGGAATTCTGAGGGAATTTAAATTTGGGGATTTCCCATGTGCAGCATCATTTTGCAATCATGTGCTCAGCTAAAAATGTTCCTTTTCTAGGAACGCTCAGGCTAGTGACGCGTTGTTAGTTTGGAAAGAGAATAAAGGACAAATGTTGCCATCCTTCCTGTGCTGCAGACTTAACCAACTAATTAAATCCACTTTGCTTTCTGGGCTTATGGTGACTTTGTGTAATTCAGCCTGGAATCTTGTCACATCCAGAAGATCTGTCGTTGTCCAGGTTACCATGGCAGCTAAATTTTTTCCTTTTTGTGAAATTATCCCCAGCCCTTGGCTTCAGTTAATCACATAAGCCAGTGTATTATTAGCTTAATGAAGGGACCCTTTTTGCAGGCGTCATCCAATGCTGTCAGGTAGCTGTCCAACTAGCATGTTGTTGGTGTGTTTAGTATCTTATTCTCAGCATCCATCTGGAGCCCTCTTACAAAGCTGGTAAGTTGTGTGCCAGAGAACATCTTGCTGCCTCCGAAGAAAATCCATCTCCTTTTTCCTTGAATATGACCCATGACATCGCATTGTCCTCCCCAGCCCATCCTGAGCTCTGCACTACAAGGGGTGGGTTTATCGCCATCTAAGCATGCATAGCTATTGTCTGTGCAGTGATTCATTTTTCACGTCTGTAGTTATAATGCAACATTCTCTGGGATCAGTTTCAAACTCTAATGATTAACACATGTTTATTCATTCCAAACGGAGCTGTGGCTGCAGTCCTTGCTGCACACATGTTAGTGTGGTTGTTTCCTTGTTATTATTTTTCTTCTCTAGGTTGGTTCTTCACATGGATCAGAGAAAGCAACCCTCAATTAACTCCTGAGATCTTTGTCCTCTGTCTTTAAGATACTGCTCTGCTCTTGCCATTTACCCATGAGGTGAGTTCTCAGATTGTGTGGATGCCAGGCGATAGTCATTGGAAGTTCTGCTTTGTGCCCCGCATTAAGCTTCACTCCGTTATGTATGCTCCCACTACATAATGACAGCCAACTAATGGCAAATTTACCCTTTGAGACTTGAGGCCATAATACACACCGGAAAAAATACTGATGGGGAATAAAGCAATCTTTGATGGAATCTGAAATATGCCAGGTGAACATTTAATGACACAAAGGCAGAAACCCATGAAGAGGTTAGGAAAATTAGGGACATATTTTTTGTTAGCTAAAAAGAGTCAGCACAGGGTTGTCATTATCAGCAACTGCAGCTGGTGTTCATACTTCCCTGGGAGGCATCCCAAATCGTCATGGTCAGGTTCCTGGGCAGCGATGGTAAGCTACTTACCCATACCCTCAGAATGACAGCACCATCAGCTCTCCGCAGTGACCCGGGGAAAGAGCTACATTAACCAATATGCAAAAGACACAGATAATTTGGAGCCAATTATGATTTACTGAGGGATTCCTTTTGGTTAAATGCTTTCTTAAATCCTTTCTGAATCCCATCCTGAGCAGAATTCTCTGAGCTGTTGAAGTTTCTACAAATGCATCTGTACAGTGAAGGTTAAAGAGCCACTGTGAAATTTATTTCACCCCTGAATTTACAACTTTGTTAAGCAAAATGATATAAAACCCATAAAACTAAAGAGGCTAAAAATAAAAAGAGGGAAAACCAATAACGAACAAGCAATTGCAGCCAACTCTCTTCCTCTGCTCAAGATGAAATGAAGGAAGTAAGCACAGCACATGATAACTGACTGCATTTTCTCAGCTTCAATAGACTATACATGATCACAGAAAATGGCTATTTTTTCCCCTGACCTAAACATTGCATTCCTGTCACTTATGTCTTCCAAACCTGCAAGTCTCTTTGATGAGACCATCAGTGTTAAGTCTTAAAGGAGAGGTACACAGTGATCACAATTTTTTGTACATAGTCCCTAACATACTAGGAATGCAGAGTAAATGCCAAGCTATAATCATTTAAATGTTTTCTTTTGCTTATTCCATTTCTCATGTTCTGTTTTTGAATAAAGACCCATGGTACCCTTCATCTTCACATTAAATCATGCAGTGCCAGGAAGTCCCAGACCTAGGTTCAAGCACAGGCATTAGCAGGTTTTCTGCCAGGGTGGATTCATTCTTTCTATACTTTCTCGATTGTCTATAAATAGCATCACTTGTGAGGATTGTTGAAATAATTTGTTGCTATAATTATAGTGACATTTCTAGCATGTTATAATCATATAAAATGGCAAAAATAGAAGGATGCTATTTTGGTGGTTGTTTTTTTTTTCCAATTCAGTTTGTGTTTCATGGAATATAAGAAAAGATTTGGAATGCAGCTTGTTTAGAGAAAGAGCTGCATTATAATAGGAGAGAATAATGACACATGAGAATCAAGAGTACTTCCTTAAGAAGAAAGTCAGCTGGATACTTTGAAATTGACATGGTTTTAGCAAAAAGAAGAAAAGAAAAAGAAAAAATAAAATCCCTGAAGTACAATTCCATACATACAAGAAAAGTGAAGACATGTGATGATATTATTCCAGCTGAGGGCCTCAGCCAAACCAAAGTCATTTTAATTTTTCATAGGCTTTTACATTTTTGATGACAGCATCTTAGTTGAAGAGTCACAAATGTCTGAAAAAGAAATATCTAGGATGGTTGTACTATGAGAGTCTTTGAAAAAGACAGTATATTTGGAGTTGAAAAAGTAACTGCTTTGTTTTCAAATGTGCAGCCTTTGCCAATTAAACAAAATAAAGATCGAGTGATAAAATGCTCTAAGTTGGTGAACCTCACACAGTTTGAGGACTGTGCCAGAGTTATGGGTGCTTCCTAACCATTTCTCAGGACCCTAAAAGGGCATACTGTGTCCACACAAACTATGTTTATTGACGGAATTATAAAGTGTCAACGTATGCTTTGGGTGCAATCCCTCTTTGTTCTTAGTGCCCAACGCTGGGAACTACTCTTTTGAGTAGGCCAATGACACCAAATGACCAAAAGGAATTGGCACCATTTAGCTTTCTTAGTTCTGATCAGAGTTAAAACTTTATGCTTCTTTGTGTGACTTTTCTGACAAACGTCTATTCACTCCAAAAGGATGGAACTCATGTCTGGACTGAATGCTGCCATATTCTTGGACTCTATCCAGGAACCTGATAAGTGGCAAGCTGAGAGATAGTAGGTCCACATGAATTTAATAAATAAGTGATGAAACAGGAAGATTTCAATTAATTCTGTTTTCACAATTTATAAGATTGTTAAGCTTGGACGAGCATTCTTCATCTTGGAGCCTCAAATCCTTTATTTATTTACAAAATGGTTGGTTTGGTCTGGAAGCTGTCCAAGGTCCTCAGCCTTAAATTCCATAAATGAAGATATATTAGATGCCCCAGGGCTCTCCCATCACCTCTTTCCTGGGAACTGTCTGCTCAGCTCCCAGTTCCATCTGACATTGCAACTTTCCCTGTACCCTAGCCATTTAGGCCAGAGGTAGGTTCTGGAATCTAGCTGGAATGAGCACATTGTTTCTTCCAGGTATTTGGTGTTAGGCTTGAGGACCTGACAATTATAATTTGCTTACGATTGGGTCATAACCTGTGGACTTGGGAACCATGGGTTAACTGCCCCCTGCCCAGTGTGGATAGCTAGAGAGAGGCCACCAGAATGCAGAGAGGGAGAGAGGAACAAAGCCATCTACAGAGCAGAGGCAATGTGGCAAGTAGAGAGTTGTGGCAATTCCTGGTTCTCTCTGAAGTCTGAGGATTTCCTAACCTTGAATTCCATAGAGCAGCTTGTGTACTGATAATAAATTTCCTTTTTCCTCCTTTTTTGGATGAAAAGTAGCTCTAATTAGTTTTGTTACTTGTATCCAGAGGCCCAGGGAATATATATTCTTCTCAATAATTAAACATAGTTTAATTGCTTTTTTAGACAAAGTCTGTAGATTTTTCCAAATCTCATTCATAGAAACCTATACCCAATTGTTGGGTAGCATTCATCAGAACCTGTGAGGCACTGCCTTTCCCTGGGATAAACTCCAAATTAGAACAGTTTTGAGTTTTTTCATATCAGGAATAATGTGAAACTGGGGCAATGAGGAGCCTCAGGATGAGTAAATAATGCACCCATTAGCACCATTTCTGAACAGATTGGTCCCACCTGCTATCGTTGACCTTAGCATCGTTTCTGGCACACCTGCCTGCAATTCTCAGCTTTTTCTGCACCTCTGCAGTCTTCCCAGATCAGGGACAAAAGTCGCCTCGCTGATGGATATCAATGCAAACCCTGTCTACACTTGGTCTCCTCTGAGCTGCCCTATCTTTTTGTCACGCACATCCTGACTTCATATTTCCTTTCCTGATCTCATTGAGAAATGAGAAATTGGGTTACAACTCATCTAATTCCATTAGCCTCATTATTCCTCAGAAATTCGAGTCCTGGAGAGGTAGGGCTACATAATGGAAGGAATCAGAAGACTTGGCGTCTACGGGTAACTGTGCCATTTTGAATAAATCTCCTTCATTTCTAATTTGTAAAATTAGAAACAAGTTGCATGATTTCTGGGAGACCCCAACTTCTCAGAAGAGCAGTTCTACTTTCTCAGGTCCTATCTCTCATGTCCTTGGCAGGAAGGGGTTGAATCTTGTTTGCATGTGGATGGTTTTCATGATAGGTCTCTGGGTTTTATCCTAGATGCCTTTAAGTTTTAACTAAGTGAATTTTAAGCAAGAGGTTCCCAACTGATGGGAGGAAAGTTACCCTTTCACCTGGAAGGACCTTGAGCACCTAGGCCACTCTCTCTCCATGTTGGCAATAGCCCCCTCCCCCCATTCTCTTTTTCTGTCTCTTTCCTTGATTGGTGGCACCAGCTTTCTGGTCATTTTTTTGCCTCAGTTTGTTAAGCTTTCTGGTTTCTCCTCCATGAAAAAAACTTTGGCACACAGACATGGAAACATGCTCCTTTTGCCTGCTCTGCAGCTATCATCTGAGCTTGCAAGGGGTTGGAAGTCTCAATTTTTTTCCTCCTTTTATTGCTCTCTTGAACCTTTATCTTGTTCTGTGAATGATATACCCTGAGTAGCAGGCAGTGAGGCAAGACTCTGAGTGACAGGGCTTAGGAATGCCAGGCAACTAACACCCAAGCGTTTGTTTCATAACTGGTATTTTGGTATGTGTGTGTGATGCTCAGGATTGAATCCAGGGCCTTATGCATGCTAGGTTAGCTCTTTGCCACAGCTCTAGCCTAATAGTGCTCTATTAATGTGAACCCATGTAGCCACATTGGCCTGAGCCCTTCCTTCCACATGACAGACTAGCCATCACATTCCCATCAGCTACCCATAGTTTATTTTGTGGGTAATTCAGCTTCCTAGACATAGCAGTCCTGCAGGGCTGAGTGACCAGAGGAAGGAGAATTCCCACAAAACTGTCCAGCAATTTGGAATTCCTTCACTCCTAGCATTTATCTTGGGTCAGATTGTGAATGATAATAATGCTTAAGACATTTGGAAAAATAACTGTTATAGATTTATTAGGACTTTATTGTGCCTCTCTGCTGACTGTGACCACTTGTCCTTGTCAATCTATGAGTTTTTCAACTTCCTTTCCCTAGGAGCTGAGATCATACCAAAGGAGAGACTGAAAATAAAGTAATTCTTTAAGTGGAAAAGAGATTTTCTTAGGACTATCACTTTGCAAAAACAAAATTAAAGATAATATAGGTGCATGCAATGTCATGGATAATGACAAGAATGTAGATAACAGCCAAAAAAGCCACATTATTGCTTTCTTGCAAACAAGCCAAAAACAATAGTTCATCAAGTTTCACTATATTCATAATGGAGTATTTTATGATCTTCTAAAAAGAAGTTTGATGAAATTCAAGACTTGTGCTTTGGATATAATGCCAATTTTTGTTTAAAAATTTAAACATATTTGCCACACTTTCATTCTAAATTCCAGACTAATTTCTTTGGGCCTAAGATCTCTACAAATTTGTTTTTTTCTTTTGTAACATAAAAAGTGACCATTGTTTTTGCAATGGCTAATCTTGGCCTTCTATTTCCCTCGTAATTTTTATGATAGATTTTGGGGATGGATTCATTTAGTCTTGGCAGTTACTGAATCTTCTTGTCCTTCGCAACTTTGGAGATTTCTCCAGTTGGCAAGAAGGGAAGGGAAGGGAAGTCTGTACTGTTGAATACCAAATCTGGCCTCTATTACAGAGCTGGAGGAAAGCTTTTTGGAGTGACATTGGAAACAGCCAAAGAACATCCAAAGACCTCTTGGCATTGATGGAGAAAACTTATGACTGAATCATTGGTGACCAGGCAGGCAGGGTACCTTTCTTATTCTGAATGAATAAAAAATGTCATTTATGGTGTTCAGCTTACATAATGTGTTTTAGAAGACAACCAATGTCAAAGGAAAAACCTGATATGGCCAAAGTTTTAATTAAAAAGATTGCTCTTTTTGACTTACTTTAAATGTTATGCTATTGTTAGCAAGACTGTGGAACCAACCTAGATGCCCTTCAATAGATGAATGGATAAAAAAAAATGTGGCATTTATACACAATGGAGTATTACTCTGCATTAAAAAATGACAAAATCATAGAATGTACAGGGAAATGGATGGCATTAGAGCAGATTATGCTAAGTGAAGCTAGCCAATCCCTAAAAAACAAATGCCAAATGTCTTCTTTGATATAAGGAGAGTAACTAAGAACAGAGTAGGGTCGAAGAGCATGAGAAGAAGATTAACATTAAACAGAGATGAGAGGTGGGAGGGAAAGGGAGAGAGAAGGGAAATTGCATGGTAATGGAAGGAGACCCTCAGAGTTATACAAAAGTACATACAAGAGGAAGTGAGGGGAAAGGGAAAAATAATACAAGGGGGACAAATGAATGTCAGTAGAGGGGGCAGAGAGAGAAGAGGGGAGGGAGGGGAGGGGAGGGGGGATAGTAGAGGATAGGAAAGGCAGCAGAACACAACGAGACACTAGTATGGCAATATGTAAATCAATGGATGTGTAACTGATGTGATTCTGCAATCTGTATATGGGGTAAAAATGGGAGCTCATAACCCACTTGAATCAAAGTGTGAAATATGATATATCAAGAACTATGTAATGTTTTGAACAGCCAACAATAAAAAATTAAAAAATAAAAAAAATAAAAAAAAATAAAATAAAAAAATAAATGTTATGCTATTGTTACTGAACCAGGTCTGTTTTGTCTACTGCACAGTACACCAATCATCAAAACAATCAATTTTGCAGAGGGAAAGAGTTTATTTACAAGGTATCCAAGTATGGAGGTTGGAGACTCAACATCTACCTCCCTGACGTTAGGGGTTGGGGATATTCACGAGATAAACAAGTGGGGTGATTTAAGGCATGGGGTAAAAATGATTGGACTTGGGGCAATCACTGATCTGCACATGCATAATGGATCTTCTTGCACATGTTCAGAAAATAACCGTGATAGCATACTATCAGGGTAGTTTTTGGCCTTCCTGAAAGTCACCCTTAAGATATGTACTCATCAGGTCCATGTGAAGAGTTTGTGTTTTCAATCAAAATGGTCTTTAAGTCTCTGAGAAAAACAATTTAAGGAACCATGACTGTCATAACCCACACATCAGGGGTGTTTTCTACAACAAAGCTAGTGAGAAATTAATAATATTTTGCTCAGCTATGTGTCCTCCAAAATTAGTGATATTTAAAGTCAACTATAAACAAGTAACTAAAAGCTAAGGGAAGCTAGAGGGTTTATTCAGGTTGTCCCTCAGTCTCACTAGAGTCAGACAGAAGGGTACATCCATGTGGCTAGTTGTCACAGCCAGATAACCCTTACAAAGACCCCTTTACCAAATAGCCTTCCACTGCTATTGTCTACCACTGGGAGTTAATGAGGATACACCAAACAAGGAGATTATTTCAAGAAGCACAGGTGTGGTTACCACCCCACAAACTAGCGATCTAGGAGAGGAGGCTGATATAGATAGCATATTATATTATATTATATCTAATAACCCATTATATTTCCTTCTGGGAAAGAATTGACAAAATTTGGGGAAGCAGAAGGTGAGACAAGTCCTTCTTGGTTTGAACCAATGACCCAGGGTTTGTGGCTTCTCTACTTCATTTTCTGCTTTCTTGGGTTTGACAGTGACCTGAAAAAGGCAGGATTGGTGGGAGAGGTATTAGGAGGATGCAAAATCTGGTGACAGGGCTACTGTTTGCATTCTTTTGTGGGAGGCACATGTCCGTTATCTGAATGAGCTGCTTTGCTACAGCAAAACCCCACAGGTATCCTCAGTTTTTCCAGAATAAACACCTGGGGCCACTTCAAAAGGGTGTGAAACCAGGAAATGGAAACTGTACGTGTGTGTGTGTGTGTGTGTGTGTGTGTGTGTGTGGAAAAGGCACAGAGAGTAAGTGTCCATGCTGTCACAAGCTTTTCTCTCAGAAAACAACCATCCTTATTCTTGCCAGTGAAACTTACATAAGTATGTGAGCAATAGATGAAAAAAATGGAGAAGTCACTTCTCATTCAATCCTGTTGCTTTAAAGGAAAAAGGAGACAAAAAGGTATAAAAAGAGAGGGCAGTTTCTTTGTAATACTTACAGGTCAACCAAAAGGGTCTGATATGATTTTAATCTCAGTGATTTTTTAAATTCAGCAAGGAAAGGAAATGCTTGAACTCCACTTCTGACATGTTAAATAATGATAATATATGCTTTAAAAATTCATTATAACCATTAGCATGAATAACTAGTGATTTAGAATTTGAGTTAAATAGTTAGGCTGCTACATTTTGTGCTCTTTAGATGTTTGAATATAATTATTTGAGGATTAAACTGAGAGACATTGATCAGTCCCAGAAATAAATAGCAGGCTTGCTTACAAAGCCCAAATTGGAATGGAGAAATGAAAATTCGTAGAGAAAGTGTCTGTTGTGTGAATGAATGAATAAACAGAAGATATTCCACACCTTAATTATAGGAAGATTTCAGGAAAGGAATTGATTAAAGTTTTTAAGAAGACGATGAATGAGTAATAGGCAATTTTAGGGAACAGTTGTACTTTTGTTTCTTGCTTTGTATAGTCTCTAATATGGGAAAAAAGGATTTAGTAAAAAGGCAAACATTATATTTTAATTATAATTATATTATTTAATAATCATCTTGATTTAGACAAAAAATGATGATAGGCTACTGTTCTTGGAATAAAAGAATATCTCAGACTCATTTAAAGATTATCTCAAATGGCAATTGTATATCAAATCAATACAAACCCACTGTAGCATCCTTATTTCTTCTAGACAAATCCTGAGTAGTTTATGTTACACCTAGACAAAATGGAATTTATCATAGAATCTAAAAAAAAAAATCAGTAGATATTTGCTTTGTTAAAAACATAACCTTGGGTCTAACAGAGTTGAATATATTTAGACCACAGGATCAGTTGACAGCATGTATTTTTGGAAAAAAAAGAAAACCCTTTCAATCAATTTTTTGTTACTGTGTAAATGTGTTTCAAATGATTTAAGTTAGACCTGAAAGGCTGATTTCAATGTACCTTTATTAAGGATTTCATTGACGTACAAGATCTGTATACTTTGGACTGAATGTACTACCAGTTGGGGTGTTAGTGAAATACCAAGCAAGGTGAACAAAGTGGTCAACTCCAAAAAACTATTCTGAAGTATTCACCAACATAAAATTGTCAAAAAGCAACTATGAAATGGCATGTGGAACAGGATGCAGGAGGCATTTTTCAAAGGCTTTGCTGCCTTTGAATCACAGACCACCAAAAGATTAGCAAGATTCTAACATATAGGAATGTGAGGAAGTTTCTGGGTTCACTCATCCCTCAGAGACTTAAAAAGACACCAAAAATTCAAACCATCAAACCACTTTATAATGTAAAAAAGAAATCCAATCCACGTATGCTTGTAATTTCCATAAATTAGCTTTGTAGGCCAGCACCGTGTTTCCTAACATCGCTGAGCAATGCATCATACAAATTAGATGAGGGTTCTGGCCAAGAACAGTTTTAAGGAAGATTACAGATAGATACTCTGCCCTTTCTCACACAAGGGGGTCCAATCCTCTCTGTCTGATTGGAATCACAAAGAGGAAACTGAAGACTTCATGCAAAATATTATTGTAAACCAGTGGCACAAAGGCCCTTTTCAAGGGACAGCTCTTGACGACTATCAGCAAGGTGGGGGAAGGAGTGGCTCCTCATGGTGGTGGCCTGTTGGTTTTCTAACAGGAGGTCATCCAGATTAGGGCTCAGAAATGATGGGCTGGATTTGCAAATCATATTTTCAAACAAGCAGGGAGATACAATTAGGGAGATCAATGTATGAAAACAGCACCTGGGTCTCCTGGAGTGGGAATGCAAAATTGTGCTGAGGATTCAAGAAGCATTTGGACACGGTTTTTAGCAGTGAAATGTGACTTTTTTTTTTTTAATGCTGCCACTTCAGAAACCTCAACTCTCATCAAGAAGTCACCTCTTTGGGCTTCTGTGACCCTTTTCTCCTTCATGCCCATTCCCACCTCCATGCCTTCCCCCGCCCCACCCCCAGGTTACCTGTCCTGAGACCTTTGTACACAACCCCAACAATCAACAGCTATGCACTGCACTCTGATGCTCTGCAGCCTCACTGCTTGAATTTAGAATTCAAAGATCTTTAAGACCCAGGCACTTCTCTCTAGGAGCTTAAAATCTCCTTAAAGTTATAAGAAAATATAGCATAAAAATTAAACAAATAAATAAAAATCACTAAATGTGTGGTAGTGATTTGGGAATTTGGAGGAAGGACATCATCACCCTGGAAGCCGCTGAGACTTCATGGAGGTGGGATTTAAGTTGGCCCTGAGGGGCAAGCAGGATTCAGGTAGGTAGGATAGGATGGGTTGGTGTGTGGGTGCTGTTTTCATACATTGACCCTGGCAGGCAAGTAGAGCTAAGGAAAGAGACCAGGGAGAGGTGATGTCAGAGAGGCTCTGATGGTTGGAGCAGGGAGCAGTTTTTTTCTGGGCAAAGCACTAACACTTTTACATTTTGCTGAGCTGTTTCGAGTGACCATTAGAAAGGAGCTATTAGAATCCAGGGGTAGCTTAGAGATGATTCTCAGAACATAGTGCAAAATGGAAAGTGGGATCTGTTGTTCAAAAAGCAGGGAAGCAAATTCCATTAAATTTCAAAAATAGAAAGCTAATTTTTTGGTATTTATAATCAATCTCTCTCCTCCCCCTACTCTTTTTGTTGTTGTTATTGCTTCATTATTGCTACTTAATGCCAGCTTCCTTGGGCTTGGATACTTACAGGGAAAATTCAGTCTTCCATAGGAGCCTGGGGATCCTAGCTCACAATGCACAGAGAGTCTTCCTGGTGCTAACCTTTAGGCCAATGTGCTTTTTCCTAACTGGCATTGGGAAAGTTGAGCCAGCCCTCCTCCCTTCCCACGGCCCAATGCCCCAACCATAGCAGAGATATGACCTCAAGAACATTGCACCTGGTTGGGTTAGGTACCTGGATCTGGGTGGGTTAGAGGCTTGCCTCTGCTGATCTGTCTATCCTATGCACTGTGGTGCTGGCTGCCAACCTGTGTCAGGAAGGTTGGTTGTCACCATTCAGCCTGAGACTCTACAGGGTGCATGTACCTAGACCTGTCCTTCCCAGAGTCATACCTTGCCCCTGCCTGGAGTGGAGGGCATCATAAATCCCTGGGCAGGAGTAAGGAGAAAGAGGCTAATGGGATCCAGGGAGCCAGGGAACAGGGTGTCTGGGAAACCATGGGGCGACTGAAAGCTGCAGGGAGGAAGGACTGCATGTGAACTGAGGCTCCAAGTTCCACCAGTGCCTTGCTGTCTCATTGGACTTCAGCCACAAAACTGGGTAGAAGTAACATGACTAGGAATTCCCAGATAGGTAGCACACAGAATTAAACACAGATGCTTCTGTTTGACATCGTGTGTGGCTTAACTGGCTGTACATGGAGACCCCAGTTGGTCCTGTGAGGGGTCAAGGCCTTGTCAATGGCCTGGTTTGACTTAGGGTTAACAATAGTGTGGGAAAGGAAGGAACCATATAAGGCGAAGAAGAAGGGGAAACCTTATAAGGCAGAGGAGGGGACTAAGGAGAATGGTCAGTTGGAGCAGTTTAGATTGAGTTTAGAACTGGGGTCATAGGGAAAACAATGACACTCTGATATGAAAAGCAGAAGTCAATTTATGTAAGTTTTAATTTTGGTCTTAGGGGTAAAATTGGAGGAGGGGCCAAGGTAGTTCCATTTTAGACAAGCCACGTTTAGGTTGAGAGCACAATTCCTACTGGGAGGTATCCCACAGGCAGGGGGATGTACAGCAGAGAGCTTGGGAGAAAAAGGGCTGAGATGGAGACTCCTCCAGAATCTGCTCAGAGAGAAGAACCATGAGGCCCAGAGCAGAGAATGGGCTCACCTTGTACCTGCCTTTAAAGGACAACAAGAAAGAGGTACCCAGGGAGAGAGCAAGGTCAGCAGAGAGGAGCCAGCGTGAGGCTAAGAGAGGAGAGAACTGTTAGCAGGCCCACGCAGCCTAAGAACCCAGAGAATCCTGGAGAATGAGAACAAGAAATTAATTACTAATCATAATCTCCAAAGGTCTAGTTTCAGTGGCATGATTAAATGCCTCAACAAGTGAATGGGAGGGCTGAATGCACATTGTGACTTTGGCTGAGGTCAGTGTGGGATGGACAAGATAATGAGAAGCTTTGGAGGCAAAGAATCAAGATTCAAATCTTTGGACACTCTCTAGTTGCACAATTAAGGATGTCACATAATTCCTTAATTATGTAAGAAAGTTACCTGATATCCCTAACTTTCAGTTTCTTGGCCTGTGAAATGAGCATATCAATAAGATATTATTCATGAGAGGATTTGGTGACTGCAAGGAGTGAATATACTGTAATTTTCAGCATGGTACTGAGGATTGGGAGCAAGAACGGTAAGTAAAGCAGCTTTGTGCTCCCAGGAAGCCCTATATTTTGGTGATTGTGATAAATATGCACATTTGAATGACTGTAACGTAGGACAGCACAGTGTTCCAATAGAAGTATAAACAACTTGTTAAGGGAGCAAGAAAGGGAAGGGTAGTCCCACAGCACAGTGACCAAGCTTAGCATCACAGTCAGGCTTGTACTGATTAAAATCCCTATTCTATCACTCTCTGGTTCTGTGACTTACAGGTGATACAGACTACAAGTGTGCCCTGATACCTACTCTATGACTCCCACATCATATATACAAAAAGTTTAAACTGGGGACACAGCTGCTCTGCTTAAGATTGTAATTCCCTGACTCCCTTGCTGGTTAGTATGGGCATATGACCAAGTTCTGGCTTATGGGATATGGAAAAAAAGGTGTGTAGATAAGTTCTATTTGCCATTTGTCTTTTCCCTTCTTGATGGCTGGAATCCAGATGTGATGGTTGCAACTGATTCAGCTAACTTGGACTGTGCAGCAAGTAAAAGGTGAAGTTTGAGGATAATGTAGCAAAAAGACAGAAATTGCCTGAACCTGTTACCTTCCTGATCTTCCAACTTCCCCTAAACAGCTTGTGGTTTGGATTGTAAAATACAAGAGAAATAAATTTCTTTGTTGTTTAAGTCACTGACATTTCGGTTCATTTTGTTACTCTAACTACACTTGTATCCTAAACAATAATGTACCTATGCTCATGTATAAGTAGGGATAAAATACTTCACAGAGCTGTGAGAACTGAGTTCAATTTATGTTAGCTATTGTATCAGTTTACTATCACTGCATGATGAACCACTCCAAACCCGGCAGATTAAAGCAACAAACATTTCCTTAGTTCATAATTCTTCAATTTGGGGGTTTAGATGGGAATTTGCTGTGTGGTTCATCTTATGCAGTTATAGGTTGATTGGATAGCTCTATTTCTGGGGATTAGGCATTAAGCTAGCACAGAATTACTCTACCATATTCTGTTGGTCAGAGCAAATATCAGTTCAATCAAATCTAAAAGGTGGCTAACCAATCTCTATTTCTCTATAGGAGTAGCAAAATGATGATGAAAAGGTTGTGGATAGAGGGAAGCCATTAATTAGAGCTATCCATGCAATCAATTTGTTGCATTCTGTCCTCTGGTCCCACTTACTCATAGACCTCGTATATGTAAAATATATTCACAGCCTCACAAGACTTCTCAAGATCTCGGGAATGTGTGCATAATCATGGCATCAAACTCAATATGAGTTCTGCACATAACTCTTTGGTTGTGGCTTTTCTTAATCTGGAAGCATATGAAATATATCTTATTTATTTATTTATTCATTCTCCCTAGAGAATCAATATATGATAATGATGCAATGGGCAGGGCAACTGCCATAAATACTCCTGTTGAAAAAGAGAGAAGGGGAGATACTAATGGGAACTGGTCCATAGCAATTCTGAAAGCTTGCTGGCTAAATGTTGCCAGGTCCCCCCAACTCTGGAGGTTGGATCCTGATTAGAACTTGGTTTTTGACCTTGTGAGTAGTTCCCTGGTCCATTTTTCTATGAAGTTCTTATTCTATTCTCTGGTTGTCTGGGCTCCACCCTCTGAGATGTGTTTCTTTTCATATTACCCTCCTTGGCAGTGTTTAAAGAAATAGCTCATATTGGCCAATATAATATAAATAATATAAGATAATAAGGTATAAATGACTTTCTTAGACTACTTTTGCCTATACATAGTAAATGACTCAAAACCCTTTGCACATTTTGAATAATTTCAGTTCTTTTAGTTTGGGCTGTCAACACTTTGCCAGTGTAATCTCTTAAAAATGTAGTGGGTTTTTACTTATTTGATTATATTATCCACCTAATTAGATAGATGTCAACATCACCATTATTTTCTAAACACAGATTTACTTACTACTAGTTTGGATATAGGTTTTTGTGAGATTAAGACAATATTCCAGAATTCTTTTGTCCAGACAAAATGGTCTACTGTGATCATTTCAGAGGTTTGACAAGAGGTCATACAACCACACCCTGGATTTAATCTATGCCCTCAGTCTGCATTTAATTTTGCAAACTGTTTGCTGGTGAAAGAGAGTGGAAATGAGTAACTGTTATATTTTATAATCCAGCAAATCATTTTTCTTATAAACTGGCCAGTTCTTTCTTTATCTCATCTCTCTCTTAATGTCCTTTGTCATATAGAAGTAGCTAGACAACACTTTCATTATTTGGACTGAGGTTGGATTCAAATCCAAACAGTTTTAGATACATTTTAACCTTCTTTTCTATGTATTATGTACATATGTATGTATGTATGTATGTATTTATCTACCTACCTTCCTACCTACCTATTCATCTTGCTGAAGATGAGAGTTTAAAAACATAACAACACTATTGAGAAAAAATTCACATACTATAAAGTTCCCTCTTTATAAATTATGTAATTTTGTGGTTGTCCAACAACTACCACTCTCTAATTTTAGAACATTTCTGTGCCTCCTCAAATCCCTTGGCCTCACTACCAGTCACTGAACATTGTTCCCTTCTTCCAGTTTCTGGCAAGCATTAATCTAATTTCTGTTTCTTTGGATTGGCCTATTCTGGTCTTTTCATATAAATGGAGCTATAATTGTACATATATGTGACCTTCTGGGACAGAGTTCTTTCATTTCTTGTAAACTACAGAGGCAATAGTTTTGTTAATTGTTTTGCTGTTACATAACAACAGTTGCCTTTTTTTACTAGCTTTGGGTACAACTTCCCCACCATTTCTATAGACTTTGCTATTAGTGTACTTTTGATTTTCCATCTTCCACACTAAAATCAGTGCTGCAGAATCTAGATTTTGGTTAGATGATCATTCCACTCCTGGTACCAACTTCCACATCATTATTTATTACCAAAATCATGTTATATAAAAAACAACCAAACTTCAGTGATATGCAATAATAACCAGTTTTATTCGTGGGTCTTCAGGTCTGGTTGTGACTGAATCATATGCGTAGCTGCTGTCCACTATGTGTCAAACAGTTTTGTTGGCATCTTTTAGGCATTGGCTCACCATTTGATTATCTGGCATGGCCTCTCTGGACAACTGGGCTCTCCTTCATGCGGTCTCTGTCTTTCAGCAGACTAGCCTGGCTCCTTCTCACAGTGGCTGGGCAGGGTTCCAGAAGAGGGAGAATAAGCACATGAGTCCTCTCCAAGGCTTAGGCTTAGAACTGACTCACTGATAGTTTGCCAAAGCAAATTGCAGGCCATCCCAGAATCAAGTGGTAGGGAATAGATTCCCCTCTCGATGGGAGGAGCTACAAATTTATATTGTAAAGGGAAGTTGTTAACCAGAACCATCAGTGCAATCAATAATAGCTGTATTTAAATTACTGACACCAAATAGCCACAGCCAATTCAATGACTATTGGAGTTCCAATTTTTTTTCCTAATTTAACTCAGCAAACTGCTATTAAATACCTACTATTTGCTAAGCACTGCATGTGATCCGGAGAAATGCAGTGAAAAGACATGGAAACTTTCCCTGTAGAGTTTATAGTCTAAACAAAGAGAACAGACAAGTAAGCCAACAAGTACTAACCAATATTACAAGTTTAACAGTACATTCAGGATGTATTTGTGTGCCCACCACCACAGTCAAGACATAGAATGGTCCTATCGCAAGGACATGTTGGGCTACACTCTATAGTCATAGCTACTTCCTTCTCTTTCCTGCTTCCTAGATTCTGGCAATTAATAAAACATTTTTATTTTTTTGTGTGTGCATGGGATAGAGCCTAGGACCTTGAGAATACTAGCAAATTCTCTACCACTGAGCTACATCCCCAGAATCCCTGTTATTCTTATAATATGTTCTTTAATTCCATAATCTGGTTATTTCAAGAATGTCTTTTAAATGGATTCATGTAGCATATGACCAGTTAATGTCAGATTTTTAAAATTTTAAATAATTCCCTTGAGTTCCATCAAAGTTGTTATATGTATCAATAGCTTAAAATTTCTTTTTATTGCTGAATAGTAATCTACAGCAATCTACAGTAGTAATCTACAGCATAGATATACCACAGTTTGTTTAAACATTCCTCCACTGAAGGGCATCATGACTCTTCCCAGGTTTTAGCTATTAGGAATAAAGGTGCAACAAACATCCATGTTCAGTTTTTGTGTGAATATAGCTTTTGGTTTACCTGGAACAAAGGTCCAGGGGTACATTTTTCAGAATGGCTGTATCATTGCATATTTTCATCAGCACTGGAGAAGAAATCCAATTTTTCAGCATTTAATATTTTTATTTCAGCCCTTCTAACTGGTATGCAGTTTACCTAACATAGTTTTAATTTGCATGTCCCCAGTGGCTAGAAAAATGAAATATCTTTTTGTGTGCTTATTTGCCATCTGTATATCCTCTTCAGTAAAGTGTGTTTATGTCTTTTGCCCATTTTCTATTTTATTATGTTCTAGCATTTTTTCAATCTTATCTATAAAATATCTTCTAAAAATCTCTAAAGAGAATTCTCCACACAAGAGAATGAAGTCATTAAATTTCCAATATATTTTATTTAGAGAGATTACACAGACCATGAATGATCAGTATTTTTTCATATAAGTAAATGGAACTAGCCCTGCCCATTATTTTTTCCTTAAAGCTACTGAGTGTTGCTAGTCTCTTGTGCAGCATACAGGTGCTGAAGAGTAACTATTTGCTTAAGCTGGCACTTGTAATTGCACTTGTACTCAAGCAAACAAGTTTGGTTTTAGGCCCAACTAAAGCTTGTTATTCATGCATCTCTAAAGGAGACTGTTGGCCAAGCACTTAGGTGGCAGGCAGGTAAGGGACAAAGTACAATAATGGTGCAGTTATTTGTGTTGGATTTGTAACTGGAAAAATCTCCTCATTTTAAAAAAAAGCGAATTTCAGCTTTTGATTCTCTTCATCTCCTCTGGTGTTTATAGTTAAATGTGTCTTAGACTTAACTTGTGTTTTTTATCTAATGAGTTCAAGAAACAGACATTAATTTTCTCTCTTTAGTAAATCATAACTGCTGAATCAACATTATATAAAGTGTTGAGCAATATTGATGCAGCCACCAGGTACTATCCCTCCCCCCAACTAAAAAGACCCCACCATAATTAAGCTTCTCCAAGAACCCCTACCATAATTAAGCTTCTCTTCTCATCAGAAAGATTTTTACAAAGAATGTGATCAGGATTTCAAAGGATTTCCTCAGAGAGCTCAACATGGTTTGAAGCTTCCTCTTTCCTGTAAATGCCAGGTTTGCAAACCGATGACATAACAGACTCTTCAGTAAAGACTTGTGGAACCTCTGTCTAGCTTAAGAGTAGGACAAAGAGTACCTGACATGTTACCACCCACTGTTATGTAACTCCCCGCCTCCACACACACTGGGTATGAATCTCAAAGACTTTTCAGACCCAGGGTCCAAAGATTTTTAGGCAATAGCTCCTCTGGACTGCTGCAGGTTAAATAAACCTGCTTCCTGAGAATTCTTTGAGTGTCCAGCCTCATCTGTCCCACATCAATACAATCAAGCCTTAGTAATTAGTTAATTTAGGGGAGCAGGGGGAGTTACTAAAGACTCATACTAGAAATTCCCCATTTTCTCCGTGTCAACTTAAAATAATATCCTTTTGTGTGGATTTTTTTTTCCTGCATAGAATATTTTCAAAAGAATTCTGTAAGGGGTTGGGGTTGTGGCTAAGTGGTAGAGTGTTCATCCAGCACATATGAGGCACTGAGTTTGATCTTCAGCACCACATAAAAATAAAAAATAAAAAAGATATTGTGTCCACCTAAAACTAAAAAATAAATATTTAAAAAAAAATTCTGTAAGACTTTGCAACTTACTGTTTTGAAACTTAAACAATCAAATAAATATACATCATAAGGCTAGTATTCTTATTGTGGAAGAATAAAAACATATTTTTAAGTGCTGTCAGAAAAACGGCCCCATAAAACAATACATTAAATAGGTGGCAATAAATATCAAATTCAGAAATCAGTTTATGTCAAGAACAAATGATTGAAGAGAACTGACATGCACTGAAATATGGACTACTTTAGAGAATGCTTCAAGAAAATAACAAAAGCAATAAATAAATAATCATTTATATAATTTCACCTTTTTTTGTAAATGATTAATTGATTAAAGGGCAGACAGGGTTAAGTAATTCAATCACCCGACATCAATCAGAGACTGAATTTTAGCTTGTGAGGTGCAAACTGGTTTAAAGAGCTCAAAGGATTGTTCTTGGTTTTTTTTTTTCTAGGTAAATCATTTCTGGTTTAGGAAGCACTAGTGTTGCTGGGTCATTTGATCATTTGCTAACAGAAGAAGTCATCCTGAAATGAATCCAAACACCCGGAACAGGTTGGTATTCTAGCACCCATTGTTGAATGCTGATGAGCACTGTGTAGGATGTGTAGCAAGCCTTCTTGGTGGCATGATGAAGATACTCAGGCTGTGAGAGGCTTGGGAAGGCACATTCAGTACCAGAGATCTCCATAGCATGTACTCATTGAGCTCCTTCCATAGTCTAGCTCTGTGCCAAGTACTGCAATACAGAAATGAAAAATACCTGCTTTCAAATAGTTCACAAACTCACATGGGAGAAAAAAAGATCATTGAATACAATGGATGTAAATAAGAATTATTGTGGCAGAAAGTGTATGGTATTATTCAAGTGCAGAGGAGGTCTGATTCATCGAAATGATGGTAATAGGGTAGGAGGGGTAAAGGAAAAGATCCTGAATGAGGTGAATATTTAGATACATCATGAAGGTGAAATAAAAATTTGCTCAGCAGATATGTAGAGGGGACAGGCTGTGTCAGGCAGGTGAAGGTGTGAGTGTGTAAGCAGCACTTTGAAGACTGCTAGTAGTTGGCTGTGGAGGAAGTAGTTGGGGATGTTTAGAAAGAGGCGGGAGGTGAGGGCTGCACAGGTGGGCAGAGCCAAATAAAGACAGTTATTTAAGGATTTGATGTAGGATAGTAACATGATGATACAGGCAGAATTACAGAAGTTTTGTTGCATGCTGAGACCATTTACTTGCAATCCCAAGAAAGCGAAATCAGGGGAGGTCATCGGTGTGTGCATGTGTGCGTGCATGTGTATGTGTGTGTGTGTGTGTGTGTGTGTATTGCTCCTCTTGAGCCCAGCCTTTTTTTTTTTTTTTTTTTTTTTTGAGTATAGAGCTATAAAGAGAATGTCTTTTAAATGTCACTGGACAGAGGTTATCACTGGGCACATTACTTCCTATAGGTCCATGTCCTAAACCTGGGGTATGGCAGCTAGATAGAGAAATCTGGGTGCTGATATTTGTCCTTCCCCTTCACAGATGATGTGAGCTCCTTGAATGAATCCTGTTTGCATTCACGTCTCTTATTTCTATGCTAAGGGTGGGATATAGTCTGAGATTGTAAAATAATGACAGTTGGGGATATTCACTACTGTACTAACAGGGACTGCAAAAAATGATGAAAAAGCTTTAAACTATGATATATGAATGAAGGCTGAAAAATCTGGGAAGATTTAGCTGGGATGGATAAAGTTTCACAGGTGACACTGCTGTTTTAAAATATTTGAAGGGTTTTATACGTAAGAGAAGGGATTTTACTTTTTCTATATGGTCATAAAGTATAAATTGTCCAGTTGTAAAAACCTATATGAAAAATTGACTTGGTTCACCATGAAAACTATTGGGCCTACTATCCTTTGGTGAGTGACTAATACATGTCACTGTATTATACTGGGATCTCTAATTCTTTCAACAGCTCTGTAAGGTGCATATTTTTACCTTAATTGTGTAGATGAGGGTCCTCAGGTGCATTCAGTATTGAAATCTGTCTGGATCCATTTTATCAAGGCTATTTGGGGAAGAACTATTTTGTAAAACACCTCCCATCCCCCAGTAGAGCTATCTGAGGTGAAACGGACCACATGCTGAGTAGGTAATTCCCTCTTCATCTGCTGATCAGTTCCATGGAGATGGCAATGAAACTCACACATCACTTAGGATGTTGGATTACACGGCCTTCAAGGCTCTGTTTAAAGAATAACTTCTAAGATCTATGTCATTTTATAAGTAAATTGAGTTCTTACAATATATGCCATGTGTTTTAGTTTCCTGTTGTGATCATAACACATTGCTAGTAACTTACAGCACAATTTATTCTTTAAGTTTCTGGAAGTCAGAGGCCCACTTTCACTGAGGTAAATCAAGGTGTCAGCAGAGCAGGAATTTTCTGGAGTCTCTGATGGAAGAATCTGTGCCCTCATCCTTCCCCCTTCTCATGGGCACCTGCATTCCTTGTCTTGTGATCCCCAATGCCATCTTCAGACTGTATCACTCTGATCTCTGCATCCTTCATCACACCACCTTTTCCTCTCCTGTAATTAAATCTCTCTCTGCCTCCCTCTTTTAAGGACTCTTGTCTTTGCATTAGGTTTACTAGGAACTTTGGATTCATCCTACTATTGATACAAAGGCTAAAGCATGGATGTATCTAGCATGGTGAAATCTTCCCAGATTAAGAAAAATCCTCTAAAAGAATGAATTCCAATCTGCGTTTGTCCTTCAGACACTCCAATAGACCCCATTAAAGTTATTTTTTAGCACATGCATTACTGATAAAACACAGAACAGCTCCACAGGGGAAACAAAAAAAAATGCGCTCTAACTTATCTGTTCTCACAAAGGATGGTAGCATTTTAAAATTCAGATAAATAAAATATGTGCCCAGTATCAAAGTCCCAGTAGGCAGACGAAATGCTAAAGTACAAGAATAACCAAGAAAAACTAATCACAAATCAGACAAAGACCAAGCACCACCATTGTTTTATATTATCCCAAACTGTCAAGGATTTGGACCTAGGGGATCTGGGGGAGGAGGGACACATAGAGACAGAAAATTTAATATTAGCACTGGAAATGGGGCTTGACACACTGCCAATCCAACTGGCAAAAAGTGATAGGTCTTAAGTCTAACACCTGATAATGGAGTATAACCCTCTTCTGATGCTAGGTCCCTCGATTCCGTTTCAGGGTGTTATTTAAGGTTTCAAATTCACCATATAGGGGTCTCTGAAGGAGGCATCCATGCAACAAGAATTTGTTGAGTGTCTAAGTAGTTATGTATTACTATATTAGCCACTAAGTGAGATGCAGAAAATAAGTAGAGATTCTGTCCCTGAAAGCTCGTTGCAGCAATCTAAATAATAGTGGTTCACAATATCATCTTGCTTTTAGTTTATGTACTCAATTGAACATAATCATCTTCAGATAACAGTTATTTGTTGTCCAATTGTACATTATCTGCTATAAATAAGATTGAAGAAAATAAAAATAAATTACGTGAACACTAGAGCAAAACAAACAAAGAAAACATTTATTGAGTTTTCTTTTTTCCTGTATGCCACACCCTGCTGAGATCCTGGGTTTGTGTGGGTGAATTGTACAAGGTTTCTGTCTTTACAACCCTATAGGACATTAGTGCTACCAAGGGATCCATCTGGAAGGATCAAAACTATGAATAAAACTCTTAAGTAAAATTAAGAGCTAAGCTATGAGTACTGAATGGTGAATAACTAGGTTCTTAATCTTTATAAATGATATCTCCATATCATCTTAAATCTCCCAAATTTGAAAATTGAAAATCAGTGACAGGCTGATTTTCATTTCTTATGAAATGCATTTCTTTTTCTTTTTAAAATTCAGTAAAATATAATAAAAAGTGCAATCATCACATTCAAAACTCAAAGCTATATAAGTGCAGAACTAAAAACTGTGTGATGTTGTTAAAATAAATTCTACAATTAAAGTAGAGATATTAGAGATTAAAATATATATATGTAAGAGCAATTAAGAGAAGTGGAAGACAGTTTTGAGAGTTCCAACACATATCTAACTAGAGTCCCATGAGAGGAGCAAGAAAAAAGGAACTACATTAGTACCGAGGTGGAAACTGCATTCGGGATATCTAGGAAAGGACGTAAAAACAAAGCCAGATCTATTCACTTCACAATGTCAAAGATAAAGAATAAATTTTAAGTCCCAGAACACATAAAAGATGGGCTATCTGGAATAGAATAGCAGCTAAACAAATAGCTGAAGGATAATGGTTGTCAATGTGATTTTTTTTTAAATCAACCAAACTATCATTCAAGAGTCAGAGCAAGATAAAGACATTTAAAAACACGTTAAAAACTAAGAAAAGTAATAAATGATTAAGCCACTATGGGGAGGGATAAATGCAACAGGTAAGTTAAAAGTCATTGTAATATAGAATTTGATGAAAAGATAGTAAATTTAATTCTTCTTGATAAAAATTACTGTGAAAAGTATGAAACAAACTCTCAACAAAAGTCATAAGTTGATGGGGGGGGGTCATTCTTTAGTGGGTTTTTAAACCATATTGATATGGTTGTCATGATCAAGAGGACAATTTAATCTAAAATTTTTTAATATAAATATTAAAAGATAAAGCATATATTTAATTTTTTTTTTAAATGGAAGAAAAATCTACAATTACCGAAGCAGCAGAGTAAGACACACAAATAAGAATGTAGAAACATTTCATTACAGTAAAAAGCAAAGCTATAACAAAAGTCAAAGAGAATGATAACCAAGATGGTAGAATTAGTCCCCATATAACATTAACCTTAATGTAATTAATTAAACTCAATTGAAAGAGAGAGATTATTTAATTGCAAAATAATATAAAAATATGGGTATAGTTATTTAAAAGAAGCAATATAAATGTAGTCTGAGGTATTAAAGACAAAAAGAAGTAAAAAAAGATACATCATAAACAAGTCACTCAAAAATGTTTAGTTTGGCCATGTGATCATACAAATTAGAATTTTAGGTAGAAACAATAAGTGTAAAATAGGACTTTGTACAATACTAAAAAAGAACAAGAGTTAAAACCAAGTGCACCTATACACACTTAACAAAACAACCTGGAAAAGCAAAAGAAATAGTGGTTCATTTTGGAATTCAGAAAGAGAAGTTTACTTTTGGAATAATTGAGAAAAGACAGAATGTATTGGGAGCAGGTTTTGGGGAAAATTAACATGATGACCCATGTAATATAGGCAGGCATGGGGAAAACTAGATGCGGCGATTCCCTCTACAAGGTATGACAATTTAGGAGTAAGTTGATGACCCTAGTCTAAGATGGCAAGAGGCAAAATAATTTAAAAAAAAACTGAGGCGGAAATATAAAAATCAGTGACAGGCTGGATATCATGGATAAAGAAGAAGGAAAATCAATCCAAAGTTCTCAGTAAACCAAAGGATGGTGGTACCTCTGGGGAAGTATGGTGGTACCTCTTAGAAGGTGAGAGCTAGTTTTAGGGGAAGTGAATACATTGAGCTTTTGATTGATCGAGTTTTGTTAATATCCATGAGATTATCATCCATCTGTTGTGGGAAAGGTAATATCCATGAGATTATTGTTCACGCTGATGTGTTTCTGTGATGCACACCTTAGAAAGTCTTCCTGGTTGTTGCTCTGCTTCTTTCTACTATCTCTAGGGTGTCCTTCTAGGCTCTACAGAGGCAGAAATCCTTATCCCCACTCATTTAAATAAGTAGTAGTGCAAAAACTGGTCAGGAAACAAAGAGGGGGATTCTCATGGCTCATACCTTCTTCCCAGAACATTCTAGCATCTGTGCTGGAGGGTAAAAAGGTAGCTCAAGCCCTTGCACATCCATCTACCTGGAAAAGATGGTTGATAGCTTTCAGTGCACTGATACTCTGCTCTGACATTGTAGTCATAATTATAGGATTTCTCGTGTATGTGGTCCTAAATATTTTTGTCACCCATATTTGCTACTTTTTAGTTTCTCTGCCCATTCTAGAAGTGATGCTTTTGTATGGGAGGTAAATATTGTTCCCCAAAAGTTGTCATGACATTGGGATTTATACTTCTGGACAAACACCTGCAAACCTGAGAAATGCAAGGGGTAAGCCTGGATGGGTACTCTATGTAAGGAAGAGCAATAAATAATTACGGAGTAATATTGGATTGGGTAAGAGAAGACTGCAAAAGTCGCAAAGGAAGTCAGGGATTATAAAGAAGGTTCTAGAGGAGTGCACACACTAACAGAATGGGGGATGCTATAAGCCCATCAATGCCAGGAAAAAAAGATGTGCCAGAGAGGGCAACTGCTGCTTCAAGGTAAAAGGTGGAGAAAGGAGAGTGAACAAGGATGAGAAAACGTTAAAAGGCTGAAGCATCTGGTGTGAGGAGAATTGGCAAGTTAATTCCTCCAAGGAGAAACTGACTGTCTGAGGGAAGGACAGATCTGTGAGGAACCAAGAGGAAGGAAGAGGGCAAGTCACATGGCAGCTGAAGGCTGATTCATCATCAGGACGAGGTTCAACGAAGTCAGTGACTGCCCACATTGGCACATCAGTCGTGGGAACTTTCGATATTTAAACTCTGGCTGGCTGTAACTCACAAACATTTCAGTTGTGATTCACATTCCACAGTTGAGAGAGTAGAGGGTAAGCATTCGAAATGGAGCAGTTTCTGACTTATTCTGAGCCTAAGATGAGGGTTGACTTGGCAGCACTCCTGATACGTAGGCCAAGGAGGAAAGCTGTTAGCGTGTCAATGAGTAATTGCCTTGGCTGGAGGGGACACAGATGGATGGACAGGAGGAAGGTTTTGTTGTATATTACGAAACGGATGTGGGGGTGAAATTGGGAATGTGTATGACAAAGGGAGGCTGGAATAGGTCTTTATTATGAAATGATGTTGAGGGAAATATCTGCAGATAAGTTGCATAACTGCACATTGAGAGCCACGAGCATTTTAAGTCACATCTTATTATTAATTTCCTCACTTTCACAAGTTTCCAATGTGATGCCCATGCGGAAAGCTGTGTTTACTTCTATTGAACAGTCAGAAGACATGAATGTGAGGAAGAAACCGGAGACAGGAGGACCAACTAAAAGGGATCTTTCTGGGAAATGAGTGTGCGTCCTCAGGATTATCAAATTCTAAAAAGTGTGTATCCACTAGTGACTATTAAAATGTATTAACCTATATACAGAATTTCTAGATATCAAAACTATAACTGAGGGATTTTAAATTATGTCCTCTTATCTGATAAGTAACAGAAATGCATTATCAGTTACTCAGACAATGATAGTGGGCCAGAAGTTAGAGCTCCCAGGAGTGCTGTTCAAGTCTCTGACAATCTGTCCCCCTGCCTCTAGATAAGTTGTGCAAGTGCCATGTTTATCTCAGGATCTAACTCTGATCCCAACAGCACAAGCAGCTTAAACCTCTTTGGTCCAGGCAGGATTCATAGGAGCTGGTAAAAAAAAAAAAAATCCTGTAACACCCTTCCAATCACCCAATAGAGGAAAGTGGGGAAGAGGACCAGCATTTGAAGATCTTTCTGGAAGCCTGAGGGACAAGAAAAATGGTCAACTGTGTATGCGCAAAGGTGACGAAAGGGGACTCAAGGAGGAAGGCAGGAATTTAACCTACCAGACTAAAGTTGATGATGAAGCTGGAGAAATATAAATGGAAAGCATAGCATCAGCAAACTGTGTAATGACAGAGAACTTGTTCAAGAATCGAATCATAAAGAATGAATTAGTAGCAATACTAAAGCATGATGTGAAATAAGTTGTAAGTTTGGAGATCTGATTGTTGAGCATCCTAATACTCAAAAATCTAAAGTTCTTTGAAAACAGAAAGAATCCCACTTTCAGTTGTGACAAACAAACACAGATTCTATTGGAACCTTCTTTATAATCAATAAGGTTTTGAGAATACACTGCTAGAAGCATCCCCGGGTTAGGAAGGACTCAAAAATCTAGTTCCAGATTTTTTTTTTTTTAATAAAAATCAACCCAGGATTTGGACAATTAACTTGATTGACCAAAAGTTAGCTATTTGAAGATTTTTTTTTAAAGCACATTGTAATGTCCTGGGATAGAAAGGAAGAGTTAGTTTTAAGGACAAATGATGTTATTTGGCACCTTATATAAGAAAAAGCAAGTGATGAATTTTACTTATAGTAAATTGATACTGGGAAGATGCTTATTTAAAAAAGGGGGATGAAGCAAATCTCGTGGAAAAACTAGAAGAAAATTCCAGTGTAAATGTCATTCAAGTAGCCAGTGCATTGAAGGCAATATTAGGGGCGTCAGGGATGTGCCCTTTCTCTGGACATCTATTTGTTTTGTACTTTATGGGTAATGGAACTTCTTGGTCATTTTTTTTAGGGTCACAAACCTTGAAATTGTGTCCCTGCTATATCAACACAAAAAGTAGCAATGCTACAGGATAAAATAAGCAAGTGTCTTTATTAGAATTTTCTGTGCTAAATAGATCATTTAATTTTGAATAAGCTTAAAGGGTGACCCATACAATGAGGTCGATTTTGTCTAAGCTCAGAAGCAAGTGAAGGATAAGAAAATGTTAGACACTAAAAATAAGCAGTGGCAATAAAGAATATAAGCTGTGGAAAGCAGTTCAGGGAGAAGCCATGGCAGCTTTCAGAACGACACACGAGAGGCCCCAAACTGTACTATATAAGAAAGCAGGCTAGCAGATGGCTTAGTCAGCTCAGCAGTGAACAGTGGGACAGAATTGAGTTCCTGAGTAAGTACTTCTGATAATTAGCAAATATCTTTTGTCCACATGGAGGTTACAGAGCTTATGATACCCATTTCAAAATGAACAAAATGCTGACTAGTAAGGAGCATTTAGTCAAATGAGAGGCGAGGTGACCCATAACATAAATGCAAGCAGATTTGGGTTTGTGAGTGGAGGGCCAAGAAATGACTGACTTACTGAGTCTGAATCAGAAGAAAGCATAGGACAGGAAAAAGTTTCTTCCTTCTAATCTCCCAAGCCATGTAAGCATGTGGGTTGTTATTAAAGATTGTTCATCAGATAAAATAATGGATGGATGAATGAATGGATGGGTGGGTGGACAGATGGATGCATGGAAATATATCTATATATATATA